>NC_072484.1:11440000-12105000 GCF_027574615.1 Eptesicus fuscus
CGCAATCTGGGACCGCTGGCTCCTAACCGCTCACCTGCCTGCCTGCCTGATCACCCCTAACCACTCTGCCTGCCTGCCTGATCACCCCTAACCACTTGCCTGCCTGCCTGATTGCCCTTAACCCCTCTGCCTGCCTGCCTGATCACCCCTAACTGCTCATCTGCCTGCCTGATTGCCCCTAACCATTCTGCCTGCCTGCCTGATTGCCCTTAACCCCTCTGCCTGCCTGCCTGCCTGATTGGCCCTAACCACTCTGCCTGTCTGCCTGATTGCCCCTAACCACTCACCTGCCTGCCTGATCGCCCCTAATTGCCCCTTACCACCTCTGCCTGCCTGATGCCCCTAACTGCTTGCCTG
Organism: Eptesicus fuscus; assembly: GCF_027574615.1. NCBI lineage: Eukaryota > Metazoa > Chordata > Mammalia > Chiroptera > Vespertilionidae > Eptesicus > Eptesicus fuscus. The sequence continues at coordinate 11,440,358 of NC_072484.1, forward strand.
CCTGCCTGATCACCCCTAACTGCTTGCCTGCCTGCCTGATCGCCCCTAACTGCTTGCTTGCCTGCCTGATCACCCCTAACCACCTCTGCCTGCCTGATGCCCCTAACTGCTTGCCTGCCTGCCTAATGGCCCCTAACCACTGCCTGCCTGCCTGATCACCCCTAACTGCTCGCCTGCCTGATTGCCCCTAACCGCTCTGCCTGCCTGCCTGCCTGATCACCACTAACCACTCGCCTGCCTTCCTGATAGCTCCTAACCGCCTCTGCCCACGCCACGGCTGCTTCATCTGGAAGGATGTCCGCAATGACATCTGGAAGGTCGTTCAGCTGTCTGGTCTAATTAGCATATTATGCTTTTATTATTATAGATAGGGAGTTTTAAGGCTAGGTCTACAGTTAGGGTTATGGTTACAAATAGGGTTAGTTATAAAGTTAAAGCTAGGTCTACTAGTAAGTCTAGAGTTAGGGTTATGTTTACAATTAGGTTTATGTTTAGGATTAGGGTTAAAGATAGGGTTAGATTTTGGATTAGGGTGAGGTCTAGCTCTAGGGTTAGTGTTATGTTTTGGGTTAGGTTTAAGGCTAAATTTAGGGTTATAGTTAAAGTTAAGATTAGGTTTAAGGTTAAGGCTAGAGGGAAGGGATAGGGCTAAGTTTAGGATTAGGTTTATGGTTAGGATTATGTTTAAGAATAGGATTAAGATTAGGGCTAGAATTAGTAAGGTTTTGAGTTAGGTTTAATGTTGGGGCTAGTTATATGGTTAGAGTTATGGTTGGGTTAAGTTTGGGGCTAGGACTAAAGTGAGTAATAGAGTTAGGGTTAAGTTTAAGGATAGGTTTATGGCTATAATAGGGTTAGGATTAGAATTAGGTTAACATTAAAGTTAGGCTTATTGTTAGGGCTCATTTTGGGATAGTTATAGAGTTAAAGTTAGATGATTGTTAGGGTTTAGGTTAGGGCTGGGACTAAGTTTAGGTTTAGTGTTAGGGTTAATGTCAGGGCTAGGTCTAGTGTAAGGTTAGGGCTATGAGTAGGTTTTGAGCTAATGCTAGAGCTAGGGTTATGTTGTTTTTCTTAAAATATATTGATTTCAGCGCACCTAGGTCCGGGTGAGGCTACGTGCCCCTGGGTCTGGGAGAGGCCACGCGCCCCTGGACCCGGGTGTGGCTGGGTCCCTGGGCCGGGTGAGGCCTCGCGCCCCTGGGTCCAGGTGAGACCACGCGCCACTGGACCCGGATGAGGCTGGGTCCCTGGGCCCGGGTGAGGCCATGTGCCCCTGGGTCCAGGTGAGGCCTTGCGCCCCTGGGTACGGGTGAAGCCGGATCCTGGGTCCGGCCGAGACCAAACCAGAAGGAGTCGGACCTCCGTTACCACCATTTGTCCACCATCCAGAGCTGAGGGGTCAGTGCTGACATGTACACATAAGGAACTGGTGGACATTGAAATTGGGTCTCAAAAGAACTGTTGGTCCAGAAAGAAACTCACTACAGACTGATTCATTTGCCTGTCAGCATAACTATTATTGCTCGTCTCACATTCAGTTCTTATAAGTATATATCTAGTGACATATGATCTCGCTCATCTAGGGGAAATGATGAACAACATAGACTGAGGAACAAGAACAGAACCAGAAACAAGGAGGCATCGATCGGACTATCGGGCCTCAGAGGGAGGATAGGGGAGGGTGGGGGGAGGGGGGAGAGATCAACCAAAGGACGTGTGTGCATGCATATGAGCCTATCCAACGGTTAAGTTCAACAGGGGGTTGGGGCATGCGTGGGGAGGGGTGTGGGATGGGAATGGGGGGATGAGGACAAATATGTGACACCTTAATCAATAAAGAAATTAAAAAATAATAATAAAATAAAATATATTGATTTCAGAGAGGAAGAGAGAAATAGAAACATCAATGATGAGAGAGAATCAATGATCGGCTACCTCCTGCACACCCCACAGTGGGGATCGAGCCCGCAACCTGGGCATGTACACTGACTGGGAATCGTACCGTGACCTCCTGGTTCATAGGTCCACACACAACTACTGAGCCATGCTGGCTGGGCTAGGGTTATAGTTTAGTAAGATGATGTTTAGGGTTAGGGTTAGAGTTAAATTTAGAATTAGGGCTAAATTTAGGATTAGGTTTAACATTAGGTCCATGAACAGACCCAGAAACAAGGAGGCATGGATCAGACTGTCGGGCCTCAGGGGTAGGGTAGGGAAGGGTGGGGGTAAAGGGGAGAGATCAACCAAAGGACTTGTGTGCAAGCATATGAGCCTAACCAGCGGTTAAGGACAACAGGGGGGTGGGGGCATATGTGAGGAGGGGTGTGGGATGGGAATGGGGGGATGAGGACAAATATGTGATACCTTAATCAATAAAGAAATTTTAAAAAAAAACATTAGGTCCATGTGTAGGGTAGGATTATTGTTAGGAATAGGTTTAAGGCAAGGGTTAGGGTTAGGATTAGAGTCAGATTAAGGGGCCACTTATTCTGCCCTCCCTGAATTCACTGAGACCCTTGTCCCCTCCTTAGTGTCTATTATGGGAGTTGACGGATTAGTCTCACAGCCATTAGCCACCTCACTTCTACACTGAATCTTACTAAATACCCCCTTTATGCACTATTTTCTCGTTCTACCTCGGTGCCCAACCAGAGCTACTGGGAAGCCCCTTATAAAGCCCAGTTTTCCTGAACTACAGTCACCTACCTCGGTTTCACTTTCATCCCACAAAGTCCAGCCATTACCTTAGACCACAAATGCCTTATCTCCTCCATACCTGTCCTCTCCTCTAGACAAGAAATACTCTCCTTTCTCAGGCTTGCTGGATACTTTCACCTCTGGGTTCCCAACTTTAGTCTTCTCGTAAAATCTGTCTAAGGCATGGAGAAGGGACCCCTCACTGAGCCTATAGATCTCAAGGCCAGTATTCTAACCCCCTTAATGCTCTAAAAATTGCTCTCACCTTAGTGCCTCCTCACACCCCCGCCCCCAAAAAGGAACAACTTTCTTTACTACAAAACTGCAAATGCTTACTTAACAGTTCTGCTACTATTAGAGGCTGAACTCATTATCACCCAAACCTTAGCCTGTTATCTCTAAGGGAAAATGTGGCAGTTTAAAATCTAAGTGGCTGGAGGCCTGGAAACTGCAGTCCTAGAACAGGCTGTGGGGCCTGCTCCACATCTGCCTCCGGCCACCCCCCGCACCCGCCCCACCGCTCCGTCTTTCTCCAGACTCATATGCCTATACATAAATTTCCAAAGTCTTTGGTAACTTAAAAGCTTTGGAACATTGCTGGGTTAAATGATAAACATCTAAATATTTCAACAAGTTTTAAGTTCACCTGATTTTAGCTTTTGTCATAGAAAATCTATAAAGTAGATTTGGAACTGTTAATGTAATGTCTTGCTTTATTTCTTGAAAGTGAGTGTTCATAAATGTCAATCTAAGAAATGCTGGTTGTTTACTTCTTGGTATCATTTGAAACGCAAGCAGATAGGACAGGGGTCCAGTAGAAAACAAAGGCAGGTGGAACATAGGCAGGGCAGACACAGCAGTTTGAGCAGCCTAACAACAGAAACCAACCATGCTGAAATAATAAAATGTTTTTGGACACAAAGCGGGAGGCATGGGAAACCAAGGGAAGGCCTGCAACAACAAGGTGTATGAAAACATAGAAAGTTCAGCATAGGAACAGAGCAAGAACACATAGAAACGGAAAGTTCAGATCCATTGCTGAGCAAGAACAATGAGGGACTCAATCAGGTGATGACACAGGTAGACATAGAGCAGACTTGCAGGAAATATATACCCCTTGACTACAAGGTTTAAGGGGGGCAGCCCATTATTGCCCCCCTGACCCTGTGAGGGGAGTCTGAATCTGCTTATAATAAATTTTCCACACTTTTGCTTAAATCTTCTGGTCTGCAGAGCTCATTCTTCGGCACTGCGAGACATGACCCCGGGAAAAACCTCAATTCACCGTTCTGGTTATCAATTGGAAAATTAAGGTTCCTAAGAATTCTAATTAAATTGGAAAGAAATTGTATGGTTTTGGTAATAGCATGGACATGCATTTTGAATGAAAAAGAAAGTGAGTTAAAGTTGTAAGAAGGTTTGTGAAAGTTATAGAAGATTTATAGGGAGAAATCCTATATAATAAAAGGCTAATATGCAAATTGTCCCCTTGGCCGGGAGTTTGACTGGGAGTTTGACCAGGGGCGGGCTGGCCGGACCCCACCCATGCATGAATTCATGCACCAGGCCTCTAGTGTATAAATGACACAGGCCAGCTGTAGCCGGTTTGGCTCAGTGGATAGAGCGTCAGCCTGCGGACTGAAGGGTCCCAGGTTCGATTCCAGTCAAGGGCATGTACCTTGGTTGCAGGCACATCCCTAGTAGGGTGTGTGCAGGAGGCAGCTGATCGATGTTTCTCTCTCATCGATGTTTCTAACTCTCTATCCCTCTCCCTTCCTCTCTGTAAAAAATCAATAAAATATATATATTTTTAAATGACACAGGCCAGTAAGCCAGGACAATAATAATAGGAAAACTGATAGTTAAACAGCAGTTTGCAACCATCTAGTAAATTCTATCTTCCCTAGGATACTTAAGAGTAAATAATGTGCACTATTCCTCCCCAGCCAGAGGGAAAATAGCTTAAATCAACTACTTACGGAGACAGCAGAAATCCCATTAGTTCCATCTGCTGACCACACTCAAGGACAAATTAAGTTAATAGAATAAACCTCATTTGGTACATTAAAACAATTTGGTAAATTATATATTTTTCTTCCTACCTGACCCCTCTAGAATTTGCAATTCTTTTTTTTTTTTTTGCAATTCTTAATGAGTGATTCATGACAATATGTTTCTTTGCATGAATTCAATAAGACCAGTTTCCAATTGTGGTTTTATTAACCAAGATTTGGACTGGGATGTCATGTATAAAAAAGATGTGCCTGGACTCTGGGTACCACCAGAAAGCATTCTCAAAACTGATCAAAGCCAATCAAAAGCCACTTACAAGAAAAAAGCCTGGTACCCTGTTTGATCACGTGGTTTATGGCAGTCTTTGCAGGTAAAGAATGAAGGTTGCTTTCCTGAGAGATGGCAAGGAAAGTACCCCAAAACATAACTGGGGACCTCAAAAACTTGTGGAATTCACCCAAGTCTACAGGTAGTGCAGGAAAACCTGATGGCAACTAGGTGGCTCAGCTTCTTTGCCCTGAGGGGCTAATTAAAGCTCAACCATGAGATTCCAGCAAAGCAGGTTTTTAAAAGCCTGTATCATCAATTGCTATTCTTATTGTGTTCATGCAAACTATCAGGCCAAATTGTAACTAGACATAATGCAGTGAATAAATTGGTCTTAATTTGGCTCTTTAATAAAAATAAAGGTGAGTGGATAAAAAAAAGCTGTGGTACATTTATACCATGGAATATTATGCAGCAGTAAAAAAAGAAGAATCTCTTACCCTTTGAGACAGCATGGAAGGACCTGGAGAATATTATGCTAAGCCAGTCAGAGAAACAAGTAAAACATGATTTCACTCATACGTGGAACCTAAGTAACAAGATAAATTGGTGAACAGATTGGATCCAGAGACATGGAAGCATGGAACAAAGTGCGGAATCTCAGAGGGAAGGAGAGAGAGGTGAGTGGGTGGAAGGTAATCAACCAAAGAATTTGTATGCACATATGCATAACCCATGGACACAGACAATAGAGTGGTTAAGGCCTGGGGTGGGGGGTAGTCTGGAGGGGGTCAATGGGGGAAAAAAGGGGACATATGTAATACTTTCAACAACAAAGATTTTTTTAAAGAGTGATTTTAGGAGGGAAAATGTGTGTTTCAATAGATTCCTTATATGCAGTTGTGGATGTTAGACTCTAGTTCAGTTTATTATCTTCAAAAGTTTTATTTTTAACTAGAAGCCTAGTGCACGAAATATGTGCCCTTGGAGGGGTCCCTCAGCCCAGCCTGCGTCCTCTCACAGTCCAGGTAGCCCTCGGGGGATGTCTGACTGATGGCTTAGGCCCGCTCCCTGTGCTGCCGCAGAGGCAGGAGAGGCTGCAGCAGAGGCTCCCACCACCGCTGTGCTTGCCAGCCATGAGCCTGGCTCAGGGCTGCTGGCTGAGCGGTGCTCCCCCTGTGGGAGGGCACTGACCACCAAGGGGCAGCTCCTGCATTGAGCATCTGCCCCCTGGTGGTCAGTGCGTGTCATAGCAACCAGTTGTTTCACCATTTGGTTGATTTGCATATTAGACTTTTATTATATAGGACAGGATGTTGTTTTTATGTAAATCAGTCTGGCCTAGTCAGGGATGCTGCCAAAAATTAATAGAAAGGGCCACAAAGCTTAAAGAAGGTCAATCAAATTCATGAGACGACTGGCTAAAGATATAAATTGGTATACCTGGCTACTTCCCTTCATAGGACCATTAACATTCCTATTCCTCATCCTCTTTTTTGGTCCATGAGGAATTCTGTGTAATTTTTCATCTTTCCTTCAGGACAGCTTTTAAGCCTTCACCAACCAGTCTTTTGGGGAAATCATGCTGCTGCAACCCCTCGCTCCAAACATGAAGAATCTATACAGTGTTCCAGTGACTACACTCAAAGTCCATCCATCCCCTATGATCTTGATGACCCTCCTCTCCCTCAGCAGGAAGCAACTATGGAAGAAATGGCCTCCATACCTATTCCATAAAATGAAAAGGCTGGAATATTAGATTTGATCAAATAATAAGAAACAATATTATTATGTGATCAAATCTAATATTTGATCTTCCCTAGGAAACTGACCTTTAGGATCATTTTGCAACCGACATTTCTTTCCACTTAGACCACATTCCATTTGCTAAGACCAGTATCTTTCCACTCCAGACTTGCCCAGTATCCGGACCCACTCAGAACTCCCCATTGAAAAAGCCCACCTAGGGTCCTTTAAAATCTCTGACTCCCCGTCCCTGGGTGCTGGTGCCATTTTGGGACTCAGCCCATCTGGTATCCAGATGACCTAATAAATGTATAATCCCTTAGCACTTCTGGCCTTGGGCATTCCTCCTTGGGGACCCTAACAGTGCCCACCAATGTAAAAGTAGTGTGTGTCTCTCCAGTTTGTTTTTTATCCAATCCCAGAGATGTCCCCGCTTTGCCTTCTCCTACCCCCTTGCTCTACCACCAATGGATTTCATGTAACCATCCTTACTTCTCCCCCTTTTATTCTAATGAATAAAGTTAGCTGTAAAACTGCCATTCTCCAGAGCATTTTCTTAATCCATGGAGATTTTGCTTCCCCACAATGGTCAATTTGGCTCAGATAAACTCATATAAGTTCTCTACAGGTTTGAACATTTTTAAAAAAATGTATTTTTATTTACTGCAGAGAGGAAGGGAGAGGAAGAGAGAGAGAGAAACATCAATGGCGAGAATCATTGATTGGCTGCCTCCTGCACGCCCCCTACTGGGGATCGAGCCTGCACCCGGACATGTGCCCTTGACTCTATCCAAGCTAGGGCAGGTTTGGACATTTCTTATGCTCCGTTGCTAACGGTGACCCACCATAGCCTTGGTCGCAGACTCAGTATGCTAGACACACAGGTACCCTAACTTAAGGCAAAGGCCCAGTGCCATTTCAGAGCCCCAGCAGCTCCGCGTACAATACACCTGCCCCGCTGCCGCCTACACGCCTCCCCGGAAAAGCCAGCTTCTCAGTCTCCTTCCTAAGCGCCAGACGTCACAATCCCACCACGGACAACCCCTCCCCAACCCCGCCCCTGGACAGCAACAGGAAAAAAGAGATTAGCAGAAAGCAGCTACAAAGGAGGAAAGCGCACGCAGATCAGGTAACCACTCCCGCGGTGACGCCGTCACCCGCCTGCGGCGCAGCCTGGAGACCTCGGTCCCGGAGTGCCCCCGGATCTCGCTGGCAATGGGAAGGGGGCGGGGCACGGGAGGGTCAGGTGACTCATAAAGCTCCGCCCAGGGGCTCGTTGCCCATTGACCTGCCTTGCGCATGCGCCGCTGAGGCGAGAGTTGGAGCATCGTGTAGTCCGGCAGCTGTTGGGATGGGGCTGAGCGTGCGCGCCGTTTTCTTTGACCTGGACAACACGCTCATCGACACGGCGGGGGCCAGTAGAAAAGGCATGTTGGAGGTAATGCCCCGGTACCCGCCGCCCTCCCCCGGTTCCCTTCCCTTAGTGTCCTCCCTCCTCCGCTTACCCGGCGCCCGGGGTGCGGGATCCCGCAGGGGACCCGGAACTCTGGCCTCGGCTGCTTTGAGACTCCGGTGCGGGAGCGGCAGGAAAGGATGGGTGGGCTGGGGGGGCTGCCTGCCCTCAAGCCTGGCGCCTTGGGTTACCTGCCTGTCTGCTCGCAGGCTCTTGAAATTCGTTCCAGCGCTTTGGGACCCAGAAAGATGTCGTTAAAGCTGCCACGATGGCAGAGTTGAACACAAACGTAGGAAGACTGTCACCTGGCTTTCCTATTTAATATATTTTTATTGATTTCAGAGGAAGGGAGAGAGAGATAGAAACACCAACGATGAGAATCATTGATCCCTGCCTCCTGCATGTCCCACACTCGGGATCGAACCCACAACCCAGGCCTGTGTCCTGACCGGGAATCCAGCCGTGACTTCCCGGTTCATAGGTCGAAGCTCAACCCTGAGCTAAGCCAGCCCGGTTTCAGAGGATCTTTGAGGAGACCTAGGGAGTTACACAACTATCAGTTGTGAGCCTGGACTTAATCGATTCTAGAGAATTCTCACTGCCGAAATTCTTCTTATGTGATCCCAGGGAGTGGGGGAGTAAGGGAAGTGAAGGAATTGAATACAGTTTACATAAATGAGCAGTTTCCTGTTGTGAATAATTGGGGAATTCTTGAGATAATATGCAGAACATACATTATGGTCCTCCCAAGGAGCAAGAAAGCTGTGATATTGTTTCACCAATTTCTGTTCCTCATTGGTTGAGGCCTGCTCCCAGGCAACACTTGGGCCTCAGCCTATGTGTATGGGTGCCCCTGAGGCCAAATAAAGCCCTAGGCAGAGAAGCTCAAGTACTTACAGTGTGAAGCCATTGATGTACGTGGGAATAGTGTGTGCAAGGTGGTTTGGGTAGCAGCTGTTATAGCCTGGGACTCATGGCCCTTTACAGACTGATTCCAAACAGCCTCTAGTCTCATCTCTTAGCATCCTCCCTCACATGACTTTCATTTTGGCTGAACTAAGCTTCTTGCCTTTCCCAGTTTACAAAATTCCAAGCTCTGTGTCTTTTTTTCCTTCTGTTCCTTCTCTTTAGAATGATTTTTATCTTCTTCCCATTCCCACCTTAGGGGCGTGGTAACTGCTTTAAATATTACTTCCTCTGATAAGCCTTATCCAGCAATCCTGTGGAATGACTTGATCCTTTTTATTTCCACAGTTGACGTCCATAAGATTGTCGTAGCGCTCAACTCAGTATTTGTGGTGGTTGCATACCTAATTTTCTCACCAGATAATGTCATGGAGACAAGAGACCCAGTCTCCAAGTGCCTAATACAATAGTGTAAAGGCAAGCCTGTGGACTTTGGAAGTAGGCAAGTGTGGGTTAAAATCCCAGCTTGTGCGAGTTATGTAACAAACTTGAACTTCTATTTCCTCATCTCAACAAAGGAACTCTTAGAGAGTTAGAAAGGTAGAAATAATGTATGTAAGCACTGGGTATAATGCTTGCCACATTAGGGTCTTAGTAAATGTTAGAAGACAGGCCAAATGAATTAGAACCTCCTATCTAATAAAGAGGGAATATGCTAATTGACTGTCACACCCTCAAAGATGGTGGCACCCAGTCCCCTCAGCCTCGCTGGGGCGGCAGGCGCACAGCACGGCCAGGCCCACCCCCAGTCGGGTCCAGCCGCTCCGTGTGCCTGCCTCTGGAGTCCCCCAGTCCCCTCAGCCCCCTGACACCCAGGGCCAGCCCGAGGTGCAGGCAAGCTGCCAATGGCAGCTGCCCAGCTGCCCAGGGCCGCCCAAGGCTCAGTTATCTAGGGCCAGCCAGGGCTTGCACTGCCAGCAGTGGCAGTAGCAGAGGTGTGATGGGGGTGTCGCCTTCCCCTGAATGCTGGGTCGCCTCCCGCCCCTGAGGGCTCCCAGACTGTGAGAGAGGGCAGGCCAGGCTGAGGGACACCCCCCCCTCCAGTGCATGAACTTTCATGCACTGGGCCTCTAGTAATGTAATAAAAGCCAAGATAAAGAGCTGTGGAGACATGAGGAGATGTTCTTAATTCTGAAGAGGGAATCAGAACCAGGGTAGCAAAGGGAGTGACTCAAAACTACTTAAAATTTTTAAAATCTAGAAACCTAGGTTTGGAAGAAGCACTGGATCATTAAACTGCTGAAATCACAGAACATGCTTGATTCCATTAGAGTTACATACACATTTTTAAAATACAGAATTAGCCCGGCAGGTGTGGCTTAGTGGTTGAGCATTGACCTATGAACCAGAAGGTCAAGGTTTGATTCCCAGTCAGGGCACATGCCAGGGTTTCGGCCTTGATTCCCCAGTAGGGGGTGCGCAGGAGGCAGCCAATCAATGATTCTATCATCATTGATGTTTTATTCCTTTCTCCCTCTCCCTTCCTCTCTGTAATTGATTAAAACATTTTTTTTTTAAAGAAAAGGTGAGGTGAACTAGTGTTATTTCTGGAAAGAGTCTAAATGATAGTTAGAAATTCAAAATATTTTACTAACTATAAGCACAAGTTCATGTGTTTATGACCAGAATGAAATGTGGTGGACTTAAGCTGCTAAAAAAAGGATTTTTATTAGTTATATATGAGAAATGTTTATAGAATAGAAATTGGTTAAAATATATATATATATGCTGTCTAGAGAGGTTGGGAGATCTTTATTCTGGCGTTCTTTAAAAATAAGACCAATTCCCAATGGAAATGGTATGATAATAGACCTGCCTTATGATAGCTCTCTTGGAGTGGAGCCCTGGCCAGGTAGCTCAGTAGGCTAGAGTGTCGTCTAGTGCACACAGGTGGGGTTTTGATCCCCAGTCAGGGCGCATGCAGGGGGTGGCCGATGAATGTTTCTCACATTGTAGATTCTCCCTCCCTCTCTCCTTTCATCTCTCTAAAAATCAATGAAGAACATATCCTCTAAAATAATAATATCCTATAAAAATAATAATAATTAATACTATTGGGGGGAAAAAAGTGGAGTTAGAATCTTTTTGCTCTGGGTTTATAGGATCACTTCTTCTCATGGCATAACTATTAAATAAAGACATAAAGTGTGTTAATGGAGCTGTTTTCCTTTACTTAGGTGATAAAGCTCTTACAATCAAAATACCATTACAAAGAAGAGGCTGAAATAATTTGTGACAAAGTTCAAGTTAAACTCAGCAAGGAATGTTTTCGTCCTTCCGACATATGCATTACTGATCAAAGGACTTCACACTGGGAGGAAGCAATTCAGGAAACAAAGGGCGGTGCGGCCGATAGGAAATTGGCTGAAGAATGTTATTTTCTGTGGAAATCCACGCGTTTACAGCATATGACACTAGCAGAAGATGTCAAAGCCATGCTCACCGAACTTCGAAAGGATGTCTGCCTACTTTTATTAACAAATGGAGATAGACAGACCCAGAGGGAGAAGATCGAGGCTTGTGCCTGTCAGTCCTATTTTGACGCCATCGTCGTAGGCGGAGAACAGAAAGAAGAGAAACCAGCACCTTCCATATTTTATTACTGCTGTGATCTCCTTGGAGTACAGCCTGGGGACTGTGTGATGGTGGGTGACACATTAGAAACCGATATACAAGGAGGCCTTAATGCCGGGCTGAAAGCAACAGTCTGGATAAATAAAAATGGAATAATGCCACTGAAGTCATCGCCCGTGCCACATTATATAGTTTCTTCTGTGCTAGAGTTACCTGCTCTCTTACAAAATATAGACTGCAAAGTCAGTGTGTCAGTTTAAAGCAAATAAAAAGGCATGGCCTACCTGGAAACCTAGAATAAATTAGTACAAGTTAGTACACGTGTGATTGAGAAAACTTGAATAAATATATTATTTGTTAATCTGTGACTTGAGGTTTTTTAAAATTTTTTTATTAATCTTTTAGCATCTTGGATCCAATGAGATACCAAGCAGGATAGATTATATATGGGTATACAAATACAGGTTTTATGTACTGACTTTAAAAATAAATATATTTTTTAAATAGACATTCTAGCCCTAGCCAGTTTGGCTCAGTGGATAGAGTGTTGGCCTGCGGACTAAAGGGTCCTAGGTTTGATTCTGGTCAAGAGCACATGCCTGGGTTGCGGGCTCGATCCCCAGTAGGGGACATGCTGGAGGTAGCCAATCAATGATTCTCTCTGATAATTGAGATCTATATCTCTCCCTCTCCCTTCCTCTCTGAAATCAATGTATATTTAAAAAAACTTTAGAACTTTAAAAAAATAGATAGTCTAAAACATGTAATAGAACAACTGGATCTGATTAATATGAAATAAGTACTAGGTCACATGCAAATTAAGGCATTTCATATGAGATTATTTTGTATATTTTTTAAAACATGCCGTTTTTTTTGCCTACTTAAATGGATATTTTCTTTTATTCTAATTTTTCTGCATTACCTTTTCTGAGGGGCCTCCAATTTTCCTATGCTATAAATATGACAAATAGATTCCTCCAATAGAAAAAGCTGTTAAACCTGACTAGCATTTCTCATCATTAATGTTTCTATCTCCCTCTCCCTTCCTCTCTGAAATCAATAAAACTACATTTTTTTAAAAAGCTGTAAAAAATTCAGCATGTGGTACTACTATTATCACATCTTCCCAGAGTGAGCTTGTAGTTTCCTATTAGTCTTACCTCTTATGGAAGTGTTTTTACTATCTTCTCCCAGGCACACAATGGAGTTGAGGGAACTAGACTGTCTTGAAGATAATTGCAATCCATAAAAGTCATTTTCCTTTTGTGGATACATCAGAAGGGAATTGTCTTGGCACAGCCTCACCAGGCACCCTCACCCCCAATTTTTAAAAGTTCTAGTTCTCTGAATAGTTCCATGCATATGACAAAAACTAATAGAAAATTAGATTTTTCTATGAATCAGGGTGCAATTTTAATATTTGACTTGCTCTTCTTGGTGTTACCATCCTTTTAAGTCTCCTGTTTTTCAAATTTTAGAAATTAGGTTATTCACAAATTTCTGTCCAATTCAGGGTTCACTTTGAGCTCACTAATTAATGACTCCATTGCAAAGCATCTTGTAACTAGAAAAATTTCTCTAGTCTCATTATTTCACCAACTTAGAGTAAAATGATTAAGGAAATAAGAAATAATGACTTGGGTTGTTTTTTTGGTAGTTTTTTTGTAACTTTTGTATAAAAAACTACTAATGTAAGATATTAGACTCTGTTAGGATTACTTAGATTCTAAAATATGCCTCTCCATGGATTGTCTGCCATGTGCAAAAGCCCTGTTGTGTTTACTTCTCTTGATTTTTTAAAAACTATATTTTTATTGATTGCAGAGAGGGAGAGAAAGATAGAAACATCAGTGATGAGAGAGAATCATTGATCAGCTACTTCCTGCATGCCCCAGAGTGGGGATTGAGCCCACAACCCCGGGAATATGCCCTGACTGGGAATCTAACGACCTTCTGGTTCATGGTCGATGCTCAACCACTGAGCCACGCCAGCTGGGCTACTTCTCTTGATTTTTAAAAATGTGGCTGTGCCATTGACTGTCCCAGGATGCTGTTGCTATAAAGTTGAACATTCTCGTTGCCCTGGACAGTGTGGCTTGGTGGTTTGGAGCATCATCCCTTACGAAAAGTCATGGATTTAATTACTGGTCAGGGCTCATACCCAGGTTGTGGGTTCCATCCTTGGTCTGGTATGTACAGGAGGCAACCTGTCGCTTTTCTCATCTCTCTCTCTCTCTCTCTCTTTCTCTCCTCTCTCCCTCTCCCTCTTCCTTCTCTCTCTAAAATCAATAAAAACATATCCTCAGGTGAGGTAGAAATAAAAATAAGTCTTTTAAATAAATAAAACTGAACATTTGTGAACAGAGTATGTTTGTGTGTAGTTCCAGGTATGGTGCCCATGTGACTGACCGAAATTATATTTTAGCTATTTAAAAACTTAACAGTGCCTGATTGGTGGTGTTGCTCTTATATCAATTAGGGGCAGAGCTGTTTTATGCCTGAAGCACATAAAATGATAATTGCTAGGTCTTGGAGGGGAAAAGATCAGAAACACTGGTCTCTTAAGTAGATTATTAGTATTAACTGAGGCTTAGGAGGGAGTGTAGTTTTAAAGTTTGTGGAGATGTGATTACTCTAGTAACTTCCAGATAACAGTAAGTAGGTAGTTCTAGCACAACTCCATTAGGGGTGAACATGGCACCTAACAGTTTTTGTGACAATTGTGCAATAGGACATGGATATATGTCATTCTGCACATACTAATAAAACTGGGTGCTATGAGAATAATAAGTGGGTCACTATTGGCTTCCAGAAAATTGGGTGGGGGTCTAGTATGGTAATATTGGAATTATTTCAGAGGGCAGTTACTGTGAATCATGTATTCTCAGGAGCCAGAATATATTCAAATCCTGAGTCTCTGCCCTTTAACTGTCAATGTGGTCTTAGATGCATTTAACCTGCCTGTTTCTCACCTGAAAAGTGAGTTTTAATAATAGTGCATATAAGTTGTTGGAAAAAAATAAAACATGAGAAACACTTAAAATGGGGCCTGGCACAGTTGTAGCTAATAATATATATAAGCATTTATCTTTTTCGGGGTTCAGAAAAAAATAAAAACTTAGTGGGGGATCTTGACAGAAAAATAATTATGTGTACAATTTCTCTGATACTGAGGGTTTGTCCTTTTAGCTATCCCACAGATGAAGGCTGTCATAGCCATAACACTAACTGGAATAAAGGTTCATCACTCAGATCACAGTGGCATATCCAAACAAGATAGCTTCTAGAATGTTAAGTGAGCAGTTCTTCAACAAAAGTGATGTGGGGATAGAAATGGGAATAATTGAGTTTCCTTGTCTTCATAGTTTGTATTCTATACAGTGAAGAAATGCAATATTATTTTCCAATTATGCCCATCTTTAGAGAAGGACTTTGTAGCTTTCTGTCTTCTGAGTGGAAAATTACAGAAGATATTAAGAAATCTTGAGCCTGGCCAGCGTGGCTCAGTGGTTGAGTGTCTACCCATGAACCAGGAGGTCACGATTCAATTTCTGGTCAGGCACATAATCAATAAAAATACATTTTATTTCTTTTTTATGGTGCCAATTTTGATTAGTTTTAAGATGTCGCATTTTCCACTTAACAATTCAGTGTTATAAAGTGCATTATTTACTTTCCCTGTGCACATGGTCCATATTAAGTATCAAGAATGCCCAGTTAGCCGAAACCGGTTTGGCTCAGTGGATAGAGCGTCGGCCTGTGGACTCAAGGGTCCCAGGTTCGATTCCGGTCAAGGGCATGTACCTTGGTTGCGGGCACATCCCCAGTAGGGGGCTGTGCAGGAGGCAGCTGGTCGGTGTTTCTCTCTCATTGATGTTTCTAGCTCTCTATCCCGCTCCCTTCCTCTCTGTGAAAAATCAATAAAATATATTAAAAAAAAAAAAATGCCCAGTTAGCCGAAACCGGTTTGGCTCAGTGGATAGAGCGTCGGCCTTCGGACTCAAGGGTCCCAGGTTCGATTCTGGTCAAGAGCATGTACCTTGGTTGCGGGCACATCCCCAGTAGGGGGTGTGCAAGAGGCAGCTGATGGATGTTTCTCTCTCATCGATGTTTCTGACTCTCTATCCCTCTCTCTTCCTCTCTGTAAAAAATCAATAAAATATATTTAAAAAAAAAGAATGCCCAGTTATTTACTACGCAGCAGCTCAACGTTTAAAATTGACGTGGAATTTGCTACAAATTTGCATCCTTCAATATTTTGTGTGGAAGAATGCTAAACCTATGCTCAAAGGTGGCTTAACAAACCTCATCAATGGTGGGCCCAGAGGAGACACCACCAGATGGAGGTACTCTACCACCAGGAAAGCCCCCAGGCATTCCTCCCGGCATGCCTCCCTGCACCCTGGTACAACTTGATAATGATGAGGTTGCAGACTTTTTCCAACTCTTTCTGCTGATGTTCAAATTCTTCCTTTTCTGCAGTCTGGTTCTTATCAAGCCAATGATGATTTCATTGCACTTGTCAAGAATCTTGTTTGTCCTCATCATTGATCTTGCCTTGAAGGTTTTCATCTTTAACAGTTGCTTTCATGTTGAATGCATAGGATTCAAGTGACTTCTTGGAAGACACCTGGTCCCACTGCTTCTCATCTTTAGCTTTGAACTTCTCAGCTTCCTGGACCATGCGCTCAAAGTCTTCCTTGCTCACACGACCCTTGTCGTTAGTGATGGTAATCTTGTTCTCTTTTCCTGTACTCTTATCCACAGCAGAGATATTGAGGATGCCATTAGCATCAATATCAAAAGGGACTTCAATCTGAGGAACACCATGAGGTGCAGGAGGCATCCCTGTGAGTTCAAACTTGCCAAGCAGGTTGTTATCCTGGGTCATGGCACACTCACCTTCATAAACCTGAATGAGCACACCAGGCTGATTGTTGGAGTAGGTGGTGAAGGTCTGTGTCTGCTTGGCAGGAATGGTAGTATTGCGCTTGATGAGGACAGTCATGACTCCACCAGCCATCTCAATGCCAAGGGAAAGAAAAGTGACATCCAACAGCAGCAAATCTTGGACATTTTTGGACTTGTCTCCAGAGAGAATGGCTAACTGGACAGCTGCACCATAAGCAACAGCCTCATCAGGGTTGATGCTCTTATTCAACTCTTTTCCACTGAAGAAGTCCTGTCAGAGAGTCTGAATCTTGGAGAAAGGGATAGAACCACCCTCCAGGACAATATCATGGATCTGGGACTTGTCAAGTTTGTCATCCCCAAGGGCTTTCTGTACAGGGTCCAGGATGCCAGGAAAAGGTCAACATTTAATTCTTCAAATCGAGCATGGGTGATAGAGGTATAGAAGTTGATTCCTTCATAGAGTGGATCAATCTCAATGCTGGCCTGGGTGTTGGAAGAGAGAGTACACTTAGCACGTTCACAAGCAGTCCGAAGGCAATGGACAGCCCTCTTGTTCTCACTGATATCCTTCTTATGCTTGTGTTTGAACTCTGCAATGAAATGAACTCTGCAGAAGTCCATTTGGTTGTCAAAGTCTTCTCCACCTAAGTGGGTGTCCCCAGCTATAGATTTGACCTCAAAGATTCCATCTTCAATTATGAGAATTGACACATCAAAAGTGCCACCTCCCAAGTCAAAGATCAGCATGTTTCTTTCAGCTCCAATATTTTTGTCTAAGCTGTAAGCAATAGCAGTGGCAGTTGGCTCGTTGATGATTCTAAGTACATTGAGACCAGCAATAGTTCCAGCATCTTTGGTAGCCAGACGCTGAGAATCACTGAAGTAAACAGGTACTGTGACAACAGCCTTGGTAACAGTCTTCCCAAGGTAGGCTTCTGCGATTTCCTTCATCTTTGTCAAAACCATAGATGACTCCTCTTCTGGATAGAAACTTTTTGTCTTTCCCTTGTATTCTACTTGGACATTGGGCCTGCCAGCATCATTCACCACCATGAAAGGTTAATGCTTCATATCAGATTGAACAACAGCACTTGGTATCAAAAGCTTTGTTGGTAGGATTCATTGCTACTTGATTCTTTGCAGCATCACTGATCAATTGTTCGGTATCAGCATAGGCAACATAACTTGGGGGTGATTTGGTTTCCATGATTGTTGGCAATTTCCACTTTTCCATGCTGGAAGACATCCACACAAGAGGAGGTAGTGCCAAGGTCAATGCCAACTGCAAGTCCTTTAGACATGGTTGCTGGTATCTACGCATGGCTTTACAGACCAATCCAAACAACCGCCCCTGCATTCGATGAGCAATAAAAATATATTTTAAAAAATAAACAAAACAAAGTCTAAAACATACAAAAGATCAATGAAATAAAACATTGGTTTTTTGAAATGATAAAATTGATACACCTTTACTCATACTCATAAAGTAAATAATAACAACAACAGAAATACACTTACTCAAGCAGGAAACTCCCTGTGACCTCCAAAACACCGCTGCTGTGGTATCAGCACCAGTACAACAGTTTGTAGGACATGTTCAGCATTAAGCCTCACAGTCAGCCGCCTGAGGGTTGAGCCTGCCTACAAATGGGACAACAGCAATTAAAACCCAATTACAAGAGGAAGGCTCACATAACCCACACAAGGAACATTCCTAGAGCACATAGCTCCGCAGATCAAGGAGACAGCACCATGGGGTCCCACAAGACACCTACTACAGAAGACCAGCCCACCAAGACTGGGAGTTGTGGCAGATCTACTTAATAAATAGAAACAAGCACATTGATTTCAGAGAGGAAGGGAGAGGGAGAGATAGAAACATCAATGATGACAGAGAATCATTGATTGGCTGCCTCCTGCACACCCGTGCTGGGGATAGAGTCTGCCACTCAGGCATGTGCCCTTGACTGGAATCAAACCTGGGACCCTTCAGTCCACAGGCTGACACTCTATCCACTGAGCCAAACTAGCTAGGGCTCAGCTGATTTTTTAACAGAAAGACTACAAGCCAGAAGGGAATGGCATGAAGTATTCAGAGTAATGAAAAAAACCAAGGATCTAAAACCAAGACTACTCTATCCAGCAAGACTATCAGGCTATCATTTAAAATTGAAGGTGAAGTAAAGAGCTTCTCAGATTTAAAACACACACACACACACACACACACACACACACACACACACTAGTGTGGTGAAGGCCTGGAGTATGTGGTGGGTGCAGGCTAGAAAGGGTCATGGGAGAAAAAAGAGGGGACATCTGTAATGTTTTCAACAATAAAGATAAAAAGAATAATAAAAATAAATACATAGTTTTTTTAAAAAAAGAATAAAAATGGCAACAAATAAGTACCTAACAATAATAATCTTAAATGTAAATGAGTTAAATATTCCAATCAAAAGACATAGGGTAGCTGGATGAATAAGAAGCCATGACCCACATATATGCTATCTACAAGAAACTCATCTCAGAACAAAAGACTCACACAGATTAAAAGTGAAGGGATGGAAGAAATATTCCATGCAAATGGAAATGAAAATAAGCTGGAGTAGCAATACTTATATCTGACAAAACAGAACTCAAAACAAAGGCCATAAAAGAGACAAGAAAGTCACTAAATAATACTAAAGGAATAGATCCAACAAGAGGATATAACCTTGCTAAACATATATGCACCCAATATTGGAGAACCTAAATACATATATTTTTAAAAACTATTGGAGGACTTTAAAAGAGAGATCAGCAGCAACATAGGCATAGTAGGGGACTTTAACACTCAACTGACATCACTGGATAAATTTTCCAGGCAAAAATTCAACACAGAAACAGCAACCTTAAATGACACACTAGATCAGATGGATTTAATTTATATTTACAGAACATTCCATCCCAAAGCTGCAGAATATACATTCTTCTCAATTGCACATGGAACATTCTCAAAGATAGACCACATCTTGGAATACACAATAAATCTTAACAAATTCTAAAAGATTGAAATCATATCAAGCATCTTCTTGGGCCACAATGGCATGAAACCAAAAATCAATTACAATAAAAACACTAAAAAACATTCAAACACATGGAAGCTAAATAGTATGTTATGAAACTATGAATGGGTTACCAAAGAGATCAAGGAAGAAATAAAAAACTTCCTGGAAACAAATGAAAATGAACACACAAGAAACCCAAATCTGTAAGACACAGTGAAAGTAGTCCTGAGAAGCAATACTTATATCCGACAAAATATAATATGCATTACATGCATACCTCAAGAAACGAGAAACATCTCAAAAAAACAATCTAACCCTACAACTAAAAGAATTAGAAAAAATACAAGAAAAGCACAAAGTAGAAAGAAGGAAATAATAAAGATCAGAGCAGAAATAAATGACAGAGAGACTAAAAAAAAAAATACAAAAGATCAATGAAAACAAGAGCTGGTTCTTTGAAAAAATAAACAAGATTGATGAACCTTTAGCCAGACTCACCAAGAGAGAGGACACAGATTAATATAATTAGAAATGAAAGAGTTGAAGTAACCATTGACATCACAGAAACAGAAAGAAATGTAGGAAAATACTATGCCAACAAATTGGACAAGTTGGGTGAAATGGACAAATTCCTAGAAATGTACAATTTTCCAAACTGAACTAGGAAGAATCAGAATATCTGAATAGATCAATAACAATGAGTGAAATTAAAACAGTAATCAAAGCATGCCTAGCAAATGAAGTCATTAACCAGATGGCTTCACAAATCTTACCAAACATTCAATGAAAAACTAAAACCTATTCTCCTCAAACTATGCCACAAAATTCAAAAGGAAGGGAAGACTTCCAAACTCTTTTAACGAGTCAGCATTATCCCAATTAAAAAACCAGCCCTGACCGGTTTGGCTCAGTGGATAGAGAGTGGGCCGTGGACTGAAAGATCCCGGGTTCTATTCCGAACGAGGGCATGTACCTTGGTTGCAGGCCGGATCCCCAGTAGAGGGCGTGCTGAAGGCAGCTGATGTTTCTCTCTCATCTGTTTCTAACTCTCTATCCTCTTCCTTCCTCTCTGTAAAAAGTCAATTAAAAAACACACACACATAAACCCAGATAAAGACAAAACAAAGAAAGAGACTTATAGGCCAATATCAATAAAATAGCAAATCATGACGAAACCGGTTTGGCTCAGTGGATAGAGCGTCGGCCTGCGGACTGAAAGGTCCCAGGTTTGATTCCGGTCAAGGGCATGTACCTTGGTTGCCGGCACATCCCCAGTAGGGGGTGTGCAGAAGGCAGCTGATTGATGCTTCTCTCTCATCGATGTTTCTAACTCTCTATCCCTCTCCTTTCCTCTCTGTAAAAAATCAATAAAATATATTAAATAAAATAAATAAAATAGCAAATCGGATCCATTAATACATTACAAAGATCATATACCAGGACAAGGTTGGATTTATTGTGGGGATGCAAAGTTGGTTCAATATTCGCATGGAAAGAGGTCAACCAAAGAATACATATGCATATATGCATAACCCATGGTCACAGACAATAAAGTGGTGCAGGGTGGAGGGAGGCAAAGGTGGGGGAATTGGGGACATCTGTAATGCAGTCAATAATTTTTAAAAAGTCTAACTGGGCAGGTCATGGTGGATAGTCAAGACCCAAGCCTATAACCTCTTTAGTAGAAGGTTTATCTTTGCCTCAAGCAAGCCCTGTCCATTTATTCTGTGTATCTAGGTTAACACCTCCCAACCTATTACTAGTTCCTCACAGGAGTCTCAGGTACAATTGACAGTGGGGAACAAGCTAATTGACTTCCTCACAGACACAGGAGCTATAGACTCAGTGCTAAATACAAAGCTAACCAAGAAAAAAATCAGCAGTGGTGTCTGTTACTGGAGTGACAGGGCAATTATAAAAACAGGCATTCCTTCTACCTCTAGAATGCCAGCTTGGGGATCAAAAATGTACGCACAGTTTTCTGTGCATGCCATACTGCCCCATTCCATTGTTGGGCTGAGATTTACTTTGTAAGTTGCATGCACAAACAACTTTTTCCCCTTAGAATCAGCAGTTATGTTTAGAAGTCCTGCTGGAACATGCTCTCCAGCCCGAGGTGCTCCTGTCTTGCCTAGAAAGGCCCAGAAAGAAACTCTTCCCATCCAAGATCTATGATCAGGTTGATGGAGCCGTTTGAGCTGATGGAACCCCAGGTAGGAAGGTTAACATTCAACCCATAAATATTAACCTAAAAGAAGGGGCACAGATCCCATCAAAGAAAAAATACCCCCTTAAAAATGAAACTTTAAGGGAATTCAACCAGTATCACCGAAATTCTTAGAATCAGGCACTTCAGAAATCTCCCAGAAAATAGGACAGGCATGACAGATTCCTTGGAAACTACATGCATCTTGGAGACCTCGATCTATGGGAAAAACTGGGAACATAAACTACACTATAAGGAAGACCCTGGCAAAAATATGTCAGGAAACACGTAGGAAAGGGGACTGGACACCCCCTATTGCCTTGCTCTGGAATAAGGTATCACTCCAAAGCAGACTTAAATTAAGCCCTTTGAAGTAGTTCATGGGAGAATCTTCCAAGTTTCTGTTTTAGGGACAATCTCTCTAGATTTAGAACATGAATCAAAAGTCAAACAATAAGTTGATGGTTTCTTTGGCTGTGCAGAAGCTTTTTATTTTGCTGTAGTCCCATTTGTTTATTTTCTCCTGTGTTTCCCTTGACCCAGGAGATGTATCGGCAAACCTATTGCTACGAGAGATGTCTGAGATTTTGCTATCTATGGTTTCTTGTAGGATTTTTATGGTTTCCCAACTTACATTTAAGTCTTTTATCCATTTTGAGTTTATTCTTGTGTATGGTGTAAGTTGGTGGTCTAGTTTCATTTTTCTGCATGTATCTGTCCAATTTTCCCAACACCATTTATTAAAGAGACTATCTGTATTTCACTGTATGCTCTTGCCTCCTTTGTTAAATATTAATTGAGTGTAATGGCTTGGGCTGATTTCTGGGTTCTCTGTTCTGTTCCATTGATCTTATGCCTATTCCTGGGCCAGTACCAGGCTGTTTTGATTAAAGGCAAAGAAAGCCCACTGTATAGAAGAACATATTTGCCAATGATACATCTGATAAGGGGCTAATTTCCAAAATATATAAGGAACTCGTGAGTTCTTTATATATTTTGGATATTATTGGAAGTATCATTGGCAAATATCTTCTCCCATTCAGGTAGTTGCCTTTTTGTTTTGTTTTCTTTCTTTCTTTTTTTTTTTTAGAAAATTCCAAAAAAAGTTTAATTTCAGAAACTGAGTTCCCCATTTATAAATATACCAAAACATAGTCAATGCAAAGTGAGATTAATAACAGGTACAGTATTTTGAGGAAACAACTTTTCTAAAAGGGCACAGGCAATGAGTGACTTGTTTCACCCAGCATATTTAATTGGTATGAAATAAGAAAAGGAATCCTTTTCTACATGTTGAAGCAAAAACTCTGAGGACATATTGTTAAAAGAATCTGACAACTGGCATTTCATTCTGATGTCCCTGGGCTTCTAAAATACCCGTGATGACTGAGTCTTCCGTATTGTCAAAAAACACCGAAGGCTACTCTTACAACTGTAATATAACAGTCTTCTTCCCTGTTAATAAATCACCTCCTCTAAAAAGAATTTTACACGTGATTTGATCAATTTGGGGGGCACTACACACATTTCAAAATAGAAACACTATTTTGAAGTCTATAGTTTCTTTTTTTTATTTAATATATTTTATTGATTTTTCACAGAGAGGAAGGGAGAGGGATAGAGAGCTAGAAACATCAATGAGAGAGAAACATCAACCAGCTGCCTCCCGCACACCCCCCACCGGGGATGTGCCCGCAACCAATGTACATGCCCCTGACCGGAATCGAACCTGGGACCCCTCAGTCCGCAGGCCGACGCTCTATCCACTGAGCCAAACCGGTCTTGGCTGAAGTCTATAGTTTCAAAGTAGACACACTAAGAGGCTTGGAGGTTCAATCACCCGAACGGCTGTAAACGTGTTGGACAACAGGCCGCAAGGAGCACGTTATAAAGAGTCAGGATGTAACTGACCAGGTGAAACCTCAACACAAACACAGAACATGGGGAAGTTCTTACAACCACGATGTGACTGACATTCCATGATACATTTAAGTTTAGTTTTGTCTTCAAATGCCACATCTCTGTTGTAGTGAACAGTATCTTCCACAATATTCTCTGCACTCCTCACATTATGTTAGAGATGCAGTTAAAAACCACTCAGTCAGGATGGCTTCTACTCCATCTATTTCCACATTTTATCTCACAGCCACAAAGGCTGCTTTGTTGCAATTAACGCAATTTTTAACTAAAATACAGTACCTGATTTGTTGTTCTTACATAACTGAACAAAAAGCCTGTGGAATAAAACTGTTTACATCTTCTGTCTTTCTAGTAAAACAAATAACTAACCCCCAGCTTTTAAAAACAATTACAGTTATGGATTAAAACCTAAACACCATATTTCATAATTGACAAGACAGGCTATTTCTAGTGGCTTCGAAAAAAACACACCGCGGTACCTGTCTTGAAGGACTAGGAGTAAGGCACATATAGACATTACGGTGAGACTGCAAGAGAAACTCAGTGTGGACCTGAGAGTGCCTGGTCTGATGTCCTCCTTGGCACCGACTGGTGCCAACCAACAGCCTGTGACAAACAGCTGGTGCCTAAAGAGCAACAACATCTTTAGCCTGGTGTCTCCATTGTGATTTCAATACTGAAAATATATTAATGGAAGATTCACTTTCAAGAAGATAAGTTTTTCAAAATGTTCCATCATGAGCCTGGACTGGCCAAAGCTACCGTTCTCAGTGGGTGTGCTGAACAGCCTTTCTGAAGGGACAATGCTCGGGGGACAACCCAAAAACCTGACGGCCAGGGCTGAGAGTCCCGGCCAGGCAGGCTTCTTTAGGTTCCAGTAGGTAAGTGGGTCACAGCTGTGTTCAAGCACCTCCTCCTCCAGGTAAGAGAGCACCATGGCCTTTTTGTTTTCTTGATGGTTTCCTTTGCTGTGAGAAGGTTTTTAGTTTCATGTAGCCCCATTTGTTTATTTTTGCTTTTGTTTTTCTTGCATTTTGAGTCA
This sequence comes from Eptesicus fuscus, assembly GCF_027574615.1. Classification (NCBI taxonomy): domain Eukaryota; kingdom Metazoa; phylum Chordata; class Mammalia; order Chiroptera; family Vespertilionidae; genus Eptesicus; species Eptesicus fuscus. Next base: position 11,465,206 of record NC_072484.1, read on the forward strand.
AATTCACAAAAACAACACTGAGACCAAAGAAGCTTAGTGCTTATGTTTTCATCTATGAATTTTATTTTTTTGGAGCTTACATTCAAGTTTTGTTTTTTTTTAAAATATATTTTATTGATTTTTTACAGAGAGGAAGAGAGAGGGATAGACAGTTAGAAACATCGATGATAGAGATACATCGATCAGCTGCCTCCTGCACACCCCCTACTGGGGATGTGCCCGCAACCAAGGTACATGCCCTTGACCGGAATTGAACCCGGGACCTTGCAGTCCGCAGGCTGACACTCTATCCACTGAGCCAAACCGGTTTCGGCACATTCAAGTTTTTAATTCATTTTGAGTTAATTTTTTGAATCCTACCTAATAAAAGAGTAATATGCAAATTGACCACACCTTTGCCACGCCCAAGCCACGCCCACCAGCCAATCAAGGTGAGTATGCAAATTAACACAACCAAGATGGCTGTTAATTTGCATACATAGGCGCCCTGAGCGGATCCCCTGCGATGGATCGCAGGGAGCTGGGGTTGCTTCGGCCTGGTGCAAGAGCGGACCCCTGCGATCAATCGCCTGGGCAGGGAGCTGGGGGTCTGCTTTTGGCCTGGGCAGGAGCGGACCCCCTGTGATTGATCACAGGGAGCTGGGGGTCCGCTCCTGCCCAAGAGGCTTTTGGTCTAGGCAGGCCTGGGCAGGGGCTGAGCCGGTGATCAGAGGGAGCTGGAGGGGCTTGCCCAGGCCTAAAGCAAAAATTGTCCTTAAATTTTTTCTTTCTTTTTTGATTTCCAAAGTAATAACTAATCACCCAATTTGGCCAAGATTTGCATTTTCCTGCCACCTTCCTCCACTCCCCTTCTTGACTGGGCTCTAGGCAGTCCTGAATCAGGGACAACAGACTGAAAGTAGAGGTAGGCATTTCCTCTGGACCTTCAGCTATATAATGATCGCGAAGTTGTTTTCCTACCTTCTCCCATGCCTCTATATTTAAAACCATGGGCAGGTTTTCCAAAAAATTGAAAAGCTGCTCATACCTCACAGAACAGCCCCTTGCTTGGAGCATAGCCTTAAGCATGGATACACATACATTCTTTCCCTGTGATCCTGAATTTCCCATGTTTTACACCTACTCTAATACAGTACCCCTTCCTTACTTACTGCGTGCGCACGCCTTAGGGGCTCCTTTCGCCTGACAATTGAAGTTCCCTCACACTTAGGTCCGCATTGAGTGCCACTTGGGCCGAACTCAGCACCGTGTTGGGAGCCACTTGGGCCGCGCTCAGCCCCGCGTTGGGCACCACTTGGGCCGCGCCAGCACAGCCAAGGGTTCGGCGAGCCTGAGCAGGGGCGACGAAGGATGGAGAAATGATAGACAAAGAGAAAAAGCTGGGTCTAGGTGGATCTTCTGTGCCTGGCTGAAGCCACAGAACAGATCCAGACTGCAAAGCTGAGGCTTTATTTATAATCAGGGACAAACAAGGTAATCTACAATGTTGTTGTAAGTTTCACTTGTTTTGGCAGCACTTGCTGCCCCTCCCACAGCCCACTAGCTACCCAGGAAAGATCTAGGGAGCAGTTACAGGATCAAGCTTAATTATGCTTAGAGGACTATGCCCTCCAAGCTGGGACTTGTTTGCAACTTTGCCAGCAGGTCAGTTCGAGGCTTAACCCTATAACCGCTCCCTACAACCTCCTGCATGCCCCCCACCAGGGATCGAGCCTGCAACCCAGGCATGTGTCCTTAACCGGAATTGAACCAGGGACCCTTCAGTCCACAGGCCGACACTCTGTCCACTAAGCCAAATCAGCTAGGGCTGTATGTAGAATTCTAGTTTTCCCAACACCATTTATTGAAGAGAATTTTCTTTCTCCATTGTATGTTCTGGGCTCCTTTGTCATAAATTAGTTGTCCATATGTCTATCAGTTTAGTTCTGGGTTCTCAATTCTGTTCCATTGGTCTTTGTGTCTATTTCTTTGCCAATACTATAGTGTTTTGCTTACTTTGGAACAAAGTTTGAAAATGGGGAGAGTGATGCCTCTGGCTTTGTTCTTTTTGCCTCAGACTTTTTTTTTTTTTTTTTTTGCCTATGTGGGGTCCTTTGTGTTACCTTACAAATTTTAGGAATTTTTGTTCTACTTCTGTGAAAAATGTTATTGTCCTTTAGGCATGCCATTACTTCTTAATGGTCTCCTTACTTCTACCTCTGTCTTCTTTCTCCTACTGTCAACAGATGGTCATTGGTGCCAACTCAATGACGATAGGAATCCCCAATTTGGAGAGTGGTGAAGAAAATTTTTGTCAGTGCAAACAGCTCAATTGTGATACAGCACAGCTATGAGAACAGCATGGCTGTGGAACAGATCAATAGTGTTACAGCTTGACTATGAAGCAGTCATGAAGCAGCATGACTGTGGAACAGCACTGTTGTATGGCAGCCTTCGTGCAAGTGGCCCTAAGGCAAGGCTCCCACTCTCTGGCTAGACAGCTCTGCTCTGCTTTCTTCGCTCCACACCAGACTGTTCCACTGTGCGCTGCTCTGCTCCACCTGCTCTTCTCTGCTTGAACACAGTCTTCAGTCTCTGGTGCAAAGGGAAAATACACTCTGAGCCAGAGGGAGAGCTGCCTTATCTATATATATAAAAGCTAAGCGACCAGAATGATGGTACGACCAGTTGCTATGACGTGCACTGTGGCAGCCAACCGGCAATCGGGGCTCCAATCGGTGCCCCCCCAACCTCCTGCGGCACCTCCTCCCGGCTGGCCCGGGCCCTATCAGGTCCCAGCCAACCTCCCTTTTCCCTCCCCCCCCCCCCCGCCCACCCTGCCGGCCCGGGCCATATCAGGTCTTGATCGGGGGTAGGGCCAGCAGCCAACTTCCGCTCCCCCCTCCACTCCGCCATCGCAGCCCCCATCAGGCCCCATTGGGGCAGGGCAGCTGGACCCCACCTGTGCACGAATTCATGTACCAGGCCACTAGTATAGATATAAGACCCTACCCTTGGTCTGATTGTTCTATCCTCACACAAATGAGGACTCTTAAATCCTCTTGGCTCCATTGGTCCAGAAAACACTGTCCTGATTGGTTAGAATGGAGCAGCTCTGATTGTTTGAATCGAGTAGCATCTGGAGAAGATGCACACCTGACTAGACAGGGAAAATATCAGTCCTGTAGGCTGAAATACAGTTCCAGGAACTCCTTTGTAAGGGTTGGCTTTGCTGGCAGGAACACAGTGCAGTCAGGCCAGTTCAGTGCCGGAGGCAAGCAGCTAGGTATAGGAGGCAGGCAGCTTAGTGCAGGCTTCTTGCTGAAGCTTGGCTTATGAGAGACCCCTGTTCAGGAATAGCTGTTTTTAATTTGAGCCAAGTTAGCCACCAGGGGTCCTTATTAGTAGACTAGAGGCCCGATGCACGAAGATTCGTGCAAGAATGGGCCTTCCTTCCCCTGGCTGCCGGCACCACCTTCGCTCCAGCCGGGAGCCGCCTTTCTGCCTTTTCTCTGGCCCGGAGCCGCCTTTCCGCCTTCCCACGCTGCCCAGAGGCCCAGAGCTGCTGGGGCGGTGTGGAACGCCTGCATCATCGCCATGGCGACGATGTAAGCATCCCGCCCTGCCCCTGGCCACTCGGCACGTATGCAAATTAAACCGCCATATATTTGGGTTAATTTGCATATCCACTCCTGATTGACTGATGGGAATCGTGAATGTACGGTCAATTTGCATCTTTCTCTTTTATTAGTGTAGATATCTTCTTTCTCAGGCTTGGCACTACTCATGTTCACACAGAAGCCAGAGTGATTTTGTTATATCAGATCATAAGTTCCCTTTGCTAAATACTCTCGAGTAGAAACCATGCCTTTACAAGGGGCAACAGGGCCCAACATACCTTTCAGTCCATCTCTAACTTCTGTGTGACCTCACATACCATACTTCCCACAGTTACTCTTCCCATCACATTGAAACATCCTGGGCATCCTCTAGCCTCAGGGCCTCAGCACACTGCTCCCACAGATGTCTGCCTGTCTCTTTCCCTTGCTTCCTTTTGGCCTTCACTTAAAATGTCACCTCCCCACTGACCTTCGCTGGCCAACCTCCTGTACTCTCTGTCCCTGTCGCTTACATTGCTCCACTTCAGCATTTATAATATTTAAGTTTTTAAATTGTTTTCCAGCTGTAAATTCCAAAGGGGCAGGGATTTTGTTGTTGTTGCCCCTGTTCCCCCACCCCCAAGTGTGACTGCTGTATTCTCGGCCCCTAGGACAATTTCTAGCAATGAGAATTTTTTCTAAATGAAAATTTTTTCTTAGTAAAAATTTCTTGATTGTATAAATGATGGAAAGATAGTAACCAGAGGTTTTATGTCTCCCAGTTTCCTCCACTGTGAATTTGAGTTATTACTATTGCCGAGTCGGCCTCCAGTTGTTTCCAGAAGAGGATGCTAGACCAAGAGCCAGATCCCACAGGGATCAGCGAGGTCGGCGAGCGGCTCACACCTGAGGCTTGTGCTTCCCAGAAATACCCCAGAGGCGGTGGAGGAGCCTCGGTGCACACGGTGCACACGGGCAGCAACACACACCACCGCACACTCCACACCGGGTCCCCGGGGACTAATCGCCCCGCCCCGCCCCGCCCCGCCCCGCGCACTTCCGGTCCCGCCCCGCCTGGCCCGCTCCCCGCTCCGCCCGGCTCCTGGTTTGGCCTGCGGTCCCGGCGCCGAGGACCAGGGGGCGGCGCCTGGTGGCCCGGAGAAGCGCAGCATCTGGACCTCCTGACACAAAGAGCGGCGGGCGGACGCGGGCGGGAGCCGCGGGCCTGCCCAGTGCCCTTGGGCCGCGTCCCTGGGACCCGCGCGCGGGCGGAGACGGTGGATCCCCCGCTGCCCAGGTGAGCGGGGTCGGGGCGGCCTGCGGAGCGCACGTGCGGGCCAGGACCGGGGTGCGGGCCGGGACCGGGATGCGGGCAGGGCCAGGGGTGCCGGCAGGGACCGGGCGCTCCTCTGTGGGGGCCGCGGAGCCTGGAAGTCAGCAGGTGGGACGAAAGTGTAGGTGCCCGCGACTCTGGACGGAGCGGAGACGGGGTGCAAACCTGCGGTTCTCCTGCGCCCCGCCCCGCACCTCGGCGCTCGGGGGCTGCCGCCGCGTGGGGTCCGCGTCTTGCCCTCGCTCCGGGTGTAGGGGCTACAGGTTCGGTAAGTGTGACCGGGCGTCCGGCTTTTCCCGACACCGTAGGGGGCTGGGGTGGGTCACTTTAGAGTGCCCCACCTGCGGGAGGCCGGCTGCGTGGCCGGCCTTTCGGAACCAGGTCCTACAATGCGGCCGTTTCTGAAGTGTCGGTGCCCCTTTGAGCAGAGTTTACAGTGTCCCGGCTCCTTTGCTGAAGTGGACACTCACCTCCCGGGGTGCGACCCGGGATGGGGCGAAGCCAGTGTTTTCATTGGGAGCGTGGAGGTGAGCCGTTTGGGGAGAGATTGGGGAGAGCCGTGGCCTAGGTGGGTGTCTGCAGCCTCTTTGCTCCCCAGATGCGCCGCTGCGGGTGACCAGGTCCTCCTTTGCCAATCCTACCCCTGCCACCTCCAGTCCTTCAGGCTCCCCGGGTCACCTGCAAAACGCGAGCGCCCCAATCCTCAGACAAGTCGAATTATTCGATAGAATCATCTCCTGTAAATAAGATTGCATTCCACTGTACTACTAGAACAACTTTTTTAGGGTGTACCTGTTTCCTTTTCTTGTGTTAGGATTTTGCACTTTGAAAAACTATTTGAAATAAGAAGCCGCTCTCTGGGGCAGAAAAGTGCGTTTTATCGATTGTACTAGATGTTTGGCAGAATCGCCCCTTTCCTCACCACAAAGGCCGGTAGGAGGAGTCTTTTCAATCTCTTTAGATGTTTCTCTCATAACTATGCCCCGGGGCGTTGTGAGGAGCTCCCTGGAGGTCTGTGTGTTTGCACAGGATGGAGGTGAAGTAGGGTCATTTGGTTCCCTTTTGCTCTGGGAGACTTAGGCCAAGCTATGGAACAGGGAGGCAGGGGAGGGCGGTCCGCGGAGAACTATGATGATGGCTTTGGAGAAGGCTCAGAGGCCCCACCACCAACACTGTTAATAGGAGGGAAGGGTATGAGTTGATGGTAGTTGATGGTGACTTTCTTCGTAGAGGCTTTTGCTGTGGATTCCAGGTTTTTCACATTGGACTTTGAATATTTTTAAAAGAAGAAGATTACAAAAAATTAATGATAGTTAAAACTGGGCAATTAAAAACAGCACTATCAGCAGCCTCACAGTTTTAATAGATTTGTGCAAGAGTGTGTGTGTGTGTGTGTGTGTGTGTGTGTGTATATTTAAAAGTATGTGTATATTAAAAGAGAAATGCTAAGGCAGTTAGAGCAACCGTGGTGCCCCTGTTGTTTGATTTACAAATCATTCTAGTGGTTTAAAATATTACAAATTTAACTGGTCTCTATTGGCAAACCAAAGCTGTTTTGCCACAAAGGTGTATGTGTTTAATTATATTCAATATTCAATAAAAATTATAATATTATAATTATATTCAATTAAAATTATAATTATATTCAATATTCAACAATAATTATAATCATATTCAATAAAAATTAGAGGATAATCATTTTTGCAGAATGAGAAAATAGCCTTTTCCAAAGACCTTGAACTTCAGTTAAAATTTAATACCATCAAATTAGAAAGAGAACACTTTATGGAGGAAAAGTTAGGCTTTACATTTTTTTAAAATGAGGAGTTTATAAACTTTGATAGAATACTATTTTCCCTAAATCATTTCCCTCGGGTGTGGTGAACTGACATAATCATTTGCTAACAGCATTTGTAAATCCCTAGTGTTAGTGCATCCTTTGTTCTGAGTCCTTAAGAAGTTTTGGTGGTGGACAATAGAGTAACAAAAGAATTGCAAAGTATATTAACCATAAGTATTCAAGGTATTTAGATCTTGCCCTTTTTAAAAAAAATATATTTCATTGATTTTTTTACAGAGAAGAAGGGAGAGGGATAGAGAGAAACATCGATGAGAGAGAAACATCGATCAGCTGCCTCCTGCACATCCTCCACTGGGGATGTGCCCACAACCAAGGTACATGCCCTCGATCGGAATCGAACCCGGGACCTTTCAGTCCACAGGCTGACGCTCTATCCATTGAGCCAAACCGGTTAGGGCTAGATCTTGCCCTTTTATGGTGATTGACTTTGTATACTAGTTACTTTATTTTATTTTTTCTTTGAAGATGAAACATGTGACATTTGAGACTTGGGGCATCTGAGAGGTCCCTCTGATCACATTCTTTCTACTTTGGACACTTAGGTTTGGGTTTTGCCATAAACAGGTGGTTGCTAGTTATCTTTTCTTCCCTGGCTCAAGAAAGGTCTAGAAAAAGGAGCCAAAACACAGTGTCCTGGCCTCACTCCTGACTAGAGGGAATGGCGCCCTCCAGCCGGGAAAGGCATTTCCAGTGCCATGGCCCCTTCCTTGTTCTCCAATTCCATAGTCACTCCGTAAAGGTTGCACGGCAGTGGCCATAACTGGACTCTAGATTTGGGTTTAGCTTAGTCCTTGGTTTCAAGTACAAATTAGGAATTCAGGCTCAAGGCCAGAGATTTTGTTAATCACAAGCAAGAGGCCAAAACTTTGGGTCAGACTACCTGGAGCTATTTGGAGGGTGGGGTTAGCAGAAGGTTTTTGCTTCCCCATCTTTGGGATAAAGTTGAGCCTCCTGGTGAGAGTTCCCCACCTAAGGATTCTGACTGTTGTCTGAACCATGGGCTGAGATGTCTTATGGGGAGCATGTTCTCTATTTTTATCTTCTTTTCACAAAAGTTGGAGCATGCCTCTGGTGCTGCCTATTTTTTGTCTCTCTCAATCCTGGATTGTCCTCTAGGCTTTAGGGATAAAATGACTTCTAGCTTCTCAGTCTGATTCATTGTCTGCTTTCAGTTGAAATCATTTGTCAAATAAACCAAAGTCCTCCAGGTAATTCTGATGCACTCAAATTTGAGAAGCTTTGGCATATCCCAGTTTTTGTGCATAGACTGTTATTTTGTATTTCATTAGGCAAAACTGACAAATCTTTTTGTGTTATAAGAAATACTCTTTTAGTTCAGTTATCTTATTTGGAGATCTGCTTTGTTTACTAAGTTAAGATTTTGGTGTGTTGGAGTTTCTCAGAGTGGTCATCATTTTTTGTTATTGTGGAAGATCTGAAAGGAAATCATTCTCCACAGTTTCTAGATTTTCAGGGTTCCAGTAAGGAATGTTACATTTGTGGATGTCCATCAGTTAGTATGTTTTTAGCTGCCAGTGATGGAATACCTAGTCTCAGATTAAACAAATAGAGAGGTCCTGGAAGGAGAATCCAGGGCTTCAGGATGGGTTGCTTCCCTGGCTGAATCAACGGTTGGGGGACTGAAATTGCTCCTCTTCTGCATAGTGTCAGATTGGTGGCAGCTGTCTCACTCACAGGTGGAATGAGAGGGAGGTTTGGCTTTTGTAGCTCTCCCTTTAAAAAAACACATTTTTCAAGTATAGTTGACATACAGTATTATATTAGCTTCAGGTGTACAACAGAGTGATTAAATATTTACATGACTATTGGGGAAGTGATCTCCCCAATAAGTCTCGTACCCATCTGACACTATTGCAATACCCATCTGACACTATTGCAATATTACTGACTATATTCCTTATGCTGTACTTTACATCCCCGTGACTATTTTCATAAGTGGCAATTTGTACCTCTTGATCCCTTTCACCTTTTCACCCATTCCCTCCTCAACTTCTCATCCATCTGGTGACCATCAGTTTGTTCTCTGTACCTATGAGTTTATTTCTGTTTTGATTGTTCATTTTTTTTATTTTTCAGATTCCTTATATAAGTGAAATGATATGGTATTTGTCTTTCTCTATCTTATTTTACTTAGCATAATACCCTCTGGTTCCATCCATGTTGTTGCAAATGGTAAAATTTCATTCCTTTTATGGCTGAGTAATATTCCATTGTATGTGTGCCTCATATAATCTTTATCAATTCATCTATTGATGGACATCTAGGTTGCTTCCATATCTTGGTTATCTATATATATAAAAGGCTAATATGCAAAGTGTCCCCTCAGAAGTTTGACAGGGAGAACAGTTCAATTGCTCGCTATGACATGCGCTGACCACCAGGGGGCGACGCGGAACATGGTGGGCAACCAGTGGAGGTGGTGGTGGGGCACTGAGGGAGCGAGGTAAGGAGGAGGAGGGGAGGCGGGGAACCTAATCAGCCCTGATCGCTGTCCAGGCCTAGGGACCCTACCCGTGCCCAAATTTCATGCACCGGACCTCTAGTTATAAATAAGACTGCAATGAACGAACATAAGGGTGCATATATCTTTTTGAATTAATGTTTTGGATTTCTTCAGGTTAATACCCAGAAGTGGAATTTCAGGGTCATATGGTAGTTCTATTTTTAATTTTTTTAAGGAACCCCCATACTATTTTCCATAGCGGATACACCCGTCTGCATTCCCATCAACAGTGCATGAGGGTACTTTTTTCTATATATCCTCACCAGCACTTTTTGTTTATTGATTTATTGATGATAGCCATTCTGACAGGTGTGAGGTGATATCTCATTGTGGTTTTAATTTGCATTTCTCTGATGATTAGTGACATTGAGCATCTTTTCATGTGTTGGCCATCTGTATGTCCTTTTTGGAGAAGTGTTTATTCAGTCCTCTGCCCATTTTGTAATTGGATTGTTTGTTTTTTTGGTGTTAAGATGTATGAGTTCTTTATAAATTTTGGATATTAACCCCTTAGCGAATATATTCTCCCATTCAGTAGGTTTTCTATTTACTTATTTATTTATTTATTTTTGTTTTCTTTTTCTTTTGATGATAGTTTCCTTTGCTGTGCAAAAACATTTTAGTTTGATGTACTCCCACTTTTTAATTTTTCTTTTCTTTCCCTTGCCCAAGGAGACATATCCAAAAATGTTACAAAGAGTAATGTCAAAAAGTTTGCTGCCTATGTTTTCTTCTAGAAGTTTTATAGTTTTAGGTCTTCCATTTAAGTCTTTTATTCATTATGAGTTTATTTTTGTATATGGAGTGGTCTAGTATCATTTTGCATGTCTGTCTAGTTTTCCTAACACCTTTTATTGAAGAGTCTGTCTTTATCCCATTGTATAATCTTGCCTCCTCTGTCATAGATTAATTGTGTATATAGGCATGGATTTATTTCTAGGCTCTCTGTTTCATTCCATTGATCTAGATGTCTGTTTTTATGACAGCACCATATTGTTTTGAATATCATAGTCTTTGATTATCATAGGTATAATTTGATATAAGATAATATGATAAATTAACTTTGTTCTTTTCCCCCCCAATATTGCTTTTGCTATTTCGGGTCTTTTGTGGATCTATATGAATTTTAAGATTATTTTTTCTAGTCCTGTGAAATATACCATACAGTATTATATTATATTGGTATTTTGGTACATTTTGCATTGAATATGTAGATTGCTTTGGGTAGTATAGACATTCTGATGATGTTAATTCTTCCTTTGCATGAGTATGGAATATCTTTCCATTTATTTGTATCTTCAGTTTCTTTCTTCAGTGTTTTATAGTTTTTTGAGTACAGGTCTTTTACCTCCTTGGTTAGATTTATTTTTTTTTTTTAATTTCTTTATTGATTAAGGTGTCACATATTTGTCCTCATCCCCCCATTCCCATCCCACCCCTCTCCCCACGCATGCCCCAATCCCCTGTTGAACTTAACCGTTGGATAGGCTTATATGCATGCATACAGGTCCTTTGGTTGGACTCTCCCCCTCCCCCCACCCTCCCCCTACCCTCCCGTATCCTCCCTCTGAGGCCCGATAGTCCGATCGATGCCTCCTTGCTTCTGGTTCTGTTCTTGTTCCTCAGTCTATGTTGTTCATCATTTCCTCTAGATGAACGAGATCAAATGTCACTAGATATATACTAATAAGAACTGAATGTGAGACGAGCAATAATATTTATGCTGACAGGCAAATGAATCAATCTGTAGCGAGCTTCCCCCTGGACCAACAGTTCTTTTGAGACCCAATTTCGATGTCCAGTAGTTCCTTATGTGTACATGTCAGCACTGACCCCTCAGCTCTGGATGGTGGACAAATGGTGGTAATGGAGGTCTGACTCCCTCTGGTTTGGTCTCGGCCGATCCCAGGGGCACGGCGTCACCTGGACTAAGGGGCACGTGGCCTCACCCATACCCAAGGGGCGCGTGGTCTCACCCGGGCTTGGGACCCAGCCTCACCCGGATGGATCCAGGGGCGCACGGCCTCACCCGGACCCAGGATCTGGCTTCACCCGTACCCAAGGACACTTGGCCTCTCCCAGACCCAGGGGCACGTGGCCTCACCCGGGCTTAGTTGCACAAGGCCTCACCTGGATCCAGGGACACATGGTCTCTCCCGGACCCAGGGACGCTTGGCCTCTCCCAGACCCAGGGCCACTTGGGCTCACCAGGGCCTAGGTGCACGAGGCCTCATCCGGATCCAGGGACGCATGGTCTCACCCGGACCCAGGGACGCTTGGCCTCTCCCAGACCCAGGGGCACGTGGCCTCACCCGGGCCTAGGTTCACGAGGCATCACTCGGATCCAGGGACACATGGTCACACCCAGACCCAGGAAAGTTTGGCCACTCCCAGACCCAGGGCCACTTGGGCTCACCCGGGCCTAGGTGCACGAGGCCTCATCCGGATCCAGGGACACATGGTCTCACCCGGACCCAGGTACGCTTGGCCTCTCCCAGACCCAGGGCCTCTTGGGCTCACCCGGGCCTAGGTGCACGAGGCCTCACCCGGATCCAGGGACACATGGTCTCACCCGGACCCAGGGACGCTTGGCCTCTCCCAGACCCAGGGCCACTTGGGCTCACCCGGGCCTAGGTGCACGAGGCCTCACCCGGATCCAGGGACACATGGTCTCACCCGGACCCAGGGACGCTTGGCCTCTCCCAGACCCAGGGCCACTTGGGCTCACCCGGGCCTAGGTGCACGAGGCCTCACCCGGATCCAGGGACACATGGTCTCACCCGGACCCAGGGACGCTTGGCCTCTCCCAGACCCAGGGCCACTTGGGCTCACCCGGGCCTAGGTGCACGAGGCCTCACCCGGATCCAGGGACACATGGTCTCACCCGGACCCAGGGACGCTTGGCCTCTCCCAGACCCAGGGCCACTTGGGCTCACCCGGGCCTAGGTGCACGAGGCCTCACCCGGATCCAGGGACACATGGTCTCACCCGGACCCAGGGACGCTTGGCCTCTCCCAGACCCAGGGCCACTTGGGCTCACCCGGGCCTAGGTGCACGAGGCCTCACCCGGATCCAGGGACACATGGTCTCACCCGGACCCAGGGACGCTTGGCCTCTCCCAGACCCAGGGCCACATGGGCTCACCCGGGCCTAGGTGCACGAGGCCTCACCCGGATCCAGGGACACATGGTCTCACCCGGACCCAGGGACGCTTGGCCTCTCCCAGACCCAGGGCCACTTGGGCTCACCCGGGCCTAGGTGCACTAGGCCTCATCCGGATCCAGGGACACATGGTCTCACCCGGACCCAGGGACGCTTGGCCTCTCCCAGACCCAGGGCCTCTTGGGCTCACCCGGGCCTAGGTGCACGAGGCCTCATCCGGATCCAGGGACGCATGGTCTCACCCGGACCCAGGGACGCTTGGCCTCTCCCAGACCCAGGGCCACTTGGGCTCACCCGGGCCTAGGTGCACGAGGCCTCACCCGGATCCTGGGACACATGGTCTCACCCGGACCCAGGGACGCTTGGCCTCTCCCAGACCCAGGGCCACTTGGGCTCACCCGGGCCTAGGTGCACGAGGCCTCACCCGGATCCAGGGACACATGGTCTCACCCAGACCCAGGGACGCTTGGCCTCTCCCAGACCCAGGGCCACTTGGGCTCACCCGGGCCTAGGTGCACGAGGCCTCACCCGGATCCAGGGACACATGGTCTCACCCGGACCCAGGGACGCTTGGCCTCTCCCCGACCCAGGGCCACTTGGCCTCACCCGGGCCTAGGTGCACGAGGCCTCACCCGGATCCAGGGACACATGGTCTCACCCGGACCCAGGGACGCTTGGCCTCTCCCCGACCCAGGGCCACTTGGGCTCACCCGGGCCTAGGTGCTCTAGGCCTCATCCGGATCCAGGGACGCATGGTCTCACCCGGACCCAGGGACGCTTGGCCTCTCCCAGACCCAGGGCCACTTGGGCTCACCCGGGCCTAGGTGCACGAGGCCTCATCCGGATCCAGGGACACATGGTCTCACCCATACCCAGGGACGCTTGGCCTCTCCCAGACCCAGGGCCACTTGGGCTCACCCGGGCCTAGGTGCACAAGGCATCACCCGGATCCAGGGACACATGGTCTCACCCGGACCCAGGGACGCTTGGCCTCTCCCAGACCCAGGGCCACTTGGGCTCACCCGGGCCTAGGTGCACGAGGCCTCATCCGGATCCAGGGACGCATGGTCTCGCCCGGACCCAGGGACGCTTGGCCTCTCCCAGACCCAGGGGCACGTGGCCTCACCCGGGCCTAGGTGCACGAGGCCTCACCCGGATCCAGGGACACATGGTCTCACCCGCACCCAGGGACGCTTGGCCTCTCCCAGACCCAGGGCCACTTGGGCTCACCCGGGCCTAGGTGCACGCAGCCTCACCCGGATCCAGGGACACATGGTCTCGCCTGGACCCAGGGGTGTGTGGGCTCTCCCAGACCCAGGGGCGCTTGGCCTCGCCCGGGCATGGGGTCCAGCGTCATCCGGGTCCAGGGGCACTTGGCCTCACCCGGACCCGGAGTCCGGCCTCACCTGGACCCAGGGGCATGTGGCCTCACCTAGACCCAGGGACGTGAGGCCTCACTTATACCCAGAGGCGTGTGACCACACCCGAGTCCAGAGGTGCGCAACCCCGCCCGCACCCGGGTCTCAGCGGGGCCCCGTCTTCCCGATCCCAATTCCTGCCGGTCAATCCCCCCTCAGCAATTCCCCTGGCCATCCTTCCAGAGCTCCAGTATGGCTGCTGCAGAACTCGTCGGGCGGCGGCTCGGCGAAGTTCCGGTGCACCCGGTGCATGGCGGTGGGCCAGTCTGGCGTCGCTGCGTCGGCCCTTGGGTCTGCATAGGTGGCCGGTCGCCGAGCATGCGCACCTGGCCGCTTCCGGGGCGTTGAGATTATTTACGGACTCAGAGGTCAGCAAACGCGGAGTCTCCCACCCCATGTCTCATAGGGGCTCGTCTGTCCGTGCTTGGCTGCCAGTGGAGCCGTCCCCTCAGCCGGAGACCGCCGGGGGAACTGCGCCGAGCACGTTCCAGGCCGCTGTTGTATCGCCTGAGCCATAGTTCTTTTGTGTCGCCTGAGCTGTAGTTCTTAAAGTGTGGTCTTTGGGTCACCGGCATCAGCATCATCCCACATACCCCTCTTTTATTCTAGTTGTAGAGCTTCTACTCAGCCAGCCCTATGGTGGTCTTGGATGGTGTCTGCTCTGCTCTCTTGTCGTAGTCTCAAAGTTGTTGTGGTAGGCAACAATCAGGCTTCCGCCCTATGCCTCCATCTTGGTCCTCTTTTGTATAGTTAAGTCTTGATTGTTGTTGGTGTCACTGGGGGGGCTCTCTTTGTCTATAAAGGAAGAGTTGCTGTGCAGGAGACACGTTTATGGGCCGGGTCTTGGTGCAGCAAAGCTTTGACGCTCACTGAATATTCCTGTTGAATGTGTCCCTTATGCACGTGGTTGAAATCTGGTGTCATCTCCCACAGACCACTAGATGCCCTCGTTTCTGGGTCTCCAATGGGGTGTAGATCAGCTACTGCCTTAGGCACTCAGCAAGGATTACAGCAAAAACTGTAGTTTCTTCCTCCTGTCTGAGTGGCCCTGGAGCAGTCCGACTAGAACAGCAGATCATCTGGTCTGCTGCCAGAGGGCAGGCCACCCACATGCATAAGCCGTTGCTTGGGGCGCAGGTGTGCCTGCAAGACTTGCGGGGCAGGTCTTCAAAACATGCGGGGCGGGTCCCAGGGCGGGGCGGGGTCTCAGGGCGCCAACAGGCCATGGTGCGGCGAGCCTCGATGGCTGTGAGTCTGGTCCTTCTGCCTTCCATGTATCTAAGTCCCCTCGTTCCGCACTCCAGTGCAGCAAACACTGATTGCTGGGCGCACCTCTGCAAGAGTCCCGCCTCTCCCCGCAGGTATCTGGGTCTCCCGGGGTTCGCCAGAAGATGGGTTTCAGGGTGATGGAGAGCTAATCTCCCTTAGGTTTGGAACAAAAGCCCCTTTCCCCCGCCACCAGCCAGACCCACGCACCTCCACACCTCATCCCCTCCGATTTCGCTGGGTGCGAGGCAACAGAACAGCCTTTAACCTCCGCCGCCATCTTTTTCAAACTTCTCAATTTGTACTTCTTAATCCCTTCATTTCAGTCAACTCTACTGAAGTCTAGCGCCGCCGGGAGGTGCAGGGAAAGGGCGCCCGGGCCTCCGTCCGGTGCGCGGTGCGCGCGTCCCGCGGAACCAGGCGCGCGAGGGCTGCGCGGCTGGGACGGGCGCTGGGCGGCCGCCGAGCTCCAGGCACCACCATCACCGTGTTCCGGACGTCGCCGCCGCGGCGTCCCCCCAATTTATACTTTTTAATCCCTTGAATTCAGTCAACTCTACTGAAGTCTAGCGCCGCCGGGAGGTGCACGGAAAGGGCGCCCGGGCCTCCGTCCGGTGCGCGGTGCGCGCATCACGCGGAACCAGGCGCGCGAGGGCTGCGCGGCTGGGATGGGCGCTGGGCGGCCGCCGGGCTCCAGGCACCGCCATCACCGTGTTCCGGATGTCGCCGCCGCGGCGTCCCCCCAATTTATACTTTTTAATCCCTTGAATTCAGTCAACTCTACTGAAGTCTAGCGCCGCCGGGAGGTGCACGGAAAGGGCGCCCGGGCCTCCGTCTGGTGCGCGGTGCGCGCGTCCCGCGGAACCAGGCGCGCGAGGGCTGCGCGGCTGGGACGGGCGCTGGGCGGCCGCCGAGCTCCAGGCACCACCATCACCGTGTTCCGGACGTCGCCGCCGCGGCGTCCCCCCAATTTATACTTTTTAATCCCTTGAATTCAGTCAACTCTACTGAAGTCTAGCGCCGCCGGGAGGTGCACGGAGAGGGCGCCCGGGCCTCCATCCGGTGTGCGGGGCGCGCTGCCCGCGGGACCAGGCGCGCGGGGGCTGCGCGGCGGGGACGGGTGCTGGGAGGCCGCCGGGCTCCGGGCGCCGCCGCTGCGGCAGCGTCCCCAGCGTCCCGGGCCGGGCGGCCTGCGGGGGCGGCGGAGTTGCGAAAGTGAGTGAGTTTCCCAGGGTTTCGCCCGGAATGGGGTTCAGTGCAATCGGAGCCGGTGCTCAGCGCACTCCGGAGCCTTTATCTCCTTCCTGCCAGTGAACTCCGGCCAGGTCATCAGCCGCCCCCTCCTCTCCGGTTCCATCCTCCCCGCAGGCGCGTGTGCTCGTGTCTCCGCCCGTTTCTCCATACCTCAGGCTTTTACGGCTTCCCCGACTGTCCCTGTGGCCTTCTCCTTCCCCCCAGCTGTGGGCATTTCAGTCCGCCAGCTCTCCTGTGGTTCTGGACGATGTCCGTTCTGACCTCTAGTTGTATTTTTGAAATTGTTGTGCCCGGCTGCAGGTTAGGTGTTTAACCTATGCCGCCATCTTGGTTTCTCTCTCCTTGGTTAGATTTATCCTTTTTTTAAAATATATATTTTTATTGATTTCAGAGAGAAAGGGAGAGGGAGAGATAGAAACAATAATGAGAGAGAATCATTGATTGGCTGCCTCCTGCACGCCCCCTAATGGGGATCGAGCCCACAACCCGGGTGTGTGCCCTTGGCAGCAATCAAACCCAGGACCCTTCAGTCTATAGGCCGACGCTCTACCCACTGAGCCAAACCGGCTAGGGCAGATTTATTCTTTTTCATGCAATTGTAAATGGAATTGTTTTCTTAATTTCTCTTCCTGATAGTTCATTATTGGTGTATAAAAATGAAACTAATTTCTGAATATTAATTTTCTGTTATGCAACTTTACTGAATTCATTAATTCTGGCATGTGTATTTTTGTGGAATATTTAAGATTTCTATATATGGTATGTTATCTGCAAATAATAAGTTTTACTTCTTTCAAATTTGGATGCCTTTGTTTTTTTAAAAAAAATCTGATTGCAGTGGCTACGACTTTCAATACTATGTTGAATAAAATTGGTAAATATGGAATTCTGGTCTTGTTTCTTCTTTTATCTTGGCAAGTCCCAAGACTGCTGACTTCTTTGTTTAGTGTATAAGATAAACTGCCCCTCTACTTTCCCCCTCCCCCCCTCCTGCCCTAGCAGCTCTCTTTCCTGCCTAACATTCCCACTCAAGTGATACCATCCAAATGCTTTTGGGGTTTTTGTTATTTGTCCCCCAGACATTATCTGTCCTTGAGTTCAGCTGGCACAAATGGCATTAATTGGGTTTTTGTTCTCTATTTTCCCAGGCCAGGGTGATTCAAGTTATGTATTCTCTGGTTAAGGAGGACGGTATAAACCATTTGTTCTCAAGTGTCCTTGGTTGGGGAAGATAAAGTCTTGCAATTCACAAGCTGGTTGCAAGCTGCCCAAACTGTTTGGCCTTGTTTAATTTTCTTGTCTCAGTTTCCCCATTCCACGTGCCCAGGAATTTCCCTAGTTTCTTACTATCCTGCCACAGATTAGAGAGTAGTATTGCATCAGTGCCATATTTTGATCCTTGTACTGTGACTGTGTCCTTGAATTTAGTAAATACATACTGAAGTATTTAGGGATAAGAGGGCACAAAGTCTGAAACAATCTGAAACTGAGGGAAAGAAGGGGAGAGAAAGAGGAGAGAAAATGATAAAATAGACATGATAAGTGGGTCAAAATGAAAACAGTTATTTGGAGAAACTAGCTGCGTAAAAAGGGTATTCAAGAATCCTTCATACTGTTCTTACAACTTTTCTATAAATCTGAATATTTTTCAGAATAAAAATTTACAAAAACAAATACCTCCTACCAATAAGAAAAAGCTCACTGTATTTTATCTATTCTAAGGTGCATCTTTTTTTGTTATCTTATAAACATCTTCAGATTTGGGATACATTTTTAAATTAGTACTCTTAGCATTGTGTCAGATTTTGACAGCAGTTTTTATTTTTTTGTTATTTGTTTTAGAATCAGTGGCATCTTGGATTTATGAAATGTGGTATTTTCTTTGGCTTTGTTGTCCGAAGAGGTGGTGGTGGTGGTGGGGCAGACAGTTCTTTGAGTAGCTTCATCTATAAAAATTTTCAGTCCCTCATGCTCTCATCTAAGCTACAGACCAGATATCCAGCTCCCTTTGCTCATCCCCACCGCCATGCTTCATAGATATCTCAAACTCAACATATTTTAGACTGAATTTCTATTTTCACCTCCATCAACCCCCAAATGCTCTTCCTCTGTGTTTCCTGTCTCAGGTGAAACATGACTTTTAGCCAGTGCCGATTCCAGAATGTCCTTGTGGAAGGAGTGTGGGAAACTGTGCAGGTGTTCATAAGGGAGATGGGGTGGTGTTACCGGACTAATGAGGTCTATCGAAGTCCAATAAGACATGAACAGGAGTTTGCAGCAAAGAAAGTAAGGGTTTATTGTTAGGAAGTGGTCCTTGCTTGGAGACACAGGTAGGCTAATGCTAAAGGCCTGGGTCCTTGATGGCTTCCAGGGGATGGGTTATTATAGGGGAAAAGACAGCATCGCTTCATCTGGTTTCTTCACCTTTGATATTTGTAGGGACCAACAGGAACAGGCACGTTTTATAGAACTTGTGGTGGCCTGATTCTCCTGTCACCAGTCACTGCAGTGTTTGAAACTTCTGTTGTAGTGTATCAAGTCTCATTAGATCTTGAACACCACTCTGTCAGGTTGGAAATGGTTCTTTCCTAAGTGTTTTTAGTACTCTCTAGTCCCATTTGACTCAGAGGAAACTTTGCATCAGCCCAGGATTGTAATATATTATTATAGTTTATTTTGTTTGGCATGGACTTCAACTAACTGTAATAGCAAAATACAGCGATTTCCCCATGGCCTAGTTTCTTGGACTGCCTTATTTTTTCTACATTTAAGATGATTAATTCTAGGCAATTCTGAATGTGCTTTTTAGGACCATTGAGTTCTTGGTGTTGACACTGACCTTCACATGGGCTCATCCTCTAGAAGTAGAAAACCCAAATATTCAGTACCTTTTTGGAATCTGTGGACTTTTAAATATATAGTGAGAGTTAAGAAGACTAACAGTGTGTGATGTGCCTTTAGGCTCCTATTTGCATGTCTGGAATTCAGATGAAATTTGGGATAATAATAAGAAAGGAGTGAATTGTTCTTAGAGTTTTCTAGATATATTTTATAGGCTGTGCCACTTTATTCTTTCTTTCTTTTTAAATATATTTTTAATGATTTTAGAGAGGAAGGGAGAGGGAGAGACAGAAACATCAATGATGAGAGAGAATCCTTGATCAGCTAGCTGCCTCCTGCCCGTCCCCTACTGGGGATTGAGCTTGCAACCCGGGCATGTGCCCTGACCAGGAATTGAACTGCAACCTCCTGGTTCATGGGTCGATGCTCAACCACTGAGCCAAGCCAATTGGGCTTCTCTTACTTTCTTTAAAGCCAACATGAAACAAAGCTTACACCATGGTTCTGGCGAACAGAGTGTCTTGGTATTTTCCAAATAGATGGATAGAAATGGATTGAGATATGGAATATTTGGTTGAAGTTTTGCTTTTTAACTTTGGGTACTACTCAAGTTAATTGCTTTTTCCCTTACAATTATATTTACTAATATAAAATTCTTACATAACATTAGGCCTTTCTGGTTTACTGTAGTTTAGAGCTACAAGAGACATTTTCTCATATTCTGCTGTGCGGAACGTAAGTGGCTCCATATTAAAGTGAATTCACCATCTTGACATCTGGGAAAACCCGGACCTTTGACCCTGACCCTTCTTCCCCTGGTGAGCTCTGGAATATGATCAGTCCAAGGCTAATCACAGAATTCCCATTAGTTCTCTCTCGCTGGGGCAAGTCATCCTCCATGTTAACAAGTTCTGGCACCAGAGCCTTATTGTTCCTGATCCCTTTGATCATTCACACCTTTTACAGCTTAGGAGATTCAAGCACAGAGCTTGAGGGAAGAAAGGCATGGAGGGTATCCCGTCCCTATGGGTGCTGCCCAGAACAAGCCTAATATGTATCTTGCTTTAATAAACGCTTAATGTCCTGAAGTTGTTTGCCTCTCTCCAGTCTCTCAGCCCCTGGACATTTTATGTAACATTTGGATTCAGTTATTCATGGGAAACAAAAAAAACCCCAAACTATTTGTAACAAATAATCCTAAATTTTATATGAAACCATAAAGACAATGAATAGCCACAGCAATCTTTTAAAAAATATTTTTTAAAATGTATTTTATTGATTTTTTACAGAGAGGAAGGGAGAGGGATAGAGAGTTAGAAACATCGATGAGAGAGAAACATCGATTAGCTGCCTCCTGCACACCCCCTACTGGGGATGTGCCTGCAACCAAGGTACATGCCCTTGACCGGAATTGAACCTGGGACCCTTCAGTCCACAGGCTGACGCTCTATCCACTGAGCCAAACCGGCTATGGCTAAAAAATATTTTTATTGATTTCAGAGAGGAAGGGAGAGGGAGAAATAGAAACATCAATGATGAGAGAGAATCATTGATCAGCTGCCTCCTGCATGCCCCACACTGGGGATCGAGCCCGCAACCTGGGCATGTGCCCTGACTGGGAATTGAACCGTGAACTCCTGGTCCATAGGTTGATGCTCAACTACTGAGCCATGCTGGCTGGGCTCTTTTTTTTTTTTTGTAAATCCTTACTTGAGGGTATGTCTACTGATTTTAAAGAGAAGAAGGGAGAAAGAGAGAGAGATATAAATCAGTTGTCTCCCATACATGGCCCGACTGGGGATCGAACCCACAACCTAGGTGTGTACACTGACTGGGAATTGAACCCAGGACCTTTTGGTGTACAGGATGATGCTTCAGCCACCTGAGCCACACAGGCCAGGGCACCACAGCAATTATGAGAAAGAAGAACAAATTTGGAGGTATCATGCTACCTGTTATCAACCTGTACTACAAGGCTATAGTAATCAAAGCAGCATGGTAATGGCATAAGCAGACACATAGATCAATGGAATAGAATAGGGAGCTCAGAAATAAATCCATACCTATGTTGTCAATTAATCTATGACAAAGAAGGCAAGAATATACAGTGGGGTAGAGATAGTCTGTTCAATAAATGGTATTGGGGAAACTGGGGAGATACATGCAAAAAAAATGAAACTACATCACTTTTTTTACCCCATATGTAAGAATAAGCTCAAAATGGATTAAACACTTAAATGTAAGACTTAATACCATAAAAATCCTAGAAGAAAACATAGGAAGTAAAATCTCAGCCGAAACCGGTTTGGCTCAGTGGATAGAGCGTCGGCCTGCGGACTGAAAGGTCCCGGGTTCGATTCCGGTCAAGGGCATGTACCTTGGTTGCGGGCACATCCCCAGTAGGGGGTGTGCAGGAGGCAGCTGGTCGATGTTTCTCTATCATCGATGTTTCTAACTCTCTATCCCTCTCTCTTCTTCACTGTAATAAATCAATAAAATAATTTAAAAAAAAGGAAGTAAAATCTCAGACATCTCTCTTAGTAATATTTTTTTCTGATATATCTTCTTGGGCAAGGGAAACAAAATAAAAAGTTAATGGGACTATATCAAAGTAAAAAGTTTTAGCTCAGCAAAGGAAACCATCAATAAAAAGAAAGGACAACCTACTGAATGGAGGAAGATATTTGCCAATGATACATCAGATAACAGGCGAATTTCCAAAATTTATAAAGAACTCATACATCTTAGTGTGCGTGCACGCGAGCGCACACACACAAATAATCCAATTATAAAATGGGCAGAGGACCCAAATAGACACTTTTCCAAAGAAGACATACAGATGGCCAACAGATGCATGAAAAGATGCTCAATGTTGCTAATTATCAGAGAGGAGCAAATTAAAACTCCAATGAAATATCACCTCACACCTGTCAGAATGGCTGTAATCAATAAATCTACAAACAAGTGTTGGTGACGATATGGAGAAAAGGGAACCCTTGTGTACTGTTGGTGGGATTGTAAATTGGGGCAGCCACAGCCACAGGCTAGAAACACCATGTGTTAGCTTTTTTGTGTTCTGTATCTGTTGGGGTAAGTGCTGTTTGAGAAGTTCGCCTGTTAACTCCATCCGCCTTTGCTCCTCACTCAGTGACCCCATGTCTTCTTGGAATTTAAGCACCTTTTCTCCTGTAAATGAGCAAAGCACAGTCACCAGCCATATGCTTCCATGGTCACCTGGTGACACTGGAGCACTGCATGCTAGCTTTTCGAAAACCATCAGGTATTTCTCTTGGGTAATATGGAATTAAATAGTCACCCTCTCCCCATTTAAGGGAATTTCAGGTTTTAAAAAGGAGGCCGTGAATACTTGAGTTCACTGACCTCCTGAAATCATTTGAGGGCAACTTGACTGGCTTTGATGGTGCCTTGTTTAGGTCCTCAGGACAGGAACAATGCATCCTTTCAGTGGTTTTCTCTGTATTCACACGTATGCAGACTAGGGGAGGGCACTTTCATACATGAAGAAAGGTCATCTTCTCAGTGAGGCCTGTCCAGTCCACCCTATTTAAAATGATAAACCGTCGCCCTAGCCAGTTTGGTTCAATTCCGGTCAAGGGCATGTACCTCAGTTGCAGGCTCCTTCCCAGCCCTGGCCCTGGTTGGGGCAAGTGCAGGAGGCAACCAGTCGATGTGTTTCTCACCTCGATGTTTCTCTCTGTTTTCCCTCTCTCTTCCACTCTATCTAAAAAATCAATGGAACTTTTTTCCCGCACTACCCAGGGAGGGCTCCATACGGCGTTGTTCTTGGTTCCCACGTAACTTAAAGGGAAACTTTTCACAATGTCCGGAGCCCTTGATGTCCTGCAAATGAAGGAGGAGGATGTCCTCAAATTCCTCGCAGCAGGAACCCACTTAGGTGGCACCAACCTTGACTTCCAAATGGAGCAGTACATCTACAAAAGGAAAAGTGATGGCATCTACATCATCAGTCTGAAGAGGACCTGGGAGGAGCTTCTGCTGGCAGCTCGGGCCATTGTTGCCATCGAAAACCCAGCTGACGTCAGTGTCATATCGTCCAGGAACACTGGCCCGCGAGCCGTGCTGAAGTTTGCTGCTGCCACTGGAGCCACTCCTATTGCCGGCCGCTTCACTCCTGGAACCTTCACCAACCAGATCCAGGCAGCCTTCCGGGAGCCAAGACTTCTGGTGGTTACTGACCCCAGGGCTGACCACCAGCCTCTCACAGAGGCGTCTTGTGTTAACCTGCCCACCATTGCTCTGTGTAACACAGACTCTCCTCTGCGGACATTGCCATCCCTTGCAACAACAAGGGGGCTCACTCAGTGGGTCTGATGTGGTGGATGCTGGCCCGGGAAGTACTACGCAAGTGTGGCACCATCTCCTGTGAACACCCGTGGGAAGTCATGCCTGATCTATACTTCTACAGAGATCCTGAGGAGATTGAAAAGGAAGAGCAGGCCGCTGCTGAAAAGGCTGTGACCAAGGAGGAATTTCAGGGTGAATGGACTGCTCCTGCTCCTGCTCCTGAGTTCACTGCTGCTCAGCCTGAGGTTGCAGACTGGGCTGAAGGCGTGCAGGTGCCCTCTGTGCCCATTCAGCAGTTTCCTACCGAAGACTGGAGTGCTCAGCCTGCCACTGAAGACTGGTCTGCAGCCCCCACTGCTCAGGCTACTGAATGGGTTGCAACAACCACTGAGTGGTCCTAAGCTGTTCTTCCACAAATTCTTAACAGAACGGAAATAAGGTTGATGGAAAATAAACAGTTTCTAAATCAATCAATCAATCAATCAATGGAAAGCCCTAGCTGGTTTGGCTCAATGGGTAGCAGGTCTGCCTGCGGACTGAAAGGGTCCCAGGTTTGATTCTGGTCATGGGCACTTGCCTGGGTTGTGGGCTCGATCCCCAGAAGGGGGCATGCAGGAGGCAACTGATTAGTGATTCTCTCCCATCATTGATGTTTCTCTCTCTTCCTCTCTGAAATTAATAAAAATATTTTTTAAAAATCAGTGGAAAAATATCCTCGGGTGAGGATTAAAAAAAAAAATTATAAACCATCTCTACCACCTCGCCCTGTTTTATTTTTCTCCATACCACTTCTCACTATCTGAAATATAATTTGTGTTTTTGTTGTATTTGTCTATCTCCACTAGAATGTAAGTTCCATAAGATGAGAGATTTGTCTGCATTGTTTGTTGTAGTACCACACGGGCCTAGAATGTGCGAGGCACATAGTGGGTGCTCAGGAAATATTTGTTGAATGAATAAATGTATAATATTTTGAAACTTGCTTTTCTTTCTTTTTAAAAATAAGCTCTTTCTGAGATCCTCCTGTGGCATTTGAAGATACACCAGACACCTCCTCCCTTTAACGGACTTGTTGTAACCTAATCCTGGTCTTCCTTCTGTTCCTCCAGCCACACAGAGCACATTCTGGGTGGTTTTATGGCAGTGAACATGCAGTGGGGCCTGGGCTCCTTAGGATGGAGTAGTCCCATTCATATGAGCGAGGCTCTCTGGGCGTGCACATCCCTCACCTGACACTGGCTGTGTTTTCAGGCTTTGTGGGAGACATTACATGGTAATTCTCTATATTGAACAAGGTTGTGCATATCTCTTGACAGATAGAATCTTGCAGGTAATTGCTAAAAAGTAACAGTGTTAAAAACATGTAAAACCCTGGAGAAGACCTTGGCAGAAAAACAGCCTCTTTGGGAAAAACAAAAGATGCAAGCTTGTGTCTCGCCTCTGTGGCTTAATATTAGAAAACGAACAAACAACTTTCTAGGTGTCTACTGCTATGTGTATGAAATGGGAATGTGGGAGGATAATAACAAGCTAGGGAAATTCCTAGGCAAGCTGAATGGGGAAACTGAGACAAGAAAATTAAACAGGCCAAACAGTTTGGAGAGCTTGCAGCCAGTTTGTGAATAGCAGGACCTTCTCTTCCCCAACCAAGGACACTGGAGAACAAATGGTTCATACCTCTCCTCCCCAACCAGAGAATACATAGCTTACATCACCCTGGCCTGGGAAAATAGAGAACAAAGACCCAATTTGTGCCAGTCAAACCCAAGGACAGATAAAGTTGGGGGGAAAAACAAAAACCTCATTAAAGCCAGACAGAACTAAGATAAAAGTAAAACAATAAAACAGACCAAAGAAAAATCCAAAACTCTCCAATACACTAGTTTTAATGCATAAACATATTAAAAATGCACCTGGAAAGTTGATGAATATTCTACTGAAACCCTCCCCTAAGATTCTACCTACAGAAATAGAAAGGATAAAATACCCTCAGGACAAAGACTCAGTGTGGGCTCGTTCTAGAGCAGGGCATGAACTTTTTATTCCTTCCTAAATTCTAAGGGTTCTCACGAGACTTGCAACTAGGGGAGCAGTGGGCAGCAACAGCTCTACCCAGACTCACCCCCTGATCCTGTCTTCAAGGCCCCCTCTTCTCTGACTTCCCAGTGAGCTAAAGCAGCCCTGCCTTGGCTCAGTTCTTTCCTGTAACATTTCTAGGGAGCCAAAGCAGAGCACCCCCTAAGCTCTCTCCTGTTGTTTCTTCTCCCCTAATTTCCTTCCTTTGTTTCACTGTCCCCACCTTTAGTAAATGTATTCCCAAACCATCTGGACTCGTATTATGGAATCTTTCCTACATGTCAAGGACCCACACACCACAGACCAGCCCGAGGCAGACCCTCTGCAGGTTGGTCCCTGTCCATTAACAGGAACCCAGGCTAAATCCCCTTTTTACTGCATTTTGTTGGCAGTGCTCCAGAAACACCTATGCTTGAGTCCTGTATCCCTCTGGCTGCATAGTTTTGGTTAGCCATAAACACACTTCTGAAGGGAACCAGGGCTTCTTCTCAGTAACCACATGGGTGCTGAGGAGTAGAGAATTTAAAAATCGAAGAGGAAAGAATAAGGTGACTGTGTTTTAGGGAAAAATGATTGTTAAATGAGTTTCAGTGCTTGACAAAAAAGGCATCAGTGCTAATTACCTTGGACAGCTTCTTGAAGAAGACTTGACCACTGAAAAAAATCCTTATAAGTTTTCTCAAAATTGATTTGAGAGAGAGGAAGGGGAAGAAGAAAGAGAGAGAGAGGAACATCGATGCAAGAGAGAAACATTGATCAGTTGCCTCCCACACACTGATTGGGGATCGAATCCACAACCTAGGCATATGCCCTGACCAGGAATCGAACCTGCCACAGGACAACACTCCAACCGAGCTACAACAATACAACATCCAGGCCAAAAAAGTCCTTATAAGTTCCCAGGAGATAAAAATGTATGAAATGAATGTTTACATTGGTTATTATAATCAGCATATTAATTAATTAATTCATTCATTCATTCCTATTTTTTGTTGACACTATTCAGATGTTCTCTATTTCCTCCCCTTGCCCACCTCCACCCAGCCCCCACCACTCCCTTCCTCTGGCCTTCACCATTCTGTGGTCTGTGTCCATGGGATACGTATATATGTTCTTTGGCTACTCTCTTCACCTTCTTTTATCGAGTTCTCCCTAGCCCCTCACCTCTGACCTCTGTCAGTTGTTCCATGTATCCATGCTTCTACTTCTATTTTGTTCATCAGTTTATTTTGTTCATTAGATTTCACATGTAAGTGAGATCATATGGTATTTGTCTGTCGCTGACTGGCTTATTTCGCTTAGCATAGTAATCTCCAGGTCCATGCATGATGTTGCAAAGGGTGAGAGTTCCTTCTTTTTATATCCACCTAGTATTCCATTGTGTAAAGATACCACAGTTTTTTATCTACTCATGTACTGATGGGAAATTGGGCTGTTTCCAGATCTGGGCTATTGTAAATAAGGCTGCTATGAACATAGGGGTGCATATATTTTTTTCTGATTGGTGTTTTGGGATTCTTAGCTGTATTCCCAGAAGTGGGATCCCTAGATCAAAAGGCAGTTCTATTTTTAATTTTCTGAGAAAACTCCACACTGTTTTCCAGAGTGGCAGCCCCAGTGTACATTACACCAGTGGTGTACCAGGGTCCTTTTTCTCCACAGCCTGGCCAGCACTTGTTTGTTGATTGATTGATGGTAGCCATTCTGGCAGGTGTGAGGTGATACCTCACTGTAGTTTTAATTTGCATCTCTCTGATGATTACTGACTTTAAGCATTTTTTCATATGTCTCTTGGCCATTTATATGTCCTCTTAAGAGAAGTGTCTATTCAGGTCCTTACCCCATTTTTTAATTGGATTGTTTGTCTTCCTTTTGTTGAGTTGTACTTTGTATATTTTGGAAATTAACCCCTTATCAGATGTCATTGGCAAATATGTTCTATATAGTGGGTTCCCTTTTCATTTTGTTCAGTGTTTCTTTGGCTGTGTCGAAATTTTTTTATTTAGATGTAGTCCCAGTTTATTTTTTTGTTTGGTTCCCTTGGAGATATATCAGAAAAAATACTGTTATAAGAGATGTCTGAGATTTTATTGCCTATATTTTCTTCTAGGATTTTGATGGTTTTGCAATTACATTTAAGTCTTCTATCATTTTGAGTTTATTTCTGTGTATGATGTAAGTTTGTGGTCTAGTTTCTTTCTTTTTTTTTTTTGCAGGTATCTAACTTTTTCAACACCATTTAGATTGAATTTACTCCATTGTACGCTTTTGCCTCCTTTGTTGAATATTAAGTGACCATAAAGGCATGGGTGGATTTCTGGGCTCTCTGTTCTGTTCCATTGATCTATATGCCTGTTTTTGTGGTTTTTTTTTCCAGTACTAGGCTGTTTTGATTACAATTGCTTTGTAGTACAGTTTGATATTCGGTATTGTGATCCCTCCAACTTTGTTCTTCTTCCTCAAGATGTTGAGGCTATTCCAGGTCTTTTTTGGTTCCATATAAGTTTTTTTTTTTTCATATAAGTTTTTGGAATATTTGTTCTAGATCTGTGAAATATGCCATTGGTATTTTAATAGGAATTGTGTTGAATCTGTAGATTGCTTTGGGTAGTATGGACATTCTAATGATGTTATCACCCCAATAAATTTAATAAAAAGTAATGATGTTAATTCTTCCAATCCACCAACACACTTTATGCTCCCATTTGTTTTTATCTTCCTCTATTTCTTTTCTCAATATGCTATAGTTTTTGGAGGACAGGTCTTTTACCTCCTTGGTTAAGTCTATTCCTAGATAACTTAATGTTTGTTGTTTCAATAGTAAATGAGATTGTTTTCTTAGTTTCTCTTTCTGATAGTTCATTAATGTTGTGTAAAAATACCACTAATTTCTGGATATTAATTGTATATCCTGCTACTTTGCCAAATTCATTTCTTTTTATTTTATTTTATGTATTTTTTAAAATGTAAATACTTTATTATTGAAAGTATTTCCCCTTATTTTCCCTCATTGACCCCTTCCAGCCCACTCCTGCCCCACACCCAGGCCTTCACCACACTATTGTCTGTGTCCATGGGTTATGCATATACTAGTATATGCATACAAGTTCTTTGGTTGATCTCTTCCCACCCACCCACCCACCCACCCACCCACCGCCTTCCCTCTGAGATTCGACAGTCTGTTCCATGCTTCTATATCTCTAGATCTGTTTTATTCATCAGTTTATTTTGTTCATTAGGTTCCACATATGAATGAGATAATGTGATACTTATCTTTCTCTGGCTGGCTTATTTCGCTTAGCATAATACTCTCTCCAGGTCCCTCCATGCTGTCTCAAAGGTTAAGAGATCCTTCTTTTTTTACAGATGCATAATATTCCATTGTGTAAATATACCACAGCTTTGTTATCCACTCTTCTACTGATGGGCACTTAGGCTGTTTCCAGATCTTAGCTATTGTAAATAACACTGCTATGAACATAGGGGTGCATATATACTTTCTGGTTGGTGTTTTAGGCTTCTTAGGATATATTCCTAAAAGTGGGATCACTGGTCAAATGGCAGTTCCATTTTTAATTTTTGAGGAAACTCCATATTGTTTTCCATAGTGGCTGCAGCACCAATCTGCATTCCACCAGCAGTGTACTATTCCCTTTTCTCCACATCCTCGCCAGCATTTGTCATTGGTTGATTTGTTGATGGCTGCCATTCTGACAGGTGGAGGTGATACTTCATTTTAGTTTTAATTTGCATCTCTCTGATGCTTAGTGACTTTGAGTACTTTTTCATATGTCTCTTGGCCATCTGTATGTCCACTTTGGAGAAGTGTCTATTTAGTTCTTTGTCCATTTTTAAATTGGATTGTTTGTCTTCCTTTTGTTAGGTTGTATGAGTTAACCTCAGGAGGCATTTCTCAGAACATATCCCCATCATTAAGTGATGCATGACTGTACTGATATATGCACAACACTGATGAACCTTGAAAACATTATTCTAAGTGAAAGAGGCCAGTCATAAGAGACCATATATAGTATAATTCCATTTATACAAAATGTCTAGAATAGGCAAATCCATAGAGAAAAAGTGAATTTAGTGGTTACTTATGGTTAACAGGGGTGGGAAGGAGTTGGAAAGAATTAGGAAGTGATTGCTAATGTGGAATTCTTTTGAGGTGATGAAACTGTTCTAAAATTTTTTGTGGTAATGGTTGCCCAACTCTGTGAATATACTAAAAACCATTAGAATGCATATGTTATATGGATGATTTGCATGGTATGTAAATTATATGTCAGTAAAGCTGTTATTTTAAAAAAGTAAGTGGTGGGAAACCCATACCATGCATACTATAAATCTAAGAATGCTGAAGAGGCCATATTAAAAGACTTCTAGAAGTAGAATATTACCAAAGATAGACTTCTCATAGTGATAATTAACCAGGAAGACATATCTATATATATAAAACCCTAATATGCAAATAGACTGAACGGCGGAACAAATGAACAACTGAAAAACCAGTCGCTATGACATGCACTGACCACCAGGGGGCGTGCGCAGAACATGGTGGGCATCGACAGCAGAACGCGGAACATGGCGGGCATCGGCCACGGTGGGATGGTAGACCAGGTGAGCGGGGGTGCCAGACCAAGGCGGTTCTTCAGTATAAGTTTTACTTAGAAAACGTTTTAGAGGCTCTTTACCTACCTGAACAATTATTATTATTTTTTTAATTTAATAAATCTTTATTGTTCAGATTATTACAGTTGTTCCTTTTTTTCCCCCATAGCTCCCCTCCACCTGGTTCCCACCCCACCCTCTGCCCTTACCCCCCCCCCCACTGTCCTCATCCATAGGTGTACGATTTTTGTCCAGTCTCTTCCCGCACCCCTACACCCCTTTCCCCCTGAGAATTGTCAGTCCACTCCCTTCCTATGCCCTTGATTCTATTATATTCACCAGTTTATTCTGTTCATCAGATTTTTTATTCACTTGATTTTTAGATTCACTTGTTGATAGATATGTATTTGTTTTTCATAATTTTTATCTTTACCTTTTTATTTTTCTTCCTCTTCTTAAAGAATACCCTTCAGCATTTCATATAATCCTGGTTTGGTGGTGATGAACTCCTTTAGCTTTTTCTTGTCTGTGAAGCTCTTTATCTGCCCTTCAATTCTGAATGATAGCTTTGCTGGGTAGAATAATCTTGGTTGTAGGTTCTTGCTATTCATCACTTTGAATATTTCTTGCCACTCCCATCTGGCCTGCATAGTTTCTGTAGAGAAATCAGCTGACAATCGTATGGGTGTTCCCTTATAGGTAATTAACTGTTTTTCTCTTGCTGCTTTTAATATTCTCTCTTTGTCTTTTGCTCTTGGCATTTTAATTACGATGTGTCTTGGTGTGGTCCTCTTTGGATTCCTTTTGTTTGGGGTTCTCTGTGCTTCCTGGACTTGTAAGTCTATTTCTTTCACCAGGTGGGGGAAGTTTTCTGTCATTATTTCTTCAAATAGGTTTTCAGTATCTTGCTCTCTCTCTTCTTCTGGCACCCCCATAATTCGGATGTTGGTACACTTGAAGTTGTTCCAGAGGCTCTTTACACTATCTTCAACTTTTTGGATTCTTTTTTCTTTTTCTTTTCCAGTTGGGTGTTTTTTGCTTCTTTGTATTTCAAATCTTTGACTTGATTCTTGCGGTCCTCTAGTCTGCTGTTGGATCTCTGTATATTATTTTTATTTCAGTCAGTGTATGCTTAATTTCTAGTTGGTCCTTTTTCATATCCTCGAGGGTCTCACTAAATTTATCGACCTTTTCTAGGAAATTCTTGAAAAACCTTATAACCGTGGTTTTGAACTCTATATCCAGCCGTTTGCTTTCCTCCATTTCTTTCATTTGTGACCTGTTTCTTTGTCTCCGCATTTTGGCTGCTTCCCTGAGTTGATGGAGTGGCTTTGTGTGCTAGGTGTTCTGTAGGGCCCAGTGGCTCAGCCTCCCCAGTTACCTGAGGTGGACAATCTTGGTGCACCCCTTTGTGGGCTGTGTGCATAGCTTTGTTGTAATTAAGTCTTGATTGTTGTTGGTATCACTGGGAGGAATTGACCTCCAGGCCCATTGGCTGTGAGGATCAGCTGTGTCTAAGATGGGAGAACTTCTGTGCTGGAGACACCCTTATGAGACAAGAATGTGTCCCTTATGGATCTGAGGAGTTGTAATCTGGATGGTCCCACTCTGACCCCTGGGTACACTGGCTCTTGGATCTCCAAGGAGGTGCTAATTTATCCTCTGCCTGAGGCCACCCAGCAGGAGCTATGGAGAAATCTACAGGTTCCTCTTCTTTGTTTGGGTTTTGGAGGTGCCCAGATGAGGCCCAGCTGTGAAGCAATGCAAGCTGCTGCGGGGCCTTGGGCCTTCTTTTGGATGTTCTGGGTTTCACTGACTCAGCTGCAGTTTGTTAGGTAAGATTAGAATTCAAAGGACCACACTATTCATATGCTCAGCTTGGATGGGGCGGAGTCTTAGGGAGGAGCAAACAACTATGTCTTCGTGGGGCTGGATCTCAGGGTGGAGCACACAGCAATGGCTTCCTGTCAGCCCGGCCCTAAGAGGCCCCTGCGTCTCAGTGTCCTGCGGTAATCGCTGCAAGCACCTCTGAGAGAAAGCCGCCCTCGAGTTTCGCCCGCTGCCAGACAGTCCAGTTTCTCCCCATATGAGTCTGGGTCCCCAGAGTCTCACCCGGAACTGGAGTTCAGAGCATTCGGGAGCTTTTGTCTCCCTCCTGATTGAGAAAGCCAGCCGCGTATTCAGTTGCCAGCCCTCTCCGCACACGCGCGCCTCTGTACCTCTGCCTTCCGCAGCTCCTGTGAGTCTCAGTGTGCTTTTCTCTTTCCTTCTAGTTGTAGAATTTCCACTCAGCCAGCCTTCCTGTGGTTCTGTATCCAGACGTCCGTTTTGTCTTTTAGTTGTAGTTTTGAAATTGTTGTGCGAGGCAGCCGTTTAGGTGTTTACCTATGCCGCCATCTTGGTTTCTCAAATCCGGTCTTCAAACTTTTTCAGTTGACCTGGACGTTCTTTGTCTTTCACATAGAAATCATCACTTTTAAAGCATTTAAACCAGCATTCACAAGTATCCTGAGATGGAGCATGTTCACCGTAAGCTTCCTGAAGTATAAGGTAACTTTTTATTCAAAATAAAGTAATGAATTATAACTTTCCTCAAATGCTCTTTTTTTTGGCATGAAATTCAACATTTTTAAGTGTAAAAATATCTATGATGTTAACACCTGCAGCAAATTTGACATATGAAGTTTTGAAGCTTGCTGTCAATACAACATAATAGCATACATATCAAATCGCATATATATCAACATATGTGTAACTCCATCTAGTGAAAAAAATCCGCATTATTAACTGGTACACCTAGTATTTTGAAAGCCACAGACACCTACCTTGTTTATAGGTGATTACAGATGTGAGTATAGCCTCAGACACATATGCCTGTATAACAGTGTTTATTTAGTAATTGCTGTATGCCAGACACTGGTCTCAGTACTACATTTAACACATTAAAATCTATAATAATAAAAGTGTAATATGCTAATTAGACCGGACAGCCGAACGACATTCCGGACGTCCTTCCGGACAAAGCCCTGGCATCGGGGGCCGAGGCAGAGGTGGTTAGTGGTGATCAGGGGCGGTCAGGCAGGCAGCCGAGCGGTAGGTTAGGGGTAATCAGGCAGGCAGGCAAGCAGTTAGGGGCATCAGTCAGGCAGGCAGAATGGTTAGGGGCAGGCAGGCAGGCAGAGTGGTTAGGGGCAATCAGGCAGGCAGGCAGGCAGAGGGGTTAAGGGTGATCAGGCAGACAGGCAGGTGAGCGGTTAGGAGCCAGTGGTCCCGGATTGCGAGAGGGATGTCCGAGTGCTGGTTTAGGCCCAATCCCTGCGGGATCAGGATCGGGCCTAAACTGGCAGTCAGACATCCCCCAAGGGGGCCCGGATTGTGAGAGGGTGCAGGCCAGGCTGAGGGACCACTGGCCCCGTGCACGAATTTCGTGTACCAGGCCTCT
The DNA here is from genome assembly GCF_027574615.1 of Eptesicus fuscus. Taxonomy (NCBI): domain Eukaryota; kingdom Metazoa; phylum Chordata; class Mammalia; order Chiroptera; family Vespertilionidae; genus Eptesicus; species Eptesicus fuscus. The sequence goes on from NC_072484.1 coordinate 11,498,901, forward strand.
AGTGTCTAATAATAGCTTCTTTAATTCTTACAATGTCCTAATGAGGTACTCAGGAACAGAGAGTTGAAGTACCTTGTCCAAGATCCCAGAGCTAGAAAGTGTCCATATTTAATAAAACTGGAGACTCTGACCCTATAATCTGCCATCAGTATGTACCACAATGTCTTCTTTAGGAGACCCTAGAAAAGTAGGTTTGCTAGGACAGTTTTAGAATTTGATATCCTTATAGTTTTCCATCTAAATATCTACCAATTAAATGAGGTATCAGTTTATGTTTATATTGTTGAAACTGGAAAATCTCTTTGATTAAAAAAAAAAAAAGCTTTTCAAGCCGGATTGCTGATATTTAGAGCCTACATAGGCAAAGCAAATAAATAGTATACATTTTGAAAAACAAGAAGAAAACATGAAAATGTAATGCAGAAACTAATCCCAAAAGCTCAGAATGTTCAGCTTAAGAAGGAAGGTTAATTACTAACCGCAAGGCTATTTAAAGAGGCATCGAGGTCTGCTGTGCTGGAACCCAAGGACTGGCTTCAATATTTAATAGGGTTGTAACATCTTTCCAGATAAAGAATGAACCTAATTAGAATGGCTACCCTTGGTCTTATTCATTATGGGTGAGCAGTTTTTTATGGAGGGCCTTCTTGGGAACTGTTTCTCATTACAATATTCTGGGTCTGCAAACATCAGCATACCTAGCTGCTCTGAGAGACCACAATTCTCGTCCCTATCCTCAATACACAGTATGTTTCTAGGGGCACAGATTAAATTCCCCCATCACTGTGCATCAATTAAATGCAAACCAACACCTTGCTTCGTCAGCCTACAGAGGACTGTGTTGTGCAGAATGCTGGCAAGTAGCATCTGTCTCTGGGCCAGTGTCCAATTTGTTTGGGGCAGGCAGGTTTTTCTCCTCAGGATGAAAACAGGGTTTTGCTTCACCTTTTTTTTAAAAAAAAATGTTGTTTTTTATTGATTTTTTAGAAAGAGAGAAAGAGAAAGGGAGAGAGTGAGGGGAGGAGAGAGAGAGAGAGAGAGAGAGAGAGAGATCAATGAGAGAGAAACAATGAGAGAGAAACATTGATGGACTGCCTCCTCACACCCTCTACTGGGGGTCAAGCCTGTAACGCAGGCATGTGCCCTAACTGGGAATTGAACTAGCAACCTCATGGTGCATGGGACTAGGCTCAGCCAACTGAGCCACACCAGCCAGGGCTGTGCTTGCATTTTAAATTAAGCTTTATAGCAATAGAATTATTGAGATTCTACTGATTCCAATTTCAAAAGACTAAAACTTCTCTAGCCAGATTGGCTTAGTGGATAGAGCCTCAGCCCATGGACTGAAGGGTCTCGGGTTTGATTCCAGTCAAGGGCACATACCTCCGTTGCAGGCTTGATCCCTGGCCCCAGGTGGGGCACATTTGGGAGACAACCAATCTGTGTCCCTCTCACACTGGTGTTTCTCTCTGTCTCTCCCCCTCCTTCCACTCTCTCTAAAAATCAATGAGAAAAAATATCCTTGAGTGAGGATTAACAACAGCAACACAAAGAATGAAAACAAGTGTTTCTCTTTATCTGTATGTTTTCCACAGTTCCGCATTCAGCCACCGAATTTGTCCTGGTTTTTGGATGGTTTTGATGTGTAAACATTTTGTGCATGTGTGGAATCCGGAGGAGAATTAAGTAATTCTGTTTGTAAGAAGAAACCGAAGAGGCCCTTGAACCCCCAGGAACATTTTAACTACTTTGCTGTGAGGCCTGCATGCAACCCCAGACCCCACCTGAGAGTTTGGGAAGGCACTCCCTGTGTTTCTTTTCTCCTGGCCAGGGGCCTGTGGGAGGATCACAGGGGAAGGAGTGTTCTGGCCTCTGCTCTCACACAGGGACCTGAGGGACTCTAAACAGCCTTCCTGTGGTTACTGCTCCATAGGTTCCCAGCAGGGGGCAGGATTAAGGCAGCCTGTTTTTCTTACCGTACTTAGTGGCCAGTACTTTAGGCTGATTGCCTTTCCCGAGAGGGAGGGGGAAGCAGTTTTTCAGGGAGGCATTTGTAGAATTAGGATTTGAGCAGGAGGAAGACTGGGAACCTGGGGTCCTCTGTGTGGGAAAGTAGTTCTGATGCTATCCTTTCTAATAATAGACAAATATGCAAATTGACCATACCCCCAACACACCCACAAGCCACGCCCACCATCCAATCAGAGTGAGTATGCAAATTAACCCAAACCAAGATGGCTACAGCCACAGAGAGCAAGGTTTCCTAGGTTACAGAGGAAGCCAAGCTTTCTGCCAGCCATTGCAGGCCTAAGCCTCCACTCAAGCTACAAAATTTCAATTATAGAAGGTAAACAAATTCAAACAAATGGTGGCAGAATGGAGCTTGAGAGAGCAGGCCAGGGTTTCCGCCGGCAACAGGGGAAGCAAAGCTTTCCACACACCCTGGCCGGGCCCACCTGCTTAAGGCAACAAAGTTTCAATTATAACCCCAAAACAAATGGCTTTGGGCCTCGGAGGGAGCCCCAGGCTTGGCTCTGCTCCAGGCTACAAAGTTTCAATTGTAGAAGGAAAATAAATTCCAGATACCAGAGCCTCCGCTTGGGTTGCCAGGGGGCGTGGCCTGCCTGCAAACCACCACAGGCCCCTCGCTCAGGCCGCCACACGCCCCAAGGGAACCCCACCCTAATCAGGGACACCCTTCAGGGCAAACCAGCTGGCCCCCACCCCTGTACCAGGCCTCTATCCTATCTAATAAAAGAGTACTATGCAGATTAATCATCACTGCAACACACAATATAGCTGCCCCCATGTGGTCAAAGATCCTGCCCCCATGTGGACACAAGATGGCCACCACAAGATGGCCAGCAGGAGAGGGCAGTTGGGAGGCACCCGGCCTGCAAGGGAGGGCAGTTGAGAAGGACTAGGCCTTCAAGGGAGGGCAGTTGGAGGTGATCAACCCTGCAGGAGAGGGCAGTTAGGGGTAACCAGGCCGGCAGAGGAGGGAAGTTGGGGGCAAACAGGCTGGCAGCAGAATGGTTAGGGGGTGATCAGGCTGGCAGGCAGAAGCAGTTAGGGGCAATCAGGAAGGCAGGCAGGCAAGCAGTTGGGAGCCAGCAGTCCTGGATTGTGAGAGGGATGTCTGACTGCCCGTTTAGGCCCGATCCCTGGCCTAAACGGGCAGTCGGACATCCCTTGAGGGGTCCCAGATTGGAGAGGGTACAGGCTGGGCTGAGGGACAACCCCCCTCCATGCACGAATTTCGTGCACCGGGCCTCTAGTTGGTACTATAATGAGCTCTAAGAATAAGTAGCCGTTTCTCTGTATCCAGCCCTGGCATTTTCTGTAACTGTTCCCTCAGCAGCCCAGTGAAGAAGGTGTTTTTGACCCAATGGAAGCGTCAAGCGGGGCTGGTGTCTGACGACCTTGCAGTGAGGGTCTGGGGAAAAGGCACTAGATCACCTTAGTTGTGAAGGCAGCATTGCCAACCTCTTCCGTTACTTAGAGCCATCTTTGCAGCAGTCAGAACGATTCTGATTCTTTAAAACATTTGCACAAAGTCCTTGGCCCATTTCCATTTACCTCGGTGGCAGGTATGTGCCATTCTCTGGACACTTTACCCTGCAGTGTTGTAGCTGACATTAACATGCAGGGAAATCAATTGCCTGGAGGCTCATAGGTTCAGATTTGGGGGCTCAGCATTGCTTTATGGGAATTGACTGCAACCCAGTCCATTTCAGTGTCCATCTTGATAACTTATGTTAAGTACCCACCTGACATCAAAAGGCAGAGCTCACACGATTTGATCAAATACTGCAGTTCAGTATGACGGACTGTGCAGCAGCAGGCAGCTGTGTCCTGATAGCCCTACCTAGTGAGTGTCTTCTGTCACCACCCTTTGTGTCTGAGCCTGCAGCATGCTGCTTGTCCCTCCTCCCTGCCCAGCTCTGTGACCACCCACTCAGCCACCACAGGTGGAGAGGCCAAGGGGACATGACTCTCCTGCTGGAGACACCGCATGCTCTGCTTACCACCTGCACCAGGTCCAGGCCCAGAAGAAGCTTGGACGAACTGAGAGAACTAGGAAAACAAATTTCGGTCGACTCATTTTGTGGGGGAATAAAAATATGCCCGTAGTATTTCTACAAGAGGAAGGTCACTGTGATCAGGAAATCAGACAGCAGCAGTAGATGCGCAAACCTGGGATTACAGACCTGCTTCCTGTTGGACGTCACCAGCTCTCTGGAGCAAGGCCTGTTCAGAATGTCATAGGCAAGAACAAAAGCGTGTGCATGTCCACATGCGCTCCTTAAGGTTTAGCTTCTCTTTGAGCAAGGGTGGGGAACCTTTCTTCTGCCAAGGGCCATTTGGATATTTGTGACATCCTTCTCAGGCCATACAAAATGATCAACTTAAAAATTAGCTATATCTGGTCTAACATTTAATTAACACCCCTCATGCCTTGGCAGTGCCAGACCAAATGATTTCGTGGGCCTCATACCGCCTGCGGGCCAGACATTCCCCACCCCTGCCTTAGAGGAAGAAAAGTAAATGAAAACACAGTGATCCTTCCACGTAGACAGTGATCTGAGTTGGAAAGGCCACATTGATCGCCTTGCTGTTTACTCCCGTTTGGATGGTGTCATGTTTATCTTTCAGGTGATATACCAGGATTTGGACTGGCCAGTCACCAGTGTCTCAACTCCTGGTGTCTTTCACTCAGATAACCCCAGGACCTGACCCAGGACTTCACTATGAGTGAGGCAGAGATAGGCCAGTTCCAGAGAGAGAGGCAGGAGGGTTGGGAGAGAAACAAAGGGAGGGAAAAGGGGGGAGGTGAGAGACCAAAAGGGAGGCAGAAATGCACAACACAAGTGGCAGTGGTAGACTTATTTTGACTCTTTTCTGGAGCCCTTTATGGATGCCTGTGAAATCCTACTCTGGCCATAAATGGGACGGAGCATCCTGAGGCAACAACGTCTCTCCTGAACTGTACCTCTTTGCAGGTCCCTCACACCCTGAATTCTGCCCCCTCGCTCAGCTCAAAACTGTAACCTCATATGCCCCCCTCCCCCGCCCCCTTTGAGGCTGTCCACCCCAGGAGCTTGGTGCTGCCTGACTGCCACACTGGCATGTTGTGTGGGCATAACATTTCCATTCTTGTGCCAAGTTTGGCTTTCTAGAGGTTAATGTTTTCTTAGTTTTTACTTACTTACTTCTGAATGTATTTATTCTTTTCCAAATGTTCCATCAGTTCTGTCAGAAACCTAACTATGTTATTTTCCGTATGATGACAAGAACACAGGATCTGTTGGTTCCCTAGTTGTCTGTTTTGTGTGGGTTGCTCTCTGGTCCTGCTCAGGGCTGCCCTCTGTGGACAAAAAAAGGGGGGTGAGTGTCTGTGGAAAGTAACCTCACAGGGTGATGTGATCATAAATTCCTAACTGGGTAGGTCATGGTTAGTAGTCACATCCCAGGCATGTAACTTCTTTATTAAAAGGCTTATCTTTGCCTTAAGCAACCCCTGTCCATTGTTTCTGTGCATCTATCAGGGGTGGGGAACCTTTTTTCTGTCAAGGGCCATTTGGGTATTTATAACATTATTATTCACTTAATATGAATTTAAGTTCGTATGAAAAAGAGCTTCTAGATTTATTGCATTTTGAGTCCTGCCTACGGTTTCCTTGGCAGGGCCAGACCAAATGATTGCGTGGGCCGTATGCGCGGGCCTTATGCGGCCTGGGTTGGACACTCCCCACCTCTGACTGTTAACACATCTTTGAAATGCTCTCTCCGATCCCTCAGGAGAGCACATCCATCCTAACTGCCGTGTAATTCTATCCCTGACGTTGCTTCCTCCCACTTTCATGTAATCTTCCTTACATTCCTTCTTTAATCAAATGCACAAAAGGAAGCTGCAGAACTGTTCATTCTCTGGAGTTTTGCAATCTTGCTCCCTGGCGTATATTGTCAGTTTGGCTCAAATAAACGCTTATAAAATTCTCCACAGGTTTGGTTGTTTCTTACATCGGCCTAGAACAGTCTCCACTGCTTGCATGTGACCCAGATCCTAGATCCTGTGTCTTCCTCTTTCTTGGTTAATCCCCCAGTTTGCAGTACAAGTTCTGGTAGCTTCCAGATTAGGTTGAAAGGGTTCTTCCCAGAGGATGTGTGTCAAAGGCAGTCCTCTAACTCTCAATCTTGCTGTTGAGAGTCCATGCTGTGCCACTTCCACCCCCCCCACCCCCCCCCCACCCCCCCCCCCGCATTGTCAGTGTGGGACTGCCCTTTCCCGACTTGTTTGTTCTAAGATTTCATGAGGATGTACTTGGTATGGGTATGTTTTTCTTTTCTTTTTTTAGACATTCAATTATTTTTATTTAAAGTATTTTTTTTCCAGCAACATTTTTATTAGAAGTGTATTTACAGTTACATAGTGGAGATGAACCTGATATTAGGAGAGGTTGGTAACTCACAGATGGGTTGATTAGGTCCTTTCACAAGAGTTCATGTAATTATTTGCAAGCTATTTGTTGTGTAACAGGAGGGCTGCGGTCAGTCCCAGGTGGAGGGTCACCACTGCGTGCTTCCTGCCTGTCTGTGGAGACGGTATGGCCCATATCACTAAACTTGAGTCTTGCTGTGTAGCACGCAGATTGTACACACGTGCAGAAAGAAAATGATGATTTTTAAAAAATGAAATTGTGTTGCATTATATTTACAAACTCTTGCAACCCTAAAACATTTTTGGGACCATCAGAGTTTTAAAATAAAATTAATATGTAAAACTTGAACTGATTTGGAAACCTCCAGTGGGAATTGTAAGACTTTGCTGTTTTTATTTACTTTATTCCTAAAGTTTATTGCTTCTACTCTAAAGTTGATGTATTTTTTGAAAGATGAAACAGAGGGCCGGAGACCATGGGATACCAGGACACAGGCTTTATTGGAGAGAAGACCCCTGCTGGCTCCCTTCCAGAGGGAAAAAGAGAGGGAGAGAGTGCCGGAGTGAACACGCCTTTTGAGGGGAGGAAGGAGGGGACGGGGCTTAGGGTACTCAGCACACGCTGATTGGTGGTTTCATGTGAGGTACATGATTAGGGACCTAGGGACTTAGGAATCAGGGGCTTAGGGTATTTGGCAGGTGCTGATTGGTGGTTCAATGTACAGTCCATATAAGGTGTTCAGGAATGTCCGGCTGCAGGTGGAGTTTACGTCATACTCCGTCCATCAGTTGGGGGAAGGGAGGATCTATCATTTTTATTGCAAAAAATGTTTTGGATAAGACTAGCAGAATGGCTTTTTAAAAAAATCACCTTGTTGCACTATTCATTCTAGTGGTTCAATAGTGAAACTGTCAAACTATAAATGTCCATCCTGGTGTGTTGGGTACATCTTACATTAACAAAGTGATTCTATTCTTTGGTACTCAGTTGAAAATTCTAGTGTTACCTTGGGAAAAGGAACCAAACTGTTTGCTCTCTTGGGTTCTATTTTTGATGGTGACCCTGAACTTTTTTTTTTTATTCTTTTTTAAAAATATATATTTCTTTATTGATTTCAGAGAGGAAGGGAGAAGGAGAGAGAGATAGAAACATCAATGATGACAGAGAATCATTGATCGGCTGCCTCCTGCACACCTCCCACTGGGGATCGAGCCCGCAACCCAGGCATGTGCCCTTGGCCAGAATCGAACCTGGGACCCTTCAGTCAGCAGGCCGACGCTCTATCCACTGAGCCAAGCCAGCTAGGGCTTTTTTTAAATTCTTTTTTTATTTTATTATTTATTTATTTATTTATTTATTTATTTATTTTTTATTTATTTATTTTAATGAATCTTTATTATTCAGATTACAATTGTTTCTCCTTTCCCCCCCATATCTCCCCACCACTCAGTTCCCACCCCCCCTCTGCCCTTACCTCCCCCCCGCTGTCCTTATCCATAGGTGTATGATTTTTGTCCAGTCTCTTCCCCCATTCTATGCCTCTGATTCTATTAAGTTCACCAGTTTATTCTGTTCCTCAGATTTTTAATTCACTTGACTTTTAGATTCACTTGTTGATAGATATGTATTTGTTGTTCATAATTTTTATCTTTCTTCTTCTTTTTCCTCTTCTTAAAGAATACCTTTCAGCATTTCATATAATCCTGGTTTGGTGGTGATGAACTCCTTTAGCTTTTTCTTATCTGTGAAGCTCTTTATCTGACCTTCAATACTGAATGATAACTTTGCTGGGTAGAGTAGTCTTGGTTGTAGGTTCCTGCTATTCATCACTTTGAATATTTCTTGCCACTCCCGTCTGGCCTGCATGGTTTCTGTTGAGAAATTAGCTGATAATCATATGGGTGCTCCCTTGTAGGTAACTAACTGTTTTTCTCTTGCTGCTTGTAAGATTCTCTCTTTGTCTTTTGCCCTTGGCATTTTAATTATGATGTGTCTTGGTGTGGTCCTCTTTGGATTTCTTTTGTTTGGGGTTCTCTGCGCTTCCTGGACTTGTAAGTCTCTTTCTTTCATCAGGTCGGGGAAGTTTTCGTTCATTATTTCTTCAAATAGTTTTTCAGCATCTTGCTCTTTCTCTTCTTCTGGCACCCCCATAATTCTGATGTTGGTTTGCTTGAAGTTGTCCCAGAGGCTTCTTACACTATCTTCAACTTTCTGAATTCTCTTCTCTTCTTGATTCTCTGGAGGAGTGTCCTTGGCCTCTTTGTATTCCAAATCTTTGAGTTGATTCTTGCGATCCTCTAGTCTGCTGTTGGGTCTCTGTATAATATTTTTTATCTCAGTCAGTGTATGTTTAATTTCTAGTTGGTCCTTTTTCATATCCTCGAGGGTCTCATTGAATTTATCGGCCTTTTCCATGAAATTCTTGAAAAACCTTATAACCGTGGTTTTGAACTCTATATCCAGTCGCTTGTTCTCCTCCATTTCTTTGGTTTGTGATCTGTTTCCTTGCCTCCTCATTTTCGCTGCTTCCCTGAGTTGGTTGGGTAGCTTTGTGTACTAGGTGTCCTATTGGTTCAATGGGTCAGCCTCCCAGTTACCTGAGGTGGACACTCTTGGTGTACCCTTGTGTACTGTGTGTCCCCCAGCAGGAGCTACAGCAAGGACTAGTTTTCTCCTCCTTTGCTTGGTCAGTTTTGGAGCAGTCTGACTGGAGCTGCAATTTATTTGGTTAAGCTGCCACAGAACAGGCCATTTATATGCAAAAGCCGCTGTGTGGAGCCTGGGCGGGTTTGTAGAATGTGCTGGGCGGGGCCTCAGGGCTGGGCGGGGTCTCAGGGCGTCACTAGGCTAGGGTGTGGCCAACGGCGATGGCTGGCATCAGCCGTCTCTGCCTTTCCCGTTTCCAAGTCCCTGCACCCCGCGCTCCAGCGCAGTAAAACAATGATTGCTGGGCGCACCTCTGCAAAAAAGTCACTCTCACTTTCCGACCCGATGGCTGAGAGTCCAGCTTCTCCCCGTAGGTGTCTGGGTCCTCCGCGAGTCCCCAGAAACTGGATTTCAGAGTGATCGGGAGCTTGTCTCCCTGCAGGTTGAAGAAAAGCCGCGTGCCCAGTCTCCCGCCGCCAGCCTGATTCGCGCACCTCCCTACCTCAGCTTTTCAGCGTTTGTGCTCCTTTCTCTCCTTAGTCGTAAATCTACCACTCAGCCAGCTTTCCCGTGGTTCTGGGTGGTAGACGTTTTGTCTTTTAGTTGTATTTTTGAAATTGTTTTGCGAGGCAGCAGATTAGTTGTTTAACTTTGCTGCCATCTTGGTTCCCGCTTTTTAAAAATTCTTTATTGTTGAAAGTATTACATATGTCTCCTTTTTCCCCTTTTGACCTCTCCCCACCCGCTCCCGCCACCTCTGCACAGGCCCTCACCCCTCTACTGTCTGTGTCCATTGGTTATGCTTATATGCATGCATACAAGTCCTTTGGTTCATCTCTTACCCACCCACCCCCACACACCTTCCCCTGCCTTCTCACTGAGGTTTGACGGTCTGTTTGATGCTTCTGTGTCTCTGGATCTATTTTTGTTCATCAGTTTATGTTGCTCATTATATTCCATAAATGAGTGAGATCATGTGATATTTATCTTTCTCAGACTGGCTTATTTCACTTAGCATAATGCTCTCCAGTTCCACCCATGCTGTTGCAAATGGTAAGAGTTCTTTCTTTTTAACAGCAGCTTAGTATTCCATTGTGTAGATATACCCAGTTTTTAATCCACTCATCTGCTGATGGGCACTTAGGCTGTTTCCAAATCTTAGCTACTGTAAATTGTGCTGCTATGAACATAGGGGTGCATATAACCTTTCGATTGGTGTTTCTGATTTCTTGGGATATATTCTTAGAAGTGGGATTACTGGGTCAAATAGGAGTTCCCTTTTTAATTTTTTGAGGAAACTCCATACTGTTCTCCACAGTGGCTGCACCAGTCTGCATTCCCACCAGCAGTGCAGGAGGGTTCCTTTTTCTCCACATCCTTGCCAGTGGTTTGTTTTTTTCTTGTCCCACTTGGTGGGACTTTGCCATCTGTCTGCTTGGAAAAGTCTTGTATTATTCTAGTAATCCCCCTTCCCTTCAACTGGTTTCTTTACTTTGTTCATAGAGGATGCCTGGAGATTTGGGATTGATTTTTTTTTTTTTAAAGGAAAATCCAGATTAAAGTGCTGTAAAACAGAACCAGGAAATTTCAGAAAGCAAGCCATCAAATTTAGAGCTTTTTTTTTAAAGCACTTTAAAAATTAATTATTTAAAAACGTTTAATTGTGGAAAAAAACACATAATATAAAATTTACCCTCTTAACCATTTTTAAATGTACCATTCAGCAGTATTAACTATATGTACATTGTTATGCAACAGATATCTGGAACTTTTTCATTCTGCAAAACTGGCCAGTGTTAGAGCGTCAGCCCTCACACCAAAGGGTCGCGGGTTCAATTCCCAGTCAAGGGCACATACCTGGATTGTAGGTTCGTGTGCCCCCAGTTGGGGCTTATTTGAGAGGCAACCAATCGATGTGTCTCTCTCACATCAATGTTTCTCTCTCTCCCTCCCTGCCACTCTCCCTCTGAAAAGCAATGGAAAAAATATCCTTGGGTGAGGATTAACAAAAAAAAACCCATTCAAACAAAAAAACTGAAACTCTATACCCATTGAACAAGTCCTCCCATTTTCCCCTCCCCCAGCGTCTGGCAGCCACCATTATTCTTTCTGTCTCCATGATGTTGACCACTTTGAATAGTGCATTTAAATGGAATCATACAGTATTTGTTCTTTTGTGACTGGCTTATGTCACTTAAAGTAATGTCCTCAAAGTTCATCTATTATAGCATGTGACAGGATTTCCTACCTTTTAAAGACTGAATAACATTCCAGTATACATATATATCTCCTATATAATAAAGAGCTAATATGCTAATTAGACTGAACAGCAGAATGACTGTCCGGACGACCTTCGGGACCAAGCCGGGGCTGTGAGGGCTGGCCAAGTTCATTGGGCCTCTAGTATAATAATAAAAACGTAATATGCTAATTAGAGCGGATGTCCTTCCGGACAACCTTCCAGATGAAGCCGGGGCTGCTGCTGCAAGGGCCAGGGCTGCTGCTGTGAGGGCTGAGGCGGCAGCCGGGGCTACCGCCTCAGCCCTTGGAGCCCCTTGCACGAATTTCGTGCATCAGGCCTCTAGTATATATATAATTCTCTCTATTTATTAATTTGTCAGTGAACATTTGGGCTGCCTCTACCTGTTGGCTATTGTAAATAATAATAGACAAATATGCAAATTGACCATACCTCCGACACACCCACAAGCCACGCCCACAAGCCACGCCCACCATCCAATCAGAGCGAGTATGCAAATTAACCCAAACCAAGATGGCTACAGCCACAGAGAGCAAGGTTTCCTAGGTAACAGAGGAAGCCAAGCTTTCTGCCTGCCCTGGCCAGGCCTAAGCCTCCACTCAAGCTACAAAGTTTCAGTTATAGAAGGTAAACAAATTCAAACAAATGGCGGCAGAATGGAGCTTGAGAGAGCAGGCCAGGGTTGCCGGCGGCAATAGGGGAAGCAAAGCTTTCTACACACCCTGGCCGGGCCCACCCACTTAAGGCAACAAAGTTTCAATTATAACCCCAACACAAATGGCTGCCGACCTATGGAAGGAGCCCCAGGCTTGGCTCTGCTCCAGGCTACAAAGTTTCAATTGTAGAAGGAAAATAAATTCCAGATACCAGGGCCTCCGCTTGGGTTGCCAGGGGGCGTGGCCGGCCTGCAAACCACCACAGGCCCCTCGCTCAGGCCGCCCCACACCCCAAGGGAACCCCCACCTGATCCGGGATGTCCTTCAGGGCAAACCAGCTGGCCCCCATCCCTGTACCAGGCCTCTATCCTATCTAATAAAAGAGTAATCTGCAGATTGATCATCACTGCAACACACAATATCACTGCCCCCATGTGGTCAAAGATCCTGTCCCCATGTGGACACAAGATGGCCACCACAAGATGGCCAGCAGGAGAGGGCAGTTGGGAGGCACCCGGCCTTCAAGGGAGGGCAGTTGAGAGGGACCAAGCCTGCAAGGGAGGGCAGTTGGAGGTGATCAACCCTACAGGAGAGGGCAGTTAGGGGTGACCAGGCCGGCAGAGGAGGGAAGTTGGGGGCAAACAGGCTGGCAGCAGAGTGGTTAGGGGGTGATCAGGCTGGCAGGCAGAAGCGGTTAGGGGCAATCAGGAAGGCAGGCAGGCAAGCAGTTGGGAGCCAGCAGTCCTGGATTGTGAGAGGGATGTTCGACTGCCCGTTTAGGCCCGATCCCACCAGGATCGGGCCTAAACGGGCAGTCGGACAGCCCTTGAGGGGTCCCAGATTGGAGAGGGTACAGGCTGGGCTGAGGGACAAAACCCCCCTCCGTGCACGAATTTCGTGCACTGGGCCTCTAGTTGTAAATAATGCTGCAACATGACAGTGCAAAGATCTCTTTCAGATCCCTCTTTCAATCCTTTAGGATAAAAATACCCAGAAGTGTGATTTTTAGTTTGTTTTTTGAGGAGCCTTTTTACTGTTTTCCATAGCACTTGCACTAGTTTATATTTCCAGCAGCAGCATATAAAGGTTCCAATTTACTCTCTTTAACATTTATTTATTTATTTTAATTCTCACCCGTGGATATGTTCATTGATTTTTAGAGAGTGGGAAGGGGTGGGGGGAGAGAGAGAAACATCAATGTGGGAGAGAAACATCGATTGGCTGCCTCATCATATATGCCCTGAACCCTGGAGGTAGAACCCACATGCTAGGCATGTGCCCTGACGGGGAGTCGAGCCCACAACCCCTCGGTGTACTGGCTTGCTAGCACCCCTTTGCTTCCGCCTCAAACAGGAGGGGATACAAAAATTCAGCCCCACTCGGCACTCCAGTCTTTCATTGCGGCTGCCCCCCACTGTGCGGGGCCTCCGCCCAGGCGCCAACCAGGCCAAATCTCCTGGTCCCCACCCCCCCCCTCCCCCCCCCCCCCCTCCCCCGCCACACTCAGCCACAGGGGTGCAGATTTCCAGCCTCGATGTGGCTTTTTCTGTAATTTGTTGGCTATAAAGCTTCTCTCCAACTAGTCCTCAGTTGTTTTTTCAGGGTGATTTTTCTATAATTTAGTTGTAATTTCAGTTTAGTCCTGGAAGGAGGTTAGGGTAGCTTCTACCTAATCTACTGCCATCTTGAATCTCTCCCTTTTGTTAACTCTCGAACACACCTTCCCATCAACCATTTAAAAATTTCATCTTCGCCCTGACCGGTTTGGCTCAGTGGATATAGCGTCGGCCTGCGGACTGGAGGGTCCCGGGTTCGATTCCAGTCAAGGGCACGTACCTTGGTTGCGGGCACATCCCCGGTAGGGGGTGTGCAGGAGGCAGCTGGTCGATGTTTCTCTCTCATTGAGGTTTCTAACTCTCTATCCCTCTCCCTTCCTCTCTGTAAAAAATCAATAAAGTATATTTTTAAAAACATTTCATCTTCAAGGTTTGTGTGCTATAAGTAGGAAGAGATGTTGTTTTATTGTTTCATGTTTTCTTGCTTTATTTAATGAGTTTGCTTGGTTTTCTTTCTTATCATATTTATTCTTTCAGAATTATCCCTTAGGTCCTGTTGCTATTTTTGTGGATGAAAATGCTCAAATAATAATAATTTTGTATGGTTCATCCTAATATATTTAGGAGCTTAGTGTTTTTCATAATATTTTTTGGTTATAAAGTGTTCTGCTTGGATACAATAATTTTTTAAAAAGATATTTTTATTGATTTCAGAGAGGAAGGGAGAGGGAGAGAGAGATAGAAACATCAATTATGAGAGAGAATCATTGATCGGCTGCCTCCTGCATGCCCCTACTGGGGATTGAGTCCGCAACCCGGGCATGTGCCCTGACCAGGAATTGAAAAGTGACCTCCTGGTACATAGGTCAATGCTCAATCACTCAGCCATGCTGGCGGGGATACAATAATTTTTAAGAAATAGAAAAATATATAAATTAGGAAAATATATAATAGTACAAAATCATCCCTTACTATTTTGGTGGTGTTTTTTTTCTTTTTTCTTTTTTGAATACAGGGTTTGGCAAAAGTAGGTTTACAGGTGTGAGTATGGGAAACACAGAGTTTATTCTTGTATAATTTTTTTTATTAATTATTGTATTATTTTTCATATAAACAACTGTACCAGTAAACCTATTTTTGCCCCACTCTGTATATTTTCCTCAGGAAGTTGCAGAGTTTTTGGTAGAACTGTTATGAGCCATAAGTGAATTATATGCATAGTGACCAGTGAATATATTAGCTCTAATTATTATAAGTAGTAGTTATCTTTTCTTGATGTTTTATTAACTATATTTTCTGTGCTATTAAATTTTTTTAGAAGTGGATTTTCAAGACTAGTTCTTATTCTGCCATGTACATACATTATAATTTAGCAGACTTCTTTTGCTGGATGGTTTAGGTTATTTTCTGTCCTTATATAAGTAGTAGTCTGAGGAACTCATATCTTTGTGTGTAGCATTGTTTCTTTTAGTATAAAGCAATTTTTAAAAGGGATTATGCAATTCCTTTATTTGAAATAACTAGGTCAGATAATCAAAATATTTAAAAATTTTTTGATATATAGACCACGTAGCCTCCCTAAACATTTACTAACTGTCACTTCCTCCAGGAATGTATGAGACTCCCCTTCTCTGACAGCCTCAGTTAGCAATGAAATTTTCATTCTTGATAATTTGACGGTCGCAACATAGTATCTCTTTGTTTTAATAATTTGAACATTTTTAGATGGTTATTAACCATATATTTTTCTCCTTTAATGATTTGTCTACTTAAATTCTCTCTTTTTATTGGAGTTTCATTTTTCTTATATTTGTAAGGGGAAAAATCATACTTGAAATGTGTAGAGAACAATTAGAATGTATATTAATGATTTTTTTTAGGTGGTGAAATTTTGGATGATTTTAGGTATCTTCATATTCATCTTTTTTCCTGATTATTCTGTAATAGATTTTTGTGGGGGTTTTTGACAGAACAAAAATTTCTGCTTCTCAGAAGGAGGACTGGTTCTCTAGTGACATGTTTTTGGCCTCTTCTGCAAAGGTGCAGGCGCTGCCTCCCAGCCCCCCGTAAACCTGAGAGGCTCTGGGCAACCCCGCTATACCCTGTGCCTGGGCCACGCTGTCTGGGAGCACAGCAGTGAGAGAACGTGTGAGGCATGGCAGTAATAGTGCGCCACTGTTTTTGTGTTTGCGCATGTCCTGTCCAGCCTGCTATGGGATGGATGAAGAAGAAGAGGACCACTATGTTTCACGGCTCAGGGACGTCTACAGCAGCTGTGACACCACCGGGACAGGCTTTCTGGATCGGGAGGAGCTGACCCAACTCTGTCTTAAGCTTCATCTGGAAAAGCAGCTTCCCATCCTTCTGCAGACACTTCTTGGAAATGATCACTTTGCCAGGGTGGGTATTTGACTTCATTCTCACAAAGAAAAGCACAGAATACTTTTGTTGGCAATTATTGGCATTTGATAAATATCAGCTGGATCAAGATACTTTGTCAAAGGAAAGTTACACAGCTTGAAATTCATCTTGCCGTTGGACAAAATTTCAATCTGCTATTAAGGAGCAAAGGATACTTATGTTCAGAGGTATCCTGTGATTTCATATAAGCAAGAAAGAAAATGAACTCAGAGAGTTCTTTTTTCTAGGAAATGGAAGGTCATCTAAATGGTGATCCAAAACCTAGATAAAAACTTTTCTGATGGAAATACTCACCTTGTTCCAACCTCTTGAGTGTGTCCAGATGCTAACATGTTAGTGCTAAAAACAGTGCCTGTTATCCCAAGGTGTTTTATTTTTTTGATGCAGTTTTAAATGGGATTGTTTTTTCTTAGTTTCCCCCCTTTAAAAAAATGTTTTTATTGATTTCAGAGGGAAAGGGAGAGGGAGAGAGAGAGAGAAACATCAATGATGATAGAGAATCATTGATCAGGTGCCTCTTACATGCCCCCTATTGGGGATCAAGCCTGCAACTTGGATATGTGCCTTTGACCGGAATCTAACCCGGGACCCTCCTTCAGTCTGCAGGCTTACGCTCTACCCACTGAGCCAAACCAGCGAGGGCTTAGTTTCCCTTTTTGATAGTTCATTGTAGGTGTATAGAAATGCAACTGATTCCTGGATATTAATTTTGTATCCTGCTACTTTACTGAATTCAATGATCAGTTGTAGTAGTTTTTTTGGTGCAATTTTTAGGGTTCCTCTATATACAATATCATGTCATCTGCAAATAATGACAGTTTTACTTCTTCCTTTCTAATTTGGATACCTTTTATTTCTTCTTCTTGTCTGATTGTTGTGGCTAGAACTTGCAGTACTATGTTGAATAAGAGTGGTGAAAGCGGACATCTCTGTCCTGTTCCTGATATTAAAGGAAATGCTTTTAGTTTTTGCCCATTGAGGATATCTTCCTTGATCCATTAGTTGTTTAGTAGCATGTTGTTTAGTCTCTACATATTTGTGTTTTTTCCAGTTTTCTTTCTGTAATTTATTTTTAGTTTCATGTCATATGGTCAAAAAATATGCTTCATATGATTTATGTCTTGTTTGAGTTTATTGAGGTTTGTTTTGTGGCTTAACATGTGATCTGTCCTGAGTAATGTTCCATGTGCACATGAAAAAGTATATTATTTTGAAGTTTTTGGATGAGATGTTCTGTAACTTTTTATTAAGTTAATCTGGTCTAATGTGACATTTATGACCACTTATTAATTTTCTGTCTGGATGATCAATTCATTGATGTGAGTGGGACATTAAAATTTCCTATTCTTATTGAATTACCATGAATTTCTCCCTTTATATCCATTATTATTTGCTTTTTATATTTAGGTTCTCCTATGTTTAGTGTATAGATACTTACAATTGTTTATATCCTGTTCTTGTATTAACCCCTTTCTCATTATGTAATTGCCTTCTTTGTCTTTTTTTTTTTTTAACATTCCTTGTTTCAAAGTATATTTTGTCTGATATGAGTATTGCTACCCCAGCTTTCTTTTCATTTCTACTTACATGGAATATCTTTTTCTATCCTTGCCCTTTCAGTCTGTATGTGTCTTTCAATTTGAAGCAGCATATAGATGGGCCATGTATTTTAATCCATTCAGCCATCCTATCTGTCTTTTTTTATTGGAACATTTAATCCATTTACATTTAAAATGGATTTCCTTGTGGTCTGCTGGTTTTCCTTAGTGTTTGTTTTGGGACCTTTGTCTTTATTCTTTGTGTATATCCTTTGTAGGTTTCTGGTTTTTAGTTACCATGAGGTTCTATATCTATGGCAGTCTATTTTAAGCTGATAGTCATTTAAGTTTGACTATATCTAAAAGGATTACATTTTTTCTCCCCCCCTCTACACTTTGTTTTTGGTGAATTTCACTGTATTTATTAAATACTAGAGGTCTGGTGCATGAATTCATGCATGTGTGGGGTCTGGCCACCCGCCCCAATCGGGGC
Organism: Eptesicus fuscus; assembly: GCF_027574615.1. NCBI lineage: Eukaryota > Metazoa > Chordata > Mammalia > Chiroptera > Vespertilionidae > Eptesicus > Eptesicus fuscus. The sequence continues at coordinate 11,516,914 of NC_072484.1, forward strand.
TGATTGGGCTGGGCCAGCAGGGGGAGAGGAGCTGTGGGTGGTTGGTGGGCTAGTCCGATTGGGGGAGGGGCCACGTGGGGGAAGGGCCACGGGGCATTAGGCTGGCCCCGCCCCTTGGTCGAACTCCCAGTCGAGGGGACAATTTGCATATTAGCCTTTTATTATATAGGATTTGCCTTTATCTGTGAGTTTTTTTTCTATCTAATATTTTCTTATTTCTGTTTATGGCTTTTCCTTTTGTTTATTGGAGGCCCTTTAGCATCTCTTGTAAAGCTAGTTTAACCTTTTGCACTCGGATGTCGAGTGTGACTCAACACGGTTAGCATTAGAATAAAGGAATCGAGAAAAAAAGCAAGCGAGTGCAAAGGGTTAATGGTGATGGACTCCTTAATTTTTTGCTTGTCCAGTAAACTCTTTTCTCTCCTTCAATTCTGAATGATAACCTTTCTGGGTAAATTATTCTAGGTTGTAGGTTCCTTTCTTTCATCACTTTAAAGATGTTCTGCCATTCCCTTCTGGCCTATAAAGTTGCTGCTAAGAAATCAGCTGATATCTTTATGAGGTTTCCTTTCTTTGTAATTAGTTGTTTTCCTCTTGCTGCCTTCAAGATTGGCTCTTTAACTTTTGCCATTTTAATTATAATATGTCTTGGAGTCTTTTAGTTCATCTTGGTTGGAATTCTTTGTGCTTTTTGGACCTATATGTCTCTTTCCTTTCAGAGGTCAGGAAAGTTTTCAGCCATTATTTCTTCCAATAAAGTTTTTGTTTCTTTCTGACTTCTCCTTCTTGGACCCCTATAATGTGAATGTTAGTGTGCTTGCTATTGTCCTAAAGGCCCTGTAAATTATCCTCAATTAATTTTTGTTGTTGTTGCTGTTCTAATTGGTTGATTTCTTTCTTTCTTTTTTTAATGTATTTTATTGATTTTTTACAGAGAGGAAGGGAGAGGGATAGAGAGTTAGAAACATCGATGAGAGAGAAACATCCATCAGCTGCCTCCTGCACACCCCCCACTAGGGATGTGCCTGCAACCAAGGCACACGCCCTTGACCGGAATCGAACCCGGGACCCTTCAGTCCACAGGCCTGACGCTCTATCCACTGAGCCAAACCGGTTTCGGCCTAATTGGTTGATTTCTATTAGTCTGTCTTCAAGGTCACTGATCTTTTCTTCTTTGTTAGCTAAGCTACTATTGATTACTTCTAGTGTATCATTGTATTCTTCAGCCCTCTTGGCTTCTTATTATACTTTCTAACTCTTTGTTGAAGTTCTCCCTAAATTTCTCTATTTCACTCTCAAGTTTGGTGTGTATCCTTATGACTTTTCTTTTAATTTTTTTATCAGACAAATTGCTTATCTCTGTTTCATTAGTTTTATTTTCTGGTTGATTTTTCTTGTTCCTTCATGTGAGAGGTATTCTTCTTTTCATTTTGCTCACCTTTCTTTGTTTATATGAATTAGACAAAATATTTCTCTCTCCCAATCTTGAGAAAGTGACCTTGTGTGTGCTGGGTGGTTTTGAGAGGCCATTTGGAGCCAAGCAGGTGCCTATGGCATCTGGGCACTGGCCTACAAAGCTGTAGTATGTCTGGGAGGGTAGGCCAGGTTCATGTAGGAATGTCCTGTGGATCCTGCATGCTTCCTTTGTTTGGAGCCAAATTGGACTCCCAGCAGTGTGGCTGGGAACATGCTATGGCACTCTTGCAGGTAAGCCAGAGCACTTGGGTAGAGCCCTCACCTGACTGATGGAGGTGGACAGGGACATAAACAATGGTGCTCACTGGCACCTTCAATCCTGGAGAATTCCTGCAGATACTCAGGGGCTCCCATGATTTTCTAGCTTTATCTACTCATTCTCTTCCTCTTCTTTATTCATAAGCTGTCTAATCAGTCCCCAGTTGTCTCTCAGGAATGATTGCTCTCTAAATAGGTGTATATTTCAGTGAGCTTTCAGCATCTTCCTGTGTTATTACCATCTTGGACCTCCTCCTTTTAAAAAATCTTAGGTAAATTTTTGGGGAAAAATAAATGTTCTCCATGCAAAAAGGCAACAATAAGCTATTTCCATCTGAGGAAATAAAACAAACAAAAGGCTGATGCATTATATATTTGTTCTGTTAAAAGTAACTTTGACCTCTTTTCTTAAATTCACCCAGGTTAACTTTGAGGACTTTAAGGAAGGTTTTGTGGCAGTGTTATCATCAAATGCTGCTGTTGGCTCCTCGGATGAAGACAGTAGTTCTTTGGAATCAGGTAAGAGGATTTCCTCCTCTCACCTTTAGTTTCTTTTCATTATGTACAACATTTTGGGATATAATATCCTGATTGAAGAAGAATCTAGTAGGTTGAGACTAAATTCTAACCCTGCTCTATCACTGCTGAGCGATGACAACTGGGACAAAACATTCTGTTTTTTTTTCTTCTATTTTCTTATTTGTAAAATAGTATTTTAAGATAGAAATCCTGTTATTTTCCTTTAAACTGCGCACAATACTCTGAATACTGCTGACACTCTGGTTACCAGATGTGTGGTAGTTTTTCCCAGGCTGGCAAGTCTCTGACACCATTTGGGTGCTCTACAATTAATTCTGACATGATCTGCCTAGAGATAGTGTGAGATCTGATAGGTTAAGGGCTCAATCCCATTAATTCTTCACTTCAGATGCTGGTCGCAAGTCCAGGTTGTCACCTATGCTTCTGACCAATAGCTATGAGTCAGAGGTTCTCAAAACCTACTCCTTTGATTCGATTAATTTGCTAGGGCAGCTCACAGAACTCAGAGTTTTACTCACTAGATCACTGGTTTATTAAAGAAGTATATAACTCAGGCCCAGCCGGTGTGGCTCAATGGTTGAGCATTGACCTATGAACCAGGAGGTCAGGGTTCAATTCCCGGTTGGGGCACATGCCCGGGTTGCTAGCTCAGTCCCCAGTAGGGGGCGTGCAGGAGGCAGCCAATCAGTGGTTCTCTGTCATCATTGATGTTTCTATCTCTCTCTCCTCTGTTCCTCTCTCTGAAATCAATAAAAACATGTTTTTTTAAAAAGTATATAATTCAGGAATAGCCCGATAGAAGAGATGCATAAGACAAGGCGTGGGAATGGACCCGGAGCTCCCAGGTCCTCTCTAGGTATGCCAGTCTCCCCAATCTCCAAATGGTCACCAACCCAGAAGTTCTCCAAACCCCATCCTGCTGGCATGAGCGGGGGAAGGTGTCTCAGGGAGGGCATACAGCAATTTAATTGAGGAAAACTTTGAAATCTAAAAGAAATTACAAAACAAAACTGTCATCCGTGATAAAAAGCACAAGTTGTATGCCCTCCCTGAGTCACCTTCTCCATGCAGGTGCCCACAGCTCGAAGGCCTGAGCAAGCACTGGTGTCCTGGAGAGTCAAAGAAGCGTGGTGCGCTCCAGGATTGTACTCATTTCAGCTTTCCACCCCTGGTTCACTTTCTCTGTCTCAGGCCCCTTTTGTCAGATGTGGTTTAGGTCTCTGCCTCCTCAGTGCCTCATTTACCACCCACTGCTCCATTCATAGCATCACTCTCTTCCTGTTTTCTAATCTGTTTGCCAGTCTTTCCTATAATCTCCCACCATGATCAGAAAAATGTGCTTTTGATACTCCGGGAAGGAGAGTGTCATTGTGGAATCAAATCCTTGGGATTTTGAAGGACATTCCTGCTTCCCCATCATTCTACTCTCTTCATTAGAGGCCATTATTGAATATACTAGAGGCCTGATGCACGAAATTCGTGCAAGGGGCTCAGCCCTCGCAGCCCCTGCTTCGTCCGGAAGGTCGTTCGGCTGTCCGGTCTAATTAGCATATTATGCTTTTATTATTATAGATAACCATATGTACTTTAATTTTTAGATTTTGTTACTCTCTTCCTATAAATAAAAATGTATACTAGGAAGACAAAACTGGATGGCTAGGGCTTGGGTCAGCAGGTATGCTGCCCTGTCTACCAGAGCCATGAGGGGTCATATCTTGTGTGCTGTGGACACTCTGGGGTCCTAGAGTGTAGTGAGCAGGGTGGAAAGTGACCTCTCTGTCTCTAGAGTGGTATGTTCCTGGATTGTTGGAAAGGTTTTTTTCTTTGTATAAAAAGCTAGATTTTGTATTAGTTTTTTATTACCTAAATAAAAGCAAAATATGGTAAAAAAAAAGAAATCTTAAAGCCTTAGCCAGGGTGGCTCAGTTGATTGATCATTGCCCTGTGCACCAGGGTGTGGCCAGTTCAATTCCCGGTCAGGGCACACACCCAGGTTGAGGGTTCGATCCCCGGTCGGGTGTATGCAGGAGGCAGCTGATTGATGTTTCTGTCCCACAATGATGTTTCCCTCCCTCCCTCCCTCCCTCCGTCCCTTCGTCCCTCCCTCCCCCTCCCTCCCTCTTCCCTCTCTCTCTCTCCCTCCTTTCCCCTTCCTCTATCTCTAAAGGAAAAACCAAAACCCTAAACAGTATGTAAAGTTTAGAGTGGAAAGTCCTTGTCTCCCAGCCTGGCTTTCTCAGTCCCCAGCCCGGGGAATAGGATAACTGCTGTTAACTGTTCCTTCTGTTCTACCAGGTGATTCTGTGAGCATAAAAGTACATCCATCAGTGAGACGTGCACTCTGTGTACAAATCTGTGCCTTCTTAAAAGGCATCTCTGTAGCTTGCATGGGCCCAGAGGTTGCTTTAAAGGCCCACCCCTCCGAGCCTCCCATTTTCTTTCCAGCTGCCTCCCATGCTGTCCCACCAAAGTATGTGAGTGGCTCTAAGTGGTATGGCCGTAGGAGCCGACCTGAGTTGTGCGACTCTGCAACCAGAACCAAATGTTTACCAGAACAGCAAGCCAAGGCCTCCGTGAAAAGCCAGATTCGACGCTCTGCATCTCTGGAAAGTGTGGAGGTGAGTCGGGTCTCCCCTTCCCCACCCCAGGCTGCCAAGCATTGGGGAAATGGCGATTCACTTAGTCACTGCTCACTGCAGGAAGATGTGAACGAAGGGGCAGACGGGCATTCCTGAGCATTTTGTCACCAAGAAGCACAGTGCACTTTGGAGAATGACATTTCATCCTGAAGTATCTTTAGGCCTACTTGTCTGCGGGGAATTCAGACATTGGGGTGGTAGAGAGCTTGTACACAAATCACTTGTGTCTCTCCTTCCCCTGCTCACCACCACCACCTTTCAAGAAGACTATTTTTATGGTTTCACAGGAGTGAAGTGGTAATTGGCCAAGGATACCAAAAAGAAGGTGCCTTTCTGATGCAGCTGCAAGGTTAGGAATTTGGATGTATCAAGCCCACCGTCCCACCTGCCTCGAGCACTTAGAATATCCCAGCCATGCATTTACACCTGGGCGAGCGCGTGCCAGCCCCTCTGGGGCCCTGGGAGCTGACTCTGCTCCCCGTCTCCCTGAGCTGTTCCCTGCGGCTCAGGGATGGACCCAGGACTTGGGCTGCAGGAGCCTCATAGGCTTCATGTCCACAGGCAGACCCACAGCCTGTGAGTTAATTGGATCTGTTTTCACGGGTTCAAGAAGCTTCCTGGCTCCTGCTCTCCGCGATGACACTTCTGTCAGATGGGGTGATATGGGGTCTTATCTTTAATGAGATGGCCCTGGACCCCCAGATCAATTAGTTTATATGCTCAACATTTATTGAGACAAAGAAGAAAACAAACAAGTAGGTATTGAGATCCCCACCAACAAATCACACACATTAGCCTTTTTATTCTATTTTTAACTTGGCCCTCACGGATGGAGGGCTGTGTTGGTGCATCTTTGTAGTGCTGTTCTACTTCTCAAAACCACCTTTGACCTCTAGAACTAGAACATGGGACATTGCTTTTAGGGTTGTCAGTTGGGTTGAAAAACGGGACATCCCACTGCTCCTACATTCCTGCCCTCAGCTCAGTCCTGGCTCTGAGGAGTGCCGAGTCTTGGTAACCGGCACTCATTCCAGAGTCCATCATAGGACACACGGCACCTGTGAAAAGCAAACTTGATGTTGTGGTCTGCTGCCTGGGTCACAAAACATGAGATGCTTGCTCTAGTCAGAAGTTTCTTGATGGGCCTTCCCCTTCAGGATGCAGCCCTCAAAGGGCACCAAGGTGTCAGGTGCTTGCTGTGCACCATGCTGGCCACGGAGCTCTTGCAGGGACAGAGAGACCTGCTCTCCTCCGACTGTTCGCAGAAATGATATGGGTGATGAGGGACGAGTTGAGGACCTTCAAACCTCAAGTTGAGATCCTGTCCTGTGATGCAGTGTTAATCAAAGCTCCAGGGCTATTCTTGAAGAGATGCTGGTTTGGGGAGCGTTTTTATCTCCAGTTAGGTAGGGCATGAGCTCTTTTTCTTTTGTTCTTAAAAATGTTTGATGTTGACATTATTCAGGTGTTCTCCCCCCGCCCCCCATCCCTTGCCCTCCTCTCTCTCCCTTAGACTTCACCAAACTGTTGTCCATGCCCATGGGTTATGCATGTATGTTCTCTAGCTAATCCCTTCACCTTCTCTTTCCAGTCACCCCCAATCCCGCCCGCCCCCCCCCCAGGCACTGGCCAGTCTGTTCCATGTGTCCATGCTTAGGGTTCCATTTTGTTCATCATTTTATTTTGTTCATTAGATTCCGCATATTAGTTAGATTATATGGTATTTGTCTTTCTCTGACCGGCTTATTTTGCTTAGCATAATACTCTCCAGGTTCATCCATGCTGTCGCAAAGGTTAAGAGTTCCTTCTACCCGTGAGGCATGTAGCCTCAAGTTACTCTGCAGCCACCTTGCCTCTCCCCTTAGTGTTTCATTCTGTAGACATACCATACCTTTGTTATCCACTCATCTGCTGAGGGGCACTTGGGCTGTTTCCAGATCTTGGCTATTGTAAATAATACTGCTATGAACATAGGGATGCATACATTCTTTCAGACTGGTATTTCAGGATCCCAGAAGTGGGATCACTGAGTCAAAAGGCAGTTCCACTTTTAATTTTTTGAGGAAACTCCTTACTGTTTTCCACAGTGGCTGCACCAGTCTGCATTCCCACCTACAGTGCACTAGGGTTTCCTTTTCTCCACATCCTCACCAGCACTTGTTGTTTGTTGATTGATTGATGGTAGCCATTCTGACAGGTGTGAGGTGATACCTCATTGTCGTTTTACTTTGCATCTCTCTGATGATTAATGTCGTTGAGCACTTTTTCATATGTCTGTTGGTCATCTGTATGTTCTCTTTGGAGCAGTGTCTGTTCAGGTCCTTTGCCCATTTTCTAATTGAATTATTTTTCCTCCTGGTTTTAAGTTGTCTCCCAGATAGAAGCCTCCCTTCGGATATAGTCCAAAATTCCCAGCTCTGCACGGATTCGGTGCCCTTGCGCCACAGGTCCAAGCAGGAAGGGTTAGAAAATCAGCCCCACGCAGGACTCTGATCTCTCCTGCGCAGCTGGTCTCAGTGAAACGGGTCGAAATTCCCAGCTCTGCTCCGCCGTGTGGGCCAAAAATCCCCGACCTGCCCTGCTCTGCTACCCCTGCTGGATGGAGCTGTCTGGGAGGCCCCACAGGTGGGAGGAGGAGGCGTTCCAACCCCTCACTGGAGTGGGGAGAATCCTTTCCCCTTTCCCCAAGCCAAACAGTTTAGTCACGAAATGGGGCTGTACACGGTGCCTTTCTAGAAAGTGGAGGGTCCCTCAGAGTCACTGCTGTGTGCAGTCCGCAGGCCTCTCTACTGGACCCAAGCACCACGGCATAGTCTTTCCAGCAGTCAGAGCCCAGGCAAACTTCTCAGGCTGGGGCTGCTAACAACAGGCACCCGTCTTCATTGGGAAGGTCTTGTCCTAGTCTCCCAGGCAGACAGATTCCCTCTGTCCGGTGCTATGGGGACTCTTCTTCCAGTCTCCGCTGCGCTGGGTTTGGATCCTGTGGGGCATTGAGACCCCACACTCCCAAGGGGAGGGAGCTTTGTAACTGGTATCGCTTGTCCTCTCAGTTGCACACCTGCTCCAGGGGGGCTCCTCCATTGGGTATATGTCCAGTCAGCTACGCTTCTCTTGGTTTTTCAAGTTGATTGCACAGTATTTTAGCTGTAAATCCGGTCCCTGGCTGGGAACAAGGGCATGTAGCCTCAAGTTACTCTGCAGCCACCTTGCCTCTGCTTAGATAAGCCCTTGATTGTGTTTTTATTGTGAACTACTGTCTGTGTGTGAGGGCCACCTTGCAGGCCTGGGGTTTTATTTGGAGGTGCTGCATCTCACCAGGATGTTGTTCCTCTTCCTCAGTCATCCCTACCCATCCCCAAGATATACCATCTACTTACTCCTGGTACTCTGCCCACTGCTACATCCTCTGGGGGATTCATGTCCTCTTTTTCTTTTTGTGCAGAGTCTCAAGTCAGATGAAGAAGCTGAAAGTGCTAAAGGACCTCAGAATGAGTTATTTGAAGCAAAAGGTAAAGCCTTGGCCTCACGCTTGGTGCTTTCACCAGTGCTCCGAAAGCTCCAGCAGCTGGGTCTTTGGACAGTGAGCCAGCCAAGTATAGTTTCCTGGGAAGCGTGTAGTGTGGATGGTGTCCTTGGTGGGCCTCTTCTCCAAGGTGGTTCTAGCTATGAGGCTGCCACTGCCTTTCAGCATCACCTGAGGCCAGACCCCCAGACGGAGACCACTGGCTAAGGAGGCAGGGTGGTTCTACCACACTTCATGGTCTGCAGGCACCTGCACCCCCTTCCTGCTGTGGATGAGTAGCCTCTCCCCTGCTGTGGATGAGTAGTCTTAGCACCTGTCAGGACCCCTGCCTGTGCCCCACATGGAGTGCAAGACATGTCCCGGTCCTTGGGAGCCTTACGGTAGCAACCAGGAAGGAGCAGCAAGTATACGTAAGCAAATTGCAGTACATCGGCCTGTGATGTGTCTCAGGGCAGAAATGTGACTTGGAGAGAGGGATCTCAGAATTGACATTGAATTTCTGCTGCAGGGAAGCATCAGCAGTTGGCACTGAGTACCTTCTAGATCGTGGTCCTCAAGCACAGGGCTGTTCAACGTTTACCTCCACAGATTTCATGTGAACTGATCTGAACATGGCCTGTGCCACTGGATAAAGCAGATAGAGACCCTTCGTGTTAGGAAGCTCTTCACGTTTAAAGCTCATCAGGTTTTAATTTTCTAGACTCAGAGCCTAAGGAAGGGATGTTGGGGCAGGTTTTTCACAGAACACTTTGGTGCTTGCTCTCTGTCCAGAGAGCAGGCTGGTTTCTTCCCAGCCTTGAACAGAAACCTTTCCATCTGGGTTAGAACACTCACGTCAAACCTCAAAGGATTTATTTACCTCCTGCCAGCCTTGAGAAGTAAACCCCAGTATCAGAATTGCTTTTACATTTTTCTAGAAATTTTATACATTTTAATTTGGAAGTGATCTGAGAGGTGGCCCTTTTCTGCCTGGTTCTATTCTTGCATTTTCTTCAGCCGAAACCTACAGCAATATTTGTGAGCACGCAGGCCTGGCTTTCCTTGGGGAAAGTGTCTTTCTGGTTATTAGTTGGGTTATCAAAGTAATTAACACCAAGGGGGCTCATCTACCTGAAAGGTACCGACCACTGACATAGAACTCAAGTCTGAATTAGGTGTGGCCCTGTGTTGAGCTCTTTCTGTGTTGGGCTGGTTGTGGAGGTGAATGGCTGGTTAGAAGCATAGCTTATCTATGGCTAGCTTCTCATGGACACCCTCAACTTATGTCCTCTTCCACAAATTGTTTCTCTGGCAAAACTTCAGAAACATTAGTAAGCCAACTGGCTAAAGTGATAAAGTTATGGAAACTGACCATCTGTCACCCAAATCTACTGATGAGTCTTTTTTTTTTTTATTAAGATTTTTAGAGAGGAAGGGAGAGGGATAGAGAGAAAAAGAGAGAAACATCAATGTGAAAGTGAAACATCTATCAGTTGCCTCCTGCATGCCCCTAACTGGGGATCAAGCTCGGTTGGGCATGTGCCCTGACTGGGGATCGAACCCGCAATCTTCTGGTGCATGGGACGACTCCCAACCAACTGAGTCACACGGGCCAGAGCCACTGACGAATCTTTGCATCTCAAAGGTACCTGCACCTCTTGATGTGAGGTGGTGTGGAGTGCACAGTCTCACCTGTGGAGTGTTTTTGCCAAGAAAAAGGAAAAAACTGAGCCTAAACCCAAATTACAAACTAGCTTTTGATGCTAAATTTATGTTTACAGGAAATATTAGGGATAGAGGCACAAGTTATATGATACCATGAGGAAGCAAACAGACAAATCCGGATGGGGGACATTCTGTAGAACAACTACTGGTCCAGTTCTTAAACAAGGCAGTGCTAGGACTTGGGGGACAGGAGAGTAACTCATGGTTGAAAGACTTAAGATAAGTAGTAACCAAATGCACTGTTTGGTATCAATTCAAACAAGTCAATTATAAGACTTTTTTTGAGACAGTTGGGAAATTGTTGATTTTTTTAGGTTTAAAGTGGCATTGTGATTATGTAACAAATGTTCATATACTTCAGAAATACATACTACATATTAAATAGGTAGGGGTAAAAATGAGATCTGGGATTTATTTTTCAAGCACTTCAGCAACAGCAAAAAGGGAATAGTTGAAGTCAGCATGCAAAGCCTTTATCATCACAGAGCCTGGGTGACAGGTGCACTGGGGTTCAGTGGACTGTCCTCTTCTTATTTTTATTTTTATTGATTTTTTTACAGAGAGGAAGGGAGAGGGCTAGGGAGAGGGATAGAGAGTTAGAAACATCAATGAGAGAGAAACGTTGATCAGCTGCCTCCTGCACACTCTCTACTGGGGATGTGCCCGCAACCAAGGTACATGCCCTTGACCGGAATCGAACCTGGGACCCTTGAGTCCGCAGGCCGACGCTCTATCCACTGAGCCAAACCTGTTTCGGCATAGCAGAGAGGTTTTATTATGAAATTTGCAAACACAGAATGAAGTTGAAAGAAAAAATCAATAAAATATATTTAAAAAAAAAAAAAAGAATTGTACTGTGAATGTCCATGTACCCACCACCTACATTCCACTTTTGATGCTTTGCTGCTCACCTGTGTCCATCTGATTTCAGAGTAACTTACTGGCAGGTGTGTTCCCCCTCGGGGCTTTCCCCTGGAGCATCAGGTTTACCTGTCACTCCCTCTGCTTCAGGCCAGCTGCCAGTCTGGGGTTCTGAGGTCTTTGGGAATACCCAGAAGTCCTGCAGCCCCTTCTTTGACACCCCTGAGAGCCAGGTCCGGGCCATCTGGGAAGAACTGGGCGTTGGCAGCAGTGGCCACCTCAATGAGCAGGAGCTGGCTCTGGTCTGCCAGAGCATTGGGCTCCAAGGACTCAAGAAAGAGGTAAGAGGGGCCGGGACAGACCACCCTCCATGACTGCGATGGCCGTGGTTGTTGTTGGACCTGGAAAATTCTTTCACCCTGCAGATACTGATTCAATTGTATTAATTTCCGGTCTGAAATTCTTTGGTGACCCCAGTGCTTCTGCTGAAGTCTGCACCCTCAAGGGTTCGTCTCTGACCAGGCATGACCTCAGCCTTGCCAACCTCTAAGCACTCAGGATTCTTCTTCCGCCTATAACACCCTTTCCCCCTATCTGTGTGGCCTTGTTCCACCTCTGAGCCCAAACACAATGCCCTCAGAGCCTGGCTATACTCCCAACAACTGTATTCACTGCTCCTTTCCTCCTGCAAGGGCCAAGGGGAGGAGGAACAAACAGTAATGATGGGGCAATCCCGCCCCCTCTTGCTAAAGTCCCCCTCAGCCCTGCTGCCCTTCTAGACCATGAACCTCGGGGGCCAGGCCATGCTCCATATATACATCTTTTCTATCCTCCAGCAAGTCCCTGCCACTTTAGACACTGAATGGGTACTGGTGGAATTTAGGAAGTTCAGGTGGCACCCATTCACAGCAGGATGAAAACTGACCAGATGTGTAGATTTCATAAGCCAGAGCCTGGGGAGGCCAGGTGTGACCGGACAGTGGAGTTTGGATGAGGACAAGCACACTGCCCTGCTTGGAGAGGGAGGGTGAGTGGGAGGGTGGATGGGTGGGCCTGGATGGCTGTAGCTGCTGGTGGGTAGAGCATCTGAGCACAGGTGTGGTGGCTTTTGTTTAGGAACTAGAAGACCTGTTTAACAAACTGGATCAAGACCAAGATGGCAGAGTGAGTCTTGCGGAATTCCAGCTTGGCCTGTTCAATCACGGGCCTACTTCACTTCTGGAATCTTCCTCTCCCGTCAAACTGAGCAGGTCCTGGTCTCATTCCCAGGTAAAATGGGACAATTAAGTCTTGAATACAGTATTACCTGCTGTCACCCTCTGGCCTTCAGCATTTTTTCACAGGCCTGACCCTTCTGCCTGTGTTACCACAGGGAGCCCCAGCAGTTGGTTGGGGCGTGCACACACGTGTGTAAGTGGGAGGCAGTGTGACTTAGATTCTAGAACCACACAGATCTTGGCTTGCTTCTCCCTAGTTGTGTGTCAGTGGGTGTTACCTTCGCTGAGCCTCAGGCTCCTCATCTGTGAAATGGGCACCCACACCATTGGGGCTTTATGAGGATTCCTTGGTAGTTCTTCACTGTGTCTCCTAGTGTGGGAAACACTGTTCCAGTAAGAGAACCCCCTCTCCCTCCTCCCGACCAGTGTCACTGAAGGATGCTGAATGGCCCTAGGATTACCCTCCAAGTGCTCATTAACCTGTGTTCTCTGTCCTCACATACAAACACCAGGTGTCTGCAGTTGGAGGAGAGCAGATTTCAGGCAGTTGTGATTTTGTTTGGTGACTGTTGGCCTAGTACTTGGTTTTCTCAGCCCCAGGACAGTAGGGCCGCTCTCTCCCACCACAGGCAGGCGCTCTGGGAGTCTTCCTGATACTTCTTTGCTGACATGGCTGATTCTGTGGTTTGTGGGTGATGGTGCAAAACCAGTAACATTGTTCTCTGCCAGGCGGGGTAATTTGATCATCAGGTTTCTGAATCTGAAGTCGGGAAGAGCAGACAAAGAAGAAACTAGGAGTGTTGTCAGGCCACATAGGGTCAGAGACCACAGGAAGTCCCACAAGTCACGCACAGAGCCTCTTGCCATGTCCTGAGATGGAGGCACAGCTGGAGAAGGGCCTGAGCCACAGGAGCAGGTGCCCGGCTGGCCGGGACCCCACTGCTGGTCATATGCTGGTGGCCAAGCGAGACCTGGCTGTCCAGGAAGACTGTCCAGGCTGACATGGCTGTGGGGTGGAAGGTGTTGCATCCTGGGCATGTGGACTCAGTCGTTATATGGCAGTGCTTGGCGCTCAAATGTGTGCCACAGATGGAGATTTGCCTCAGTCCCATCCAGCCAGCACGGTGGTCCTTGGTCCCAAGCTCAGTCCTCAGAGAGGAAGCAGAGGGAGGGAGACTAGGGTGGCCTGGGTGCATTTGGGTATCTGAGTTTGTCTGTGGTGGCCATGCATTCTTGAGTTCCCTCTCTCCTGTAAACAGGATACTGTGTAGGGCTGAAAGGTGCCCAGCGCAGCGCAGTGAGCACCCAGTCCTTAAGTAACTGGGAAGTGGTAGGGGCACAGTTGAGGGTAGACGAGGGCAGGCGGCTGCTGCATCCACAGGAAGGGCAGGCGGCATAAAGGCAGTGACCCCCTGCTGAAGAAGTGAGTGCTGCCAGGGAGGTGGTGGGCTGGCAGGGGCTCGGCCAGGCCGAGGGAATGCCCTCTGAGTAGGGGAGCGGCCATGGAAGCATTGGGGGAGAGTGTTTTAGGCAACGGGACAGGCTCGCAATGTTCAGGAAGAGCAAGGAGGCACTAGAGCCTGTGAGAAGGGATGAGAGAAGACTGGCGAGGATGGTGTCCCTGCAGGCGTAGCAGGATCCCTGGTGGCTGCAGGAAAGGGTGCTACTGCTCATTCCTGTGGCCTCAGGCAGCAAATGCTTGTTCTGAAGGCAGAAAACAGCCTCCTGGCCGGGGCAGAAAACAGCAAGGAAAATAATCTTGCCTTGTGAATTCTTATAGCACCTAAGCTTAGCAGGTCAGTTTTCTGGCCAAGAGTTTTTTTTTTATCCTCAACTGAGGATATGTTTATTGACTTGAGAGAGAGAAAGAGAGAGAGAGAGAGAGAGAGAGAGAGAGAGAGAGAGAAGGGAGGTTGCCTCCTGTATGCGCCCTGACCAGGGATAGAACATGCAACCTAACGGGGAATCGAGCCCACAACCTTTTGGTGCACAGGATGATGCTCCAATGAACTGAGCCACCCGGCCAGGGCTGGCCAAGATTTTTTTGCCTTCATCTTAAAACTCCCTGAGACTGTTTCTGAGGAAAAGCGCGGGCTGTCCCACCTCCTCTCTAACTTGTCTTGGGTTTCTTTCCGCAGACTGCACTTCCCAGAGCTGGCATGTGCCTTCTTGGGCTCTTCTTTTGTGAAGCCAGGCGCACACCATTACTGACTCGGGGAGAGGTGTGAGACTTCTTCATGTCTCCCACTAGGCGGTGCGTGCTGACAGGCCGGGCCACTAGGGTGCTGGGACATGTTCCTTGCACAAGGCCTCAGTGGATGGTAGGAGAGGAGGTACCCAGGGTCCTCAAGAGAGAGTTGAACTGGGTGTAAGGAGTCCTGGGTTCAAATCCCCACTTTGCCACCTGCAATGCCGTGTGATCTTGGGCACATTGAGCAATGGTGCCGTGCCTTTGTTTCCTTGTCTGTGAATGGTTCCTATCAAGCCCCAGTGACACGGCGAAGAGCCGAGCCCAGCTGGCGAGGTGGGAAAATGTTAAAGATGAACAGGAGGCCCGTGTGCTCACAGGCGTCTCCCTGATTCCCACACAGGTCCTGGAGGAGGGTGGCTGCCACACCACCACGACATCCTCTCTCGTGTCCTTGTGCTCAGGCCCGCGCCTTTTCTGCAGCGTTGACAATGGCACCGGCTTCGCCTTTCCCGAGCAGCTCATTGCCCTGTGGGCCCAGGAGGGCATTCATAATGGCAAGGAGGTCTTGCAGGTATGGAACTGGTCACTCACAGCCTGCCACACGGGGAGGCATCCAGCTGTGTGGGGCCAGGCAGGGACCTCGGGGCCATCTGCCCACAGAGGCGGCCGGGCAGAGCACCCTGAAGACACAGGGTATGGAGAACCCCATGTAGGGCCAGTTGGAAACACTTTTTTCTTTTTGTTAAAATATAGGAAATTTTCACATAAAAATAGTAAATAAAAAGCAGAGGAAACATGAATCCGTTTGAAGTAGGTTTGAATATTTTAGGCATTTCCCCCAGTGCATTTCAGCCTTGGAGACATTCTGTTTTTCGGGATGAAGGAGGTCAGTCCCACAGACTAGGTGGTGCAGATGTTCTCTTCCTTGTGGTGGAGATGTCTTAGTGAACATCACTCTCCGAGGATCTGAACGTTTCCTCCCAGAGCTGCCTGCCCAGCTTGTTGAGCTCTTCTCCCTGCATAGCCCCTACTCACCCCAGATCTTCCCCCACTGGGTCAGGCATGGGGAAACTCGTCCCTAGCTCCCCCTGCTCTTTCAGGGGCTGGTCCAGGGGACTGTCCTCAGATGGGTCCAGGCCTCTTTCTAGGGGCCAGGCACACCTCCCCGAGGGCCACAGGGTCAGATCCTGGAAAGAATGCTGGGGGAAGTGTGGTGAGCTAGACTGACTATTTTCATTTCCACATTTCACTTCCTGTTGTTAAAAAAGTGTCAACTCTATGGAAGTCTATAATATAGTAAAGCCTGCCTCCCCCACTTTGCTCCCATTCTCCAGGAGTGGCAACAGCTAATGATTTAGTGGGCATTCATTCTACAGAGCTTTTCTCTGGTACAAAAAGAAATATATATTTAAACATCCCAGTTAATTTTTTTTTGTAAAATTGTTATTATATCCTGTATCTTGCTAATTTGTGTTATTTTTTCTTTATTGTTGTACATGTAGGTTTTTCCTGGTATAAATATGGGCATTTAAAATGCTTGTATATCCTCCTGCTTTAATGCTGGCATTTCTGTAGGATAGATTCCTGACGTTTTGATCGGTTCTGTCATATTGCCTCCCAAAATGCCCTTATTTAATTAATTTTTTTATTTTGTGGGGGGTTTTTTAAATCCTATATGAGAGTGTTTCATTTTACTATTTTATTTTATATTTTATTTATTTATTTATTTATTTCTTTATTGATTACAGTGTTACATATGTGTCCTTATTCCCCCATTACTCCCACCACCCCCCACCCCCATGCCCTCATCTCCCTGTTGTCTGTATACATTGGTTAGGCTTATATGCATGCATACAAGCCCTTTGGTTGATCTCTCCCCCATACCCCCACCCTCCCCTTCCTTCCCTCTGAGGTTTAATGGTCTGCTCGATGTTTCTCTGTCTCTGGATCTATTTTTGTTCATCAGTTTATGTTGTTCATTATATTCCATAAATGAGTGAGATCATGTGATACAAAAATGCCCTTATTAGCACAAACCAACAAATGTGAAGGAGCCCAAAGACAGCCTTTAAGATAGTCTGCCTAGTTCCTTGGGCCAAATCCTCCTGGGCCTAAACTCAGCCTTTGCCAAGTCTGGCCACCCAGTAACCTTGGGCAGAGCCCAGATGGCAAGGCCAGACCTGGACAGCTGGCCCTCAAAACTATTCTGAGAACTAGAGGCTGAGCCTAGATCACAGAAATTGGCCCCCAGGAAGGGCAAAGAGGGAAGGGGCTCAGGATTTTGAAATTCTCCCTGAAACCCTGTTCCTGAGTCGCAGTATTTGTAGGTCGGCAGGCTGCCATCATAGTCTAACCAGTGGAGAGTCTCAACCTTGCCTCTGACATTTCAGAATTTACTCTTTTTATTGCTTTCCTGTTATTAGAGCATATTTCCCCTTCTAAAACTTAAAAAAAAAAGATTTTATTGATTTTTTTACAGAGAGGAATGGAGAGGGATAGAGAGCTAGAAACATTGATGAGAGAGAAACATCATTGATCAGCTGCCTCCTGCATACCTCCTACTGGGGATGTGCTCACAACCAAGGTACATGCTCTTGACCGGAATCGAACCTGGGACCTTTCAGTCCACAGGCCAACGCTCTATCCACTGAGCCAAACTGGTTAGGGCATAAAACTGTTTTCTTTTTAATTTATTTTATTGCTGAGAGTATTTCAGATGCCCCCCATTTTCCCCACTTTGCCCCACTCCACCCATCTCCTACCCCACCCCAGGCCTTCACCTGTCTATTGTCTGTGTCCATGGGCTATGACTAATTTGTATTTCTAAATTCCTTCACCTTTTCACCCATCCCCCTAACACTCCTCCAATCTGGCAACTGGCAAAATGTTCTCTGTATCTACAGGTCTCTTTCTGTTCTGTTTATTTTTATTTTGACTTTTAGATTCAATTGCTGATAGATATGTATTTATTGCCATTTTATTATTCATGTTTTTAATTTTTATTTCTTCTCTTCCTTCTCCTCTTACCCCCTCCTCTTTAAGAAGACCCTTTAACATTTCATGTAATACCAGTTTGGTGGTGATAAAATCCTTTAGCTTTTTCTTGTCTGGGAAGCTCTTTATCTGACCTTCAGTTCTAAATGATAGCTTTGCTGGGTAGAGTAATCTTGGTTGTAGGTCCTTGCTTTTTATCACTTGGAATATTTCTTGCCACTCCCTTCTGTCCTGCCTAGTTTCTGTTGAGAAGGATGTCAGGTGGTGGGACTCTTGGTGCTGCAGGCTGTTGTCAGGGTTCTTTTCCATCCTCCTGCTTGCTTCTTGTCGGTGTTGGCGTCAGGTCAGGCTTCCCCATGCAGCTCCCCAGACCCACAGGTCCTTACAGCAACTGACTTCACAGGGAAAAGGGCCTGTCTCCTCCATCCCCTGTCAATCCCCTTGAGTCCTCTGCTTGAGGCATGGCCCCTTCTGTGTCAGTCACTTTGCCCAGAGAAGGAAACTCTGGCCTGGCTCACACCCACTGCTGATGCAGGGACCGTGAAGGGGGCAGAATTGGGCATTGACAGGGTCGGGGAGAGTTGTATGTGTGGGGGAGAGGCCTGTCCAAGAGGCAGACTTTGCTGATGGAAAAGTGTCAGGAGCTGCCTATAGGACAGCATGGATCACAGCCTGGACTGTCCCTAAGAGAGCCAAGAAGTGTCTAGAGAAGCCACTAATCCTGTTCTGCCTGATGGGTCTTGCTTTTTCCAGAGCCTCGACTTTAGTGTGGATGAGAAGGTGAACCTTTTGGAGCTGACCTGGGCCCTTGAGAATGAGCTCATGATGATCCACGGTGCCACTCAGCAGGCGGCCTTGTCCTGCTACCGCCAGGAGCTGAGATTCTGCCAGTAAGAGCCCCCATGTGCTTGGGGTGGGCCTGGGAGTCAGCTGGCTGGTCTGGTCTGGAGAGGGGAGTCCAAGAAAGTGGTACTCTGCCCTCGTCCACCCCAAATGCCCAGTCCCGGGAGTGGGGGGTCTGCACCATCTTTCCCACTGACTTTCCTCTAGCTGGCGGCCGCAGTGGGACCAGGAAAAAGCTGAGCCGTGAGAGCAGGACGAGGGGTCCCTGTCCCTCAGGTTTTGTCCACGTATGTGGTTTCAGTGGGGCCTGAGGACCCAGTGAACTGCTCAGTGGTCGCTGCTGGGGCTTTTGTGGCCACAGAATTTAAGGGGCACTGGCCTTCTCTCCCACTTAGAAATCGATGTCAGTTATCTTTTAGCCCCTTCTACAGTCCCACAGAGAAGGATTTGAACTTGACGCTCATCCTGCGTATCCTGGAGCTTTCGCAGCGGAGAGGTGGAAACCCTCCAGTCAGTAGGTTGTGCTTCTGAGAACAGCCAGAGGGCACTTGGGTTTGGGTGGCTGGAGAGGAAAAAGAAGTATTCTTTAAACATGGCCACCAAGTAACAGGCTAAGAATACATTCCACTTTAATTGGGATCAGCTTTGGGTTCGCTGAGTATTTAATCCATTTGGGGTTGGGGGCGGGGGATGATCTCTGTGCTCCTTCAGTGGGAGAAATAGTCACCAGAACAGTGAGTGCCAGGGGTGAATTGAGAGCCTCTGGGGGTGGGGTGGGATGGGGTGAGTGGACAATCCAGGGCCACACACACAGATGGCCTTCTCTCTGGGGGACTCACCTTGCACTCAGATGCCAGGCTACAGGTGTCAGGGCTGTGGGCAGGCAGGGTATTGGTTGGCCACCCTGCTCCCCTCATGTGTCCAACCCAGGGTTAGGTGCTGAGGACACCTGGGGTCCAAGTCCCCACTGGAGAACTAGGGGCACTCAGATGAATCTCACCATTCTGTGGCCTTCTGGAGGTGTGGCACACTGTAAGCCTTAGGCTGGACTTCTTTGGTTGAGAAACCTTGTAGAAACTTCCCTTGGAAAGTCATTTAACCTCTCTCAGTATGCACACCTGCAAAATGGGCATAGTAATGGTACAGACCTCTTTAGGAGGTGGGTGGTGGTGGCGTGAGGTTAGAGACGGCGCTGGACCATGCTGTGCACTCAGCGAGTGCTGGCCCTTTTATCGTTCGTGTAGACCAGTGATGGGCAACCTTTTGAGCTTGGTGTGTCAAGCTTCGCCAAAAAACTGAGCATAACTTGGGTAGTGTGTCACTTTGAGGAAAAAACATTATTTCACGATATTTATAGTTTAAATAACATAAATGTTTCATCCTCGGCATGCGGCTGCCTCAGCGGCCTCGTGTCATCAGAAATGGCACTGACACGCGTGTCAGAGGTTCACCATCACTGGTGTAGACGCAGAGCTCCTGGGCCCAGAACGTGTGTTCTATTAACGTTGTCTCTTTCCTGCGCAGGGGGCAAGTAGAGCAGATGGTGAGGGAACGAGACAAGGCGAGGCAAGATCTAGAGAAAGCGGAGAAGAGGAACCTGGAGTTCGTGAAGGAGATGGATGACTGCCACTCTGCCCTGGAGCAGCTCACAGAGAAGAAGGTCAAGTAGGTCCTGCCATTGGTGCCCGAGCCCAGAGCTGAGGGCGGGTTGTGGACGGAGGCTGCCACCAGCCGAGGCTGTGGTCATGGACATGGCAGAGCCGCAGCCCTCCTATCTCACCTGAGCCAGTAGAAATCTAGAAGACACACCTTTGGGGATGCCCTTCCTTGAAAGAAGAGAGAGGGGTGCATTGAAAAAGTGGCCTTACCAGACAATCAATGATTCTCTCATCATTGATGTTACTTTCTCTCTCTCCCTCTCCATTCCTCTCTGAAAAACAATAAAAATATATTTAGCCCAGTTGGCATGGTTCTGTGGTTGTGCGTCGGCCTAGGAACCAGGAGGCCACAGTTCGATTCCCGGTCAGGTGGCACGTACCTGGGTTGCGGGCTCTATCCCCAGTTTGGGGTGTGCAGGAGGCAGCCAATCTATGATTCTCTCTCATCATTGATATTTCTATCTCTCTCTCCCTCTCCCTTCCTCTCTGAAATAAAAAAATATATATATTTACAATTTTTAAATTAAAAATATTTTTAAAAATCTCAAAAAAATAAAGTAAGATAAAAAGTGACCTTGCTCTTTATGATGGGTGCATGGTGGAGGCATCTAGCTGTGCTTGCCTGTGAGCTGCAGGGAAAATTCCTCTCTGCTTCCCTCTCTCTGCTCTGCTTCATTTATGGGGTCTGTCCCACTCAAGCCAAGTGTTCTGTGTGTCAGTAATCAGTGAGACAGATGGACATTTTGAGACAGGGCTAGTGGATGGCTTTGGAGCTTGTTGGCTCAGCAAGGAGGAGCCTGACATGGTGGAAGAAGCTCAGAGCTCGAAACCTGACTGTAGGCATTGCACTGGGCAGACCCCTGGTGAATGGTCTGCACTACTTGTGGGGCTGTCAGCTAGACTGACGGTACAGTTCACTTGCCACAGTCACACAACCAGTATGGCCTGAGGTTTAAACCCCAGGTCCTCTCTCTTGGTCTTATGCTGTTTCTGAGAGAGCATAGGCCCAGGCCTGCTTTATCCTGGGGGTGTAAGCAATGGACCCTTAAGCGAGAGGAGCCCTGAGGGGTAGAGAGCTCATCACTGTCCCAGGATGGGGTTGTCCAGTCACATAACCACCGTCCTACGTCAGCTCACAAGGGCCCCACCAGCTCCCTCTGCACAATCCATATACTCAGGGTTCGCAGGGACAGCCCTGGCTGCCCCTCCTAGACCTGCCACCTTCCCATATATCACAGTCTGTGGGGGAGCGGCCTCAAATCCGCATCCACATGCTTCCTAATTCCAAAGGCCTGGGTTCTTTTCCTTCCTGGGGGTGGCTAGGGAAGGTCAACTGCAACAGGTTGAGATACTGGTCTGCTCACCAGTTAGAATCCTCACCTACCTCTGTGGGTGTTGAGAAAGCGTATGTGAGAGATTGCATCAAGGGATGTGAGTGTGTGAGTATGTGTCGGTATGCGTGAGAGTGCATGAGTATGAGTGAGTGTGAGCATACATACTCACTTCCACCAGCTCCTGTACTCTTAACAGGATAATAGTAATTTTCAGGAAAGCTAAAAATGGAATATCCTTTCACCAAACTTCTAAAACTATTTCCAATCAAACTTGAGGAACTAAGTAAATATGGTCTCCCTCACTATACCAGTAAAGTGGTGTCTGCAAGGCCAGGAGCCCCAGAGTGGAGAGATGGGCCATGGACATCTTGACTTCTGCCTAGACACTGGCCGCGGCCTTGCTGAGCCGCTCAGTGTGGAACATGTGCAGTGTTCATCACAAAGGAGCATGCAGTTAAGAAATAACTGGGTTTTGTTTCTGCTCTTGTCAACAGTCTCTGTTCAGCTGGTTCCCTTGCAATGTCTAGCCATAAGCTTCCCCATTTACCATTTCTTGCTGAGCAAGTTCCTGTGGGTGAAACTAGAAAATTCAAACCGTTGATTCTTGTAGCTACAGATGTTTAACTTTGCTCATCTGAGCTATTATCCTTAGTTCCCTGACTTTGCAAAATAGGGTGTAAGGAACTAAAAGAATTTTGAAAGAAGCCAAGAGTTCAATAGCTAGCACATTTCCCCCTCTTACTTGGTGCCTCTTCCAGCCTCCTAATGGCCCTTTTAACAAGATGCTGTCATCAGCCTCGCCACATATTTGGAAATCTTGGTATCTCACCTGAGCGTGTGCAGGACCTATTCTAGCCACCCCGGTTGGTGACACCAAGACCTTAGGTTGTTGGCTGTTTGGGACACGGGAGGCGAGGGTCACAGGGCTTCCTTAAGCTCTGCAGCAGCCCAGCTTCCACACAATGTTCTCTGTGCAGCACTGCCAGCTCCTCGGCCCCCCGTGTTGTTCAAGAAGAAAACGCCTTTTTAAACCATCGCATTCCAGCTCCCAGGAGGGGCACCCACCGCCAGGCCCAGGTGTAGGATTTAAAGGAGGCCCTGGCCTCACAGCACATGCATCTAGCTGAGGAACAGGGACCCCATCTGTCAAGCAGGAACTATTGAGTCCAAGACCGTGCCAAGTGCTCATGCAGGGGAATTCCAGGGAATGAAGAGGTCTTGTCGGCCGGAAAGGTGTCCCTGGAGAGGCAGGAAGCCCAGTGTGATGTGCTGTTGTGTGCCTTGCAGACACCTGGAGCAGGAGTACAGAGAAAGGCTGAATCTCCTGCGGTCTGAGGTGGAGATGGAGCGTGAGCTATTCTGGGAACAGGCCTGCAGGCAGAGAACCATGCTGGAGAGGGACCTGGAGCGCTTGCAGGCCGAGGAGGCCAGCCTCCGAGAGAAGCTGACCCTGGCTCTGAAGGTAGGCAGGGAGGGGAGGAAACAGGAGGGGAAGGGCGCCTCCACAGGTCACCCCACCCAGAAGGAAAAGACAGAAACGAGTTTACCTGACGGGTCTCCTCCCACACCCCACATTTTCCTAGTCAAGGATTCAACACCTCCTAGAAGTTTGTCTCTCTGTGGTAGGGAAATCCCTAGGATTTCAAACTGAGGAACGTCTGCCAGGGAGATAGCACATTTCTCAGCCAGAGCAGAAAGGGTCCCGCTGCGCCAGGATCGGCACTGCCCCTGCGTGCTCTCTGTCACAGGGGCAGCAGGACAGGTGGGGCCTGCAGGGCCGTCGCTCTGTTCTCTGGGTCTGTGGGCCAAGGTTAGGAGGGGTCAGCAGCCCTGGAGACCAGAGCACCTGTGAAGTCGGCAAACCTAAGCCCACCTGCTGCACGTGGGTGTGGCCTGGGGCACGGGTGGTTTCGGGGCTTTGGTGAGTATCCCTCGACTCACAACCATCCTGCATTTGGGTTCAGTGGGATGTCCCCTGCTCCTCCTGTGCTCCTGCCTTTCTCTTCCTCTCCCAACTCAGAGTCTGTGGGTTCTCTCCACACCGGCCTGCTTCCCTCAGGAGGAGAAGCCAGGCAGCCCAGGGGCCTCGACGGCAGTGAGCACAGCCCTGCCTTCTCTGCCTGTCGGGCGGGGTTCTCCACCGAGCTGTCCTCACCTCTCCTTACAGGCTGCCCGTGTCTGACAGTGCTGCCTTCCTCCCCCGTGGACATCTGAGTGGTAGCGGTGCAGCTTCAAATCCCTCATTTAGGAAACAGCTCAGAAGGGCCTGCCACTAGCCTTTCCTTGTGATACACATGACCTCTGAGCACTTGGAATGGGAGGATAGAGGCCAAGGGAAAAGAGGGAGCATTGGTGAGGGCATCGCAGGGCCTGTCCCAGGGCAGCTCTGCATTGGCCCCGGAGACAGCCTCCTCTGCACGTCAAGGCGTGAGTGCCAGGCACCACGAGGTTTCTTCCCTGGTTATGAGTGAGTGCTACTGGGAACAGGCCTCTCACTCAGAGAGAAGGGCAGACCTGCCCACAGCTCCCTCTTCCCCTCAGAGCCTGGCAACCACTAGCCCGTGTCTTGTAGGAAAACAGCCGATTACAGAAGGAGATCATTGAAGTTGTGGAAAAACTTTCGGAATCAGAGAAGCTGGTCCTGAAACTGCAGACTGACCTGGAGGTTGTTTTGAAAGACAAGGCAAGTCCTTTTGCTGACTCTTAGTCTTGAGAGAAGAGCCTGGAGTGCTGGGTAAAAAGTATTAGGGTCTTGAAAAAGAATATTGAGGTGGCTGGGTTTAGTTTTTTCTGTTAAACTTCGGAGAGAAAATGAGCAAGGTGAATTTCCCTCTGTTCCCCTCCCCCCCTTTTCAGGCCAATGCAGGGATGTCAATATGCTCCAGTGATGACTTCCATGTGGGCCTTTTAATGGCAAGACCAGGGCCAGCTGGCACCATCGACCCCAGTGACAGGCTCTCAGTGATGAGGGGCATGGAGGAGGGGGTAGAGTTTGGTGCCCACCATGAGGTCTCCCATCCCACCAGGCCCTGCCCATTACCTGGGGAGTAGGTGTGGAGAGGAGTTGCTGCACTGGGGAAGGACCCAGGCAGGGGGTGTCCCAGGGGGCCAAGGCCTGATCATCCTACTGCCTGAGACCTTTGAAGCAAGGGAGGGAGGGAAGGAGGAGGAAGGGGCTGGAGGGTGTACTGGAAGTGCTGAGCCTTGGGTAAAGAGCATGAGGGTGTGAAGCATGCACTCTGCCTGGCCTGAGGTCTTGTGTGTAATTGTCCTTTTCTGGTATGACCTTCAGCTGGAGCCACAGAGCACAGAACTCTTGGCCCAGGAAGAGCACTTCGAGGAGGTCCTGAAGGAGTACAAGCTCAAGTGCAGGGTATGTGCTCCCCTGGCCCCTTCACCGTCCTGAGCCTTAGCATGCCCTTTGTCTTGGACCAGGCTGTCACTTTTGTCTTTTGTTCACTGGGCCATCACACACTCCTGTCTCTCCCCCCCCCCCCCCCCCCCCGCCCCCAGCTTCGCCCCTCCTATAGCAGGGGTGGTTCTTTCTAAGAGCTTGAGCCTTTAGAGATCTCCTGTGTCAGAAGGTGTGGTACCATCTCCCAGCTACTCCTGCAAAGAATGGGGTGCTGGAGCCCATGAGACAGGCTGGCCCTGCAAGTCATCAGGGTCTGAATGGCTCAGACCTGGGTGGTGGTATGCAGGCTTCATCCCTCCACCTCCTGCTCGGGAGCGGCCTGGCATTCTTGGCGGGGCACACTCCTGGCCTCCACATGAAGTGGTCCAGCAGGGGTGGCAGGAGTATCCTTCTCCTAGCAGAGCGGGAAGAGCCTCTGCTCTGGGCCTGCATTTGGCTGACAGGGTCCTCCAAGCCTTATGTTCTGCTAGGAGGTGGAACAGGACTTGCCTGCACAGCCCCTGTGTTTAGCCCCACATGGGCTGGCCAAGTCATTAAACCAGCACCAATTCCGAAGGCCCCTCTGTGTCTCCAGGCACCATGTAAGGCTTCATCATGTTTTCTGTTGTTGAATGTTTAGATTTCCTGGGCCAAACCTACCAATGTCAGTCCATTTAATTGGAGACACTGCAGTACAAAGCAGGGCAGAGATGGTGAACAATGTTAGTGGCGCTGACCCCATTACACTCTTAAAATGATCCAAGAGCCCCCCACAACAGATAAAACACACACACACACACACACACACACACACACACACACACAATTGATTTCAAAGAGCAAGGGAGAGGGAGAGATAGAAACATCAGTGATGAGAGAGAATCATGCCCTCTACTGGGGATTGAGCTCGCAACCCAGGCATGTGCCCTGACCAGGAATCAAACAGTGACCTCCTGGTTCATAGGTTGATGCTCAACCATTGAGCCACACTGGCCGGGCATAATTCACTTATTCATGGTCTCTCTCCAAATTAAAGTAGAAACTGACTTTTGTTCCTGCTTCACATTGCTTTGGCAATACCAGAGGATAAAGGTGAGGCATGCTATTCTGGAGTGTGACATGATCTGCTGTTTCCTTCCCTGTGTTCTCACCTCCACTGCAAACCCTGAGTCCTTTTAAGCAAGGGGAGGGAGGGAATCCTGTGTGTGGTCAGCGGTGTCACCCCCTCCTGAACCAGATTGCTGTGTGGAGGGTCAGGGTTGTGGGGCTGTCACGCAGGTGGGGTGTGCCACACAACCTTCTGCTGGAATTGTAGTTCCATGCTGTGTTTTTTCCCTCCCTTTAAGCTTGTTGCAAAGACTTAGAACCTATAAGTAACCATTAATTCATATGTTACTTCAGTGCAGCGATTTTCAACTTTTTTCATCTCATGGTACACATAAACTACTAAAATTCTGTGGCACACCAGAAAATATATTTTTGTCAACCTGACAAAAAAAAATAGGTATAATTTGATTCATTCACATCAGATAGCTATTGTTGTGTTGGCTATTGTCATTTTTTTTTTAATTGGATAGTCTAAAGCAGGCGTCCTCAAACTGCGGCCCGCGGGCCACATGCGGGTCTTTTTGCCGTTTTGTTTTTTTTACTTCAAAATAAGGTATGTGCAGTGTGCATAGGAATTTGTTCATAGTTTTTTTTAAACTATAGTCCAGCCCTCCAACAGTCTGAGGGACAGTGAACTGGCCCCCTGTTTAAAAAGTTTGAGGACCCCTGGTCTAAAGGAAAAGAGGTCAGTGCCCCTGACTAAATAGTTAGGTATTCATGTTGAAAAATTCTTGTGACACACTGGTTGAAAATTGCTGCTTTCATCCACTGGATTTATCTAACAAGCATAAACTCAGTCTTTCTTTAGCATGACTCTCTTACTCAAATAACTGCTACTCATTTCACATTTGGTTCTTGAGATTTTAGTTTTTGAAACATCAGCAGAAATATTTTACATTTTAGTACTAATCTGTTTAGAAATTTTCCCTCTAATTTTTTGCTATTTCAAACTAACATTTAGTGCATTAAAAAACTTTTTATTTGAAAATAATTTCTAATACATAAAATTACAAAAGTAAAAGTAATGCAGGGAATACAGATTTCCCTTTTCCCGGATTCACCTGTTGTTTACCCTGTTTGCTCTGTCATTGTGTACTTGCTCACTGTGTGCGTGTGTGTGTGTGTGTGCGTGTGTGCGCGTGTGCACGAGCATGCATGCATCCTGATGTGAACGTATCTACATTGTTATTTTCTGAACATCTGAGGGTAAGTTATATGCATCATGGCCTTCCACCCCTACACAGGTCAGTGTGCATTTCCTAAAAACAGGCTTAATCCTAAAACCTTGAAGTGGTGTGCAGGTGCACTAGAGTTGATTGTTAAATGTTCAGGAATTTTGCTAGCTTCTTGTTAAACCTTTGATAGCTTGAAATAGGCTATGGTGGGATCATAGAAATGTGCAAAAGCTACAAATCTGGAATTTTCTTCCTGGAGAGCAAGCTTTCCAATACACTGCAGAATGAGAATATTCCTAGTAACTGTTTGACATTCTTTAATCTGAAACAGTCTGTCTTAGTCCAGTCAGGCTGCTACAACAAACATACCACAGAATGGGGTGGGGGCCGGGCTTATAAATAACATAAATTTAGCTCCCACAATTCTGGGGAGCTGGGAAGTCCAAAATCAAGTAGCCGACAGATTCGGTGTCTGGTGAGAGTTCTCCTCCGGGTTGCAGATAGCTGGCTGTTTTCTCAGTGTCCTCACCTGGAGGAAGGGCATGAAGGAGCTCTCTGGGGTCTCTTATAAGGCTCCATCCTCATGATCTAATCACCTCCCAAAGATCCCACCTCACATAGGATGTTAGGATTTAACATGAATTTGGGAGGACACATTCAGGCTATTGCACATTTCTTTGTCTTTGACCTGGATATTATTGAAGAATACAATCCCTCCTCCCTTTTAATAGAAACTTTTTCATTTTGTGTTTTTCTTTTGTTAAAAATTGTTTTATGGTTTGTTTGTTTTTAAATTTGATTTTAAAGAGAAAGGAAGGGAGAGGGAGAGAGAGATAGAAACATCAATGAAAGAGAAACATCAACATAGATCAACTGACTCCTGCACACCCCCCACAGGGGATCTAGCCCAAAACCCGGGCATGTGACCTGACTGGGAATCGAACCTACATCCTCCTGGTGCACTGAGCCACACCGGCTGGGCTCATTTTGTGTTTTTTTGATACTTCCTTTGGATTAAGTTGAGGTTATACATTCTCAGCTGGACAGCACAGGTGATGTTAATTTTGTTCTCTTGGTGAAGGCATTACCTGATTTTTCCACTGTATGATTACTGGTAGTAACTAGTAAGCAACAGTGGGGAGACACTTTAAGAACATGCAATATCCTGCTCTTCATCTAAAATTTCCTTGGGCCCTATCTGGTTTGGCTCCGTGGATAGAGCGTCGATCTGCGGACTCAAGGGTCCCAGGTTCAATTCCGGTCAAGGGCATGTGCCTTGGTTGTGGGCACATCCCCAGTAGGGGGTGTGCAAGAGGCAGCTGATTGATGTTTCTCTCTCATCGATGTTTCTAGCTCTCTATCCCTCTCCCTTCCTCTCTGTAAAAAATCAATTAAAAAAAAAAAAGACTAAAATTTCCTTGGATTTAGTATCCATTGATAATTCTTGCCCACTCCAGTCTTTACCATGATGATTGCAAATTGATGATTTTCCAACTTCAGCACCCACTCCCCACATCTGTCAGTTGGCCCTTGACATTCTACTGTAAGCCAGAGAAGTCTGATCTATCATCTATCTATCTATCTATCTATCTATCTATCTATTTATCTAGATATCTATTGGCTTGGACACATGAATTTCCATTTCCCCCCAGTAGTTTGTAATTCATTGCTATGTCTAATTATTCTGGAGCTCAAATTGTGTAAGATTTGGCCAATGGGAGTGTCTTCTAGCTTGCAGCCATGTCCTTGAGACGTGTTACCATCATTTGTTTTGTTTTATTGATTAGTTCCATACTCTCTAGCAGCATAAGGTGCTGCAGACTCCTCTTGTACTTTACCTGCACTTGCCCTGGACCAGTCACTTCTCCACGCGTCCTGGTTTGTTATTCGAGGTATCAGAGACCTAGATCTGGGTGCTTGGTGTGCTGGCACAGGGGATGGAGTCTCTGCCTCTTGGGTGAGGACGTTTTCTATAGTCAGTCTCCAGCAGTAGAGGTAACCTTGAACCTTCCCTGATGTGCATCACCCAGTCTTTGCAAAGTCACTGCTTGGAGTTTCCTTTTATTTTTTTAACCAGGACATTTGTTAGCAAGGAAACTATGCCTTCCCTTGTTGTCAAATCCCCTTTCTATTTAACTATCATTTTAGCGTTTTGTTTTTTTTTCTTTCAACTGTCAGCCTCAGTTCTCTTGGCAAGGCTGCCTTTGGTAAACGGGGATGTAAAATGTTAGTCAGATCCTCCTTGGAGATTATTTACAGTTAAATGTTTTCACTGTTGTCTTGAGTGGACACCATAATGGAGTAGCATGTCCTTGGTCAGAAACCCCAAATGCAGATTTTCTTTCCTGTATTTCCACATACTGAATGTTGTGTTCCCCTAAATGCATACGTTGAACCCTATTCCCCCACTGATGGTGTTAGGAGGTGGGGTCTTTGGGGGGCTGTGAGGGTGAGCCCAGTGCTTTAATAAAAGGGACTCATCACTTCTAGCCTCCAAAACCCTGAGAGCTTGCCCAGCCTAAGTGCCTCAGTTGGTTGAGTGTCATCCTGTGCACCAAAAGGTTGCCAGTTCGATTCCTACTGCCAAGAAAGCCAAACATAAGTGGGTTGCAGGTCTGATCGGCAGTCTGGGCATGTGCAGAAGTCAATCAATCAATGTTTTTCTCTCACATAACTCTCTCTCTCTCTCCCACTTCCTCTCTCTTTTTTTTTTTTGGTCAGTTATTTATTTATTTATTTTTAATTTCTTTATTGATTAAGGTGTCACATATTTGTCCTCATCCCCCCATTCCCATCCCACACCCCTCCCCACGGATGCCCCCACCCCCCTGTTCCACTTCCTCTCTTTAAGCATGTCCTCAGGTAAAGATTAAAAAGGATGTCAAAACACTGAGAGAGAAATTTCTGTTGTTTTTAAGCCCCCAATGTGGTATTTTTGTTATAGCATCCCAAATGGATGGAGACATGCACCAACCTGTAACACCTTTGCCTGTCTGTGGGCAGGTCTTCAGCCGTCCCCCGCCCCCTCCCAATGTGTGGCTTACTTAGGCCCAGCTGGTTGCTCCAGGCACTGGGCTTAGCTGTTCCCTGGGTGGCCCGGTCTCCACGCCAGTGGTCACAGTATCTGGAAGAGGTGTCTGGCTCTGCCCCACAGGACCTGCAGGACAGCAACGACGAGCTGCAGGCTGCGGTGGAGGGTCTGCGGGCACAGTTGCCCCAGAGTTGGCACGGCCAGCCCCATGCACAGCCAAATGGACGTCTGCTCTCTAGACATGGCCGAGCAGGTAGGAGCCAAGTCCTGGGAGGTGGCAGTGATGTGCTCCTGCTGGGGATGGTGGGGGCAGTGGGCTTCTACCTACCTCTACTGCACAGGCTGCCTTTGGTTCCAGGGAGCACAGTGCTGGGCAGGCCGGCTTCACAGCACATCAGGCCCTGCCCAGCCCCCAGGTGGTCACGTGCCCCTCCGACTGCCACCTGTGGGAGAAGGGCCAGTAACCTAAGGCTAGAGGTTGACACAACACCCAGAGCCCAGAGAGAGGACAAGGAGGGCGAGGGCTTTACCATTTGAGTAGGATGCTTGACCGTAGGGTAGAGGCATCCAAGTGACTCTCCAGTGTTGTGAGAGGGACCCAGGGGATCCAGGTGAGTGTTCAGCATGGGCCAGACACAGAGATGGTCATCTAGAAAAGGGAAGCGGGGGCTCTGGGGGTGAGCAGGGGGGTTGTCACAGGTCTGACAGCTCTTAGAAAGGGCAGGCACTAAATCATGTAAATGGGTCAGGGACTCCCCGTATTCACAGGGGCCTCGTGTAGACTGAGGTGGACCTTACTTGGTGTTTACTGCCTGGGTTATGTGGATAGCATCACCCTCGAGCTCTTGAAGCCAAATCCCAGGTTGGCTGCCTACTGCCAAGAAAGCCAAACTCATGAGACAGATGCTGGTGAAAAGGGAAAGAGGTTTATTCAAGTGTCGATCACCTGAGAAAATGGCGGGGGTGGGGAGCGGGGTTGCGGCAAAGCCCACCTCAGCCTCTCAGTACCGGCAGAGTTTTATAGGGAGGGAGAGGGGAAGCAGAACAAAGCATCAGGAGGAGGGGCTGTGGACGTGCGGGCGGTGTCCTTGCTGGTCTCGATATGGATCATGATTGTCAGCACACTGGAACTGCCAGTGCCAGCCAGAGTCCTGCAGTCGGACGATCTGTGTCAACCCAAGTCGTGGTCAAGGCCATTTCTGCACAAGCAGGAGCTGGGACTGCTGATGCCTGCAGGGTGCTTATAAGGAAACTGTCAGTGTGTGAGCTCCTTTTATCAGTTTGTTTGTACATTTTATTCTACTGCCATTTCATGGTTAGAATAGATTAAAGTTTTTATTCCCTGTTACACTCTGGAAGTGCCCCCACCTGCTCAACACAGAGCTGCATGTTGAAGCTGTAACTTGAGCAAGACCAGGCTTCCTGCTTCCTAAACAAGCCATAGGCTTGGGATGAGCTCCGGGCTCTGAGAGGCCCTGAGGCCCTGTGTGTGGTTAAGTGTTTTTGGCTCCTTTTGAGATCAGGCTGGGGGAGTGGGGTTCAGATGCCGGAGCTATCCTTGAGGTTTCTGTGGTCCTTTTGGAGGACAGGGTGGTTATGGCTGGTTGCTACCCTTCCTGGCAATTGTACAGGGCGGGTGCCATGCAGGTTCACATGATGTATGTGGCTTCACGCCTGCTGCTGCCCATGGGAGTCAGGACCACAGGGACTGCCCCAGCAGCCTGATTGCTTCCATCGATCAAACCGCTCCGCAGAGAACATGCTCCCATCTGTAGCCCCGAGAGCACTCAGAGTTTCCCATATTGCTTGGGAAAAGTTTACTTAATAAAACAGAAGAAAGTGTGTGCTCAAGAGAGCCCATATGGGAACCTCCACAGGAACCACGTGGGTTTTCTGTGCACGTGGGCCCAGCATCCTTGGCCCCTAAAGAAACCCCTCACCTGCATCTTCTTTAGTGGAATCTGATGGCTTCTGCGACCCATAGCCCTGACTGCCCTCAGCTGGGTGGGTGGAGGGTGTGGCCAGCTCATCGGGTGTTATCAGATCCCGGGCCAGTTGTGATGTGCGGCCAGGTGGGCACTGATGGAACCTGAGCTCTACAGGGTGTACGACTCTCATCAGGAGCCAGGTGTTCCTGAAGCTTAGGGCATGCGGAGCTGGGGTCCTCTACCAGTGTTGTCCTTGTCCAGGTCTCAGGCTGTGGCACCCCAAGCAGGCCCCCACTTTGTGTGTCACTGATAAAACCAAATCTCCAGCTGGGACCTTTTTCTTCCCCTTCACCCCTCCATCTGACTGTAGAAGTTCCATTGGCCTCCTCACGGGAGGAGGGGTCTGTCTGCCGCTGTAGGGAACAGTCGCAGTGGCGGCCATGTGGGTTATGGGGGCCGGGCCATCAGGGCATTCAGCTGGAGCCGCTCCTGGTGGTTCCCTTTATCTGTGCCCATTGGCCAGACCCAGATGGCAGCTTCTGGCTGTCCGGGCATTGGAATGCCTTCTGTCCTGGGGTGCTTTCTCAGCCCATGTCTCTGAGTCTGTCACTTTTTTTTCACGGAAAGTGATTTGGGAAATGGGAGATGGTGAGATTAGGGAATGTGTCTTTCCCTCTCGGTTTTCTGACCCCTGGACCAGCACAGATGAGACCCTGGCA
The DNA here is from genome assembly GCF_027574615.1 of Eptesicus fuscus. Lineage (NCBI taxonomy): Eukaryota > Metazoa > Chordata > Mammalia > Chiroptera > Vespertilionidae > Eptesicus > Eptesicus fuscus. The sequence continues at coordinate 11,549,506 of NC_072484.1, forward strand.
CTGGCCAACTCCCACATTCTGAGGGAACCCTTTGGTGTATCCCCCCCCCACACAATGTTGGGAACGTCTGGTACCCTGGAGAGCTGGCAGAACTTGTGGGCCTACAGGTGGCCCATTAAAATGAGCTGCCCAGATGTCTGACGTTGTCAGTGAGGAGGATCTTCTGGGAGAAAATGTCGCTTCCCGCCCTAGCTGGTTTGGCTCAGTGGGTAGAGCATTGGCCTGCGGACCGAAGGGTCTCTGGTTCGATTCCAGTCAAGGGCACATGCTCAGGTTGCGGGCTCCATCCCCAGTGCAGGGTGTGCAGGACGCAGCCGATCAATGATTCTCTCTCATCATTGATGTTTCTATCTCTCTCTCCCTCTCCCTTCCTCTCTGAAATCAATAAACATATATTTTTAAAAAGAAAAGAAAAAGAAAATGTCACTTCCTGTGATCTCGTAGAACCTTGACTCCACAAGCACTTCACTCCATTCCTGACTTATTTGCTGAAACCCCACCTGACCTGTATGTGGGGCATGGATGGTGTACCTGCCTCATCATAAAGCCCGGACTGTCACGGAGGTTTGTCTGTGTTCCAGGTCACGCTCTTTTTCTGTCTTCAGTTTTTCTGTGTACTGGGGCAGGGAACACAATTTAGGGTGCAATACCTGTACCATGGGCAGCATCTTTTAGGGAATTAAAGGGCCTGACAAATCTTGCAGGGAGTCTCCTAGTTATATCTTGGAGTAATCTGTGTTCTGGCAAAGACTCAAAATGTTGATTTCTCAGAGCTCCAACTTTGAGAATGGGGCATCACAGACTGTTTGTGGAAACCCGGAAGGACCTCCCCTCACGGCCAGAGGAAGGTGCCCGTGGAAGGCTGTGCGCTGTCCTGGGTGGTGGAGGAAATCTGGGATGAATACTCAGTGCCGTCCAAATGTCGGATGGGAGGGTGTGGACCAGACCTCAGGGCACCCGAGCAGAACATAAACAGAAATGGCCTTGTTTGCAGGCATCATCTCCTTCCTGGGCGATTCCACTCCCGTGAGTCTAGAAACGGAGATACTGATGGAGCAGGTGAAGGAACATTACCAAGACCTCAAGATCCAGCTGGAGACCAAGGTCAGGGGCGTTGGGGAGGCCACAGGGAGATTTGGGTACTTCCTGCTGCATGCCTAAAAGCTTCGCTCACTGTGCTACCCGCACACGTCTGCCCGTGCACCCCCTGCTCCGGAGTAAGGCTGCTCAGGGAAGGAAAGTGTGTGGGGAAAGGGAAATGAAGCTGACGTTCAACCTCAAGCCCTCTTTGGAGGGAGATGGGACGTAAGGAATAACTAATCGTGGGAGGGAATGGGGTTATGTGTGTCGAGTGTCACAAGGGCACTGCTGAGGCAGACCTCCCTGCTTGCTCTGTCTTTGGGGAATCACAGCTCCTGGCTCTGTTCTAGGCTAAAATAACCCTGGGACTTACCTTGTGGGATACTTCGTGGCCTCATGGCCTGGCCAGCTCTGTCTTCTCGGATGACCAGGTCTCCTGCTCTGTTACTAGATTGTGGTGGGTTTTGTTAAGGGACGGTGTCCATGACTTGTTATCGGGGGTCAGATGTCTGGGTCAGTAGCCGTGAGGCAGGGCCACCTCTGTCTTGCAGTGATGCCTGTGGGTTCCCTGGAGGTAGTCGCTGGTAGTTGCTATAGTAACCTTGCCCATGGCCGGATAGTATTCCTTCCCATTGGAGCCGCCAAGGAGTTCAGAACTGCCCTGCCAACCTCATGAAGGCTCCCTGTTCTCTGTGTTGTCACACCCTCAGCCCTCCCCGTGCTTCCCGGCCAGACACCTGGCCCAGCGGCCTCCAGCCTCCCTTCCCCACCTGCTGGATCTGCTTCGTGGGGCCGATGGAAGGTTACCGGGAAAAATTAAGGCTGTAGCTGCCTGGGCCCGCGGGGAGCCTTAGGCATTGCTGGCGTGGCTGTCCCCTGCGCCTCATCAGCCTAGGCCCTAGGCTATCTGCTCTTGGTGCCACTTGGCAGCCTCCTACTTCTGTGTTGTATTGTCAGTGAGTCATTTTGGGGACCTCCTGATCGACATTGCTCATATTTCTCGTCTCAGGTAAACTACTATGAAAGAGAAATTGAGATGATGAAAACGGACTTTGCAAATAAGAGAAAAGAAATGGAGCAGGCTTTCCACCGTGAGGTCAGCGTGCTGGAGGACCAGAAAGCCAACCTGGAGAAACTCCACGTGAAATCGCAGGAGGTCATCCAAGGCCTGCAGGACCAGCTGCAGAGTGCAAGCCGCGGCCCTGAGCTGGAGAGGACGTTAGAGCTGAAGAGGGCGGAGATGGAGCTGTGCTACACGCAGGCGCTGTCTGGCCTGGCTCAGCAGCTGGCCCGGGAGAAGGAGCAGCTGGAGGTGGAGCTGCACCAGAGGCATCAGCAGGAGCTGCAGCAGTTCAGGTCCAGCTCCCTGTTCTTGCAGGACTCCATGCCTGGGGTTTCTTGCCAAGAACCAAAATGTAAAGTTGGGTTATGCACACTGTGCAGAATGGCAGTACCTGTAAACCAGGTGGTTTTTCTCAGGGGCAGATGGGTGAGCACTGGCAGATCAGGTCATCATATGAGGATTTTTACTTCAGATTTGACATGAATTAACCAGAGCTTAGGCCATGAAACAATCTACTTCGTAGAATTTTATCTCAGTGTTTTTCACCTTCTGCCTCAGACTTGTCTGGTATAGCAAAGGCAATATGTTCTTCATCATTTAATATCTTGGTCTAGTTTTCTAGGACATGGTGTAGTAGCACATGGGGAGATGGATAAAAGATCTAGAAGCCCTAAAACAATGGGAAGAACCATTAATTTGGGTTAGTGAGATTCTTGAAAAGGCCAAAATATATGCGCAAAGGAGAGAAAAGGCTTATTTGGAAAACTGGAATGTGGTCTTTCGTGTTACAGTGTAACTAGTAGTAACTAGTTATTGCAGGCTCAGTGCTGGTCAGCCATCCCTCCATGTCCGGTGTGGAGTCTTGGATCCTCCCAGCTCAGGAGAGGATGGCCACACCCCATACATGTTGGCGTAGAGCTGAGCGGACGACTCACAGATAAGGTGCCCACACACACCTGCCCTCCGGGGGGGCTCTCTGTGGACCTGTTTGGGTGCCGATGTTGTTGCGGAGTGGACATGCCCCCAATCAGCACACTGAATGCGGGGTGTCAGGGCCCTTCCTGTGGAGTCCATGCCTCCCACTGGGTGAGGGGGGAGGTGCTGGTCAGGGTGTGCCTGTGCTCCCTTCCTCCCTCCACTCCAGACGACACCCTCGGGCCTGCTGGGACTGGCTGACACTCCTGGAGGGGTAAGTCTTTATTTTTATTTTTTTTTTTTTTATGTTTTCATTGATTTTTGAGAGAGAGAGGAAGGGAGATGGAGAAAATATCAATGATGAAAGAGAATCACTGATCAGCTGCCTCCTGCATGCCCCCTACTGGGGACAGAGCCAGCAACCTGAGCATGTGCCCTGACCAGGAATTGAACTGCCAAACTCTTAGGGCATGAGCCATACCAGCTGGGCTGATAAGTCATGTGCTTCCCCGGAGCTTTGTTATTTTCTCTGAAACCCAAGAGCTGTGTGATAAGGGACAAAGCTCCCTCCAGACGCCCACCAGGCAGCAGAGGATCAGGGCAGGCTGGTGCCCTCCTGCCCATCCCTCCCATCTCGAGCCCGAGATGCCTTCGTTGGCAGGAGGAGCGCCTGCTGCTCACCGTCCCTCTGAAGCCTGGAGGGAGAGCCCCGTCTGGCTCAGGCCCTCATGGGCAGAAGCAGAGAGCACACCTGACCCAGGCTTGGTGCCCTCATGCAGCCCTCACCTCGCTTCGACGCCATTCTCCCAGGCTGCCAAGGCCTCAGGCTCAGCCCCTTACAGAGTTTTCAAGGGCAGTTTTGACTATGGGTGAGTTTCATCCACCTGACTAAGACCAGGCCAGGCTGTCCTCAACTTCCTGCCATGAGGGACATCCCTGTGTCTGCTGGGTGCTAAGGCCGCCGCCAGCCACATGCTGCTGAGCATGGATGTGTGGCCTGTGCAACTGAGGGACTGCATTTCAATTGTTTATTTTTAATCAACTTGCATTTACCAGTCACCTGGGTGAATGGCATCTGTGTTAGCTTCTGCATATGGAACCCTGCGGTAGTGAGAGATAGCCCTCCTGCGGCCTCTCTAAGGAGAGTCCTAGGGCACGGGAAGCCCAGGAGCCCTGGAAGTGAGAGGGGATAAAGCCAGCCAGGCAGAGAGGAGGTCTGAGGCTGGAAGAAGAAAAGCCTGTAGCCTTTCTAACCAGGCGGGAAGTTCCGGGGCTTAGAGCTGCAGCTGCAGGGCCTGTGGCTCCTGTTTCCATAGAAAAGAGGCCGAAGTTGAGCTGAACCTAAAGCTCTCATGGATGGAAGCCCAGCTGGCCTCCCACGATAAGAACTTCTCACACAATATCAGCAGAAGGAAGAGATGCTGCAGAAACATCTGCTGCACGTGAGAGAGATGACAGCAGCTTGACGTGGAGAAGGAGCAGAGGGAAGAAAGGGAAGGGGAGATCCTCACACGCTGTACACAGCAGCCACTCAGCTGCAGGAGTGGATGAGTGAAGAGCAGGCACAGCTGTGCAAGTCTTTTGCCCTTGAGCTTGGAGCTCACCTACAGGAAGCAGGTGGAAAGCCTTGCCTGGAAGCAGAGAGGCTGTAGTGTAGGCCTTCTTGAAGGATGGGCCAGCAGTGTGAGGTGTGAGCAGGAGGGTACAGGTGATCCCATGATCCTCAGTGCAGGCAGGAGGGAGCAGCCTTGCCATGGTGGCCCCGGGCAGAGCCCAGCCCCTACCCTCGCACCCAGAATGCCCTCAAAGAGTCTCAGCCTCGGAGAGCGCAGTTGGAGTGTGCTCGACCCCGAGAAGGTGGCTTCCGCTGCCACAGGGGAGGGGTCCCGGAGGACCTAGTGCCTTCTGCTGATGGCCCAGCCGGCCTGAGCCAACTTGAAGCCCAGGGAGCAGAGGGTGGACTGAGCCCCAGAGGGTGGGCTGGGGGGACACTAAGAGGTAGTGGGCTGTTGTCAAGGAGCAAGCTGGGAACCTGAGCAGGGAGCCAACCCCTGCTGGGACCGTGGGGCAGGCCTAGTGCAGTGAGACCACCCTGGAGGGGGCTGCAGCACAGTGGGGAAAGGCCAGCAGGGGCACCTCGAGCCCCACCCAGGCTCACTGGCCCCTGGGTGGCCAGGCAGGAACAGCTCGGTGCCCTGGGGGAGGCAGAGGCTGATGTGGCCCTGGAAAGAGAAGAATGACATGAAAACCAAACTTCTGTGCCTGGAAGATGTTATTTGGGCTCTTGAGGAAAAAGCAGAGTCAGGAGAAAACAACAGGTGTGGTGTCTCCCATTTTCAGAATGCCAGGTGACGCCCTCTCACCTCACTCACTCACTCCGCTCATGTGCCTTCCCCCCGACCAGCTCGCAGCGGCTGTCGAGGTGCTTGTGCTGTGGCCCTAAGCCCAGACTCGACCTCAGGCACCCACAGGTCACCCAGCTCCCAGGAGTGGGCAGAGGGGGCAGAGATGAGCCTCGGCATCTCAGCTGGCTCTGGCGTCCCCTGCCCTTGTCCTTAGGAAGTTCTTGGTGGTGTCACAAGACAAGACACTGTGCTTGGAGCCCCATTTCATCCTTGGTCACCTGAGCCCTCTTCCATCTGACTGAGCAGGATGCACCACTGCACCCCACCAGTGTGTGCACCAGGACTTGTCCTTGACTGCAGGTTTCTGTGCTGTTGGGGCAGCAACAGCGGAGGCCGTCCATCCAAGGAAAGTGCCCCTCTGCTGCTGTGTGCGGGCTTGCAGCGACAGGGCTGGGCATGAGTGCCCCAACCGGCCCCGATACTGCTGCAGCCAGTGCCTTCAGGGGCACCCCAAGGTGGGAGGTGGCCTGGAGATGTCTGTGTTGGCACGGTACAGAGAGAGCCCAGGTGTGCAGCCAGGCCCTCCTCCAGGCTCCCCCGAGGGACTCAGGCCGGCACATGCTCTTTCTCAGAAGCCTGGATTCTAGGTCTTTTCCGACCCTGCAGAGCACGGCTCCAGGTGCTCTTCTGGCTCCTCGGGAGACAGGGCTGCCCTGGGAGACGTTGTGGGCACTTGCATGCCACAGTGACTGTGTGACATGGTCACTGCTCTGCGTGCATTGCCATTGGGTCCCACCTGTGAGGTGCCTGCTTCATGTGGAGACGGAAGCTGCCAGGGGTATTGTGTCAGTGGTCCAAGCGAGTGATTCTGGTTCACAGCAGACACGGGCTGTCTGAGCGTGATCACAGGCGTGTGGTGAGATCTGCATTCCAGCTCAGGCTCCAGCTCCTCTAGCTGGGACCATGGACAAGTTGCTTTGTTGAAAAAAATAAAAGATAATGTAGGATATATGATAAACCAAAAAGAATGTCAGTACACACCCAGCTTAACAAAGAAAATACTAGCATGCTAGAAGTCCCTGGGCACTCACTCCTCTGGGAGGTGCCTGTCCTGAAGGGGCTGTTCACGGCCATCTAGGCATTGCTTCATGCTCCTGCCTCTTATGTGGGTGTTCCTGAACAATGTGGGGCCTTGTTTGGGGTGGCCTGACTTCTAAATTTCCTTATCCATAGAGAGATGGTGCCGTACCTCAAAAAGGGCATGGAGCCCTGGCCGGTGGTGCTCAGGGGTTAGAGCGTAGGCCTGGGCATGGAAGAGACACAGGTTTGATTCCCAGTCAAGGGCATGTACCTGGGTTGTGGGTTCGCTCCCCATCCCTGGTTGGGGTGTGTGAGGGAGGCAACCAATTGATGTGTCTCTCACATCAGTGTTTCTCTCTCCCCCTCTCTCCTTCCCTCTTTTCACTCTCTCTGAAAAGCAATGGGAGAAAAAACCTTTGAGTGAGAATTAACAAAAAAAGCAGGGGCAAGGAGCATGAGATGAATATGTGAACATGAGCTTACCCACAGACAGGCCAATCGTGATGAGCCCAGCACCAGCACCTCGGGGACCTGCTCCATGCATAGGTCCACAGCCGCACACCAGGGACTCGGCACAGACGCAGCCCAGCGCCTGGAATCTCACTCTGCCGTCCCTTTCAAATGCTTCTCCGTGGACAGACACGCGGGCCCAGATGTGTGCTATTCGAATTCTCCACCCCAGCCCCCAGTGGTCTGCCACTCACGGACAGGTCCTGGCAGGCTGCCCTGTTCTCTTCCTGCTTCTCCTGACGTGCGCATTCCCCGGCCTGATGGCCCCACAGCTCATGACAGTTCATCTCAGCCGGGTCTTTGCTTGTTTAACAGTGTTTCGGGGCACCTGCTATCTGCCAGCACAGTTAGGGGTTGCAGTTGGGAGCAAAACAGAGGTTTGGAGCTTTCATCCCACTGGGAAGCACCACGCTTCCTGCTTGTCCCCGAGTTAAAAGGAAATGCGCCATCCTTCGCAGGGTGAGGAGACAAAGGCCGTGCCTCTCAAACCAGGTCCATTTTTCAGGGACACATGCGTGTGTGGTGAAATCCTAAGAGAATATATAGACATAAAGCTGTGGGTTTCCTGCGAGGCTGGAGTTCAGGTTTGGGAAGACCACATGGCACAGGCCCAGCCCCCATCAGGCCGAGGAGACCTACTGTGTGGCTGACGGGGGTGGGGGTTGGGGGGGTGGGGAAGAGGCTTGTCTCAGGTTAGAGCGATCTGCAGCGTGAGGAGACAGGCTGTTCCGAGGGGAAGGTGGGTAGTTGCCTGCTCTAATGGGGATGGGGAGGGCTTCCTAAGAGCAAGCTGCTGGGGGCCTGGACAGGGCACAGCAGTGGATGAGCGGGCAGAGGAGGTGGCTGCTGCAGCTGCCCAAGCAGGAGGTGACAGTGGCTGGGCCGTAGTGATGGCCGCCGAGGTGCAGGGCGTTGACTGGCAGAAGTTGGAGACTGAATTGATGGGTTATTGGTGGATGGGATATGGGCAGGGAGGTTGGAAATGGGTCACAGAGTAATTAAAGATCTCCCAGGAAATGCCACCAGGAAGGGAGAAGAAAGGGGGTGGAATTCCATTACGTTTGAGGAGCCTTTGGTACTGTCCCCTGTAGAGGGTGAGTCGGGTGAAGAGATGGGGATGGATCCCAAAACCAGGGGGCTGGTGTCTTTTGGAGAAGGTTGCTGTAAGGAGGAAGGGACACCTGTGTCAGGAGCCACTGAGAGGCTGAAGGAGCAGGCACCCCCGAGACCACCAGCATCCTTTATCCCAGGGCTGGGCCCCCAGCCTTGGCTCCTGCTCTGTGGGGGCAGGTCTGTCCCCAGCCAGTGGGCCCTTGGCCACAACTCCAGTGTGTGGTCTTATAGCCACTTCTAAATAAACCATCTCCCAAGCCACACCAGCTACAGGACCCCAGCTGGGCGAAGGTCAGACTTGCAGGATCTTAAAGAATACAGGGAGGATTTTGGCCTTTATCATAGAGAAAGCAAAGTCGAGAGAGTGACATGATTTGGGTCGTGAAAGAATCTCTGCCAGCAGTTTAGAGAACAGCAGGGATGTCGTCACCCCTTCTCTCTCTCTCCACATCCATATGCACACCCTTTTTATTTTTTCTGAATTTGAGATAATTGCAGACATTATTGCAGACACTTTATTGCTAAAGACTTCAGCATGTTATTTTGTAAGAACAGGGACATTCTATATATCCACAATATCATGATCAGATATGGGAAATTTAACATAAATTCAATGCTATTTTTAATTTACACTCCATGATCAGTTATCCCTAATTCTTTCAATATGTTCTTTTTAAAAAAAAAACTTTAAAAAATATATTTTTATTGATTTCAGAGAGGAAGGGAGAAAGAGATAGAAACATGAATGATGAGAAAGAATCATTGATCAGCTGCCTCCCGCATGCCCCTACTGGGGATTGAGCCGCAACCCGGGTATGTGCCCTTGACTAGAATCAAACCCGTGACCCTTCAGTCCACAGGCTGATGCTCTATCCACCGAGCCAAGTCGGCTAGGGCTCAATATGTTCTTTATTGTTCATACAATCCAGATCCAATCAAGGATTCTGCTATGCATTTAGTTATCATATCTCTTTAATTTCCTTTCATCTAAGAGAGTGTATCAGTTTTTAAATTAATTTTTGTCAGTAAAAATCAATCATTTTAAGTGTATAAATCGGCGGTGTTAAACATTCACAGTGTTGTACAATCGTTACCACTGCGCAGTTCCAAAACTTCCATCATCCCAAACAAAAACTCTGTGCCTATTAAACAGTAATTTTTTCTAGTGTTGTATTGAGGGTTTTAGCAGAAATATTGATAAGAAATGTTGGTCTGTAGTTTTCCTCGAGTGTCTTTGTCTGGCTTTGGCATTAGAATAATCTGGCCTCATAGAATGAGCCGGGAAGTATTTCCTCCTCTTCAGTATTTGGGAAGAGTTTGAGAAGGATTGCTGTTAATTCGTTCAATGTTTAGTAAATCCACCGAGAATCCATCTGCTTCCTGGGCTTTCCTTGTTCCAAGGTGTTTGATGATGATTAAACCTCCTTAATAGTTAGTTATAGGTTTTTAGATTTTCTATTTTTTTTCATGAGTCAGTTGTGGTAGATCATGTATTTTCTAGGCATTTGGACATTCACATTTTAAAAGACTCAATACCAGGTGTGTTGCAGAATGGCCCTGAATTTGGATGCCTGTTTTCCTCATGGCTCGATTCTGATGGAATATATTAGGTGAGATTACTGTTTGCTGATATTGCATCCTCCTCAGCTGGTCACGTGGGAGGCTCCTATTTCTTTCTGTGTCTCATGCCTTCCTTAGAGGACCATGTTCTTTCTTTGTGATGTAAAGCCTATAGAAAAGTTCTTTTAGTGAGACTCTCCTGGAAATAAATTCCCTCAGTTTTTGTTTGTCTGAAAGTGTCTCAAATATGTGTCTATTTTTGAAAGAGAGTATTCCTAGCAACACAGATCTAGGTTAACAGTTCAAGAGCTGTCTGCTGTACATGTTCAGTATCTTCCAGATTCCTTTGTTGACATTGAATAGTTTGTGCTGTGTCTAATTGTTGTCCCTTTGTATGTGTATTAGCTTCCGATTGCTGCTGTAACACATCACCACAAAGCTAGTGGCTTAAAACAACACAATCTATGATTTTACAGTTTCAGAATCTCCTTTCTTGCCCTTTTTCAGCTACTGCTCTCATTCTCTCATTCTGTGGTTTCTGACCCCTTTCATCTTTAAAGCCAGCAATGACTGGTCAGGTCTTCCTTATATCACATCACTCTGATATTGACTCTTATTAATCCTCATCTGAGGATATTTTTTCCACTGCTTTTTCAGAGAGTGGAAAGGAGGGAGCGGGGGGAAGAGAGAGAAACATGGATGTGAGAAAGACACAGCGATTGGTTGCCTCCTGCACACACCCAACTGGGACTGGGGATCAAACCTGCAACCCAGGCACATGTCCCTGACTGGGAGTGGAACCGGTGACCCTCTGGTATGTGAGGTGATGCTCTAACCACTGCGCCACCGGCCAGGGCCTGGCACTGACTCTTATGCTTCCCTCTTCCACATTTAAGGACCCTGTGATTACATGGGGCCCACCTGGATCACTCAGGATACTCTCCCTGTCTAAAGTCAGCTAATTAGCAACATTACTTCCTCTTTGCCATGTAATACTACAGTCACAGGTTCTGGGTCTAGGACATGGGCATCTTTTAGAGCCCGTTATTCTGCCTACTATGGTAGGTAATCTGAGTTAAGTCCTTTGGCTGCTTTTTTTAAAAATATATTTTTAAATTGGTTTTAGAGAGGAAGGAAGAGGGAGACAAAGATAGAAACATCAGCCCTGGCCGGTCTGGCTCAGTGGATAGAGCATCAGCCTGCAGACTGAAGGGTCCCAGGTTCGATTCCAGTCAAGGGCACATGCCCAGGTTGCGGGCTCAATCCCTAGTGGAGGGTGTGCAGGAGGTAGACAATCAATGATTTCCTCTCATCATTGATGCTTCTATCTCTCCCTCTCCCTTCCTCTCTGAAATCAATAAAAAAATATATATTTTTTTAAAAGATAGAAACATCCATGATAAGAGAGAATCATTGATCAGATGCCTCCTGCACACCCCACGCTGGGGATGGAACCCACATATGCCCTGACTGGGAATCGAACCATGACCTCCTTGTTCATAGGTCGATGCTCAACCACTGAGCCACACCAGCCAGGCTGTATGCTTTCACAATCTCTTTATTTTGCAGTTTTTCTTTTATGTATGTAGGTGTGTAATTTTAACTTCTTATTATATACACAAGAAAAATACACATACATGTTCAGTTAGAAGATTGTCAACAAATTGAACACATCTATGTTATCAGCAACCAGGACAAGGAACAGAGCTCCCCAAATCCTGACTCTAACAGCATGGATTACTCTTCCCAAATTTTGTACTTCATGTAAAGGACTCACACAGTGTGTACTCCTTTGTATCTGTCTTTCTTTGCTCAACATATGTCTGTGAGATTCATCCAGGTGGTTGCTTATACCTACAGAGTTTGTGCATTTGCGTTGCTATGGCAGTCTGTTGTGTGAATTAACCACAATGTATTCATTCACTTGTTGATGAGTATTTGAGTAGTTCCTAGTGTTTAGCTATCACAAGTAATACTGCTGAAAAAGTTCTTGTAAATGTCTTTTTGAGCATTTATGTTGGGATGTACCTAAGAATGGAATTGTTGGGCCATCGGGCATAGATGTGGTTTCCATTTAACTTATCTTACTTAAAACATTATGCCTATTAAATGTATAGATTTGTGTCTTATAAAAAACTCTCAGCCCGGCCCAATGGTTGAGTGTCGACCTACGAACCAGTTGGTCACGATTCGATTCCCGGTCAGAGCACATGCCCGGATGTAGGCTCAATCCCCGATAGGTGGTGTGCAGGAGGCAGCCGATCAATGAATGATCTCTCTCATCATTGATATTTCTATCTCTCCCTCCCCCTCCCTCTCTCTAAAATCAATAAAAAAAATTTTTTTTAAAAACTCTCTGCAATTATTCTTAAACTATTGCCTCTCCTCTCACCCTCTTGAATTAAATGTATGATGTTAGAACTTTTTTCTTTTCCTCCATTTTTTAAACTCTTTTTCATATCTTCCATCCTGTTTTCTCTGTCACATTCTGGGTACTTTTTTCATATCTCTGTATTTAAGGTTAATAATTCTTTCTTCAATTGTGTCTAATCTGTCATTTAACCCATTCAGTGTTTAACATTGCCTTTTTTCATTTCCAAAAATTTTGTGGTTTTCTTTTATTTCCATAAACTCTGTTTGGTCCTATCTGAACTCTTTTGATAATTTATTCATGTTCATTTTTAAATTTCTATCTTTTACTTATATAAACACTGTAATATTTATCTTTAGTTTGTGTCTGATGATTCCAATATCCAAGATTTGCATGGGGTCTAATTCTGTTGTTTTTGCTTCTGCTGACTCTCATAGGTGGCTGTTTTCCATGTATGTTGTGGTGATTTTTGATTGTGAGCTCATGTTTATGTGATGCTAATCTCTGGAAATCCTGGGAGCTGTAGTAGAGGATGCTTTCTGCAGAAAGAATGTATATTGCTTTTGTCCACAATTAGGGGCCTACTAATCTGGAACCACGTTAACCTCCTTCTAGGGTACTGGCTTAATGCACTTGTCCACTGTGCAGTTTCTCCATGCTGCTGATATAGGCATTGGCCTCGGGTAACCCCATCTTTGTGTTACTTAATGCTCACAGCTTTGGTTTCAGCTTCCAGGTTTTTGTTTTATTTGGGGGCCCTTGGTGGTTTCCATTACCTTCAGTGAGAACAATCACACTTTGTATGATCAGCTTCACACAGATTGTAGTTGTTTGGTGAGTGTGTGGGGGATGGGATGGGGCAACCATCAGCTTACCTGACATCTAGGAAGCTGGAAGTAGATGCCCTGTAGTGGGATCAGTGTTTCTCTCATCGATGTTTCTCTCTTCTTCTCTCTCCATCTCCCTTCCTCTGTCTCTAAAATGAATAAAAACATATTTTAAAAAAGACATATGTTAAGGTGAGGATTTTTTAAAATGTAGCTTTTAAAAAAAGAATAATTTCTCTGGGCAGCAAGTATGGGTTTTAGCTGCCTCATTTGTGGTATTTATTGGTAAGTTGCTCATCTGTCATACAGTGATGGTGTCATATAAGAGACTCTAGAGTCATCGGAAAGCAGAGGTGGCTTTAGACACAGTTGGTTCATGTAGTAGCTGTTTATACTTGCTTTTTTTCTCCCTGGAAGAATCCACCTGATGTCAGGTTTCTCTCCATGAATGGATGTGGGCATCTTCCTAGGTTTCTCCTCCCAGTGCTGTGGCCTCTGAGAATAGGATGGGGGGGAGGTACTGTACCTAAGGAGGAAAATGTGCCCATGTGTTTCCATCTTCTTATTCCTTGTGTTTCTTAGCTCCATGCTGGAGTTCACTGGTGGAAGGATGTATGTCCTCTGCGGTAACCTGAGGACCCACACCCAACATTATACATTGGTACCAACACAGACACTCACATTTCAGTTAGAGTTTATAAGGTGCAGGAACAGGTCAGCTGTAAACACAGAGTAAATGGAACCAAGGTGCTGAATATATTAGTGAGTTGTTGATTGTGTGACCATTTTGGAAGCTAAGAAAGCTTTGCTTTCTGTAGCTTCTCTCTAGGGAGATGCAAACTGTAGCATGTTGTAACTGGACAGAGAGAAAGGAAAAGGAAAAGTATGCCCTGTGCCATCCTCTAGGGAAGGGGAAATGTAGACGGCAGGACTACCATGACTTCCGACTTCAAGACCCGACTAATGTGGGCTGCATTTGGTACCTAGTGCCTGAGTTTCCAGTCTTCTTTCTCTTTTCTGCTTTTCATGCAGAATTAAGTTGGATAGGCTTTCTGAAGAAAACACAGTGTTGAAAAATGAGCTGGGGAGAATGCAGCAAGAGCTTGAATCTACAGAAAGGACAAATGATGCACAAAGGTAAGAGCCCTGTCTCATTGGTTCACTCAGAACTTACGGCCTATGGCACATGTTACTCTTTGTAGAATGAGCTTAGAAGGTATTGCTGTAGAAAGTGGGAGATGTTCACAGAGCAGTCCCGCATTCCAGAAAACCCTAAGTGGGCGAGCCGTGCTGACCTCTGACCCGCCTGGACGTGCATGAGAGAGCTCAGGCCTCCTTCCAAACGCTGGCAACCTTCCCGAGTGTCTGGTCGCAGAAGTTTGGGTAGAAAGTGCGAGCATGCAGCACAGTCATCGCCACAGTGAGCAGCTCCAGCACAGGCCCGCTTGCCTCTGAAGTCAGTGTTCCCATGCTTCTCACCCCTGCAGAAATACTCCGCATTGTGCTAAGGGCGGGAGCAGAAGTACTTTTGTAGGGGTAGGAGGTGCTCCAGAGGCCTTTCTGGGGAAGGAAAATCTGTTCACTCATGACCTGATCATGGTTTCAGCTATGCTTTTCCCCAAGATTCATTTCTGTCTGCTCATTTTAGTGAGTCACAGTCGGGGTTAGGGAGGTGGGAATGGAGAAGGGGTGCAAAGACCTGAGCACTGAGGCAGGAGAGACAGTTGGGGGTGAGGTGGACACAGAAAACCTGCTGGTGGATTTCTGCTTTCATGCCCGTAGCCCTATCTTATCCAAGGACAGTGGGTTGACCTTTTTTTAGCTCTGAAGTTGAAAATGAGTTCAGCTCTATAAAGCTGAGAATGTGCTACTGATTTGATTAAATTGCCATGATTAATTAAAATATGGAATCCAAAAAAAAAAATAAAATATGGAATCCAGAAGAGGTAAGCAAACAAGTGATTGCTATCACATTATAGCAATTCAGAAAGGTAAAAGTTTTTCACCCCAGGAACCATTTTTCCCTACATTTGCTGCCAGCCCCCCTTTGACAACAGACCTTAGTGGATGTAAGGCTTTTGGGGTCTTCCTGCTGTTGGTAGTGAACAGTCGCATGCTGTGCCCTAGAGATCTTCATGGGTGCAGTTGAGGGACGTTATAGAGCAGTGGTTCTCAACCTTTCTAATGCCGCGACCCTTTAATACAGTTCTTCATGTTGTGGATATTTACATTACGATTCATTAACAGTAGCAAAATTACAGTTATGAAGTAGCAACGAAAATAATTTTATGGTTGGGGGTCTCCACAACATGAGGAACTGTATTAAAGGGTCGCGGCATTAGAAAGGTTGAGAACCACTGTTATAGAGGGTTTTGTTCTATGACACTGGCAGCGTCCGCTGATTCTGAGCATTGGGACCCGCTTGGATTAGCAGCGGCAATAGTGTACAATAGTAACAGAGCGGTGGCTGTGGATGCCAAGAGCAGGTGTGAGAGTGGTTTGTGGCCACACATCCAAGGAGCTGCGGTTACAATGGGTGATGATGGAAAAAGAAACCGGCTGGCCAAAGTGATGTTGTTAATTTTGCTTTTCAACAGGAAGGAAATTGAGCTTTTAAAGAGAGACAAGGAAAAGGCCTGCTCCGAAATGGAAGAGCTCAACAAACAGGTCAAGTATCGACACCTGGCATGCCGCTAATGCTACCCTCCTTTTCTTCATTATTTTGAAATAATTTCAAACTTACTAAAAGGAAATAGAGAACTTTTTTCTGAAAGATCTGAGTGAGTTGCTGACCCATCGCCCCCCTCATCCCTCAAAAGTCAGGAAATGAATGTGGTACAGACCCCGCCTTAGTCTCCTCCTGTTCACTTTTGCCAGCCGCCCCACTCATTCAGAATCCCGCTTGGCATTTAGTCACCTTCAATCAGTCCATCCTTGGTTTTAGGACCTTGGCACTTTTGATGATAACAAGCAGTTATTTTGTATGAAGTTCTTCAGTTTAGTTTGTCTGATGTTTCCTTGTGATTAGATTTAGATAATGCATCCTTGGCAAGAATATAAAGAAAATGATACTGTATTCTTCTCATTTCATCCTATCAGAGGGACAATGATTTGTCCCATTACTAATAATTCTTGGGTAGGTGGTGTTGGTCAGGCTACTCCACAGTAAAGTTACTTTTTCCTGTGTAATTAATGAGCATTTTATGGGTGGATACTTTGATGTTATGTAAATATTCTGTTCTTCATCTAACTCTCACCCACTTATTAGCATCTTTTGTTTCTTGGTGGACTCAGTTATTACTCTAATGGTGGCCAATTGGTGACTAACTTCACCATTCCTTTTGTTTTATTATTTGGTATTCCAGTGTAAGGAAGAAATTTCTCTTCTCCCCATTTGTTTACTTATTTACATCATTATATTTCTATCATAGAGTCCTGTTTTGTTCAATGGGTTATAACATGTTACCATCATTTACTGATGGCTTATAGACAGCTGTCATCTCCTGTGTCCTCACATGATCTTCCCTGGTTGATGTCTGTCCTAATCTCTTCTTATTAGGACACCATCATATTGGATTAGAGCCTACTCGAATGACCTCATTTTACCTTAAACACCTCTTTTTTTTTTTTCTAAACACCTCTTTAAAGACCCTATTTCTTCCTTTATTTTTAAAAATATATATTTTTGATGTCAGAGAGGAAGGGAGAGGGAGAGAGAGATAGAAATTTGATCAGTGATGAGAGAGAATCATTGATTGGCTGCCTTCTGCATGCCCCACACTAGGGATGGAGCCCACAACCCGAGCATGTGCCCTGACGGGGACTCAAACTGTGATCTGGTTCATAGGTCAATGCTCAACCATTGAGCCATGCTGGTCGGGCTAAAGACCCAATTTCTAAATATAGTACAGTTACATTCTGAGGTACTGAGAATTGTGGCTTCAACATATGAATTTTGGGAGGACACAAATGAGCCTATTACAAATATCACAACCAATCTATTGACATTGATACAACCCATGGATCGCATTCCGATTTCACCAGTTTTACTTCTGTACTCGTGTGTGTGTGTGTGTGTGTGTGTGTGTGTGTGTGTGTATTAAATTCTACACAATTTTATCCCCTGTATAGGTCCATATATCCACCACCAGTCAAGATACCAAATAGTTCCAATTCCATAAGGACCCTTCATGTTGTTTTTATAACCATACCCACCTTCTCCTTGCCTGCCTACCTCAGCCCCTAACCCACTCTGAAGGCGGGACTTCCTAGTTGCTGTTTCAATTCAGTGCATTTGCACATCCATCTAATGAGCATTTGTTTAGCACCCACTATCTGCTGGGTGGTGGTTATTTAGACAAAGCAAAACACACAATTTAATCAATTCCTATACCCTACTAAAAGCTACATTTATGTGTTTAATGAAAAAGATCAGAGGGTATTTTGAGGAGATTTATATATCTCATTTAGGGTTTTTCCTTCAAATTGCTTAAAATAATGTTAGCAATAACTGGAAGAAATGAGAAAAACATGAGAGGTCTTCAGAACAGTGGTTTGGATCTTCATGGCCTGTAACCACCCCTGGTTTTCCAGATGTGGCTCCTTTTTTCTGGGGTAGAGGAGAGTTTCCTGTGCTTGCACTGGCTAGAGCATTCTGTGCATTGCAGGGTGCTGAGTACCCCACCCACCAGCTGCCAGAAGCAGTCCTCTTACCAAAGGTGGTAACCAAACTGGCTCAGGACATTGTAAAGGTCCCTGGGAAACAAAAGCATCCCTGGTGGAGAATCACTGAAATGATCTGGATCGAGCTGTTGGCTACAAAAATAACTTTTTCATCCGTCTCATCCCTTTTGTTCTAGAGTCAGAAATGCAAGGATGAATTGCTTCAGCTCAACCACAGGGTCCTGCAGCTAGGAGAGGAGGCCTCTAGCCAGCAGACCCACATTGAGAACAATGGCGTCACCATTCAGCTGTTAACACAGAGATTGGAGGAGGCTGGACGCCGGGAGGAGTTGCAGGTGAGTAGTGGCCGGGTCCGTGGGGTAGAGAGGAGCGGGCACATTAGAGAGGCAGCCTAACACATATCAGGAGCGGCCCTAATGTGCCAAGAGGCAGGCACTGCCCCGCAGGTGAAAGTAAGGCAATAAACAGGCAAGCCCTGGGAAATATGTGGACTTCAGCAGCTTTTGCAAGTCCCCAGGTAGCAGAAAGGAATTACATTCAGATGGTAAAAGAGTAAAATTGTCAGCCTCTCTGGAGGACACTTGGGCAAAATATGTATCAAGAGCCTCAAGAATGTCAATATCCTCTGACTTTATGGTTCTTCTTATGGGCATTTTACTGGAGTATTGTGGAAAGACTTAGCTGGAAGTATTTTCATTGCTGTGGTATTTGTAATAGCAACACAGAATTGGAATCTGCTTGAATCATTCATCAACAATTTACTGAATGAGAGTAAATTATGGTATGGTTGTTAAAATCCATGTTTTCAAATAATAGTTAATGTCATGGGGAAATGAAAGATACAATGAGAAAAGGACAGCATCTGGCACTGTGCCAGTCTTAGGGTAGAGATGCTGTGTGTAGAGGATGACAGCACAATGTCAGGTGTGGTTCTGGGCTGCTGGGAGCATGGGTGGTTTAAATTTTGCAATTTTTGTCCTGCTGTAATTTTCTGACATTTCTACATTAAACATGTATCAGATTGTTATTTCTTACACTCAGGAGGTTGATTATTTTTAAAACAGGGTGACCAAATTAAAAAACTTGAACTTGAACTTGAACTCATAAATCAGGAATGCCAGAGCCTAAGACTGTCATGGTCACAACTGAGAGAGACCCTTGAAGAAAGTCGAAACCAGGTGGGTGTACATGCTGGCCTGAGACGCCGGGTCCCGTCTGGGAAGGTCCATGTGATGGCCTGAGACGCTGGGTCCCGTAGGTGTATGTGATGGCCTGAGACGCCGGGTCCCGTCTGGGAAGGTCCATGTGATGGCCTGAGATGCGGGATCCCGTCTGGGAAGGTCCATGTGATGGCCTGAGACGCTGGGTCCCGTCTGGGAAGGTGTATGTGATGGCCTGAGACGCCGGGTCCCGTCTGGGAAGGTCCATGTGATGGCCTGAGACTCTGGGTCCCGTCTGGGAAGGTCCATGTGATGGCCTGAGACGCCGGGTCCCGTCTGGGAAGGTCCATGTGATGGCCTGAGACTCGGTCCCATCTGGGAAGGTCCATGTGATGGCCTGAGACGCCGGGTCCCATCTGGGAAGGTCCATGTGATGGCCTGAGACGCCGGGTCCCGTCTGGGAAGGTCCATGTGATGGCCTGAGATGCCGGGTCCCGTCTGGGAAGGAGTCAATGCAGGTCAATGCTGACCGAGCGTTGCTAGGATGATCCATCCCAGAGGAGTTTTTGGGCCGGCCTGAGATTGCACAGCTAGTGGGGCACTTACCAGGCCCAGGACTGAAGTCAGGCCTAGTCCAGAGTTGGGTTGACCTTGAGCAGGCCATGTGAAGAGCTGTATCTCAGCAAGCATGTCTTTGGGTGTGCCCTTTCTAGAACCAAGGAGCCAGAAGTGAGCTTCAGGGTAGCTTCTGAGGGGAGGTGGTGTCAGATCCAAGCAGCCAGCCAGACCTTGGGGCAGAGTAGACCCCATGGGTAAGGATCTCCATGCCCTTGTCTCACACATTATTATGTTGTTTTTATAACCATACCCACCTTCTCCTTGCCTGCCTACCTCAGTCCCTAACCCACTCTGAAGGTGTATGTGATGGCCTGAGACGCCGTCTGAAGGCGGGACTTCCTAGTTGCTGTTTCAATTCAGTGCATTTGCACATCCATCTAATGAGCATTTGTTTAGCACCCACTATCTGCTGGGTCCCTGTCTGCTGGGTCCCACACTCTCTCCTGCTCCAGCATTTGCCAGGCTCATGAGGTGCCGAGACAGGGAGGCAGGGAGCTCGCAGCTGTGAATAGGAACCTCAGGGTGCCCTGACAGTGTGAGGTGCAGGGACACAGAGTGGGTAGCCAGTTCTTCCTGGGAGAGCCAGGCTCAAGAGGGAGGAGAGAATGACAGGCGTGTGATAGTAGGAGGTATCCTGAGTACTGAGAGCCCAGTGCAGACTCATGTGGGGTGGACTTGGAGGGCCAGGGGCTGTAGGGAGGAAAGAGGGGCCGTGGGAGAGACCACCCTAAGCCTGGTATGGAAGGGGTCTTAACCCATGTGGCCGCAGTCCCAGCACCAGCCTCACTTGAGTGTGGCACCTGAGTGCCTGCCTCTTTGGAGCCTCTTTGCAGGTTCCCCCACTGGCTTTTGGCCCCACAGCTGGACTTGGCCGGTCGTGGTTGCCTGGTGTGAGAGGGCAAGATGCCCACAGCTGCAGAGGGGTCAGCCTGGGTGTGGGGCCCTCCAAGGCTGATGGGGGATCCTGTAGGCTGTCAGCTTTCCCACTGTAAATAAGAACTTTCCCAGAGATACCTCTGTATTTGGGGGTTCCCTTCTCTGTTTTTAAGTCTGAAAGGGCCCTTGAGAAATAGCCTTGGCCAGTTTGAGCCCTTTGAGACTGAGTCAGCCAGCGTCACAGGCAGAAGTTACCTTACTTAATCTGCTGCAGCATGAGCTGGTTTCCGCTTCTTTGTGACTTAGAAGATTCCCCCCGAGACCACACGGATGAAAGCCCAGAGGAGGGAAGTAGAGGCACCTACAGAGCAGTTAAGGCACCTCTGGGTGTGCTGGGGTGAGGATGGGTATGGAGATACGTGGGACAGACTCATTGTTATCACTGGTGCATCCATAGATGGTTCTGAGGAGGAATGTCTAGGAGGTCACAGAGCCAAGCAGGTGGGACAGGCAGTAGCAGGGGGCAGCTTGGATGAGGCCAAGGGAGGTCCCAGTGCTGTTTTTTTTAAAAACATGCTGACCAAATCCAACATTCTGTTGGTCCAGCCTGGGTTCAAGGGGAGGGCGCAGAGCCCACCTGTCAGTGGGTGACGGCACAATCCCCACCTGTGAAGAGGGAGAGGCTCAGGGCCCCACTCTCAGCGGGGCAGAGAGGGCAGCCTGTGCACTCGGGAGCTGGGCCAGCTCCTTCTGCGTCTCACTTCCAGGAAGAGGGAGATGAAAGGGCCTGGAAAGGATGCAGCTTGTGGAGGCTTAGGGGCTAATGCCCGTGTAGATAGTCGCAGGGACTCCCCTGCTCTCTCCGCAGTAAAGGTCCATGTCAGGCACCAGATTCAGAGACGGGGTGGCTGTAGCAGGCGGCTGTGAGGAGCGTAAGGCCGTGTTCAAAGGAAGCGTGCTCAGTGCATCTCCCTGGGCTGACTCCTGTCCTAGAGAACTGCTGTGTCCGTGATGGTGTGGTCCCTCAGACGGTCCTCCAGGGATGTGAGGTGACGCAGGGACTGTTGAGAGGAACCTGGGCTGGAGGTTTGCAGCCGCTCACTCCTGGGTGGCACCCGCCCTTTCTCTCTGGCCACGTGTCCACTTTGAGACCTGCCCTAAGTGTGACATTTTTGAAATTTTTGTAAGAGTGTCTTTGAGCCAAACTGATGACATGTATCAGGGGAGCAAAGATACCCTCCTGAGTGTGACATTTGATAGAGCCTCAGAGGTGCCTGAGGGCTGATGTGGCCAGTTCTTTTAGGGGCCAAGGGAACGGTGCGTGTTCTAGATGAAGCCTCAGAGCCAGAGTGAATTAAATGGCATTTGGATCTGACCTCCCGATTGCTTAGTAAACACACTGGCCACATGATACGCAGTTCAATCATGAGGACTCAGCATAACTCCACGAGTTCTGGCAGTCCTCTGTGGCTGGGGAGCTTCATCCCACAGCTGCTCCCAAGTTTCCTTGTGCTCTCATTGTGTGCTAGTTACCCTGTGACCTTGGCCCCAGTGGGTCTCAGAAGTGTAAATTCTCCACTTAGATTATTACCGTATCTGGCTTGCATGAGTTATATAGTGTTTAAATAATCAGGCTCCAATGAGGCATGCTGGAAGGTAAAAATGGACAGAATTTACCGTGATCTCCCATGGATCCAATGTGAAGTCTCAGCGTCATTCTGAGGATCACAGGCACAACTTTTCCTCTCACTGCCGCCCTGGCTGCCTGGGAGTTGTGCTGTCAGAATTCCAATGAATAGGCCCTTTACACATTCTGCATTTTGCTGCAGATGCAGGGACCACAAAGGAGAGAAGATGCCTTACTTGTGCTTCCAGTTGTAGGGTGTCCTTAAACAGTCCTCGTGTCTGGCAGTGACCCTGTAACTCTCAGCAGTCACACCAAAGCTGTTGTGGCCTTTTCCCTGGTACAGCTGCACGGAGCCAACCTGAGTCCTGACCAGCCCTCGCAGGACGTGCACCAGCTGCAGAAGCAGACGGAGCAGAGCGTGCCTGTGGGCTGCGTGGCAGAGCTGCAGCAGCTGCTGGAATGGGAGCAGCGGGCAGCTCCGCAGCTCTGCCAGCAGTGCAGCCTCCAGCAGGAGGAAGGGAGGCGACAGCGGGTGAGTGGGAACAAGAGCCCTGAGGTTCCAGCTGGTGGGGGTGGGGGGGTGAAGGGGAAGGGGAGAAGTTGGATCACTGGTCACTCAGCCTAAAACTGTCCCAGTGCCAAGGGGAAGATGGCCCAACAGCCATCCTAACTCCATGAGAACTGGTTGTACAGAATCTGTGGGGGCCCCGATTTCCACTGTGAATAATAAGGACTCTTAACAGATGCTGAGGAAGGACCAGGGAGGTGAGAGGTGCAGGGAGCCTTTCTGGGAAGGTGTCTCCTGCCCTCTGGGAGGCACTGAGTGAGCTGATCCTGAAGGTCTCTCCAGCCTGGGGGCCCCAGTTCCTCTCAGCTGCAGTCTGTCCTTGGGGGCTGCAGAGTCTGCAGTAGGCCCGAGGCTAAACGTTAGGGGCCACATACTAAATGCTTACAGGGCTGAAAGGGAGGCAATGGGTGCTACTCCTTGGCTGTGTAGCCCCTGCATTTCAATGCTCCAGATTGCAAAGAAAAGCTAGAAACTAGACTTTTATATAAACACTCCCAGTTTCCAAATGGTGCCCCTAATTAAAAAAACAATCTTAAACTGTTATGCAGACCGAAAAGAAAACCCACCAAGGGCACATAAGGAATACAGAAGTGACTTACTGGGCACGCACTGACCTAGGCACTGGAGATGCAGAAATGACGCACAAGGCAAAAGTCTGGAGCCAAATTATAGTGGTGGTAGGGAGACCAAAATAAATAATGCACCGTGGCTAGCACGTCAGGTGGTGGTGAGTGCTGTGGAGTGGGAGGTATTGCATTTTTAAATAGGAGAGCTAGAGAAGGTGGTTCTTGAGCCAGTGCCTGAAGTTTCGAGGCAGCAAGCCATCCAGTTACCTGGGGAAAGAGGACTCTAGGCAGCAGGGGCAACACGTGCAATGGCCCTGAGGTGGGTATGTATTTGGCATGTTTAAGAATAGCAAGGTCTGCCGAAACCGGTTTGGCTCGGTGGATAGAGCGTCGGCCTGCGGACTGAAAGGTCCCAGGTTCGATTCCGGTCAAGGGCAGGTACCTTGGTTGCGGGCACATCCCCAGTAGGGGTTGTGCAAGAGGCAGCTGATCGATGTTTCTGTATCATCGATGTTTCTAACTCTCTGTCCCTCTCTCTTCCTCTCTGTAAAAAATCAATAAAATATATTAAAAAAAAAAAAAAAGAACAGCAAGGTCACCCTGGCTGTTTTGCTCAGTGGTTAGAACATTGGCCCTCAGACCGAAGGTTGCAGGTTTGATTCCCGGACACATTGTGGGTTTGTGTGGGAGGCAACCAATTCATGTGTCTCACATCAATGTTTCTCTTTCTCTCTCCCCATCCTCCCTCCCTTCCACACTCTCTCGAAAAAATCAATGGAAAAAAACTCAAGTGAGGATTAAAAAAAAAAGAAGAATAGCAAGGATTGGAGGGAGGGCGGGAGGATGGCCGTGGGACAAGAGGTCAGCAAGGTAACAAGATCGACTTGAGGAGCCGGCTGTGTGCCAGGCATCTAGAGATGTAGAAAGAGGGTCACTGCCTTAAAGGGCAGCAGGACACGGTGGCTCAGAGCGTTGCCTGCAGAGATTGGGATCGCGGCTCCCCCACCTCCCAGCTGAGTAACCTTGGGCCAGTTAACCTTTCTGGGCTCCAGTTTCCTCATCTGTAAAATTCCGATAGCAGCTCAAAGCATTATTGTGAAGCATCAGTGAGTTCGCACTTCTAAAGTGCTTGAATTGTCTGTGGAACGTGTGCACCCTGTGTAAGTGTTTAATTTAAAAGCCTGAGAAAGTAACTTGATCCTGAGTAACATAGTTCATGAGGAAAAGTTCAAGGCAGGAGGGATGGCGAGATCAGGAACCAGAGGGCAAAAATCAGAGCAAGACTTGAAAGGTGGGTAAAATTTAATGTTTGTAAAGCATAAATTCGACAACGAATAACCTTTCAGCATTATGCAGAAGTGTTCAGCTAGAGATAATGATAAACTATGATAGATTAATGACAAAACAAAGAAATTTGATCAGAAATTCTTTAGGGATAGTCTGCTAATTCTTTTTTTAAAAAACACACATACTTTTCTTGATTTCAGAGAGGAAGGGAGAGGGAGAGAATCATTGATTGGCTGCCTCATGCACCCTACTGGGCATGTGCCCTTGACCAGAATCGAACCCGGGACCCTTCAGGCTGACGCTCTGTCCACTGAGTGAAACCAGATAGGGCGGTCTGCTAATTCTTGAACTACAAAAATAATAGTTTTGTGGTTTGTGACAGAACATTTTTTTAACTTACTCTATACAGAGGAAAGGTTATCAATAGTTACTCTCATATTTGCACATTTTAGCTAATTTCCACTCTAAAATAAATTAGCCTGAGATGATTCTTTTTAAAATGTACAATATTGGTGTGTAACCTTCTTTTGTGGCAGGAAGAACATAAAAAGCAGCTTAAAGATACAGAAGAGCAGGTGGAAGAGGTGGAAATGATTTTGAAGAACATGGAAATGCTCCTGCAAGAAAAAGTGGGTGAGCTGGGAGAGCAGGTGAGTGAGAGGCTTCTGTCAGTACATACCAATATCCTCTTTCAGAACTCTTTTTTTCTTTTTATGGGTGTTCATTTGGAACCAATGAATCTGGGGCTCTGCCTAAACTTCATTTTTAGAATCTGTTTATACAAATACTAGAGGCCCGATGCACGAAGGTTTGTGCAAGAATGGGTCTTCCCCTGGCTGTCGGCACTGCCTTCGCTCTGGCCGGAGCTGCCTTTTTGCTCCAGCCCAAAGCCACCTTTCCGCCTTCCCACTCTGCCCAGAGGCCTGGAGCAGCTAGGGCAGTGCGGAATGCCTGCGTCATCGCTGTGGTGACGACGCAAGCATCCTGCCCCGCCCCTGGCTGCTCGGCACCTGCATATGCAAATTAACCTGTCAGCTTTGTTGGGTTAATTTGCATACTCACTCTTGATTGGCTGGTGGGCGTTGCAAAGGTACGGTCAGTTTGCATCTTACTCCTTTATTAGTGTAGATTTTTCAGATTAACAATTAAAAGCAATCAGTAGAAGGTTGATTTTACTAAATATATACATACCCTACATTATATTTGTACATTGTACTTATTTTCTTTTGGAAATAGTTTTAAGATATTGAGGTTTTCGCATAACCTCAGAAAAGATGTCTGTTTTCATTTGTTCATTCAGTCATTCCAAGCACCTGTTAAGTATCAAGGCATTGTCCTAGGTAGACCCTGAGATAAGCCCTCAAGGACCTTACATTTTAAAGGCAGAGGCAGGTAACATAAATGACCTCAGGTTGTAAGAAAAGGAAACAGTGATGGTTGGGATTTGGTGAGGATAGTCAGGACATGGCATGGGGGCAGGCACCTAATGGCCCAGCAATGGGAATGTCTAGCTGTGTCCCCCAACAGAGGCCATGTTGGCATTTTAGAAGGGAGAATGCGTATTGGGTGGAATTGTCTTGTGCATTATAGTGCTAAATGCCAATAGCACCTCCAATCCCTGGGACAGTCTCCACATGTGGTGGGGGACATGCTAGATCCTCAACAAAGTGCATTCCACAGAGGGAGCAGTGCAGGTAAGTGTCCTTATATGGGACCAAGCATGGCAAGGGAGGCGTCATTGTAGCTGGTGTGAACTGATGGGCAGGAACAGGTAGGCAGGGTCCCATCAAAATCAGTTCAGATATTATTTTAATTATTAGAGGCTCAGTGCATGAATGTGTGCGGGGGGGCGGGGCTGCGGGAGGTTGGCCTGGCCACCGGCTCCAAGGAGGGAGCTGGCCCTTGGCCCCCCTGGGAAAGGGGCCATGTCTGCCGCCACCGACCCCCGGTTCCCTGACCCAGCCTGGGGCCCAAAGGCCCTGGCGGGGTCAGGAGAGGAGGCGATGGTCGTTGGGCCGGGTGCGGAAGGAACAGACGTGACGCTGATCCGCCACTGCACGGTTACCTGCCTCCTCCTCTCCTCCTTCCTTCGCCGCTGCCGCACTGCCACTGTGGTGGGCGGGCAGCCCCCAGGGAAGGGAGAGGATGGGAGCAAGACAAACCCTTGTGTTGAGGGCTGACTTTCAATAGATCACAGTGAAGGAGCTGCTCTGCTACGTACAAAACCCTGATCCAGAAGCAGGTCATAAACGAATGGTTTAGCACCAGGGGCTGATGGGGGCCGGCTGGCTGGGGGGAGAGACCGTGGGCAGTTGGCCGGCCACAGGAGGTTGGCTGTGGGAGTGCACTGACCACCAGGGGGCAGCTCCTGCATTGAGCATCTGCCCCCTGGTGGTCAGTGCACATTATAGTGACTGGTCGACCAGTTGTTATGGTCGTTCAGTCGTAACTAACGGTCGCTTAGGCTTTTATATATAGAGACTAGAAGCCCGGCGCATGAAATTCATGCGTGGGTATGGTCCCTAGGCCTTGCCTGCGATCAGGGCCATCTTCCCTGGCTGCCGGCAGCCAGTCCCGCCCCTCCCCCACCCCCCCCGCCGCCACCCACCCTGGTTCCCCATTTGCCATCAGGCTATCAGAGCCTGACGGCCAGGGGAAGGGACCGAGAGGTCGGCTGTTCCCGCCCGCTTGCCAGCCCTACCCCCACTGCGGGTCGCCCTCTGTGTGTGGGGCGACCAGCAGGGCAGGGGCCTTGGCCTGGCACTGCCCGCCACCCACCCCCAGGTCCCCGTTTGCCATCGGGCTATCAGAGCCTGCCAGCAGGGGGAAAGGGACCGAGAGGTGGTCAGTGCACCTCATAGTGACTGGTCGAGCGGTTGTTCTGGTCATTCTGCCCTTATGGTCGCTGGGCTTATTATATAGAATAGATAATTAGAAGCTATTGGAAGAGTTTAAGTAAGAGAATGATCTGAGACACACACACACACACACACACACACACACACACACACACACTAGAGGCCCAGTGCACAAAATTTGTGGATGGGGGGTGTGTCCCTTAGATCAGACCAGCTTGCACCCTCTCCAATCTGGGACATCCCTCTCACAATCCAGGACTGCTGGCTCCCAACTACTCACCTGCCTGCCTTCCTGATTGCCCCTAACTGCTTCTGCCTGCCAGCCTGATCACCCCCTAACCACTCCCCTGCCAGCCTGATTGATGCCTAACTGCTCCCCTGCCAGCCTGTTTGCCCCTAACTGCTCTCCTCTGCAGGCCTGGTCACCCCTGACTGCCCTCCCCTGCAGGCCTAGTCCCCCCCAACTGCTCTCCCCTGCAGGCCTGGGTCCCCCCCAACTGCCCTTCCCTGCAGGCCTGGTCGCCTCAAACTTCCCTCCTTTGCAGGCTTGATCACCCCCAACTGCCCTCCCCTGCTGGCCATCTTGTGTCCACATGGGGGCAGCCACCTTGTGTGTTGGAGTGAAGGTCAATTTGCATATTACTCTTTTATTAGATAGGATATATATATATATATATTTTTTTTTTTTTTTTTTTTTTCCTTCTTCTTTTTTTAAGAAGGGAGAGGGAGAGATAGAAACATCAATGATGAGAGTCATTGATGGGCTGCCTCCTGCACACCCCACACTGGTTTCTTTGTTTGTTAGTCCTCACCTTGCTTGGACCCACCCCTATATCCTCCTTCCTCCATGTGCCCTGAACAGGAATCGAACCGTGACCTCCCAGTTCATAGGTCAATGTTCAACCACCAAGCCACGCCAGCCAGACTGATTAAAAAAAAAAAAAAAATCACCACTGGGGGCGGGGAGATAATCTGAGCTGCTAGAGAAAAAAACAAAAAGATCACAGCTGCCCTGAGCATTTACAATCTCGCCCAGCTAGCAGTTAAATCAGTGGAATACCTGCACGGGGAGTGCTGAGGGGGGAGGCAAGGCTAGAAGTGAAGAGATGCAAAGGCAAATGCCAGCTATTCCAGAAAGTTCTATTGTAGTGCTAGAAGAAGAGAAATGTGAGAATCTGTAGAAACATTTGTATTACATAGTAATCAAGTATAGTTTATCTGAGGGCTCCTAAGCCGATGAAACATTTGTGTCACCTCCTGTTCCTGAATCTTCCTGGAAGGTTCCCAGGCTGTCACTCTGAGGCCCGTCCCCCTCCTTGTCTACCTTCCTGGCTTTGCTCTGTCACCCACTAACCCTCACACTGTCTCCCTGGTCCTATTTTCCTCCCAATGTCAGATTCTGACTCCCCTTATAGTCACTCATTTGCATACTGTGTGCTTCCTCACCTGGCAAAACCAGCTCTAGTTTAATCTTGTGGCTTTTGCCCACCAGTGCTGCCCACACCTCCTGGCTTGCTAGCACTCTGAGCCCTCTCCCTCCCTCTGACTCCAGCACCTCTTCTCTCTCATCTCAGCTGTCCCTGGAAGACCTGAAGTGCCCAAAGTGAATGTGCACTGCCCTCAGGCCATGCACACCTAGACCTGGCCTGTGTCACCTTGCCTGGACCCACCCCATCTCCTTCCTCTGGGGCCTTGGCTGCCGCCCAACACAAACCTTAAGGAGGCTTGATCTTACCAGTTCTCTGCTCTTCACAGAAATACCTTCAAAGAGTTGTCTTTGGTTCACTTGCCATTGACTTAGATCCAAAACCTTGGAGTGCGGTGGGCTCCTTCCCCCACCCACCCCGTCTCCATCAAGTCCACCAGTTCCGCCTTCAGAGTGGAGACAGCCCCACCCCCACTGCTCTCACCTTCATCTTTGGTGTCCTAACTGGCATGTCTTATTTCCTCCTCTAATCTGTTCCCAACCCCGGAGCAGCAAACAATCCTCACCAAGTGTGGTTGAGGCGCCGGCCCGCCTCTGCTTGGAACCCCTTTCCCCAGGTCCCTCAGAGTAAAAGGCAGAGCTTTTACAGTGCCCTCAAAGGTTCTGCAGGATCTGTGCCCTGCACAGGCAGCCTGGTAGGGGATTTCCTCGTCACAGGCCTGCTGGCCATCCTGTCACCCACAGCATGCACCCACTGGCTCTTCCTACTTATTCCTCCCTCTGCCTGGAATGTTCAGGCCTAGCCAGCCTCGGGACTTACTCCCATGCTTTTTCAGACCTGTTCAAATGTCAGACAGACACCCTCTGTTCTAACCAACATGGAACCCTCCTCAGCTCTCTGGATGTCCTCTTAGCACTTCTCACCACCTGACACACTGCATGTTTCTGATCTGTCTCTGTCCACTAGAATATGTGCTCCATGAGAAGGGTTGCTGCTAGAGCAATGAGGGGTGCTCTGTGAATGAATGAATGAATGAATGAATGTAGTGTTACTTAAGAAGCACAAGGTCAGGACGTCCTTGCCTTTGTATCCTGAACAAGGACTCATGACTAGAGGCCTTGTGTCCCCATCGCTGAAATCCCGGTGGCTGTTGTGTGTGGTGACTGCACCGGTCTGTGAGGGTGAGTGCAGTGCCTCAGTGTCCTGGGTGACACGATGGGCTTACGGAGCACACTTGGGTGAACAACACATTTTTGGCACTCTTGACAATTTCCTTGTTTTACATTGCTCGGAATAGTTCTTTTTGAGACCTGTGATTTTGGCCTTTCATGTCTTCATTTCATGGTAGTATCTCTGATAAAGTTGACTTAAATATTCTCTACCACATAGTTCCTCAGATTCTCAATTTCCTGTCTCATGCCAAGATAACAAAAATTGTTATGACATCCAATGTTTACATCAGATCTGTAAGAAACCCAAAGTATGGTTTGAATAAAGATGGAAGAGTAAAAGGGTTGTGTAGCATTTCTGCACTAGATTCACAATAAAGTATGGCTTTCTTCCCTCTCTAGTATGAGAAGAACACAAAATCCCATTTGCTGCTCAAGGAGCTCTATGTGGAAAATGCTCACCTGATGAAAGCACTTCAGGTCACTGAAGAGAAGCAACGAGGGGCTGAGAAAGAAAACCGAATTTTGGAAGAAAAAGTAAGAGCTCTCAACAAACTAATCTGTAGAATAACTTCAGCATCCTTCTCTGTGTAGATTGCTTGTTTTCCTGAAATTCATTTTGGAAGAGCATCTTTTAAAATTAAGCCACTGTGATGCCATAATTTTCTATGGCTTATTGGCCATGCACCCCTGGACATATGAGCCAGATGCTGGGGAAACAGACATGCTGGAAAAGACTCCATCTTTATTAGTAGTACAAGGTAATTTCCAATTGTGCTTAATTACCGGTGAAATCAGATCATGGGGCTCTCAGCAAAGAATGACTAAAAGGCAATGATAAAGTAAAACAATTTCAATGTTGTGCTTTTGACTTTGGCTGCAGAGATTAAAATGCAAAATTAGAGCTCTGCAGTTTTACCATTCCACTGTTACTGCTTTGGGTTTAAATCATTAGTATTCTTAATGGTGAGTCTATACAAAAGTTCCAGAAAGGCTTCACTCTGTGACTGTCACCCAGTGGTAAGGGACAAAGGAGGGGAGCCCTTTTAGGGACTGCTGCACCATGGGAAGGTGTTTGGACAATGCTTAGTTTAAGACTATGTGCTCAGGGATAATGATATTTATTGCGAATGCAATCTTTTCCTCCTTGAAATGTCCTCACACTGGAAATTGTATTATATAGTTTTAAAAAAGGATAGTTTTATATCCAAAATACACAAATTATGGTCACTTGGTTTATCAGAATAAACTACTGTAATATGAAGTCACTATTTGCAATAAATTTTTCTATTAAAATTGATTCAACTTCTAAGTTTGTTTTTAATTTTCTTTGTTTGTTATTTCTCACCTAAAGATATTTTTTTCCCCATTGCTTTTTCAGAGAGAATAGAAGGGAGGGAGGGAGGGAAGGAGGGAGAAGGAGAGGAAGAAAGAGAAACATCAATTGGTTGCCTCCCGCAGGGAGGGGCCAGGAAGCGAACCCTGAACCTAGGTATGTGCCCTAGACCCAGAATGGAACACGAGACCCTTCGGTGCATGGGACAATGCTCTAACCACTGATCACACCAGCCAGAGACAATTTTTTAAATCCTCATCCAAGGATACTAGTATGTTTATTGATTTTTAGAGAAAGAGAGAGAAACATCAATGTGAAAGAGAAACAGGATCAGTTGCCTCCCATACGCGCCTGACCTTGAGTTGAACCCACAACCTTTTTGGTGTATGGGACAATGCTCCAACCAATTAAACCCAGGGCTTAATTTTTTTTTTAAATTTCTTTATTGATTAAGGTGTCACATATTTGTCCTCATCCCCCCATTCCCATCCCACACCCCTCCCCACGGATGCCCCAACCCCCTGTTGAACTTAACCGTTGGATAGGCTCATATGCAAGGGCTTAATTTTTTAAAAACAAATATATCAAACATATAGAAAAATAGGTGATTTTTTTGTTGTTGTTGTTAATCCTCTCTCGACAATATTTTTCCATTGATTTTTAGAGAGAGTGGGAGAAACGAGAGAAACATGGATGTGAGAGACACATCGATTGGTTGCCTCCCACAAACACTCCCAACCAGGGCCAGGGACTGAGCCTGCAACCGAGGTACATGCTCTTGACCAGAATCAAAGGCTGGCTAATGCTTTATCCACTGAGCAAAACTGGCTAGA
Source organism: Eptesicus fuscus (assembly GCF_027574615.1). Lineage (NCBI taxonomy): Eukaryota > Metazoa > Chordata > Mammalia > Chiroptera > Vespertilionidae > Eptesicus > Eptesicus fuscus. The sequence continues at coordinate 11,581,378 of NC_072484.1, forward strand.
GCAGAAAAGTCTATATATATAAAAGCCTAAACAACCGAACAACCAAACAACTGAACGTCACTATGACGCGCCCTGACCACCAGAGGGAAGATGTTCAACACAAGAGCTGCCCCCTGGTGGTCAGTGCGCTCCCACAGCAGGAGCGCTGCTCAGCTGACCAACAGGCACCAGACACAGGGCTCACAGCTGGCTGCAACGGCCGGAGACCGCAGCGGAGCGGCAGCGAGCCTACTGAGCGGTGGTGGCAGCAGGCACAGCAGGGCCAGGATGAGCAGGAGCAGCAGGCTGGAGCGGCAGGCAGCGTTGGACTGGCTGTTTCGGCCTGATCTCCTGCAGGCTACGCCGAGGGACCCCACCAGTGCACAAATCCATGCTCTGGGCCTCTAGTAGTTTTTATAAGAAACATTCCTGTGCCCATCAACTAGATGCACTAAAAAACATTCTGCTTGCCCTAGCCGGGTTGCTCAGTGGATAGAGCGTTGGCCTGTGGACAGAAGGGTCCCAGGTTTGATTCCAGTCAAGGGAAATTGCCTGGATTGCAGGCTCAATCCCCAGTAGGGGGCATGCAGGAGGCAGCTAATCAATGATTCTCTCTCATCATTGATGTTTCTATCTCCCCCTCTCCCTTCCTCTCTGAAATCAATAAAAATATTAACAAACAAACAAACCAAACAACCCAGTCTTCTATATTTCACCCTCTCCCTTCCTGGAAGCAACCGCTGTCTTGCAGCTATTGAGCCCATCCCCTTCTATCTGTATATTTACTGTACGTATGTGAAAAACCTTAAAGCACTGTGGAAGGACCCAAAGACTGGAATAAGTGGAAAGCTCAGTTCTTGGATAGGAAGACTCAACAACATTAACTGACTAATGTAATATATTCCCAATAAAAATACAAACTGTCCAATCAACCCTTTGTCCCAGAATTGGGCAGTTCTAAAGTTTATATGTACAACTAGATAAACAAATAATATGAGAAACTGGAAAAAAACAACAACAACAGTGAAAGGGGATTAGTCCTACCAGTTATCAAGTCTCGCCCGGCCAGCGTGTCTCAGTGGTTGAGCATCGACCTATGAACCAGGAGGTCATGGTTCGATTCCCCGTCAGGGCACATGCCCAGGTTGCGGGTTCAATCCCCAGTGTGGGGTGTGCAGGAGGCAGCCGATCAATGATTATCTCTTATCACTGATGTTTCTATACCTCTCTCCTCCCTTTCTCTCTGAAATCAATAAAAAATATATTTAAAAAAAAACACCCCAGCAAGTCTCAATATAGTTTTGGTTACATGGGTGTATACATTGGTCAAAACTCAAAGGCTAGCCCAGCCGGTGTTGGTCAGTAGTCAAGTGTCGACCCATGAACTAGGACAGTGATGGCGAACTTATGACACGCGTGTCAGCACTGACACGCGTAGCCATTTCTGATGACACGCGGCCGCTGAGGTTTATTAAATACAATTATATAGTCCAGAGATGGAAGACGCTGACAATGCCTTGCCATACTAGCAGTCAACAGATATGCGTCACTGCAGATTGCCCAGGACCAAACCAGAGAGGGTCGGACCTGCAATACCACCATTTGTCCACCATCTAGAACTGAAATATCATTGCTGTTATGAACACATTAACAACTCTTGGACATAGAAATCGGGACTCAAAAGAACTGTTGGCCCAGAAAGAAACTCACTACAGACTGATTCATTTGCCTCTCAGCATAACCATTATTGCTTGTCTCATTTTCGGTTCCTATAAGTGTATTCCTAGTATCACACGAGCTCACTCATCTAGGGGGAAAGATGAACAACATAGACTGAAGAACAAGAACAGCATTGATCAGACTGTCAGACCTCAGAGGGAAAGTAGGGGAGGGTGGGGACAAGGGAGATAGATCAACCAAAGGACTTGTGTGCTTGCATATGAGCCTAACCAGTGATCACGGACAACAGGGGGAGGGGGGCATGCATGTGGGGGGGATTGGGAAGGGAACAGGGGGAGGGGGTTAATGACAAATATGTGATACCTTAATCAATAAAGTAATTAAAAAAATAAATAAATACAATTATATATAACAATTATACATTTATGTTATTTAAACTATAAATATCGCGAAATAATTTTTTTCCTCAAAGTGACACACTACCCGAGTTATGCTCAGTTTTTTGGCGAAGTTTGACACACCAAGCTCAAAAGGTTGCCCATCACTGATCTAGGAGGTCACAGTTCAATTCCTGGTCAGAGCACGTGCCGGGTTGTGGGCTGGATCCTCGGTAGGGGGCATGCAGGAGGCAGTCAATAAATTATTCTCTCTCATCATTGATGTTTCTATCTCTCTCATTCTCCCTTCCTCTCTCTGAAATCAATTAAAACAAAACAAAACTCAAAGGATACACGTCTTCATTCACATCAGGCTTCTGGCTGGGACTGGAGTAACAAGGAGATTTAATCTAATACACCTGAATAACACTAATAACCAACTGATGTTTATAGAATCCAACAGCCAACAATAGCAGAAGTGCACCTGGAACATTTACCAAACTAGACCAAATTCTGGGCCTTGAAACAAGTCTCAAAAAACGAAAAGGATTCAAGTCACATAAAGTATGTTCTCTGACCACAATGAAATTAAATTAGAAATCAAGCCCAGAACGATATCTTGAAAATCCCTAAATATTTGAAAAATGAATAACACACTGATAAATAACACACAAAGCAAAGAAGAGCCCTGACCGGTTTGGCTCAGTGGATAGAGCGTCGGCCTTTGTACTGAAAGGTCCCAGGTTCGATTCCGGTCATGGGCATGTACCTTGGTTGCGGGCACATCCCCAGTGGGGGGTGTGCAGGAGGCAACTGATCGATGTTTCTCTCTCATCGATGTTTCTAACTCTCTATCCCTCTCTCTTCCTCTCTGTAAAAAATCAATAAAATATATTAAAAAAAAAAAAAAGCAAAGAAGAAATAAAAATCAGAAAATATTTCAAACTGAATAAAAATAAAAATGCAACATACTAAACTTTGTGGGGTGGAGCATTACTTAAGGGAAAATTCATAGCACTAAATACTTGTATTAGAAAAGAAGCAAGGTCTCAAAATCAATGACCTCAGCTTCCACCTTAAATAATGGAAAAAAGAAGAGAAAGTTAAACCCAAAGTAATCAGAAGAAAGGAAATAATGAAGATCACAGTAGGAGTTAAGGAACAGAAGAACAGGTTGGCAAACTACATGCTTATAGGTCAAGCCCAGCCCTGTAGCCTGTTTTTATAAAGTTTGATTGGCACGACTACACCCATTCATGTATGTATTGTCTCTGCTTGCTTTTGTGCTACAGCAGCAGCCATGAGACTCTGGCCTACAAAGTCTAAGATACAGAAAAGGTTTGTTGGTCCCTGCAACAAAAAACGGGAAAAGCTAATGAAGCCAAAGGCTGGTTCTTTGAGAACATTAATATTAAATTGGTAAACCCCTAGCCAGGATGATCATGATAAAGAGAAAAAAAATTTTTACCAACATCAGGAAGACAGGGACATCATTACAAAAATCTATGATAATATTATAAACAGCACTAATTCAATAACTTAGATATAATGGAGCAGATGAAAATTATCAATTAGAAAAATAAGCTGAATAGCCCTATATCTGAGAGAAATTGAAATTGTGGTTAACCTTCCTACAAAGAAACTCCAGGCCCAGATGTTTTAAATGTGAATTCTAGTAAACATTTATGGAAGACATAATATCAAGTCTACAAAACTCTTTGAAAAAATTGAAGAGGAAGAGGTATTTCTCAGCTCATTATATGACAGGATTACTCATAGACATGACAAGAAAAGAACATTTCAGACCAATATCCCTCATGAACATACATACAAAATTATAAACAAAATTTTAATAAATCAAATCCAGTGAGGTTATGCCAACAACACAGTTCTTTTAACGCTGGAAAAAAATATATAACATATATCAACATCTCTCCCCAAGGTTCATACCCAGATGGCTCTATCATTACTAAAGCTATTACATTTCTATTTAAAATAGGCAAAGGAACAAATAACTCATTTGATACACCAGACGCTGACACCAAAGCTGATAGCTACTCAGTGTTCCCACCTTCATGTGGCTCATGTAGTCCCTTCAGTCATCTGTGCATCCTGTGACCATACATACCCACTGAGGAATGCAGCAGAAGCGGTGCTAGCCCAGGACCAGGCCTAGCCTCTCAGAACTCTAACAATGCCCACTTCCATCCTCCGCTCTGCGGGAGTCCCGAGCTGCCAGGTAGGAAGCCCAGCCAGCTTGCTGGAAAAAACCACATGGAGAGACCACACGAAGACAGGAGGCTCACTTGTCTACATGGTTCCCTGTGCTCTGGGAGTAAAGATAAAGGAGGGAAGTGACTACAGACCCACAGTTAAAATGTCAACCTTATTGATCCCATTCACTAGAGAAATTTTCCTTATTATCAGCAGAAATTTAGCTGAAAATCTGACCTGGCTACCAAAGCAATGGGGAGAAATCATTTTCAATAATGAAAATAATCTGCAAAGGGGAGCCTACTGACCTAAGTAGGTCTATTATGAAAACATACAGATCCACATCCTAGGTAAAGCCTCTCTATGACTTGATTTTGGCCAGAAACATTCCCTTATATAAAAACGAAACTGCATGTATAGTATGTACCAGGTCCCAGGCTTCTGGAGTCTTTTACATTTGAAAGCCTCTTCCATGTTACTGGGCTGGTAATGGAGGGGATTAGTGGGGAAAGGCCACTGACCACCAGGCAGGACCACTCGGTGCCTCTCCCACCCCTACCATTCATAGTTCATCAGACAATAGAAACTGCCCCCGCTTTAGCTGACCACCTCTTCATGTGACTTTTCTGTCAATGTGAATCTGGGGGAACACTGTACAAAGTTTCTTTCCTAGCCCCAACTTCTATTTCCCTTTTCTAAGTGGCGATACTGGTGCTCACCCTACAAGCTCACAGGTAGGCATGAGCCAGACCACCCACCACTGCTGGAAATGGGCAAATTCATTGCATCCTTACTTCTTCCTTCCTAAATAGCCAGGCAGTTGTCATTAAACATTACATATACTGAAGACATTTACAGACCATCTCCACTTGCCCACGTCATCTGAAAACACAAGATGCACAGGGACCTACTTTATCCCAGAACAGCCAAAGGTAACTCGTATTGTTTAAAAGATTCAAGTGTAACCCTAACTGGTTTGGCACAGTGGCTAGAGTGCTGGCCTGTGGACAGAAGGGTCACGGGTTCGATTCCGGTCAAGGGCACATGCCCAGGTTGTGGACTTGATCCCCAGTGTGGGGCATGCAGGAGGCAGCCTATCAATGAGTCTCTCTCATCATTAATGTTTCTCTCTCTCTCTCCCTTCCTCTCTGAAATCAATAAAAAAATATTTATATATATATATATATATTATTTTTTTAAAAAATATATTTATTGATTTCAGAGGGAAGGGAGAAGGAGAGATAGAAGCATCAATGATGAGAGAGAATCATTCATTGATTGGCGGCATCCTGCACGCCCCCCACTGGGGATCAAGCCCACAACTCAGGCATGTGCCCTTGGCCGGAACCGAACCTGGGACCCTTCAGTCCGCAGGCCGATGCTCTATCCACTGAGCCAAGCCGGCTAGGGCAAAAATATATATTTTTTAAAAAAAGGATTCAAGTGTAATAAATACTTTCATGGAAAAAACACACCACACACAGACAGTGTAACTGTAGGAATGTTATAATTATAGATGCAGATTACAAAAAAGAATCCTATACAATAGAAAACCATTCTCAGCGGAGTATTCCTGGTCATATTGAAGAGTGTCTGTAACCTTTAAAACCAGAGACCACACGGGCGGGCATAGGGGAGGAGAAGGACGTGTGTAGGTGCTGTGCAGGGTGCAGCCTCGTACCCCAGAATGAGTCACCACAGGACGTGCTCCAGGACACCTTGTCTAATCAGCGGCTCACACTTCCATCGAGGGAGAAAGTGCTGAGTGAACAGGTGGGGAAAAGAAAGAGAAATGATTCTAAGTTTTAAATTACACTTTACATCATTAAAAAGCGGCAACTGATCTATTATTCGAATTCCAACAGTTATATAATTAAAAGTTAAACTTATAGCATATCTGCTGTTTTCATCTACTGAAACTGATGGTATGCAGAATTGTACTGAATTCTGATTTTATAAGCAAATTCATAGCTTGTTTAAGTTAAATCTAAAGACTTCTGAATTCTAGTTGGTACTTTTCTTAGGGTTTGCACTTTGAATTCATGCACAGAAAACCCAGGTGGGTGAGATTTTTAGGCACCAGATGACAAATTGTACAATTCATTAGGAGGACCAACAAGGAAACGTCTCCATTAAACCTTTTTTAGGATTTGAGTCTGAACATTTATTCTAATAACAAGTGACAACTTTTCCCTTTGTCCTTTTCAAAGATTAGAAGAATTGTAACCTATGAAGTAGGTGCTGTTCACACTGTTGTGAAGACACCAGTGCTCAGCTAATGCTCGTCCTCCATGTCCTGAGAGGGTACCGATTCTCATTCTGAAGTGGAAAGGAGTCTTCTTGTCTGATTCCCTCTCAACACACCGGGGGTTAAAACAGAAGTAAACATTTCCTAAACTTTGGAGTAAGGAGGAACAGGAAGCAAGCTCATGTGCGCAAAGAAATCTCAAAGAAAGACATACTTCAGTAAAAATAAAAAACTAGTACATTAGAAAGTACAGAGCAAATAGCCTTAGAAAATAAAGCAGGAGGAGAAATTATCAAAACTATTCAAGGAAGCAAAATGTAACTTCAGCAGCACTGTGCACCTGAAGGTCCCTCCTCACAAACTCAAAGACCCATGGCCAAATAAATGCCTCCAAACCTGTCATGAAAACACACAGGCCAAGGACTTTTACCTAACATGTTAACTGAATTATTAAAGTCTTTAGAATGAATAATATAAAAAAGGGGGCTTATCACCACCACTACCCCAAAAGAAAAAAAAGGGGGACATATTGAGTTGTTTAAAAGTTATTCCAGTTTCTCTTAAAAAGAGGGGGTTCTGATTTCTAGACAAACAGATAAATGTTTGCCATATTGATAATCATAAATGGATGTATGGTAAGAAAATATCTCATTAATATTTTATATAATATGGACAGATTCCATAGAAAACTGATTTTAGATGTGGTCAGACATTTTTAGAAGCCTCTTAATACCAACTATAGTAGATTATGTTTTTAAATTTTGTTCCCATTTTTATAATGAAGGGTGGGGCGATACTGAGAAACTAAGTTACAAGCATCACCAAGGGGAAGGCTTCTGCATGGTCCACACAGAAAACAACTAACACAGAAGCAGGACGAGGGGCTCAGTGGGTTTCCACCTGCCCCAGCCCTACCCAGGTACTCCCTGCCACTGAGCGATCACCACCATCTGGGCACACTGGTGGGAAGATCAGCCATGAGCTTGAGAAAAAAATTCAACCACAGGACAGTGTTTAGGGAAAAGTGACATTTTCTCATAGCTTGCTTTATGAGGATAAGCTTTATTCTTGTGAACCAGAGCTTCATACTGGGTCCTCCAGAAATACAGATTTTTATGAAAGCATTAATTTATCAGTATTAATATTAATCCATTAGTATTATTCAATTCATTAGTATCCTACTTCCAAGAGGACACTGGGAGGGAAGTTTTGCCTTAACAAAGAGAGATTTTAGTGAACCCTGAAAATCTGTCTTTAAAATATTCAATCTTTGTTTTAGGAAACTACTCAAAGCTCTAAGGGTATTCGTAAAATAAGAGATCAAGTCACCCTCTCTTAAGGAAATTAGTCCAAGAACCACAAAACCTGAAGCATGCTTTTGCTCCAGGCGTAAGCAAAGACATGGGCTCATTAGACACTAACCGGCTGATAACAAGATGGAAGATAAAGTGGTTTTCATTAAGTCATTTTTCCTCCTGTATTAATGTGACTAAAAAAATTGAAATAGGCCAAAACCGGTTTGGCTCAATGGATAGAGCGTCGGTCTGCGGACTGAAAGGTCCCAGGTTCGATTCCGGTCAAGGGCATGTACATTGGCTGCGGGCACATCCCTGGTAGGGGGTGTGCAGGAGGCAGCTGGTCGATGATTCTCTCTCATCGATGTTTCTAGCTCTCTATCCCTCTCCCTTCCTCTCTGTAAAAAATCAATAAAAAAAAAAAAAAATTGAAATAGGATAAATTTAGCTAATGTGAAATTAATCTACTGGGAACTTGAAGATTTCTAAGGAAACAGTAAATGTTGAGATTATTTTGTAAGGAAAAATTTGATTGCAGTTATAACTTCACAGTTTTAGTCTTTCCCTATTAAATTTTGTTAATATATTAGTTAGAAAATTTTGATCTATCTCATCATTTGTTTGCTAAAGAACTAGGGTTTATAATGTAAAGTACAAGCTAAAAATCAGTGCTTATCACCTGTTAAAATATAATTCAAAGGAGCTAAATCCAACATTTTCACAGTGCTTAACTAGAATAAAGCCCATTGTGATCATTTCCCTGGAAAAGACTTAGTATTAAATACAAGCAATATTCTAGGAAATTAATTAACTTTTTCTTTATATATGTAACATTTCCCTCAACCTTTCTTTATATTTATAAAAAGTAGTCTTACACTAAACATAATGCCTAGATATAAATGACTATCACAAGGTGATGTTTATTTTGTTACTGCTTTCAACGTTTCCATACAAGATTTAAAGTATCTTTAGACAAGAAATACCTGGCTATTTTTTTTTAATAGGACTGAAGTACCATCATCAACTTCAAATTCTCCATAGTCCTTTAGACATCGCACCTGAAAGGAAAAACTGATGTTTTATCTAAATTATCATTTAATATGAAATGACGACAAAGTAATTAAGGATTATCTAAATACTCACAAAGTAAAAGTATTAGGCTTTCTGTTGACTTGTATATTCTCTGTGTACTTGGGCCTAGTACTCCTACTGTGGTATGCTAGTGGTTCTAACTGTCCAGTTTTGATGAAGAGGAAGAAGAATGGCTAAATCTCCAAATGTATGTGTTTGTTGTGCTGACAGCAAGGAAACCCAGGGAGCTGCTAAGGGGAGACACATCACTGCGTTCTTTTCCCTCCGCAAATCCTAAACTACCAAGCAGTTGAAATATATATTTACAAAGAAAAGAGAATGCTTTAGATCAATTCCAACCTGCCTCTTTATGGTTCCCTTCCATGAAATATCAATATCTGAAAATAGACCATAGGTGAGTCTGCAAAACTTGTTTTAAAAAGATTTTTCCAATTTCATTTGACAGACTCTTTCCCAAAAATACTTACAAGTAAACTATGGAAGAGCAGATGCAGACTCACGTTATAAGAATCAGGAGAGATACTTAGTCAGAAGGCGGGAGGCCTAAGACTGCCTTTTGATAGACCCTCTACAACTGCAGAGCAGAATGTTTCTGGAGAGAAGGTTACATTCCTAACTATAGTTTCAACTGCTGCCACAGGAAACCAGGACATTCTTTCATCTTCTATAAGAACTCCAGACTGGAGTTTACTATTTCCTGAGTACTAGGATTAGTATTAGTAAAGCCAACTCCAGCAGTAAGTCTCAGTCATCTACTTTTCCTAGGTAATTTCATCATGTCTTATAATTCCTCTGAAATTCTACCACGACTCCTCAAGGTATTTTAACTTAGTTTGAGAAAGACTATTCTAGAAAATTACATAGTACCAATAACACCTTTTTACTTCTTTAAACAGATTATGGAAAATCACAAACATATTCAAAAGTAAAAACACTAGCCCAGCTGGTGTGGCTCAATGATTGAGCATCAAACCATGAACCAGGAGGGTGCTGATTCGATTTCTGGTCAGGGCATATGCCTGAGTTGCAGCTAGATCCCCAGTAGGGGCATGTAGGAGGCGGCCGATCGATGTTTCTCATAGATGTTTCTATGTCTCTATCCCTTTTCCTTTTTCTCTCTCTAAAAATCAATAAAAACTTTTTAAAGTAAAAAGACCACCCTAGCTGGTCTGGCTCAATGGATAGAGCGTCAGCCTGTGGACTGAAGGGTCCCAGGTTCGATTACCGGTCAGGGGCACGTGCCTGGGTTGTGGGCTTGATCCCCAGTAATGGGTTTGCAGGAGACAGCCGATCCATGATCCTCTCATCACTGATGTTTCTATCTCTCTCTCCCTCTCCCTTCTTCTCTGAGATCAATAAAATTATATTAACAACAACAACAAAAAAAGTAAAAAGACCAATACTCCAAAATCAATGTCCTATCAATTGGCTTCAACAATTACCAACATCTGGCCAATCGTGTTCCCTTATCTACTTCTAAATTTTGAAGCAAATCCTAGACATAATTTCATTTCATCTATAAATATTTTAGTATCTATTTCTACAAAATGAGATTCTTTTTAAAAAAATACAATCTCGCCCTAACTGGTTTGGCTCAGTGGATAGAGCGTCGGCCTGCAGACTGAAGGGTCCCAGGTTCGATTCCAGTCAAGGGCATGTACCTTGGTTGCGGGCACATTCCCCAGTAGGGGGTGTGCAAGAGGCAGCTGATTGATGTTTCTCTCTCATGGATGTTTCGAACTCTCTATCCCTCTCCCTTCCTCTCTATAAAAAATCAATAAAATATATTTTAAAAAATACAATCTCAATACCATTACTACATCTTATTAAGAATTTTTTTCTTTTTTAAAAAATATGGAATGCTTCACGATTTTATGCAGGGGCCATGCTAATATTCTCTGTATTGTTCCAATTTTAGATATGTGCTGCTGAAGTGAGCACTTACTAAGAATTTTTAAATCATGAAATATCCATTAGTACCCAAATTTCCCCATTTATCTCATAAGTTTTTTTAAAGTTGCCATGTTCAAATAAGAGTCCAACAAAAGCTGCACACTACATGTTACTAAAGTCTCTCTCTTAATCTATAGAGTTCCTTCCCCTTCTCCCCTTCTTCTTCACAATTTGTTAAAGAAACTGAGCAGTTTTGTAGCTTCCCATAAACTAGATTTTGTTGTGGTTTCTTGTGCGTCATTTAACATGTTCCCCTCCCTACCCTGATTTCCTATAAACTGGAAGTTAGGTCTAGAGGCTGGATCATATCAGGTCTTGTTTTCTGGCAAATGGTGTTATGTATGTCCTTTTTCTTGCAAGACCTCATGAAGCACAGAAAGTCTGACTATCCCTTTTTGTATTTTTTTAAAATATATTTTATTGACTTTTTACAGAGAGGAAGGGAGAGGGATAGTGAGTTAGAAACAGCGATGAGAGAGAAACATTGATCAGCTGCCTCCTGCACACCTCCTACTGGGGATGTGCCCACAACCAAGGTATATGCCCTTGACCAGAATCAAACCAGGGACCGTTCAGTCTGCAGGCCGACACTCTATCCACTGAGCCAAACCGGTTAGGGCCATTGTTGTATTTTTAAAAATATATTTTGTTAATATGTTATTAATTTCAAAGAGAGGAAGAAAGGAGGAGATAGAAACATCAATGATGAGAGAGAATCATCGATTGGCGGCTGCCTCCTCCACACCCCTCATTGTGGATTGAGCCCACAACCCTAGCATGTGCCCTGACCAGGAACTGAACCCTGACCTCCTGGTTCATGGGTAGACACTCAACCACTGATCCACACCACCAGGCTATCCCTTGGGATGTGTGGACCCCGAGAATATGACCTTGAAAAGGAATTTATGTGCTGAGATGGACTCCCCATGATCAAGGGAGGCCCTGAATTTTCTAATATCATGTGGGCAAAAGGTTTACAGTTGTTCATGTGTAAAATAATATAATCCTACATAATAAAGAGATAATATGCAAATTGACTGCCATGCCCTCACAAGATGGCTGTCTACCACCAGGCCAGCAGGGGGGTTAGTGAGGGATGACCAAATGACTGCGCAGCAAGCTGCGTGGGGCGACCAGGCCGGCGGGGGGGCCGTGAGGGGCGACCAGGCTGGCGGGGGGAGAGGCAGTTAGGGGCAACCAGGCCAGCAGGGGTGGGGGCAGTTAGGGGTGACCAGGCTGGCAGGGGGGCAGTTGGGGGCGATTAGGCTTGCAGGGGGGACAGTGAGGGGCAACTAGGCCGGCAGGGGGAAGGGAGCAGTTAGGGATGACCAGGCCGGCAGTGGTGGGGGGGGGGGTCGGGAATTAGAGGTGACCAGGCGGGCAGTTGGGGGCGACCAGGCTGGCAGGCAGGTGAGCAATTAGGAGCCAGTGGTCCAGGATTGTGAGAGGGATGTCCTGGATTGGAGAGGGTGCAGGCATGCACAAATTTCAAAATACAAACTATTTCACATACAACCGTAAACCCTCCTTTTGCCCACCCCTGTAATAAGAGCCTAATGGTCATTTGCTGACAGGGACTTCTTCTCTCATACTCTGTATACCAGGAAGAGCCTCAGACTGCAATCTCTGCTTTATGCACTATGCCACACTATTTTACACCATCTTAAGGGATGCCCTAGTTTCATCTTTTGAGGAATGGACTGAAAGCTGCCTTGTCCAATTGGAACTATACAAATTATACCCTTATTTGCATGTATACCAACCAACCAGAATTGCATGACTTGGACCAATCAGAACTGTACAATTTGAAAACCTCATTTACATGAAATGGAACAAAATGGAGCCGATGGGCAAGAAAATTTCCTATAAAAGATTACCTCTCCTGCCTTGGCCAGTGTAGCTTAGTTGCTTGGTCCCATATACTGAAAGGTCTTGGGTTTGCTTGTCAGTCAGGGTACATATCCAAGTTGTAGGCCCAATCCCCAGTTAGGGTGTGTATGGGAAGCAACCGATTAATGTTTCTTTCTTTCTTTTTAAAAAAAATATATTTTCATTAATATCAGACAGGAAGGGAGAGGGAGAGAGATAGAAACATCAATGACGAGAGAGAATCATTGATCGGCTGCTTCCTGCACGTCAGGAATTGAACCGCGACCTCCTGGTTCATAGGTTGATACTCAAACACTGAGCCACACCGGCCAGGCCAATTGATGTTTCTCTCTCACTTCGATGCTTCTGTCTCTCCCTCTTCCTTCTTCTCTCTCTTTAAAAATTCTCTAGAAAAAAGATGACCTCTCTTTTGTTTCAGTAGAGCACACTTTCTTTCTGCCAGAGGCTGCCTCTTCCTGGTTTGCAAACTATTACATGAATAAAGTCCCTCCTTTTTCTGCTCCAATGCCTTTTGAATTTCTTAACGAATGATTAGTTAATCAGTGGGTCTGGGCCCATACCCACCCATTATTAAGTTCTTTGTTAACTTTTCACGTAAAGTTTTAGTAGCTATTTGCCTCCATCCATTAGGGATACAAAGTATTATTAATCTAGTTCTTTTTTATTCTTGCTGCATTTATTAGCAGCAATTCTTCTACAAAAAAACCCAACAAACTTTCCTTATAATCTAGCTACCCTGAGATAGTTTGTACAGGAAAGGCAGATGGATGCTTGATTCCATTCTTTTATTTATTGCTTTTCAAAATGAGTTTGCAGCCCAGCCCTCTTATTCTCCAAGGGGACCCAAAGAGGTTTTATTTTTTTATAATTGTCATAACTGTTGTTGTTTGGTGTCATTATGCATTCAGACTTCTAACATAATTGATATGACTCAATTCAATGCAGTTACTATTCATTTTCATGCTCAAAGTGCCCCTTCTTTGGCAAGTGGGAACTCCTTCAAATCAGTTCCCAAACTTTAGAGCACTCACATAGACCTTGATACTTTCTGTGCTTTCTAGAAAGACAAGGTATCCCATGCTCAGTTTGTACATTTTTTTATTTAAGACCAAGAATTAGCCTTTTTATCCCCAAGGAGTCCTGATTTTCTTAACTGGGAAATGGCATTTAGACTCCACAATTTGAATGCTCATGACTACTGGGCTGGTTGTTTCTAGGCGTTTTCGGTGGAAACAACTAAAAAGTACTTTAACAAAAAGAAAGAGATGGCCCTGCCCTGGCAGGTGTGGCTCAGTTGGAACACCATTCCGTACACCAAAAGGGGCGGGTTCAGTTGCTGGTTAAGTGATAGGTTTGATCCCAGGTTGGTGAGCGTGTGAGCAGGAAACTGATGGATATTTCTCTCACATCAATGTTTCTTTCTCTATCTCCCCCTTCCTCTCTCTCTGAAATCAATTAAAAATAAATAAATAATTAAAGGGAGATAATTCAACTGGACTCCATGCTGATATTTCAAACTTGAGTTTGGGAATATAGAATTTCACTTAACTTTTTCATTTTAATATTCAAATCTCTTTTCTCTTATTTTAAAAATCTTGGTTCCTATTGCTATACTTTTTTGCTCTATTCTTCAACATATAAATTGTTTCAAAATAACTATTATTAAAATAGATTAAGTTTATAGTTCTTTTCATCCTTAGAACATATCCACTAGCAACATACAATCAATTTATGTGTTTTAAAGTAATTGAAAATAATTCCAGTTTGACTAATCCACCAATTTAAAACATAGGTTCATTTGTTTCATTTTGCTTTCAAAATTTGTGGGTTGGTTTTCCACTTTGATATAATCTACACTAATAAAAGAGAAAGATGCAAATTGACCGCACTTTTGCGATGCCAACCAGCCAATCAGGAGTGAGTATGCAAATTAACCCAACAAAGCTGGTGAGTTGATTTGCATACACAGGCACTGAGCGGCCGGGGGCAGGGCGGGATGCTTGCGTCATCACCCTGGTAACAACGCAGGCCTTCCACACCGCCCCAGCTGCTCAGGGCCTCTGGGCAGTGTGGGAAGGCGGAGCTGGAGCAGAAAGAGGGAGCTCCAGGGCTGGAGCGGAAAGGCGGTGCCGGCAGCCAGGGAAAGGAAGGCCCATTCTTGCACGAATCTTCGTGCATCGGGCCTCTAGTAATATATAAAACTAGAGGCCCAGTGCATGGATTCATGCACCCGTGGGGTCCCTCGGCCTGGCCCGTGGAGATCGGCCAAAACCGGCTCTCTGACATCCCCAGAGGGATCCCAGATTGCGAGAGGGCAGTCCTCAGGTGACCCACCTGAGAACCACAGCTGCCAAATCACCACAGCTCAGCAGCTCCTGTGTTAAGTGTCTGCCCACTGGTGGTCAGGGCGCATCATAGCTACCTGTCAGAGCGTCTTCCCCCTGGTGGTCATTGCACATCATAGCTACCGGTCAGATGGTCGCTTAGGCTTTTATATATATAAATTTACACGGTTCCAAAGTCAAAACTATTAAAACAGGCCTATTCAGAATATTTTAGCTTTTCTATTCTAGCCCCATCATTCACCTATAGGTAACATTTTTGGTTTCAGTTTATTTTTCCCTTTCCTTTTTAAAATAAATTAATATATATTCATATACCCCACAGACAAAAGGCAGCACAATCTATGCATTAAATAAAAATACATTTTTAAGTATACTTACTTCAATATATAAACTTTTGGGAGGTTTCATATCCTGTGTAATATCTAAACCTTCATCTCCTCCCAATGACCTCATATAAGTAGCAAGAGACTTTTTATAATGATTGAACCATTCTACCTGCAAACATAAAGATTCATTTGTCAAAGTTTTAAGAAAACAAACTTGCAGAAATTGTATACTCATCTTTTAAAATTAAAATACCAATGGCACATTTCATAGAGCTAGAACAAATACTCCAAAAATTTATACGGAATAAAAATAGACCCCAAATAGCTGCAGCAATCGTGAGAAAGAAAAACAAAGTTGGAGGAATCACACTGCCAGATTTCAAGTTATACTATAAAGCCACTGTAATCAAAACAGCCTGGTACTGGCACAAGAACAGGCATATAGATCGATGGAACAGAACAGAGAACCCAGAAATCAACCCAAGCCATTATACTCAATTAATATATATATTTTTTACGCTCAATTCATATTTGATAAAGGAGGCAAGTGCATACAGTGGAGTCAAGACAGTCTCTTCAATAAATGGTGTTGGGAAAACTGGACAGATACATGCAAAAAAAAGAAAAAAGAAAAAAGAAACTAGACCACCAACTGACACCAAACACAAGAATAAACTCAAAATGGATAAAAGACTTAAATGTAAGTTGTGAAACCATAAAAATCCTAGAAGAAACCATAGGCAGCAAAATCTCAGACATCTCTCGTAGCAATATGTTTACAGATACATCTCCTAAGGCAAAGGAAACTAAAGAGAAAATAAACAAATGGGACTACAGCAAAAGAAAATGCTTCTGCACAGCAAAAGAAACCATCAACAAAATGAAAAGAGAGCTCACTGTATGGGAGAACATATTTGACAATGACACATCAGATAAAGGGTTAATATCCCAAATATAAGGAACTCATACAACTTAACAAAAGGAAGACAAATAATACAATTAAAAAATGGGCAAAGGACCTAAATAGACACTTCTCCAAAGAGGACATACAGATGGCCAAAAGACATATGAAAAAATGCTCAAAGTCACTGATCATCAGAGAGATACAAATTAAAACGACAATGAGGTATCACCTCATACCTGTCAGAATAGCTGCCATCAATAAATCAACAAATGACAAGTGCTGGTGAGGATGTGGAGAAAAGGAAACCTTAGTACATTGCTGATGGGAATGCAGACTGATGCACCATTATGGAAAAGAGTATGGAGTTTCCTCAAAAAATTAAAAGTGGAACTGCCATTTGACCCAGTGATCCCACTTCTAGGAATATATCCTAAGAAACCCGAAGTACCAATCAGAAAGAATGTATGCACCCCTATGTTCATAGCAACACAATTTACAATAGCTAAGATCTGGAAACAGCCCAAGTGCCCATCAGTAGATGAGTGATAAAAAAGCTGTGGTACATTTATACCATGGAATACTATGCAGCACTAAAAAAAAATCTCCTATCCTTTGAGACAGCATGGAGAGACCTGGAGAGTATCATGCTCAGTGAAATAGGTCAGTCAGAGAAAGACAAGTATCACATGATCTCACTCATATGTGGAATCTAAGTAACAAAATAAACTGATGAACGGAGTGGATCCATAGACATGGAACAGAGTGCAGAATCTCAGAGCCAAGGCGGGGAAGGGCGGGTAGGTGGGAGGTAATCAAACAAAGACCTTGTATGAATATTTGCAGAACCCATGGACACAGACAATAGGGTGATGAAGGCCTGGGGTTGGGGGGTGGGGGTGGGGGTGGGCTGAAGGGGGTCAATGGGGAAAAAAAGGGGATATGTAATACTTTCAACAATAAATAAATAAATAACAAATAAATAAGCCTGGCTGATGAGGCTGTGGTTGAGCATCCTCCTATGAACCAGGAGGTCACCGTTTGATTCCTAGTCAGGGCATTTGCCCAGGTTGTGGGTTTAATCCCCAGTAGGGGGCGTGCAGGAAGCAGCCAATCAATAATTCTCTCATTACTGATGTCTCTATCTGTCTCTCTCTCTTCCTTCCTCTCTGAAATCAATCAATCAATATATATATATATATTATATTTTTAAAAATAAATAAATATAATTTCCAACATCCTTATGGATTGGACTAATATTAAATTAATTTATAGATAAACTTTGGTTATCTGAAATCTTTGGTTATCTGGACACTTTCTAAGAGATTAAAAGTTTAAAGGTAGAAATTACAAAGGCAATGCAAAATAAGCAACACATATTTGGTCTTTGTAAAGCTCTAATTATGATGATAAATGTGATGTAGTACATTCATAGTTTTATATAAATTAATGAGTTATATCTAAATGCTGAAATTTAAGCTTTAAAATTTTCATCTCATTTATATGCATCTGTGTATATTTAAACATACATATAAAGTTATACTAGAATTATGAGACTGAGAAACTTATGAATAATAAAGAGAAAAAACTAACAATTCAGAGAGAAATGGTCGTTGCCTATTCAGTCTACTTTTTAAAAAAAGAAAAAGAAATCATATCTTCTGGTGGCTTTTACGGAAAATAGAACATTCTTATCTCATAGAGAAGCTCCCAAATCTTTGCAGTTTTGTGCCGATTTTTTTATTCTTACTAAAATTTTTTACTTCTGAAAAAGTTGAAATTTCCACTGTTACTGCTATGATTAAATGTTATTTCTGATTATTTGTACAACTAAGATAATCATTTTTGTCTTTGGACACGAATGACTTACATTTATATACTAATAGTATAAAATGTATTTTTATAATTATTTTTTTATATTGATTTCCCCAAATCTAGACTACGTATTACATAATAAAAATGTTAAAAAAAAACACACAAAAAGATAAATACTAATAAATATATGACAGAACAATGCCAGAACCTCAGCATTTTCCAAATTCATAATTGAATAACAGTGCTAACTTACTTCTTCAGCAGACATGTGAAATCGCAAAATATTTGGCAGGACACTGCCGTATTCCCACCTGAGTGCTCTAATCCGAAGCAATCGGTCATACCTAGGAGATTAAGAAGGTATTAGATGCTTAACAAAAGGGATATCAGAAGCTGTTTTGATCAGGAGAGATTAAGACTCACATTAATCTAAATGTACTATGTGGACTTTATTTGGCTCCTGAGACAAACTGTGAGAAGTCATCTTGGGGACAAGGCAGAAAATATGAATGTTGATTAGATAGAAGTCTTATTGATTAGAGATGCATACTAAAGTATTTAGTGGTAAAAATGTCATGATGCTCTACAATAGTGTAGCATAAATAAATGAAACAACATAAAACATTTATGGCAGCCCAGCCGGCGTGGCTCAGTGGTTGAGCGTCACCTATGAACCAGAAGGTCACAGTTCTATTCCTGGTCAGGGCACATGCCTGGGTTGCTGGCTCGATCTCCAGTGTGGGGTGTGCAGAAGGCAGCCGATCAATGATTCTCTCTCATCACTGATGTTTCTGTCTCTCCCTCCCTCTACCTTCCTCTCTGAAATCAATAAAAATATTAAACAAAACAAAAACAAAAAACATTTATGGCAAAATGTTAAAAAATTGTTACACATGTATGATGGGTCCATGGGGGTTCATAACATTATTCTCCCTAGTTTTATGAATACTGTAATTTTTCATAATAAAAATTTTAAAATGGAGAAAAGAATTTAGAATATTTATAAAGAAAGAGACAAATCTAAGAATTTCTGTTTTCCATTTGAAATGGTTAAAAGGAAACCACATGAAAAATGCTCCATTATTCCCTAACACCCCAAGCAAAATCTGAGAGGCTTACAAGTATGCTACAGTGCAGCGTCGATTTCTTAGCAAAGAACAGTGTCGAAATTTGATGGTTGGTATCAAATCACTTCGTCCACCTGACTTCGCTTCATTCCTAGTAACATTTGAATAGGAAAAGAACAAATATGTCTATTTCAGTATAAATAAAAATTTTAAAGCCAACTAACAACTGACTTGTTATGTTTATTTTTCATTTTTTCTAATTCTTTATTGTTAAAAGTTTTACATATGTGTTCTTTTTTCCCCATTGACCTCTCCCCACCTCCTCCCGCCCGCCAGCACATGCCCCCACACTCCTATTGTCCGTTGGTCATGCTCATATACATGGATACAAGTCCTCTGGTTGATCTCTTACCCAACCCTCCCCTCACCTTCCCTCTGAGGTTTGACGGTCTGTTAGATGCTTCTATGTCTCTGGATCTATTTTTGTTCATCAGTTTTTGTTCATTATATTCTACAAATGAGTGAGATCATGTGATATTTATCTTTCTCTGACTGGCTTATTTCGATTAACATAATGCTCTCCAGGTCCATCCATGCTGTTGCAAATGGTAAAAGTTCTTTTTTTTTTTACAGCAGCATAGTATTCCATTGTGTAGATGTACCACATTCTTTTAATCCACTCATCTACTGATGGGCACTTAGGCTGTTTCCAAATCTTAGTTATTATAAATTGTGCTGCTATGAACATAGGGGTGTACCTGGGTTTTTGTTGTTGTTTTTTTAATTAGCAGTTAACCTAAGCAGTACCTGCCTCTATTTCAGAGCTTTTATTAATATGTTAAAAGATAAAAAAGCCTAAAGCCAAATAATTTGCCTAAGACCAGGCTATCAGCATTTCATTTAACCATTTAATACTTTGCACTTTTGTACCCTGATTAATCTCCGTTATTTCCAAAAGACAAACACTGGAATTCCTTTATCATGCTAGGATAAGAGACAAAGCTAATGTCATGGTTCATAACATTATGGTCCCATATTATGTTTTTTTATATGTAGTACTGCCCATTATAATAAAGCGAGTGAAAATGGGAGTCAACATGGTCCTTCACTCATCCAACAAATATTTGTTGATCTTCAACAATGTGCATGTACTGCACGTCAACATGCTTCACACCGAAAGAAAATTTTGCTTCTACCCTATGTACATCTCCTTAGATATTGGAAAAGCATGACATTTTAAAATCAGATTGTTTATGGGTATAGAATTTCATTATTATAAGATGAGGAGTTCTGAAGATGGATGGTGGTGATGGTTGTACAACATTATCAATGTACATAACACTACTTAACTGTACATTTAAAAATGATTAATATGGCAAATTTTATTACTTTAAAAATTGGAAAAGCAAAAACAAAACAAGACCAGATGTACAGAAAGAATAAGAATCAACTTTAGAGTTTTAAAAGGAACCAGATAAATATAAAAAACAACTCCTTCATGCAGTGTATGCTGCAGGCCCTGCAAACAGAGCCAAAATATATGTCCCACCCAATCATGTCTTCTAGATCTATTCTACACACTTCTAAGTCAGATTTATTCACCACATTGTTTACAATGTGCTCTGGATTACAAAGCTATATAGTACAAATAAAATACATCTAACTTAACATCAGGGTACTTTATTAAGTACAGAAGGATTTGCTAAAAAATTTACATTCATATGAGTAATTTAAAATAGATTTCTTGTGACAAATAAGTTTAACCAGAAACTGGTAATAGTGATTGTCCCCTTAAAAAGAAACTAGAAGGATAAGGAATAGAATTTTGGGATTATGAATTTGCAAATGGAACAAATACAGTAGATCCTCGAGTTACGTCGGAGATCCATTCCTACAGCGCGACATAACGCAATTTTCACTGTAAATTGGAACCCACCTACGTAAGCACCTACGTCACTCACATGGAGCACATACACAGCAGTGATGAAGTGAAACAGTAAAAAAAATTTAAAAGAAAGATAACAATTCCTGACCTTGTAGTAAATAAATAATAAAAACATAAAGCACATACGTATGTACATACGTCAAAATGACAGAACTTTTTTTTTTTTAAATAAATAAATGGGAGATGGCGACGTGACCCGAGGACTGCCTGTACAGGACAATCATTCCCTTACTGGACTAAGGTCTATTAGGCCACATCCAAAACATGTTTTTAACCTGTTCACTTTTTAGCTACTCCAAGTCACCTCTCCTGTCACCTAGATGACCAGCATGCCTCCTTCTCCTCTCAGCTTCTCCTTCCACTGTCCACACAGCAGTCAGTGTGATCTTTCAAAGCACAAACATGCTACCACCTGCCCCACATTTTTAAAAATCTTACCTGGTGTCATGCTTTGCTTGCTTATAAGCTTAAGCCACACTGGCCTTCTTTGGCAGTTTCCTGAGCATCCCACCCTCTTTCATGACTCTGGGACTTTGCATATGCTGTTCCCTCTACTTGGAATGCTCTCTGCCATAATTACTACCTAGTTAAAAATCTGCTTCTCCTTCAGGCCTCAGCTGAAATGTCTCTTCTTTGGAAATAAATTCTCAATCCCTTGATCTGATTTTATCTTCACTTCATTATTCTCTCCCCTAGCACTCTGTTGTGTTCTTTCATAGCATGTATCCCAATTTGGTCTATTTGTCTTCTGCATTAGACTGTGAGGGCCATAGTGACAGAAATCTTGACTACTGTGTTTACAATTGAAATACCAGAGCCATTTATCAGCATATAATTGTTCAATACATATTTGTTGAGTGAATGAATGAATGAATGTCTCAAGAACTTCTCTTTAGGACTTTAGATTTACTGCAAATCTGTTGTGGTTCAGTGCCACATTCTATAAAGACTTCTCTGTATCCACCCTTAAACACTGTAGCTGAAAGTGTTCCTGTTGTTCTGTAAGCTCCACCATGCTACTGATTTGAATATCCAAGTAACTGATAAAAACATTGTACTTAACAAGGCCAAAGATGAAACCTCAGGTCACATATAACTTCTCTCTAGGTTGAGATCTGAATACCTCACTTCTGATCTAGAATTTGGTGTCTTTAAGACACTTTTTTTTTTTTTAATATATTTTATTGATTTTTTACAGAGAGGAAGGGAGAGGGATAGAGAGCTAGAAACATCGATGAGAGAGAATCATCGACCAGCTGCTTCCTGCACACCCCCTACCAGTCTTTAAGACACTTTTGTGTCTTACTCTTCACCAAATCACAGGGACCTCTGAAGTTTGTTATACAGCCAAATGCTTAGCTCTAACTAGTCTATAGATCTAGAGCCTTCTCACGTCCAGTCTGTAGCCTTTTGTAGCCCTAGTTCTCAATGACCTTCACTCAAGCTACTGGAATCACTAGTGTTCCTGCTAAGTTTACAAAATACCCATTCTCTCATTCTATAAATGAAAGCAAGCAGTGGAAACCATACATTTCAAATTGTTAGTATTTTTATTTGCTCAAGTCTCAACTCTTTTTGGTTTATCCTAATATCTTTCAAGTCATATCAGTCAAATAAGAAATATTTATTGAGCATGTACCATATGCCAAGCACTACCTGAATCCCTGTAGAGATAGCCATGATCAATACAAATCCCTTTAATACTGTATAATCAGACTCAGAATTAAAAAAAGAAAAGTCACATCTAAAAACTGATGTAAGATTATCTTTCAATATCACATTTCTTAAATTATTTTAAAATATGAATTTTATCAAAACTTACACATCAGACTGGTTTTGTTCATATAAAGCTTTCATCTCCTCCAGAACTTGCCTGAGTCCATCCTCCTGGAATATACAAAATGATATTGGTCCATATTCACTAATTCTCCCACCAAGTCTGCAGCAATATTCTATCTATACTATGTTTATATTTGATTACATATCTTATCAAAAAGCAAGTCCTTTCACACCTACTATGATGGCTATAATAAGTGTTGGCAAGGATGGGGAGAAATTAGAACCCTCATACATTGCATTTAGGAATGTAAAATGGTACACAGCACTGGAAAAAAAATCTAATGGTTCCTCAAAAAAGATAAACATATTACCATATTAGCCAGCAATTCCACTCTTAGGCATATACTCAAGAGAATTAAAAACATAATCTTACAAAAACATGTACACAAATGTTTAAAACAGTATTATTCATTATAGCCAAAAAGTGGAGTGGATTCCCTGATGAACTGATAAACCAAATATGGTATATCCATTTGATGGAATATTATTTGGCCATAAAAAGCAATGCAGTTAGCCCATGGACACAGACAACAGTGTGATGATGACCAGAGATAGACAGGGCAGGGTTGGGTGGAGGTAGATAAAAAGGGTGAGAATGGGGGACAACAAAAAGCATAATAGAATGAAAACAAAACAAAACAAAACAAAAAAAGCAATGCAGTATATGCATCAACATGAATCGACCTTGAAAACATTACACTAAGTGAAACAAGCCAGACACAAATGACAAATATTGTATGAGTCCACTTTTCTGAAATATCTAGAACAGAGACAGAAAGCACATTAGAAGTTACCAGGGACTGGGGGATATGGGAATGGGAAGTTACTGCTTAATGGTTACAGAGTTTCTGTTTGGGGTGATTAAAAAGTTTTGAATACAGGGGTGATAGCTGTACAACAATGTGAATGTAATTAATATTAGTGAAGTATACACTTAGAAAGATTTAAATGGTTAATCTTGTTATGTATTTTTCACCACAATAAAAAAACAAAACAGGAAAACAATGAAAAGAATTACTGACTACAGAACCAATACACCGGTTAAGGATAATCTCAAACTATACTGAGCAAAAGAAGTCAGACACAAAGGAGTACATACTATATGATCCCAACTGGCCCTTTACGAATAAAGTTTGTAACTCCTGGGACACCGAATCCAAATATATGCAAAGAAGGCAAATATACTCTGTATTCATGGAAAAGTAAATCCATGTTGCCTCAGGCTACACGTGGGAAGTAGCAAGAAGCTACAAAAGGTAAAAACGAACCCTTGGGGTGACAGAAATCTTGACTGGGGTGCTGCTTATAAGGATGTACATATTTGTCAAAAGTCAAAAACCTGTTAAAATGTATATTTTATTGTATATAAATTATACCTCAATAAAATGGATGGCAAAAAAAATCAATAGTCCTACAGAATAAGGCATGACAAAAGTATGTAAATAATTTACTATTGCCGAAACCGGTTTGGCTCAGTGGACAGAGCGTCGGTCTGCGGACTCAAGGGTCCCGGGTTCGATTCCGGTCAAGGGCATGTACCTTGGTTTCGGGCACATCCCCAGTAGGGGGTGTGCAGGAGGCAGCTGATCGATGTTTCTCTCTCATCGATGTTTCTAGCTCTCTATCCCTCTCTCTTCCTCTCTGTAAAAAATCAATAAAATATATTTAAAAAAATAATAATAACATACTATTTATTGAAAAGTGATCTTAAAAGGTTACTAACCAAGAAAAGTGTTTTGGTTTGTACTGAAAGAATATAAAGGCCAAAAGGAGTTTTTCTATTATCTACCTTGGGACAAATTTTTTAAAAACTTAAGAAAATGTACTTGGAAGGATAAACAGAGTAGTATTCTGAAATTCATAAACGTTACACATAGGTCTATCAACAATCCAAAAATAACTGGCCCATCTACAGGGTGTCCTCCAAAAAATGTATACACATTATAAAGACAGTGTATTAAAATACATTTCATTTTTAAAATAGAATAGAATCTGCCGAAACCGGTTTGGCTCAGTGGATAGAGCGTCGGTCTGCGGACTGGAGGGTCCCAGGTTCGATTCCGGTCAAGGGCATGTGCATTGGTTGCGGGCACGTCCCCGGTGGGTGGTGTGCGGGAGGCAGCTGGTCGATGTTTCTCTCTCATCGATGTTTCTGGCTCTCTATCCCTCTCCCTTCCTCTCTGTAAAAAATCAATAAAATGTAATAGAATCTAAAGCTACCAGCTGTTAAAGTGTGTATACATTTTTTGTGATACCCTATACTTTCCCATTTTACTTTTAGCACCAAAATATATGCATTAGCAAAAATGCTTTGGCACTACTGGTACAACTACAAATCAACTACTTAAGCCTGCTCAAATATAGGAAAAGATGTAATTCCTGATGGAAAATGTCAGACTTCTACCTTCTCTTTCCTTGGCTGGTTAAAAAGAGATCATAAAAAAGTCTGATTTATTAGAATTCAGCTAAATATACTTTTTATCAGCAAATGTTATTTTAAGGAATAGTTGAAACTCTTATACAATTAATACATCTATAGGTATACAAAAGACCAGTGTAAAATAATTTTGTAAAAATACACAAGTTTTCACCCTAGCCAGTTTGGCTCAGTGGATAGAGCATCAGCCTGCAGACTGAAGGGTTCCAGGTTTGATTCTGGTCAAGGGCATGTACCGCGTGGTTGTAAGCTCCTCCCTGGCCCGGGGCCCTGGTTGGGGCGTGTGCAGGAGGCAACCAATCGATGTGTTTCTCTAGCATCGATGTTTCTGTCTTTCCCTCTCTCTTCCACTCTAAAAATCAATGGAAAAATATCTTCAGGCGAGGATTAAAAAAATAAATAAAAAGACGCAAAAACACAAGCTTTCAGACTTAGATTTATAGTGGGAATTGAATCCCGTTTTGTGCCCTCACCTCAGGCTATAAGCCCCTGGTCGCCCAAGATAATTTCCCTAAAAACGCACTTAAACTATTACCAGTTCTGCATATAGAAAGTGGATAATAACCCCTGGCCTGTGTGGCTCAGTTGGTTGGAGCGTTGTCCCCTACAACCAAAAGGTGGCAGGTTTGATTCCCCATCAGGGTACATGCCCCATTATGGGCTCAATCTCCAGTAGGGGGTGTGCAGGAGGCAGCCAATCCTTGTTTCTCCCTCACATCAATGTTTCTCTCTTCCTGTCTCTCTAAAACCAACAAAAACAAATCTATAAATAAAAAAATAAAAATAAATGAATGAATAAAAATTTTAAAAGAGAGTGGGTAATTATTTCAATTTGCTAATAAACACTGCACCTGACCACGAGGAATGCTGGAATGAACAAGAGAGTCTCTGCTCTCAACTTACTATCATTTCACTCAAAAGAATAATCGATTCTTGAAAGTCATGGGCCTATTGGCCCTCAGGTCAATTCTCAGTCTGCCTCTGCTCAGCTGTGTCACAGTGACCAGCCTCCAAGGCTGAGTATTCCAGGCTGCCGAGTCACCTGAAAAAAGATGGGTTTGTTGGTGGAAGGCATGAATCAAACAGAAGGCGCTCCACCAAACTAAGACATAGAAGAGTGATTTCACAGCCTCTAAGTCCCACTCCCCCAAAGTAGTAAAGCAACACTTATTTGCACACTCTGTATTCCATCCTCTCTACTGAACTTCCCACTATTGTCTTCTAACATCTAAAGGAGGTCAATGTCCTGAAGTTGAAACAACAGACTGGAATCTAGGAAACCTTTGTTCAAAGTGAGGCTCTGCCTCCAACATGCTGCCAGTTCAGACAATTCCCTGAACTTGGTCCCTAATTTCTCTGGGCTCTTTCCTTATCTGCAAAATGACCTAATTTTCAGACTAGGTGATCTCTAATGTTCAAAACAAAACTCACCTTCCCCCAAACACTCATCCCCCTGAACTCCATTGTTGTTTACTCAGCCACCTGAGAGAAGCCTCCAAAGATTCCAATTCCTCCCCCTCATTTGTTATCCATCCCATCTCCGCCCTGTTCTAATAATTACAAGTCTTGTTTGTTTTAAGTCACTAAGACCCAACCACTGATTTCAGGGCCCACTGACTGGACAGTTTGGACCATACAATTCTTTCACCATCTCTCTGCCTCCATTCTTTCTTATATCCAATCCGTGCTGCAAAACCCCAAAAAGTACCCGATTGGTACTCGCCTATCTAAAATCCTTTACCAGCTTCCAAATGCTCTGAGTGAATACCAAACTCTCTTAGACCTGGAACCCACACACACCCTGCCACCCCTCCTATGCGATCCTGTGTCTCTGCTGTCTCCTTTGGCTGGGATACCTCACACACCTCTCATAGAGGTGACCTCCTCCTCCTCCTCCACTTCCTCCTCCTCCTTGACCCCAGCTCACACGGGAGTTTCTCTTCCACACCTCTTTGGTATAACTTTACCCTTTGCCTTCTATGACCTGTTGCACGCCCCGCTCCCAGCAGAGGGTGCCCTGGCATCCACACAGTGGCAAGGAAATGTAGTCAAGTGCAGAATTTAGAGTGCAGGTCTGAAGCCAGACTGCAAGGATTCAAATCCTTGGCTTTACTTTTTACTGTCACTATGGGCAAGTAATATATCCCACTCTCCACATATTTAGCTGGAAATAATGGAAAACATCAGTTTAAACATCGCAGGATTACAATGAGAACAAGAGATCATGTAGATCAAGTGTTTCACACCCTGACTGGGATAGTAGCAATAAAAAAAATGGGGAAAAAAATAACAGTTATTAGTAGCAGTGGCAGCAGCATCAGTAAAAAGACTTAGTTACTACTGTGTCAAGTACTGTTCAGGGAACCTAAGTATACCGTCTCACTGAGCCCTCTCTGGTGTACTATTTTTATCATCATCCCCATTTTCCCAGAAGAGAAAACTGAGCACACAGAAAGCTTGAGCAACTGACCCCAAGTCACCCGACAGGACCAGAATCCCAGCCTGGCTCCAGAGGCTTAGCTTTTTTAAAATTAAAAAAAAATTTAAATCTTCACCGGAGGATATTTTTCCATTGATTTTTTTTTAAGAGAGTGTGGAAGGGAGGGAGGGAGGGAGAGGGGGAGGGGAGCGGGAGGGGAGGGGGATGGGGAGGTAGGGAGGGAGAGAGAGGGAGGGAGGGAGGGAGAGAGAGAAACATAGATGTGAGAGAGACACATTGATTGGTTGCCTCCTGCACGCACCCTGACCTGGGGCTGGGGATGGAGCCTGCAACCAGGTACGTGTCCTTGACCAGAATGGAACCTGGGAACCTTCAGTTCGCAGGCCGACGCTCTATCCCCTGAGCTCACCGGCTAGGGCAGATGCCTAGCTTTTGCCGGCGTGCACAACAAATGCTAGATTATCAGGCAAGCAATAAGCGTTTGGTTAAGCAAAGGAACAGCAATACATTTATAGATGGGAGAAATACTAAAGGAAGTAACTCATATAAAGAAATGCATCTAATTCCTGGGTGACATAAGAAAAAAGGGTTTCTTTTTCCTCCTATATTTTGGCCATGTTCCAAAATTGTCGTGCTGGACTTTGGAGTTCACTCCGTGGGAAAGTAAAGCCTCCAGGGAGGCTCAAGGGAAAATTCGGAGGGCGGCGTTCCGCCCTGCCCCATCACGCCCATCCCGCCTACCCGGTCCCCCTCACATTGAAGGCCAGCAGCTGCCCTTCGGGCGCCCGGTGCAGCTCGCGGACCAGCTCAATGGCCCTATCGCAGAACATGGCGCAGTCGCCCCAGTCCCGTGGCCTCGTCAACTGCCCGCTTTCACGCCAAACGGTCGGTCAGCTCACGGCCGCAATTCTCGGATCCTGTAGTTCCGGGGTCCACAGCTCCTGATCTTAGCCTGCGCCTCTGATCTGCGCTTTGGCGCCAAACACGCCCAGCCAATAGGAGCACGCTGATGAGCCTCCTGGCCTACGGCGGCGGTAAAGGGACATTTCCCTCCACTGCGCAGCCTCCTACCAAAAGAGTCCTTCCCTGGCGAATAGGGGACAGTGGGAGGGCCTCCGTAGGAGCCTGTAAACTGAGCAGATTTCTTTTCAAATTTCCAGGCGGTTAAGCAAGAAACTTTAAGCGCAGCACAGCTTCACATAAACGCATGTTGGTTAACTTCCTTTTTCCATTTGGTTCATTCATTTCCACTTAAGTTCAAAGAGGTGCGCACTTTGAGGTTAAGGAAGGCTCAGCCCGGCCTGGCTCAGTGGTTGAGCGTGGGCCTAAGAACCAGGTTTCCCAGTCAGGGCACATGCCTGGGTTGCGAGCTGGATCCCCACTAGGGGGCGTGCAAGAAGCAGCTGATCAGTGATTGCCATCATTGATGTTTCTCTCTTTCCCTTCTTCTCTGAAATCAATAATAAAAAAAAAGGCTCAGAAGCTTGGTATGCATTAACCTTATGACACGGCATTTCCTTTGTTTAGTTTTGCATGTGGGTATTTTGTTTCATAGAAAAGGAAAACCAACTTTTATTGGGCATCTCCTGTGTGGTAGAGGCGATGACATATTTCATTTGCTTCTGAGGATTAACTCTTGGTACTGATTAGGAAACAGAAGTTAGGTAACTTGCTTAAGGTCACACAGACCTTGTATTTAAGCTTTCAATTCCACGGTACCACCTTTGGTGTTAAAGCAGTAATTTTAAAACATTTGTAGCTCTAGCTGATTTTTAAAAATATATATATTATTGATTTTTTACATAGAGGGAGAGAGAGTTAGAAACATTGATGAGAGAGAAACATCGACCAGCTGCTGCCTCCTGCACACTCCCCACTGGGGATGTGCCAGAAACCAAGGTCCATGCCCTTGGCTGGAAGCGAACCTGGGACCCTTGAGTCCGCAGGCTGACGCTCTATCTACTGAGCCAAACCGGTTAGAGCAGCCCTAGCTGATTTGGCTCAGTGGGTGGAGCATTGGCCTGCGGACGGAAGGGTCCTGGGTTCGATTCTGATCAAGAGCATGTACCTTGGTTGCAGGCTCCTCCCTGGCCCAGACCTTGGTTAGGGCTCGTGCAAGAGGCAATCAATCAATGTGTATCTCTCACATCTATATTTCTCTCTGTCTTTCCCTCTTGCTTCCACTCAATGGGAAAAATATTCTCGGGTGAGGATTAAAAAAATAAATTGTAAATCGCTCTAGTCACAAGGTCTACAGAGAGGGAAAAATGCTCTAGATCAGTGATGGGCAACCTTTTGAGCTTGATGTGTCAAACTTCGCCAAAAAACTGAGCATAACTCGGGTAGTGTGTCACTTTGAGGAAAAAACTAACTCCAAGACTCTAGTCGCAAATGTTTCATCTTCAGGAGCAGCAAATGTTTCATCCTCGGCATGCGGCCGCGTGTCATCAGAAATGGCTACGCGTGTCAGTGCTGACACGCGTGTCATAGGTTCACCATCACTGCCCTAGATTATAACATCAATTCACATAGCCCTATTCTTATTTACATAATTATGGAAATTTTCATAACCATATTGAACCAAAAGGTAAGAATTACTGCTATAGAAAATTCATTTTTGGCTACTTTTTTTAAAAAAGCAGTATTTTTTAATGAGCAATATTACTTGGATTCATTCTAGCCAACCTGAGAAACTATGTTCCTCTTTTGCAAATATACAGTGGATGTATGATCTGACAAATGAGCATGGGAATGGCCTCTTTACATTGAGTGTTATTTCCTTCTCAGCTCTATAGTAAGGGATAATTTAGCTAAGGGTTTTTATTAAATACACAGTTCTATAGTGGACTGTGATCCAAGGATCAAAAGCATCCACAGCTTTCCTTTGCCATAAACCTGTTTAATTTTGAACCTCAGGCCTGAGATTCACTTCCTCACCTGTACAGTGGGGACAACAGTATCCACTTCTGAGGGGCTATGATGATTCTTTATTCCTTCAGCAAATATTTATGAAATGTCTACTATGTAGTTGACATTGTTTTAGATACTGAAGATAAAGCAATGAACAAAGTCCTTGATCTTAGCCTATATTCTAGTGTGGGGAAACAGCAATACACAAATACAAATACATTGATAAATATATTAGGGAAAAGCTTGAAAAAGGGGGGGGGGGGAAGGCGTTAAAAATAAACCAAGGAAGGTGAGCAGAGTGATGGTGAGGGGGCCTCGGGGTTCCGAGTTAGTGTTCAGAGAAGGCACAGACCTGCAGTGGGGAAGGGAGTAAGCCATTGGGAGGGCAGAAAATCCAGGCAGCAAGAATGCAGGGCAAAGGCCTACGAGGAGGGTTGTGCGGTGGCTGGCACACATGCCACCCACACCCCTCCTGGGGGCCCCCGTATCAGCAAGGAGGCAGTGATGCTGGAGCAAAATGAGCAATGGAGAGGCTGTTGGCTAAGAGCAGATCCAGGGCTAGGGACTCTTTCATAAACTTTGATTTTATTTTCAGTGAGATGGGGAGCCATTGAAGTGTTTTGAGTGAACAAGTGACAGGACCGAACCTAGGTTGTAAAAAAGACCTTTGTGGCAGCTGGATTAAGTAGACAGAAATGGGGCACAGGTGGAAGCAGGAGATCACTTAGGTTATTAAAATAATCCAAGTGAGAGATGATGGCAGCTTGGTCCAGGTGACGAGAAGTGGGTGGATCCTAGACAGATTTTGAAGGGAGATCTGACAAGTGGAAAACGTGCTGTGGCAAAACGGGAGGAGTCAAGGATGATCCCAGGGTTTAACCTGAGGAACTGGAATGAGGGCCTTGTCACCTGAAGTGGGGAAGGTTCTCGATGGAGCTGGGGTGGGAGAAGGGTAGAGAGCTCAGCTTTGAATATAATTTCAGGTGCCTGTAGGATATGGACAAGAGATACAAATGCAGGTGTCACCAGTGTGGTATTTAAAGCCTGGATAACACCACTCAGAAAGTAAGTGTGGTCCAAGAGTTGGGGACTCTGTGGGCAAGGCGTGGTACCAAGGACACAGTTCTCCTTATTCTCTTATCTCCAGCCCTACCTTCCTAGCTTTTTTTTTCTATTAAAAAGGATTCAACGAGTATTAAAATAAAAGAAAATTATTTACAGTTTAGTTGCTGGATTCCCAATCTCCAGTATGTGTTGCTGTTATCACTTTAAAGAATTCACCATTTAAATTCCAAAAGTATGTTTGGACAAATATGAATGATGGTTGTGATTATTTAGTAATATGACCAATGAAACTGTTTTGCAATTTTTAAGTATCACTGCAGGAGCTACTGAATTTCTTAAAGAATTTCTAATTGATCTTAAATTATCAGTTGCCAATAGTTTTCACTAACACAAATGTTGAAATTCCAAAAGTTACTTTGGAATAAGTAAGCAAATCTCTTGGTTGCAGGTCGTTTGTAAAATAATAATACCATGTTAAAGGAAGCAAAAGCTATAAAACCAAATTTGTGACACTGCTCTCTTATTTTCTTTTCTCTTTTTAGGATGGGTTGAGTTAGTACTTAATTTGTCTTTCACAAATGGGAATTTATCTTTGAAGTAAGATTTCCCCCCACAGCTAATTCCAATTGTCTTATAAAAATATAAAATCTAATGCAGGTTTAAAAAAATAAATTGTTTCAGCCCCAAAGCAACAATTAAATATCTATACATTTGCTTCAAATTAAAATAAGACTACCTGAAAGCATTTTTTTTTTTAAGGTAAAGTCCTGGTGGGGGAATGGTTATAAATCATTAGAAAAGAACTGTTATTTGTTAACTTTTTCCTTTTGTTCTTATAAATCTTTACAAGGGCATTTCCAAGGAAAGCTCCAGATCGGGGTTCCAGCCTTGGGGAAAGTCAGAGAGCCTGGGGTGGGGGCGGGGGGGGGGGGGGGGGGGGGGAACGATCCACTGCGGCTGCGGCTCGGCGGGCGCTCCCTTCCGGGCCGGCGTCCTCTCCGCTCAGGCCACTGACCGGCCGGACGGTGCGGTTTCAGGGGAAGGAGGCCCCCGCCCACGGGACCAAGCCCGGGCTCCAGGGGCACCAGTCAGCCGCTCAGCCGGCCTCCACCAGGATGCACCGTGCGGTTACATCCGCCCTCTTCCAAGATGGCTTCCGGTCGGCGCCGGGGACTCTGGGTGCGCTCCGCGCTGAGCCGGGGAGGAGGCGGGCCGGGGCGGGCCCGGCGGGAGCTGGGCGCTGATTGGCCCCCGCGGTCCGTAGCCGGCTGCGGCGACCGGGAGCTGGAATGTGAGGGGCGGCGGGCTCCCGGCGGCGGCGGCATCTCCTGGAGCGGCGGCGACTGCGGCGCGGGAGGTGCGGACAAGGCCAGCTGCGCTCGGTGGCCGGCCGCGACGGCCGCGGGATGAGGAAGCGGACGGAGCCAGTCGCCTTGGAGCATGAGCGCTGCGTCGCCTTGGGCTCGTCTTCCTCCGGCTTGACCGCCCCGGTGCTGGACGCCGACTGCCGCCTGAAGCGCAACTTGCGTTTGGCGGGCAAGGCGCCGGCCGAGCCGCGCTGCGCCGCCGACGCG
Source organism: Eptesicus fuscus (assembly GCF_027574615.1). NCBI lineage: Eukaryota > Metazoa > Chordata > Mammalia > Chiroptera > Vespertilionidae > Eptesicus > Eptesicus fuscus. The sequence continues at coordinate 11,614,770 of NC_072484.1, forward strand.
GGCATGAAGCGAGCGCTAGGCAGGTGAGGTGAGGCCCCTCCATAAGTTACCCGGCCTGCGGGAGCGCCCCACGCCTACCCTCCATCCTTCCGAGGCCTCCCCCGACCTCCCGACGCCCTCCCCTCTCCGGTCCCTGAATCCCTGCATCCCTTTCCCAGGTCCCTACCCGCAGGAGCGCCCCTGCCAGCCCCCCACCCCCCTACAGCCCCCCAAGTTGTCTTCTGGCCCCCACCCACCCAGCCCTCTAAAGCCAGCCCCGCACCCCTACCCTTTCCCCGGTGAGCCATTAGGGACCCCTTCGGCAACGAGCTGGACGAGCGTCTCCCAGGGAGATGGAGTGGCTGGGAAATCACGACTCCGCGCGGGGAGAGGAGGAGGATGGGGGGAGGTGGGACAGCGGAAGGGTGGGCGCCGGATCCCGAGAGCTTTGGCCCCACGCGGATCTCCTCCGCCTTGGACTCAGCCCAGCGCCCCTCTCACCAGGTTGGCGTGCACGGAAGCGGACGGGTACCCGGTTTCTCACTTAGCGAATCCTTCTCTAGGGTAACTAGTTGTCAGGAGTGGCATTCTCTGCTCAGAGCTGCCAGACCTTTAGGGAAAAGTTGAATGGGCTGCTGTGTCCCGGGGAAAGGAAGGATGCTCCGCATTCCCAGCTGTGGGAGGGAAACCTGTCGTTCGCTCTGCAGTTGGCTGCTAGCGCTTGAAATTTGTCCGCTTGAGTGTCTCCTTGGGGATCTCCGTAATGTCGGGAAATCATTTGGTTGGGTTTTCGCTTTTGTAGATAAATACGTTTATGTAAAACCGACTTCAAAATTGAGATAGTATATTTAACGACCAGATTTCTCTCCCGTAAGCTGGTTTCTTAACCATCTGGCTGTTTGTAGAACATGTCATTCATGGCAGTTTTGAAGTCCTGATGTTTCATGGTGTTGGAAGAAGTTGGTGTATTCTCAGGTGCTGTATCAGAGTCATTTCCTCCAGGGCGAACTGGAATGCCCTTAAAATTGACATTGGGCACTTCAGTGTAAAATATTTATTCAAATAGTCCCTAAATATATCAATTGCCTAAAAGATCAGTACATTTAAAATATGAATGTTTGGATAAATAAAAACAGTAGCTCCTTCAAAATTCAATTTTATTTTTTAATCATGAAATTAAACCACATACTCCTCTAAGTAAGTGCTTTCCATAGTCCTAGAAGGTCAGGGAATGACAGTATTTTTTATTAAAAAATCATGATTAGCTTTAGTGCACTTTTATTAACAGGCTTAGCATAGCACTTAGGTAGGTTGGGAAATACTTTAAAGAAATCAAATGGTGATGCACAGTAATGTTTGGAGAAACAATGCTGACTTGATACCTCCCTTGAAAGATGTACTATATTAAAAGGATTTGTATGGGGGACAAAAGAGAGACCTTCAAGTGGTGTTCCTGTCCTCTGGATAAACAAAAGGCTGTTAGGGGAATAAAAAGAAAAGCGGAGGGCAGAAAGGCCAAATTTGTGTGGTATGCCATGGCTTCCTTCCCTGTTGCCTGTAATTCTCCTGGGCATTATCCTGCTTTGTTTTCTCCTGTAGCCGGGTCTCTGCTCAACTGCCACCTCCTCCGAGAGGCCTTCCCAGACCAGCACATCCAAAAGAGCTTTCATGCCACCTCTAACCCCCTTATTGTGTTTATTTTGTTCTTCATTGCATTTATCCCTTACCTGACCTTGTAATTGCCTGCATACTTGACTTGCTTTGTGGGTTGTCTCCTCCCTCATAAGAATGAGAGCAGGGATATTGTTTTCTCCATTTCTCATCTCCAGTGCCTGGCACTTAGTAGGTGGGAGAAAATACTTGCTGAATTAATGACTAAGATAAATACCTAGAACTGGAATTGCTGGCCAAGGTTGTGTGTTAACTTTGAAAGGTAACGCCAAAGTGCCTTTCAAAGAAGTTGTGGTTTGTAACTCCCTCCAGCAGTGTCAGCTGCCACCCCAAATATTGAATAGTACCATGTATTTTTACCTATTCTATTCGATTGAAGAAAACAACATCTGATTTGTAGCATTAATTTGCATTTCTTAATTGTGAGCTGGCAACTTTTGTGTTCTTTTATAAACTGTCATATATGTTTGGGATTATTTACATCTTTTAAGATCCTTCTTTGTTCGGGGTCCTGCACATTTCTTTTACCTCTGTGGTGTCCATGTTAAAATATACAAAAGTAGAGAAGATGATATAATGAACCTCCATGTATCCGTCACTTCATTTCAACAGTTTTCCATATTTGTCTCTATCATGGAATCATTTACTTGTCCTCCTCCATTTTTTGCAGGATGGGAGACTAGACTATTTTAAAATAAATAATTTCATCTATTAAAATAAATAAAATTATTTCATCTATAAATATTTCATAGTATGTCTTGAATAAATAAGGACTTTTGAAATATAAATAACCCCAATGCTATTATTTATCAGAATTAACAATTATCTGTAATTAATTTAATATTATCTAATAGTCTACATGCATCTTTACAGTTGTCTCAGAAATGTCTTCTTTTAGGTTGATTTGTTTTAAAATCCTGTACATTTCTTAAGTTTATTCCTAATTTTTTTTGTTGTGATTTGAAATAGGATCCTCTCTTATATTACATATTGTTATTAGTTGTTATTTATAATTTTATAATTTGCAATTTACATAATCTTAATTTCTAGTAATTTTTGCAGTGGTTCTCTTGGATTTTCCAGGTACATTATCTTGTCAGCTGTAAACAATAAGAATTTTGTCCCTTGTTTTCTAATTTATATGTCTCTTGTTTCTTTTTATTATTATTATTATATTGTATTTCCAGAACAAGGTTAAATAATAGGGATGATATTGGGTACCCTTGTCTTGTTCCTGACTTTAATGAGAATGTTTTTAGTGTTTTTGCCACACTAGTTATTTTACTAAGGGTTGTGTTGTTGCTGTTTTTTGTTAATATATTTTATTGATTTTTTTACAGAGAGGAAGGGAGAGGGATAGAGAGTTAGAAACATCAATGAGAGAGAAGCATCATGAGAGAGAAACATTGATCAGCTGCCTCCTACACACCCCCTACTGGGGATGTGCCCGCAACCAAGGTACATGCCCTTGACCAGAATTGAACCCGGCACCCTTCAGTCCGCAAGCTGATGCTCTATTCACTGAGCCAAACTGGTTAGGGCTGCTGTTTTGTTTTTAATAAAAAAACTCTGTTATTATGTAGTCAGCTACATTCTATTTATTTTACTTGGTAGTTTAACACTATTATTTGTGAGACTACTCTGTAATTTTCTTTTTAATGCCATTTTTTTCAAGTTATTTCAGTATTTTTATAGCTTTATTAAAAGCTTTTTCTTTCTCTTTGTTAGCTAGTTTAAATACTTTTAAAATGATCTGTTTCTTTAAATTTTGGTAGAATTCCCCTATAAAGCTACCTATTTTTTAGAATATAAGCAACTTGAATAACTATTAAAGTTTCTTACATTTGTTATTTCTTTCTGGGTTCGTTTTGGTAATTTATATGCTCATAGAAAATCATTAGTTATGTCCAGATTTTCCTCTGTACCTGGGGCTATTTCCCTAGTCTTGTTCCCCATTCTGTGTAGCTCCCTCATCTTTTCCCCCCTTGATTTAGGCTATGTGTCAATGTAAGAAACATTAAACTTGTGAAGAATTTTTGTGAGTTTATTTGAGTCAAGCTGTCGACAATTTCTGGGAAGCAAAATCTCAACAGACTGAGATGATGCTCCAGAGAATAACAGTTTTGCACCTTATTTTATACATCAAAAGAGGAGATGTAAGTGGGTTACATGAAATCCATTGGTGATAGATTAGGGAGATGGAAGAAAGCAAAGTGGGGAAACCTCTTGGATTGCATGAAAAGTAAAATGATAGACATATACATCTTTTACATAGGTGGGTACAGGATAGTTAGCAGTCAACAACATGATAATAACAATGAAAGGCTCTGTGGCCTTCACACTGGTGCATTGGCTGTGCCCTGAGGGGTCTGGGAAAAGGGGAGTTGCCCTGATATTTCAAAGGAATGTTATTGAAGATGCAAAAGACAACACTAGTAAACTGGCTTAGTTAAGGTAAAGATTGACTTTTGCCAGGGAATATTCTAGCCTAGGACATGACTACCTGCCATAAATTGCTTTCAGTTAAAAAGTTTTAATTTCAGACAATGCTTTGTGTTTACTTTAGGTCTCAGAGTTTACAAGGCCTTCTCTGAGCTTGTCAGGTTAGCATGTGGCACCTTTTTGTCCATACAGGTAATAATATACCTACTACCTACCCATGCACCTGTTATAGGATAAATCAGTGGGCCAGATTTCCCAGGCACGAGTGAGTGTGAGGTTCTTGAGGTACTGCTGAAGTAAGCATTTTCAGGAACCCCCATGGGAGAATGAGATGTGGTAGAAGGCTTTATTTGCATGGAGTTACATTCCTCGGGTTGTAAAGTCCCAAGTCCCTTAAACCAGTCCTGAAAGAGGTGCAGCAGCTGGGGTTCCAGCAGGGCCAAAAGCAATGCCAGTGTCCATCCAGAATGTCCATTCCAGGTTGCAGCTGGGGTCTGGACAGTATTAGACTAATTGAAGCCCATTAGTCCATTGTGTGGGCACAGGGGAGCGCAGCCCCTGCAAAAGGAGAGCCAGGAGCCTGGCCTGCAAATGCCAAGAGAGGGGACTTCCTTTTTTTACAAGTTTAAATATTCAGGTTTTTCACTCTCAGTGGCCACGCCTATTCTGGCCATTTAACCTGTTCCCAGGTGTGATTGACAAACAGCCACCTTCCACATCACTCAGACCTTACTGAACATGTGTCCAAACTGCCTTTGTCCAGTCCCCCATTGATCAGCAGGGAATAGACTTGGAGAATGTTAATTTACAGCTTTCTAACAAAGCTATGTAAATGGCATGCCTATATTATCTAGTGTTCCCTTTACTCCTTTCCTGTTAAATAATAACCAGATTGTTAACAATGGTATCACACGTATCAACTATATATTATTTATTAATTTTGGGAGACCGGGATGATGCTGAGGGCTGCAGAGAAGTGCTGAGAACTTGTTTTTTTCTGAAGGAGGCAGCAGTTACTGTTTTCTCTCCTGTTGTTGCCTGGCAGGAATGTGGGACCAGGGTGGCCAGATCTTCCAGTCTCTCCAGAAGACTAACTGGTTGTGTGTGTGTGTGATCTCTGACTTTTAATTTAGTTTTTTTTTTTTTCTTTTTAATCCTTATCCAAGGAGTGAGGATATTTTTCCCATTTATTTTTTAGAGAGAGTGGAAGGGGAGAGAGATAAAAGAGAGAGAGCGAGTGAAACATTGAGAGAGAGGCACGTCAGTTGGTTGCCTTCTGCAATCTGCAACCCAGGTGTGTGCTGTTGACCAGGAAGCGAACCCATTACCCTCCAGTGAGCAGGTAAACGCTCTAACCACTGAGACACACTGGCCAGGGTGATCTCTAACTTTTTAAACATTGGCAACCAATTCAGAAGAAAACAACTTTGGAGGTCAAAATAAACCTAGTTTTGTTTTGTTTTTTAATTTCTGGATTTAAATTTCTGATTATTCTTAAAGGTAAATGTTTATCTAACTCAACCTGCATTCCACAAGTGGATAAACTAGATAATTAGTTTTGATTTGCAGTCTGGTATGAGGAAGGGCTTGCCAAATGAGAGATTTTGTGGGCCTTTTATGTTCTTTTCAGTAACCCTGGAGTTGTTGGAAATATGCATTAAAGGCATAAATGGTCTAAATTGTACCCTATGAAGGCAGTAATGAGATGTATAGGTCTGTGTGTTTCAGTCGGCTAGGCTTTAGCCTTCAATTTCCAGCCCTCAGGCCAGATCTGCAGGATGACCGAGATCTTTGGCTGCATGGGAGGTAGCATAGCTGTCAACGTAGGAAATATTCAAACTTGTGAAGAATATTTGTGAGTTTATTTGAGCCAAACTGTCCATGATTGCTGCGAGGCAAATCTCAATGGATTGAGATAATGCTCCAGAGAATAGCAGTTTTGTACCTTATTTTATGCATTACAATCAAAAGAGGAGATGTAAGTGGGTTGGTTACATGAAATCCATTGGTGATAGATTAGGGAGGTGGGAGAAAGCTAAGTGGGGAAATATCTGGGATTGGAGGAAAAGTAAAATGATAGACACATACATCTTTTACATAGGTTAGTACAGGATAGTGTTATGTCAACAATTAACAAGATAAAGAGAAGATTTATAGTTTCCACCCAGATGTGTTGGTTGTGCCCTGAGGGGTCTGGATAAAGGGGAGTTACCCTGACATTTCAAAGGAATGTTGTTATAGATGCAAAAGACAATAAGGCAGGTTTAGTTAAGGTAAAGATTGACTTTTTTTGTCAGGGAAGAGTCTAGCCTAGGACATGAGTACCCACCATAAACTGCTTTTAGTTTAAAAGGTTTTAATTTCAGACCATCTTTGGTGGTTATTTTAGGTCTCTGAGCATACAAGGCCACTAAGCACGCCTTCCCTGAGCTTGTCAGGTTTAGTATGTGGTCCCTCAAAATCCACATAGTGATGAACCCTTGCATGTAAACACAGAAGAACTGAGGTATCACCTTGTTTCCTCCTTGACCCAAAGGAAGGGACTTCATCTAGAGCTGCTAATGGCTTCACCATAACCTAGAAAGGTGGGTGACTGAGGTTAACCTCTGTCGTCTTCGACATTAGCCTTCCTGGGAGTTAATATTAAGCCCACCTTCTAAGCCTCTCTTTATCCATCGAGAAGATGAGAGTGTGTTCTGAGTTAGCTTTTGTAGTTAAGGTTTGCTTTTTCCCATCCCCTTTCTCCTCTTACTCCCCCAGAGTATAGTATAGTTTGTGCCTGGACTGTGACAAGCAAGGGGGCAGACTTTGTTACGAAGCCTCAGCAGGGTTCCCTGGTTGGGTCCATCTCTTCCCAGTTGTGGTTTATCTTATCAAGGCCAGATCCCAGGACTCTGGAACGGGGCTCGTTGTTTGCATTTGGTGGAACTCTGTGTCCTTGTACGTGTACTTGCTTCCCAGTTCTTTTCAGCTGGTGTGTACTCTCTTCTCAAGGGAGTGTCTCTTCTACAGTAACTTTGAGCAGACACTGCTCAAATGTGGGAAATATTTTGGGGTAGATTAAAAGCTCCTGAAGACACTTTCATGGAGATAGCCTTAGAAAGAGGTATAGAAGATGGGTCACTTTCTCAGGGTATGTTGACAGTGACAAAAACGGGATGCTGTTCCAGACTCAGGGTCTTCCTCCCATTAGGGCACTTTTCTTTCCAAAATGAAGTCTGTAGAAAAGTTTTCTGGAATAGGGTCTTGAAAACTGACAGATTAAGTTAACACTCTTTACCCAGAGATGGTGCCTACAGAACTGGGGTATCAGTGGATTTATGCTTTGCCAGAGAATTCTTTCAGCATAGAGAGTGGGTAAGTCGTTTGTTTCATCCTGAACTGAAGTCTGGACTGGCATTGAGAAAAGGGGATGCTGACACAGAGAAGAACAATATCTAGGAAGCCTTGATGAGAATGTCCAGTTAGCAGAAAGACTCATTATTTAGGCTTGGTGCCCATTGTGGTACCATTTGCTATTATAGAGGAAAGCTTGCATAGATAACTGAGCCCCAAAGTGAGTGTTTTCAGGTTCTGTGGCTTGAGGTGAGTTGCTTAACTTTCTGAGTTTGTTACTTCCTCTGTGATGTGGGGATAAAAATATCTTCCCTGTAGGATTGGGGTAAGGCTCAGTGGCATCTTCTATGCCATGATTATTATTAATATTATTAATTGAAAGTATTGAGAAAACTCTTGTTAACTTAGGTCAAATAGCATTTACCCTTCCCCGCCTTTTTTGCCCCCAAACTGTTATAGTATGTCTTAGCTAGTTTTCATGCCTATACTTTAGTTGTCTTCATGATTAATTAACATATGTGTTGGTATTAGAACAATTTTAAACAATACTGTTTGGTCATTCAACACTTTTTTCCACCTGTTTATTTAGCAGAGTTTGAATACCTGTTACAGTAACTCTTCTAAGTGCTGAGGCTGCAGCATTGGGTGCAGGTCTTGTCTTCTGGACTTTACAGGGGGAGACAGATGCTGCATTAGGTGCTCAGAGCTCGGAAGAGAAAAGTAAAGCCAGTCAGGAGCAGCTACTCTGTGTGCACAGTTTGGGTGTAGAAGGCCTTTCTGCTAAGGGGACATTTGAATGGAATGCCACTGGCTGCTTTAGAGCAGAGAAATGTCATTACCATGTCACTCTGGCTACTGTGATGAGGACAAGCTGAGAGACTGTGAGACCAGAGGGACCAGATAGGAGTCATCCAGGCAACAGATGATGGGGTTAAGGCCTGGGGTAGCTATGGAAATGAGGTGTTACATTCTGGATCTGCTTTGAAGTAGGTGTCAACAGGATTTGCTGATCAATTAGTATGAAAAATCAAGGAGTGTCAGAGAGGATTCACCAGTTCTCTCCTGAGCAACAGGAAGAAGGGAGCTGCCATATGCTGAGATGAGATGATTATGGGAAGAGCAGGTGCTTTGGGGTGTAATGAGTTTTGTTTGGGCATGGTGAGGTGCTTATTAAATGTTCAAGTGGAGTAGATAGGAGGAGTTGGAGTTCAAGGAGAGTTAGAGCAACATATGACTGTTCGCCTATAGATGGTCTTCAGAGTTAGGATGGGGATCATAGGCTTGGCCTGGGCCCTGCATGGTTAGGGGCTGGGACAAAAGGAGGCTCAAGCCAAGGAGACCTGGAGGGAGGGAGTTGGAAGGAGAGCTAGGAGGAAGAGGTCGAGGCAGCCACTTGAAAGCCTGTTGCAGAGGAAAGCAAGATCTGCCACTGGATTTGATGACATGGAGATCAGTGGTTAACAAGTGTGGCCAATTGGAGTGGTGGGAGTAAGAGCCTGATGGAGTAGCTCAAGAGAGAGGAAGAAGTGTAGCTTTTTCAAGGCGTTTTGCCATAAAAGGGAACAGTAATGAGGGGGAAGCTGAAGTGGGAGGAGGTTTCTGACCAGTGTTGCTAGAGGCCTTGGTATGCTCACGGGGACAACAATCCAATAGGAGAAAGACTGGCTCTGCAGGCTCTGTGGGCGTGGTGTCTCTGGGACCCAGTGCCCCAAGGCCAAGTGGAGGGTCCCCAGACAGGAAGGCAGGCTAAGGATGCTCTGAAGGTTTAGGGATTTCTTTGGGAAGCTTTGGAAGTTCTCTTCTGGTTACTTCTGTTTTTCTGAAATAAGAGCGAGGTCACCTGCTGAAGGGAAAGAAGGTCTTTCCTTTTCAGTTCTCTGTCTGGACCCAGTCTTAGTTTTCTGTTTTTGACCTGATCAGACATTTCCTACCATATTTCCTAAATTCTCATTAACATGAACAATCAAATCGCTTGTTAAGGACTCTTCTTTCTGACATGTAATGTTTCAGAAATGGATGATAAAAATGCCTCCCATAGGAAGTCGTTTCATCCATGACTTGCAGTGTGTCTGAGAAGCCATGCATGTTTTGCACAGTGCTGCCCAGTTCTGGGGGGCCTGAGCAGGAAGACAGCACTCCATGAGGTCCCTACACAATCCCAGTGAGGAAGGGAGGTCCCTACACGATCCCAGTGAGGAAGGGGTTAGAGCTGGGTTTGAGGAGGAGGTGGGAAAAAGATCAACATGAACTGAGGTCAAGATAGAGTGATTATGTGGGACCTAGGTAGAATTGTTATCTCAGGTTTTACTAATACACAGATAGCTAAATTTCTAAATAGAATTCGTCTTGAGATGGTACTTGTGGACTCTGTCTAAATCAGGTGATCTATTTACTAGGTATGAAAATGTCCTGAGAAGGTAAAAAAAGGACCGAGTAGATGGCTGTCAGTATAAGGAGTTTCAGAAGATTAATACTTCATTTTGCAAAGATGAAGGCAGAGAAAGGGTATCAGTGAAGGAATACAAGTGTATCTCAGGAATGCTAGGATTTAGGGTTTATTCTTGAAGCTTGAAAGAAGTGGCCCTGAGCTTTAAGGTAAAGAAAAGGAAGTTCAGATTGTTTTCAGTTCTTACCAGATTTGTGGGATCTCCACATAAGATTTAGATATATTGCCTGGCCGGCATGGCTCAGTGGTTGAGTGTGGAGGTCACAGTTGGAGTCCCAGTTAGGCATATGCCGGGGTTGCAGGCTCGATCCACAGTGTGGGGTGTGCAGGAGGCAGCCAATCAGTGATTCTCTCTCATCATTGATATTTCTATCTCTCCCGCTCCCTTTCTGCAATCAATTTAAAAAAAAGATTTAGATATATTGACTGAATTATTCATAATGGGAAGGGAAAAATATTCAAAGTCTAAGCAGGTCATTTTGATGTTGTAGTTCAGGGCCCTAAAAGAGATATATAGCTTTTAACCTTCATCTGTTTTCTTCTAATATTGTGTACAACAGAGACTCCCTATCCTTTTCATCCTGATTTGTGCCATCCTGGTCCTGGCATATCATGTTGTTTGTACCTGAAAGTGGCCATGTCACTGCTGGGTGTTTAGCAAGCAGTTATCGTGCTAACAGAGGCCATGCTTTGCATTAGGTATGTAAAGATGAAAGAAGGCAGTACCTTGGTCCTGTCCTGGTAGCTCAGTTGGTTAGCATGTCATCCTAATATATCAAAGTTTGATCCCCGGTCAAGGCATATACAAGAATCAATCAGTGAGTTCATGGATAGGTGGAACAACAGGTTGATGTTTCTTTCTCTCTTTTTCTTCTCTCTTTAAGATTAATGAATTAAAAATTTTTTTTAAAGAAGACAACAGTACCTATCCCCAGGGAGTTTGTTGTCTATCCATTTTTCTTCATGCAGCCATCAGCTCTTAATGTTCAAATATTTTTTTAAAATTGATTTTAGAGAGAGAGAGGAAGGGAGAGGGATAGAGAGGCACCCTCTCTGGCTCCGTTTGCTTCTCTCTTATTTTAATTTTTTTTCTCATTACAAAAGTAAAAAGATGTCTTAATAAAACTTTAAGACAGAAGATAACTGAAAAAATGGAAAATCCCTGGATAATTACTGTTTACATTATAGCATATACCAAGGATATAGCTTGCCTATTTGTACTTTCTTTTTTTTTTCTCCCCCCCCCCCCCAACACCTGTACTTTCATTCATTTAATAAATACTATGAGCCTACTGTATGCTAGAGGATGTGAATAAAACATTGCACAAGAGTCAGACAGGTCCCAGCCTTTATGGAACTTACATTCTCATGAAGGAGAGAGACAGCAAAAAGCTAGCAGGTAAATATTCAGTAAAATTTCAAGGAGTGGTAAAGTACTATGAAGAAAACTAAGCAATGCAGTGTTAAAACAAGACTATAAGCCCAAAATGGCCCGGTGTTATCAAACCAAGAGTTTGGGCTCTCCCAGAAATGGAATCATAACCAGTCAATCAGGATTCCTGTCACTAGCACTAGTTAGGTCATCTGCCTGACATACCCTCCCTTCCCCTAAAGGAAAGTGACCTTGCAACAACCAACCAGCCTTTTTGCCTAGTATACCTTCCTTCTCCATGCTTCCTTCTGCCTGTAAAATCTCATTTTATACAGCTTCTCTGAGCTCCTTTCTGTTTGCTAGATTGGATGCTTCCCAATTCACGAATTGCTGAGTAAAGCCAATAAGATCTTCAAAATATACTCAGCTGAATTTTGATATTTTAACAGTAGGTAATATAGTTGTGTGTAAAGCACCTGAAAATGAGCTGTGCTTTGGTGGTAAAACATTATAGTTTTGTTTATCTCTGCCAGGAGAGTAAGGCCTTTTCAGAGTAGGATACCTAGCTATTACTCAATTATACAAACATCCCATGATTTTTTTTTTTTATTATTTCTTTCCTCTGGGAACAGAGATATTTATGGGCTGCTCATGTATATTTTATTAAGGGCTTAAAGTTTTCAATTTTGTTGAGTGAACAAAATTACTTGCTCCTGATATTGACTGTTCAAATAAAATTTTGAACTTTGTCTATCAGTTTCCACCTATAACTTGAGAAGGATTTAATCCAAATTTTAGTCTTGGGGATGAAGTTTGATTTTACTCTTTTGTCCCTTCTGAAAGAATATAATGGAATGTATGTGATATAATAGGATATATATTGTAAAATGTAAGTATATCATCATATAAAATATATCTATTTTATATCATATAAAATATATTAACATAATGAAATAAAACATACTCTTTCTTAATAACATTACTGGTTACAGTTATGGAGGAATTGGTGAAAACCAGAGATAGACACATTTTAAAAGAAATATAGAACTTTCACTTCCAGCCAAGATGGAGTAACAGGGACTGAATTTACTTTCAAGTAATCACAACAGCAATAACAAAAAACAAACAGAATGCATGACACAAAAGTTTAACACTGGGCACCAATAATGAGAGACAGTAATCTTGTGACAAACAAATAATGTGACTCCTGAGATGACCCCAGCTTACTGCCAGGAGAGAGTTTCTCTGCTGCAGCCCAGAAGGGCAGAATCTGATGTGGAGCCTGGTGCAGTTCCTGAGTTGTGAGTAAGGAGCTGAGAGTCTGGGAAGACCTATGTGCCTATGGTTTATAGGAGAGAGGACCAATGAGAAGGGCACAGAGACATTTGCAGAGGAGCCATCTTGGGCATTCAATAGAGCAGTGCTTAGCACATTTGGGTAAGAGAACTATCTGAGGCTGGGGCAAGAACTTCAAAGAAGGTTTAGATAGAATAGTTCCATTTCTCTATAATAAGACCGAAATTCCCAGGAAATTGGGTTACATCACTTAGGAACATCGTGCTTCAGTAATGGGCACTAGACAGATTACTGCTCTGTACCAGCCTATTAAATCTGAGCCCACCTAACAAGACCCAGAAGAATCAAACTGTTTTCAAGTAACTTGACTACATCCTGAAATAAGATTACAGGCATATGAAAATATCCAGCACCCAACAAAGTAAAATTCAACAAGGTTTGACATCCCGTTTAAGATTTATTAGTTTGTTTGGGCTGTTATAACAAAGTAACACAGACTGAGTGTCTGAAACAAGAGAAATTAAATTTTTCACAATTTTGGAGGCTAGAAGTCTGAGATGAAGGAGGCAGCATTGGCTTCTGTGGCTGCTGACCTTGGCTTATAGATGACCATCTTCTCCCTGTGTCTTTAAATGGTCTTCCCTCTATGCATGTCTTTGTTGAGAATCTTATCAGATTGCATCCCATTCTAATGATCACATTTTAACTTACTTACCTTTTTATTTATTTACTAGAGGCCTGGTGCATGAAATTCGTGCATGGGTAGGGTCCCTAAGCCTGGCTGGCGATCAGGGCTGCTCAGGTTCCCCGCCTCCTCCTTCCCTCACTCCCTCAGAGCCTGCTGCCGCCCACCGGTCGCCCGCCATGTTCTGTGCTGCCCCCTGGTGGTCAGCCATATTAGCCTTTTTCTATAGAGAGAGTGGAAGGGAGAGGGAGACACACTGAGAGAGAAACATTGATGTGGAGAGACTTATCGATTGGTTGCCTCCCGCACGCCCCCCGACCAGAGCCAGAGATTGAGCTTGCAGCCAAGGTATGTTTAGTCAACAACATACCTGACTGAAATCGAACCTGTGATCCTTCAGTCTGCAGGCTGATGCTCTATCCACTGAGCCAAACTGGCCAGGGCTTTTTACCTTTTAAAGACTCCAAATACAGCCACATTCCAAAGTACTACTGGGTTAGGGCTTCAACATATGAATTTGGGGGAGGAGGGAGACACAATTCTGTCCGTAACACCAAAGAGATATTCTGCAAAGATATGGAAGAATATGACCTATAATGTGGAGAATAATCAATCAATGGAAACTAACCCAGAACTGACACAGATGTCAAAGTTAGCAAAGAAGGACATTAAAACAATTATTTGAATTGTATTTCATTTGTAAAATTAAGTAGAGTCATGAAAGACAGGAAAATTACCCCCCAAAAATTCTAAAGATGAAAACTATGTGTGATATGAAAGATACACTGAAGGACATGGTAGATTAGACACCGGAAGTCAAGATTCAGCTATCCAACATGAAATAGAAAAGAATCAAAATTTTTCAGAAGCAGTACTGGGCTGTAGCACAACTCTAGATTGCTTAATACTAGTATATGGGTAGTTCAAGCCCCTAAAAAACGGGAAAGAAAATAGGTTAGAAACCTAATGGCCAGAAACTTTTCAAACTTGATGAAAACTATAAACTCACTAAGAAGTTCAGTGAATCACCCGCACAAAAAAACATGAAGAAAACTATACCAATGCACATCATACTCAGCTTGTCCAAACCCAGTGATAAAGAGAAAAATCTTAAACAGAGCCAGAGGGGAAAAGGTATGTCCTGTAGAGAGGAACAGAGATGTATGCAACAGCAGATTTCTTGTCAAGAAAAAACACAAAAACAGGCAGTGGAATAACATCTTTTTTGTTAATACTCACTGAGGATATTTTTCCCATTGCTTTTCAGATAGTGGAGAGGAGGGAGGAAGAGGGAGACAGAGGAGAGAGAGATAAACATCAATATGAGAGAGACACATTGATTGGTTGCCTCCTGCAAGGGATCGAACCTGTAATCAAGGTCCACGTCCTTGACTGGGAATCAAACCCACGACTCTTTGGTGCTCAGGCCAACTCTCTAACCACTGAGCAGGGTTGGCCAGGGCTGGAACAACATATTTACTTGTTATATATTTTTTATTGATTTCAGAGAGGAAAGGAGAGGGAGATAGAAACATCAATGATGAGAGAGAATCATTAATCGGCTGCCTCTTGCACACTCCCATTGGGGATCAAGCCCGCAACCCGAGCATGTACCCTTGACTGGATTTGAACCCAGGACCCTTCAGTGTTCAGACTGACACTCTATCTACTAAGCCAAACCAGCTAGGGCTGGAACAACATCTTTAAAGCACTGCGGGGGTTGGGGGAGAAAAAAAACACTGTTCACCTAGAATTCTTTACCAGGTGAAAACATCTTTGAAAAACAAAGACATATGAAAGCTGAGCGAATTTATCATTACCTGCAGATCCACACTGTAAGAAATATTAAAAAATGTCCTCAGGCAGAAGAAAAATTATACCAAATGGAAATCTGAGTCTACACAAGTGAATGAAGACGACTGGAAATGACTGCATAAGAAAATATATAAGATGTTTTTATTAATACTTTAATTTCTTTAAATGAAAATTTTTTTTTTTTTTTAAATATATTTTATTGATTTTTTACAGAGAGGAAGAGAGAGGGATAGAGAGTTAGAAACATCGATGAGAGAGAAACATCGATCAGCTGCCTCCTGCACACCCCCTACGGGGGATGTGCCCGCAACCAAGGTTGCCCTTGACCGGAATCGACCCGGGACCCTTGAGTCCGCAGGCCGACGCTTATCCACTGAGCCAAACCGGTCTCGGCATAAATGAAATGAAAATTGTTTATCCAAAAATAACAACAGTGCTTTTGGGAGGTTTATAACATATAAAATTAAAATTTCTCATTACAAATGCATTTCGCACAGGAGGGAATAAATGGCAATACCCTTTTGTAAGGTACTTAATATTATACTAGAGGCCCGGTGCACAAAATTCGTGCACAGAGGGGGGTTGTCCCTCAGCCCAGCCTGTACCCTCTCCAATCTGGGACCCCTTGAGAATCTTTCCAAAAATAGGGACTTTTTTAAAATGCCGTGGGACGCGGGACAAATGGTTAAAAATTGGGACTGTCCCGCCAAAAGCGGGACGATCTGGTCACCTTACCTTAACTGCCCTCCTGCAGGGTTGATCACCTCCAAATGCCCTCCCTTGCAGGCCTGGTCCCTCTCAACTGCCCTCCCTTGCAGGCCGGGTGCCTCCCAACTGCCCTCTCCTGCTGGCCATCTTGTGGTGGCCATCTTGTGTCCACATGGGGGCAGGATCTTTGACCACATGGGGGCAGCTATAGTTTGTGTTGCAGTGATGATCAATCTGCATATTACTCTTTTATTAGATAGGATAGAGGCCTGGTACAGGGGTGGGGGCCAGCTGGTTTGCCCTGAAGGGTGTCCCTGATCAGGGTGGGGTTCCCTTGGGGTGTGGGTTAGCCTGAGCAAGGGGCCTGTGGTGGTTTGCAGGCTGGCCACGCCCCCTGGCAACTCAAGCAGAGGCCCTGGTATCTGGAATTTATTTTCCTTCTACAATTGAAACTTTGTAGCCTGGAGCGGAGCCAAGCCAAGCCTGGGGCTCCCTCCGAGGCCGGCAGCCATTTGTGTTGAGGTTATAATTGAAACTTTGTTGCCTTAAGCAGGGGGGCCCGGCCAGGGTGTGCGGAAAGCTTTGCTTCCCCTGTTGCCGGGGGCAACCTTGGCCTGCTCTCTCAAGCTCCATTCTGCCGCCATTTCTGTTTGAATTTGTTTACCTTCTATAACTGAAACTTTGTAGCTTGAGTGGAGGCTTAGGTCTGGCAAGGGCAGGCGGAAAGCTTGGCTTCCTCTGTTACCTAGGAAACCTTGCTCTCTGTGGCTGTAGCCATCTTGGTTGGGTTAGTTTGCATACTCACTCTGATTGGATAGTGGGCGTGGCTTGTGGGTATGTCAGAGGTATGGTCAATTTGCATATTTGTCTATTAGATAGGATGTGCAATAATATAATTTCACTTGGTCAATGTGATTAAAATGTATAGTGTAAACATTAAAGCAACAACTAAAGTAACAAAAAAGTTAATAGCAGCCCAACAAAAGAAATAAAATGGAATAAGAAATGCTTTATTAATTCAAAGAATAATTTAAAAATAAATAAAAAATAGAAATGCAAGGAAATAGACATGTACACAATTATAGGCATATGTAAATACCCAGCACCCAACAAAGTAAAATCATAAGGTTTGACATCCAGTTTAAGATTTATTCGTTTGGGCTGTTAAAACAAAGTAACACAGACTGAGTGGCTGAAACAAAATAAATTAATGTTTTCACAATTTTGGAGGCTAGAAATTTCAATAACTGATAGAAGTAGGAGGCAGAAAAATCAGTGAGAACTTGATCAGCACCATCTGCCAACTTAACTTGATTGACAGTTCCCCCCCAAACAGAAGATACACATTCTCCTCAAGTGCATACAGAATATTTACCAGATAGACTATATTTTAGGCCATAAAACAAGTCTCAATAACTTAAAAGAATTTAAGTCATGCAAAGTCTGTTCTCTTACCATAAGGAATTAAATTACAAATCAATAATAAAACATTCTCAAAGCATATGAGAACTGAATAACATTTCTGAATAAGCCATGGGTTAAGGAAGAAATCAAAGAGGAAATCAGAAAGTAATTCGAACTTAATAAAGACGTGTATGCCCTACTATAGCTTCTTTGGAGAAATTATAGCACTAAATGCCTATAGTGGGAAGGTAGAAAGGTCTTAGGTCAGTGACTTTAGCTTCCATCTTAAGAAACTAGAAAAAAAAGAGCAAATTAAACCCAAAGTAAGCAGGGAAAAAAAAGCATATAGTAAAAATCAAATCAGAAGTCAAAATAGAAAATGGTAATAGCCGGCTTTATCTATAATAGGCAAAAACTGGAAACAACCCAAATGTACCACTCTCATGTGGAATATTTTTTTTCTTTTTTCTTTATTTATTTCTTTATTTATTTATTTATTTATTTATTTATTTTCAATTTTTTAAATTAAGGTATTATATGTGTACATATCTTACTATTCTCCCCCCCCCCCACAACACTCCCATATATACCCTCACCTCCCAGAGTTTTGCGTCCATTGGTTATGCTTATATGCCATGTGGAATATTGATAGTGGGACGGGTTGTGCATATGTCGGGGGCAGAGTTATATAAGTCTCTGTACCTTCTGCAAAGTTTTGCTGTGAAACTAAAACTGCTCTAAAACCATGGTCGGCAAACTGCGGCTCGCGAGCCACATGTGGCTCTTTGGCCCCTTGAGTGTGGCTCTTCCACAAAATACCACCGGCCTGGGCGAGTCTATTTTGAGGAAGTGGCGTTAGAAGAAGTTTAAGTTTTAAAAATTTGGCTCTCAAAAGAAATTTCAATCATACTGTTGATATTTGGCTCTGTTGACTAATGAGTTTGCCGACCACTGCTCTAAAAAATAACGTGTTTTTTTTTTTTAAAGATGAACTATTGATACAGGCAACAATGAATGAGCAAATGAATCACAAAATAATTAAACGCTAAGAGAAGCCAGACAAAATAAATTCCATTTTAAAAACTGTCAAATTCCAACTAATCTGTAGTGACAGAAAGTATATCTGTGGTTGGTTGGGGTGGGGCATGGGGACCAGAGAGGGGCAGGAGGAAGGAATTAAAGCAGGCAAGAGAGAGCTTTTGAAATGATGGTTATGTCCACTGTCTTGAGGGTTTCACAAATGTTTACATATCAATGTCTACATAACTTGATGCTTTCACAAATGTTAAAACTTATCAAATTATACACTTTAAATATGTGCAGTTTATGTCAATTATACGTAAACTAGAGGCCTGATGCACGAAATTCATGCACGGGGTCTGGGGGTTCCTCAGCCCGGCCTGCACCCTCTCCAATCTGGGACATCCCTCTCGAAATCCGGGACCGCTGGCTCCTAACCGCTCACCTGCCTGCCTGCCTGATCGCCCCTAACCACCTCTGCCTGCCAGCCTGATCATCCCTAACCGCCCTCCCCTGCTAGCCTGATTGCCCCTAACTACCTCTGGCTCAGCCCCCACCACCGTGGCTTTGTCCAGAAGATGTCCAGTCCACCTGGTCTAATTAACATATTACCCTTTTGTTAGTATAGATAAAGCTGTTTAAAATATAGAGCTTTTACATGAACATTTTGGAAAAAAATATATTCCCCAACTTTTATTCTCCAATTTTTTTCTTCTCAGTTTCTGGCAATATTTCATTCATTCATTCCCAGTGAAAACTTGGTGGAATGGTAAGAATGGGCCAGACTTGCCGAAACCGGTTTGGCTCAGTGGATAGAGCGTCGGCCTGCGGACTGAAAGGTCCCAGGTTCGATTCCGGTCAAGGGCATGTACATCGGTTGCGGGCACATCCCCAGTAGGGGGTGTGCAGGAGGCAGCTGGTCGATGTTTCTCTCTCATTGATGTTTCTAGCTCTCTATCCCTCTCCCTTCCTCTCTGTAAAAAATCAATAAAATATATTAAAAAAAAAAAAAAAAAAAAAAAAAGAATGGGCCAGACTTAGAGGCCCAGGACTTGACCTCATCCCCAGCTGAGGCATTACCTTGAACAACTTAATAGCTATGAGTTTAGCTTCCTTATCTCTATAAAGGGGTGTGTTATCTGTTCTGCCTACTCCACAGAATTGTACTAAGATTTGTCAGCATTATACAAGTATAAAGTGGTATATCATGTTCCCCCTCCCCCCAGTTTACTCACCCCATCTACTTTTTCTGTTGATTTTAAAGAAGTTTATAGGCCGAAACCGGTTTGGCACAGTGGATAGAGCGTCAGCCTGTGGACTGAAAGGTCCCAGGTTCGATTCCGGTCAAGGGCATGTACCTTGGTTGCGGGCATATCCCCAGTGGGGGGTGTGCAGGAGGTGGCTGATCGATGTTTCTCTATCATCGATGTTTCTAACTCTCTATCTCTCTCCCTTCCTCTCTGTAAAAAATCAATAAAATATATTTTTAAAAAAAAAAGAAGTTTATACGAGACATCTATTTTACATGTTAATTTGTTTTCCCAGTTTTTATACTTTATTTGGAGAGAGGTTATTAAGTTGTGTATATTGTTAATATATGTTAAGTCCTTGTATTTTTGCTTTGTATCGCCACAGGTTTCAGAACTTTCTCAGGTACTTTTTTTGCTATGAAAATAGCATTGAAGAGCAGGTAGTTTCTTGTTCTAGATGTTAGAGGCTTAGTTAGAGATTCATAATGTCTCATAAACAATTCTAGAGCTACACAAAAGAATGTTTATTTGTTGAACTAAATGAAAAAGGAGCTATAATTTCCCAAATGAGATAACCTTGTAAAAATATATATTTTTTAAAATATATTTTATTGATTTTTTACAGAGAGGAAGGGAGAGGGATAGAGAGTTAGAAACATCCATCAGCTGCCTCCTGCACACCTCCTACTGGGGATGTGCCCGCAACCAAGGTACATGCCCTTGACTGGAATCGAACCTGGGACCTTTCAGTCCACAGGCCGACGATCTATCCACTGAGCCAAACCAGTTAGGGCATTAAAAATATTTTTATTGTGGTAAAATATACATAACAAAATTTACCACTTTAATCTTTTTAATCCTCACCCGTTGATATGTTTATTGATTTTAGAGAGAGAAGGAAGGGAAAGGGAGAGCAAGATATGTCAATGCGAGAGAGAAACATTGATCTATTGTATCTTGTACATGCCCTGACTGGGTATATGCCCTAACCAGGAGGCTAACCTGGTGTTAGAGTGGTGTATGGGGTGAAGCTCCAACCAACTGAGCCACCTGGCCGGGGCACCATTTTAATACTTTTTAAGTGTACAGTTTAGTGGCATAAGCATATTCACAAGTTGTGCAGTCATTGCGACTACCCATCTTTAGAACTTTTTCATCTTGCCAAAATAAAACTCTGTACATATTCAACACTTAACTCCCTACCCCCACTTCCAGCTGCTGATAATCACTGTTACACTTTCTGTCTCTGAATTTAAATACTCTAGGTACCTAATATAAGTGGGATCATAAAGTATTTGAAATAAGTATGGCTTATTTCACTTAGCATGTCTTCAAGGTTCATCCAAGTTGTAGAGTATTTCAGAATTTCCTTCCCTTTTCAAGGCTGAATATGTATACCACAATTTGTCTCTTAATTGAGATGGACTTATTAGGGGTAAAGAAAATAAAAGTCACTTTTCATAATTGTACTACTGATAAAATAGAAAAGCAGTGTATTGCTTTTCTTCAGTGTATACCTTCTTACCATTTGTGCACTTAACTCTTATGTCACCGAAAATCCAGGGTCTGTGCTATCCTGGATCAGGAAGAACAAAACCTCATATAAGATGCTAAAAAGATGTCATTACCCTGGACCCCTTTGAGGGATGATTCCAGAAGTTTATCTTCTAGCTTGTAATCAGTACTATTCATAAATGAAAGGGGGAGTACAGGACTGGGAGCCCTAAGTTGGATCTGGGGGTGTCCAGAGCCTGCTTTGTTCTGAAGCCAGGTCCTTCTTGGGCACCATAGCGGATAGAAAAGAGGACCTAAAGAGGAAGTGAGGAGAGAGGAAGAAAGACTACAGTGTTATTCCAGAGGAGTGAGAGTGCTAAATACTGGCACTTTTGGACTAAATTTTTATTATCTGGAAGGGGAATAAAATATAAGGACAGTGTAGAGAATCCCTCATAAAAGTAAATTTACGTTTGAATTATGAGACATTGTTTAGTGTTAAAATGTTCTCATTAGATTAGCTTGTTTTTGAAATTGTTACTTGGTAAAATAAAAACTTGGCAACACTATGTCAGTCCCCATTTGGTGGAAAATTTAGTCTATGAAATACAAAAATGTAGGGACCAGTTCTTTTGAGGGGGTAGGGAGGAGAGTAGGAATAGGCTGGGAGGAACCACCTCTGGAGACAGATGACTAGGTTAAAGATGAAACAGTCAGGATGATTGCTAAGTATTTTATAACGGAGTACTTGGTTTTTAAAAAATAGACATTTCTATGCATTTGAGCCTGCTGCTGACTCAGGTTGTAATGGGTTTATGGGAGCTGGTCACAGTGAAATGTGATACAGGGCTGCCACTTAGGTGCATTGGCTTGGTACAGGTTTACCGCATTTAAATGCCTGTATCACCCAAGGGGACCTTTGCGTGGGAGCCAAGGCTACCACTCTAGCTCTCAGTCCCTGAAGAATAGGAAGTCTATGTTTGCTGGGCTTTTAAAGCAATAGTCACCTATTTGGCCCAATATCTCCTCAGTCTTTCAAAAATAGCTTCTGGCAAGTTGGTGTTTGCTAATAATGATGGGAGGGAAGCAAAGCGAAGGAGGGTGGTAGAGGCAAAACAATCAAAAAGAAATGAAGGAAAAGGGAAGAGTCAGTAGAAGTAGGCACAGGCAGAATTAAAAATAACGTTGAATACTTTATATAGATACCATTCTCTTAAGCACTTTACATGTATTATTAAATGCTTCCAACTACCTCATGGATTAGGTACTGTTATCCCCATTTCACGGAAAGGAAACCAAGGCACAGATAGGTCACACAGCCATCCAAGACAGAGCTGGGCAGGCTCTAGGGCAGTGATGGGCAACCTTTTGAGCTTGGTGTGTCAAACTTCGCCAAAAAACTGAGCATAACTCGGGTAGTGTGTCACTTGGAGGAAAAAACATTATTTCGCAAATGTTTCATCCTCAGGAGCAGCAAATGTTTCATCCCCGGCATGCGGCCGCCTCAGCGGCCGAGTGTCATCAGAAATGGCTACGTGTGTCAGTGCTGACATGCGTGTCATAGGTTCGCCATCACTGCTCTAGGGTCTGTGCTGTAACTACTGTACTTTCCCACCTCTGTTAGGACTGTCTCTCTTACACAACCTGACTGTTAAAAGAGGGAAATATTAGGTTAAACATGTTGGTCAAGTGTCACTTGAGGGAAATCAGTGAGTTAACCAGGATGTCACATTCCTTCTCTGACCGCTGTAGTGAACACAGTGTAATGCTGAGGGGGACTTCTGAGATCACAAGCCTGCCACAGAGCCTTCCCTTGGTGGCCTACTCTGGTCCTGCCTTGTTGGCTGGTACCTTCCACCTTGTCAGAGCGTTGGAGTGGCTCGCAAGGTCTACACACCTGCTGCAGATGCCTTGGGGAGGCTTCACGTGAAGCCAGCTTTGTTGCCCTCTGGCTTTCTGATGTTGTCATTGTGAATCATGGGGACCTCAGGTCATCAACAGGAGGGAGCAGACACATGGAAGGGTGTACATGTCCAGGTCTACTGTAATCAATTTAAGGAGGGATTTCTGCAGTGCCAGTATGTGTTGGTTTAATAAAATAAAGAACCCAGCAGCTTAGGCTTCCCAGATAGGAAAATTAAAGCGGGGAGGTCAGGTTCACTTACATCTAAAAATAGCCCTTTGTAAAAAATTTACTTAGGCTTCTTTTAAAGAGTAAGTTTTTCCAGTGTGAAGTTGTGAAATGTCCCATTTTATCCATTTTGTAAGTGCTGTGCATGCACATATAGCTGTGTGAACACATCATTACCGCTCACCGAATTTCTAGTTCAGGACCTTGCCCAATTTAAATGAGACATGATCTTGTGATCTGAAGGAAGTGACATTAACTCTCCAGATAGAAGCATTTGTGGTTCTCTTTACCTTCTTTCCTAAAGCCATTTATGGAGATGGCAAAATCACAAAGTGATGGCTCTTCTTGACAGGTTCCTGAGTGAATAGGATTAGGGGAAGCCCCTGCTAACCTGTGCTGAACACATAGCCAGATCAAGAAATAAAGTATGCCGCTGGATTTGATGGGGGTTTGTTACACCATACTGTAGCATGGTGTAGCCTGTTTATGCTAATACAACCTCCAATTTTTTAAATCTTTTTGTTATATAAAAGAATTATATGTAGCATTTTTTAATATGCTGAAGCATATGTGGTGAATTCTCTGCCCCACAACCCCCCATTCACCGACATGAAGTTCTTTCCCCCAGAAGACTGTAAGTCCTTCCACCCGCAGCCATGTCACTACATAGACATGCATTCTTTGTTCTTAACAACTGCATGTCATCCATCCATTGTGTGGATGCACTTCCTATTAGAGGAATAGCAAAGTAGTGTACTGTGATCCATAGCTGCTATATATACAAACAGCAATTGGATGTGGGATATAATGGAAGAGAAGATGCCAGAAAATAACAAAAAAATAATGCTTACATGGGTGCTTAGAAAGAAATATTCAAATTCTGTGAGAGGAAAACGAAAACATTCCCAAAGGGCACAAAAATGACTTGAACAAATATAAGGAAACCTGTTCTTAAATAGGAAAGCTCAACATCATAAACTGCCTAATCTCCCTAAGTTAGATTATTCATTTAAAATGATTCCAGACACAAATGCCCATCTTTTTTCTCTTGGGTTCTAATAAACTGATTCTGAAGTTCAATGAAAATGCGGCATACTGGTATCCCAGGAGCCCTCTGGAGAAAAAAGAGTGGTGAATAGAGAGGGGTCCATACTTCAATACTCAGTTCAGGCAGTTTGGCAATAACTTGGAGTAACAAGCCAATGAGACAGTACAAAAATTATATTTAAACTAGTAGCCCATTTGCAGGAAGAATCCTGCAAGCGGCCGCTGCGGCCGCGTGCGCTGCCGCCTCCGTTGCAGCCGCTGCGCCTGCACCCGTGCGCTGCTGCTGCCCGCCCCGCTCTGCCCCGCCCCACCCCGCCCTTCCCTCTGGCAGCCACCTTGCTTTCCGCTTTTCCTCCCTCTTCCTTCTAAGTTGTCTTCAGTCTTCACTCCTCCCTCCCTCAGCATATGCAAATTAACCATCATCTTTGTTGGGTAATTTGCATACTTGCCCTGATTGGCTGGTGGGCATGGTTTTGGCTGGCAGGCGTTGCTTGGGCGTAGCGGAGGTGCGGTCAATTTGCATATTACTATTTTATTAGGTAGGAAGGCTTTTTTTGGTAATCCTCACCTGAGGATGTTTTTTCTTTCATAAATATGAAAACCATCTGCATGACGTAACTAATGACAAAAGACAAAAATTGCAATTCATAGGTAAGGAGCTACTTTCTGTATTAGATAAAGAACTTTTAGGAATTGAAAGGAAAAAGAGGCTGGCTGGCATGGCTCAGTGGTTGAACGTTGACCTATAAACCAGGAGATCACAGTTCGATTCCTAGTCAGGGCATATGCCTGGGTTGCAGGCTCAATCCCCACTGTGGGGCATCCAGGAGGCAGCTGATCAGTGATTCTCTTTCATCATTGATGTTTCTATCTCTCCCTCTCCTTCCTTTCTGAAATCAATAAAAATAAATATTAAAAAAAGGAAAGAGAACAAAACTCAATGAAAAATGTGCAAAGGACATGCATAATTCATAGAAAAAAAATACCATAACCCTTCATTATGTGAATGGGTGCAGCCACACTTATTCATAATTAAAGAAATCCTATTCAAACTATTCCACAATGCCATTCTTACCTATCAGATGGGCAGACATCTTTTTGCCATGTTGAGACATCTTTAACAACCACTGCTTCATTAGTGAGGCTTTCAGGGAGCCAGGGGTTTGAAAGAGTGTTTTTTTTTTTACCCAACAGTTTCTATTGTAGGCCTATCCTCTGTGTGCTTGCATAGAAAAAATTATATATGGACAGAGTGATTCATGGTGACACTGATTGCTTTTTCCTCGGGAAGGTCGAGTATAAACTTGGTAGTCTGCTAGCCATCTCTACCATATAACCTAATTTTATAAGATAGAGTCAATATGCCTCTCTGTTTATAAACACACTAGAGGCCCGGTGCACGAAATTCGTGCACTGGGGAGGGTGTCCCTCAGCCCAGCCTGCACCCTCTCCAATATGGGACCCCTCGGGGGATGTCCACCTGGCAGTTGGACATCCCTCTCACAATCCGGGACCGCTGGCTCCTAACCACTCACCTACCTGCCTGATTGCCCCCTAACTGCTCCCTTGCTGGCCTGATTGACACCTAACTGCTCCTCTTCGGGCCTGATTGCCCCCAAATACCCTCCCCTGCTGGCCTGATCACCCCCAAGGCTTTTATTAGTATAGATATAACCCTGCACAGAAAATTTTACTAACCCTGCTGTACAATAAGGGCTTGACGATTGAATCATTAGGACCAGACACCAAGATTTCTTTTCTTTGAATAGTGGAGGGAATAATTATCTTGTCTTTAAGTTGCCTGGAAATTAAAATGAGATAATGACTTAGAAAAGTATAAAAGTATAAAAGCACCATATAAAGTCAACTGTCTTTTTAATGAAGTGGTAAAATGAAAAACACTATTTTTATTTTCCCCTTCCTTCCTTTACAGCTTTTATTTAAACTTTGAAATTTATAAAAATTTCACTCCAATTTTCATTTCTTTACATTCAATATTATTTTGTATTGGTTTCAGGTTTTATATTAGTTACAGAATAGTGGTTAGACAATCATATACTTTACAAAGTGTTCCCCGATATTTCTAGTACCCACCTGGCATCATACCATCATTACAATACTACTGACTATATTCCCTATTTAAGTGACAATGGGTTTACAGGTTCCTTTCAGTGTTTCTTTTGTGTTGCTCGTCCTTCCTTTTCTTTCTTACTTCTTCCCTCATTTTCTTTATATAGTATCTCAATTGGCCATCAAAGCTCAGTGAAGGCATTGGGACACGCTTCATCCATTTTACAGACCAGGAAACTGAGGCCAGTTCCAGTTGGCTGTGGAACTTGACTCAGCACACAGGAAGCCCTCAGAGCCATGCTCTTTGTGCTTCCTAAGCAAACAGAACAAACCTTCCAGTCAGGCTTCCGAGCCTCTTTCTCGAGCACCTCTTCATTGCAGATGCTCCACATTCTTTCCTCTCCCTGTCACCTGCCCCCCATTCTTTACTGCCCCTGCTTCTCCGGAGCAGGTGGAAGGCTTCGCACTCACTGCCTAGGCATGCTCTGCCATGGGGCAGGGCACCCCGGGCTTGCTTTTGGGTCAAGGCGGGAGCAAGAGTCGCTGCCTCTGAAGTGTGAAGGCCACCTGAGCGAGGCCCGTTAGCACTGGGAGCTTCTCTGAATCCGTCATTCAGTCCAGTACCCTGCAGTGCAGCACCCCTCCACTGAGGTGGCACCGCCCCTCAACCCCGGCCTCAGGAGTGAGGGTCCTTGCCCTTCTGCCCAGGAGTCCTTCCATGCCCCTTGATCCCTGGCTGGGCCCACCCGCGTCTTGGGGGCACTGCAGAACCTCTGTCTCTGTGCAGATGAGGCAGATCCCTGCCCTCCATCTCCGCGAAGCTATGAATCTGTGGCCAGAGGCCCATGTCTGTGTCTCAGCAACCCCATGCCTGCGATGTTCCCAGGGACCCCCGGGAGCGATTAGGCGGGTCCAGCCTTGCCTCCCCGGGGCAGCGCTGTTCCCAGGAACCCCTGGGAGCGGCTAGGCGGGTCCAGCCTCACCTCCCCAGGCAGCGATCGTCCCAGGGACCCCCGGGAGCGGCTAGGCGGGCGGGCCGCGATCATCCCAGGGACCCCCGGGAGGGTCTAGGCGGGTCCGGCCTCGCGTCCCCGGGGCCACAATCTTCCCAGGGACCCCCGGGAACTGGTAGGCGGTCCGGCCTCGCGTCCCCGGGGCCGTGATCTTCCCAGGGACCCCCAGGAGCGGCTAGGCTGTCCGGCCTCGCCTCCCCGGGGCGGCACTGTTCCCTGCGACCCCCGGGGAGTGGCTAGGCGGGTCCAGCCTTGCCTCCCCGGGGCCGCAATCATCCCAGGGGCCCCCTGGAGCGGCTAGGAGGGTCCGGCCTCGCGTCTCCGGGGCCACGATCTTCCCAGGGACCCCCAGGAGGGTCTAGGCGGGTCCGGCCTCGCCTCCCCCGGGCCGCGATCGTCCCAGGGGCCCCTGGGAGCTGGTAGGCAGTCCGGCTTTGCGTCCCCGGGATGGCGCTGTTCCCAGGGACCCCCGGGAGCGGCTAGGCGGTCCGGCCTCGCCTCCCTGGGACTGTGATCGTCCCAGGGACCCCCAGGAGCGGCTAGGCAGGCCGTTGCCCCTCCTGGGGCCTGCGATGGACCCGACCCTCCTGTGCCGTCTGGCGCTGCCCACCCCACCGCCTCCCCTGCCGATCGACTGGTACCTTGTGGGCGGTGTCTGGCGCTGCTTTCAGGGCCTCCTCCACCTTTGATGGACCCGTACCCCCGAAGCAAGCCATGGTGCTGCCCGCCCTGCCTTCGTATGCAAATTAACCCACCATCTTTGGTGGGTTAATTTGCATACTCCCTCACTCTGATTGGCTGTGGGCATAGCGAAGGTACGGTCAATTTACATATTTGTCTATTATTAGGTAAGATACTACTCTAGTACATTAACTCACAGTGGCTTGTTTACAGTCATGTAATTTGAGGTGATTTTTATTTTCTTTTTAATCCTTTTTGCAACATGCAAAATTTTCTGCATTTATCTGTTATCAGGCAGGACACAAAGCTATGAAACGTAACCCCTGGTGAATATTGCAAATATATTCCATTTTCCTGTCACAGACCATGTTGCAGAGAGGGCATCTCTGTAGGGCCTTCCTCTCATACTGGGGTGATTGCATTTGTGTGGTCAGTCCTTCAGAGTGAAATTGCTTGGTCACCAGAGAGCAGGTCTCACTGGCAGCAGGAGAGTGTTCACTCATATCATTTTGTCAGTATTCTTATTTTTTGCCAATAATATAGGTGAAGATGGAACTTCATTGTTTAATTTGTATTTCTCCATGTTATCTTAATGCCACATGCTTTGGGAACAGGAAATATCTCAAAATAGTTCTGTAGATATGAAGATAAATTCTGAGTTTTGCCTCATTGTGAGTTATTGTTTTGTTCAAATTAAAATGGTAGGGGAATGATTTAGAGACATTTCAGTACAATCTCAGGGTGTCTTAACCCATAGGGCTGAATGGCATGATGCTGGGACATTTGGTCTATCCTTTTTACCTGGCCTGTGGGGTTCAACAGGATAGGCTTTTTTCCGCTCCATTCTCAGTACAAGGAACCCCAGGCCTAGAGATTCTCAAGTGGATGGGTATTGAGGTCTTTGAGGTTCATTAGGTCTTTCATAAGGCCCAGGTATTGGTGGTCTCCAAAGTGGGGTGAGTTGACCCTGGGGGTATATGAGAAACAGTCACCATGGTATAGGAAGGAAATATTGGGACTTCTAATTGTATTCATATTTAGAAATGAACCAACATGCACATAGAGACAATTATACATATATTATTTAATAAATATATTGTGACATGCTCAAATGTTACTGATCAAATATATAATCAAAAAGGTTTGGGACTGCTGTTGGGTCTGGGCAAAACAACATGTCGCTGGCCTGGACCAGAGAGGCAGCAGTTGAGGTGACTAGAGGTAGATGGATTTGAAATGTATTTTGGAGACATCATGTGGATTACAAGTGGAGCTAAGGGCAAGGAGGGGGTGTCAGGAATGACCCCTGGGGATCTGCTTAGGGCCTGGAAAACCCGGAGGAGAAGCAGCAGGCTTAGGGTAGGGAGAGTGTGGAAGATCAAGGATTTGGTTTTGGACAAGTTACTTTTGAGTTGCCTATGAAACTCCAAATGGAGAAGCCAAGTTGATCGCTGGACATAGGGACCTTCAGCCCAGTCCTTTCAGGTCTTAACATTGTTCATCTTACCCGAGGACCCTCCGTTGAGGTAAAGAAATGAGTACAGGTCAGAGTGGAGTAGGTCATGTTGCAGAACCCCCGTCATTGTTGTGTTTCTTGCTCCCACAACATGCCCTGCAGGGGCTCTGCTCATTGTGGTTACTTGGGAAGCCAGGCCAGCAGGGACCTCATCTCATCAGCAGTGGTTACTCCTAAAACATCCACCCAGAAGTGACACAGCTCTGCTCCCTGCTCTTCTGTTTCCTTAGCAAAGTGAGTGACTTGGCCCACCTCTAACTTTAAGGGGGAAGGGGGAGGAAACATGCCATTCTATCATAGGCCCAAAGAAAACCAGAGATAACTGGTGAGTGGCGCTAAGGGTAGCCTTTTGTAGCAGATGACAGTGGAGCAGTACTAGGCTAGTGGAGCACAGAACTAATTGTGTGCACTAATGATGAAATACACATGGAGCACTCATCACTACAAGAACCTGCCTTTCCTGGGCTTAGGGCATGCTCTGGGAACCTTTGGCAGAAACCACTCAAGCAGAACTTCTTCAGAAAGGTCCTTTAACTTGGCTATAGGTGTCATTGTTCTCAGGACTGAGGGCTGCAGAAGTGAGCTGCCAGGGCTGGGCTGACTCCCCTGAGGAGGCTGGCAGCCCTGTGCCTGCTTGCAGCTTAGCTTCCCTTTTGATGTTGCACGTGGCATTACTGGAGTCATTTCTGAAGCATCAAACTGCTTTTAAGCACTAATGTAGTTAAAGAGCGATTGTAATACAAGATACCAGAGCAAGAAATTAGAGCTCAGCTGGATGGTTTTGCCAAGAAAAAGGGGCCAGTGTCAGTGAGGACTGGACAAAGCCAGGATGTGTGTGCCTCTTTCCCAGCCCTGGTGGAGGCCTTTTCAGTTCAGTTTAATGTTGCCTGCTCCATGTGTGAGACTCTGTGCTAAGCATTTCACTTCATTGCTCATTTACTCTGCACAATGGCCTTTCAGGTAGATTCCATTACAGAAGAAACAGAGAGTTGGTTTGCCCAGGGATCTGGTCATCTCAGCTCCTTGCTCTCACACAGGAGCCTAGGTTGAGAGACCTGTGCTGCACACTTCCCCTACCTGTGCTCACTCTAGAGGAAGTGCAGCACACTGGGGCCCCAAGTGCCTGAGGGGGGGGGCATATTACCAGATTGGGGCCTTGGTCCCTCTCCTAACAGAGGAATCATCTACCCCAGAAACAGTAAGCTGAAAAGCAAATCACTGTCAAATTAGAAATCTGAGGGGGAGCAGGCACCAATTCTGCACTTTCCTACTCAGCAAGGCCTGCTCCTTATTCTCACCAGTTTTCCCGTAACTCCAGCCCTTTTCCAGAGGAGAGTGTGTCCCTCATCTGTGGCACACCTGAGGAATTCTCATGGAGGGGTCATATAGGCAGAGTTGGCGCATGAAGGGTTCTGGTCCTGATGCTGGAGAGGTGGGCATGTCCCTGGCAGCAAGGGATGCACTGGCTGAGATCACGCCCCCAGGAAAAGTGAAGGTGGCGGTTCCCAACAGTTTTAAACGCTGGGTGCCAAATCAGGTCATGGGAAAGCCACTGTCTGGAAAGACTCACTGAATGTTTATTGATATATGCCGATTTAAGGGGAGTCTGAGGGCTTGGGCCAGCTGCCCCACATAGGGCCCGATGGAAAGTGGAAAGTGAAACCATAGCTGTTGCAGACAGAGACAACCAGCAGGAGCTAGTGTGGTGGCCTGACCTTGGGTATCGTTTTCCCCTTTCAGTTTTGCAGATGCCGTTTGACTGAAAGGTTCTAGATTACACACTTAAGGTATACTTTTCTTTTTCAACTTCAAGCGCAGGGACTACATTTATATAAACAAGCTTGTTCACCAAAGTTTTCCTTAATAAAAATTATATGTTGGACTTCCTATGTTAGCTTCTGTTCTCTCAGGAAAGGGGACCCTCTTTATCTGTCAGTCAGTGGTTCATATTATTGCCCTAGTTTCACAGCTCAAAGTGGGGAAAAGGAAAATACGCTCTTTAAACTATAAATGACAACTTTTATTTGGTGAAAGGTAATGAAAGATCTTTGTAAAAATATACCTTTTAAATTCACCCAAATGTTATGCTCTTTTAGCAGGAAATGGTAAAAATAAAAATGAAATGACAATTCCATCCAAGCTCATTCTTTCTTTCTGTATTGCCCTTAAAATTGGGGCTAGGGATCTGTGATTTAAAATCTTACTTGTTTTCTACCTGTTAGGTTGTTTGTTTGTTTTTTTGGTAGGCAATAGCAGAAAATGAAAGCGAATCTCTGCTAGTCTTGACATCCTGCATTAAGTGTTTCTCAGTCTGCAAATGGACAGGATAGAAAACATGTTCACTTGATAATACCAGTTGGTTCAGTATCATATCCAGAAGATCCAGCTGTGGCTTAGCAGGAATGTGATAGCATTTATTTGAGGGAATTTATTTTGGGACTGTCCAGACCATTATTTTTCCTGTTCCATATACAGAGTCTTTGACAGCTCATACCTCTTAGGGAAAAAAAAAAATCCTCTTTGTTCAAGGCAGTTTAATTATGTATGTAGGCACAGTTCGAAGTATCTCTTTAGAGGGCACAGAAGGAGAAGAAAAAGAGAGATATGAAAGAGAAAGTAAAGTCAAATAAGGGAATGGGAACTTGTGATTGGGGCAGATTTCTAACTGAACTGCCAAAGGGAGTCTGAACACTGCTATTCGAAGAAGACTGGTATGGGCAAAAGCTGAACAGACCAGACAAATTCTTTTTTTTTTCTTTTCCTAAAATGCAGTCCTGTTTTGCATATGATTATGTGGATTCAATAGTTTTTGGCTGCTGGATTTCTGTGGTGGTGTTGTGTGTCTTTGGGATCCTGTGTGTCTTTGTGAATGCTGTGTCCCAAGAGTGTCCTCTGTATTCATTCAGTTCCACGTGGACAGTATGTCTTGTACACAAGCCTCAGTTTTTCATGTAATACATATTCTATATACTGTATATCAAAGCCTAAGCGACCGTCAAAACCGAAACAACCAAACAGACGACCGAACAGGCTGTGTGGGGCAACCAGGCTGGCAGGGGGGTTAGTGAGGGACGACCAAACAACTGAGCAGTGGGCTGTGTAGGGCGACCAGGCTGGCGGGCTGGGGGGCAGTTGGAGGTGACCAGGCAGGCAGTCAGGTGAGCAGTTAGGAGCCAGTGGTCCTGGATTGTGAGAGGGATGTCCGAGGGGTCCCAGATTGGAGAGGGTGCAGGCTGGGCTGAGGGGACTCTCCCACCCCCACCCCCATGCATGAATTTCGTGCACCGTGCATCTAGTATATATCATATTAGTCTAGAAGGCATGAGGCCTTCCAGTTGATGCTGAAAAGCCAGAATGCTTAAACACACTCTGAGTCATAAATGTGAATGAACTTCAGTGGAAGATGTATTCTGGTACCCGAGCTGAAGTCAGTGGGGGATCCTCCTACTTTGGGCATTGTGAGCCTATAGGTGCTACAGCCTCCTTCCTAGTCCTTTCTGCCCCATGCTCTCCCCAGATCCTCCTGCCTGCTCCTCACCTGCTTTCTGGACAGCATGCACCCCTGAGTTTGATCTCTTAACCCTCTCCCTCCCCACCCAGCCTCCCAGCTGTGAACTGGCACTGCAAATAGGAACAGCCTTTTGGGCCAAACTCTGATTGTGGTGTTTGTTTAATTCCAAATGCGATTTTCTGTGTCATGAAAATAGCATGGCTGTGAGGAGGTGACCTGGGGCGAGGCCCTTCTTCAGCTAGGCAGCTCTGCTCTGGTCTAGTCTTCACTGGTCCATGCTCCAGCCTGCTCTAGCCTGGGGAAAAGCAATCTTCAGTCAAGGTGTAAAGAGAAAGTGTGTGTTCCTTGAATCAGAGGGGATCTGGCTTATATAGACAGATGTCCCTGTCTCTGGTCCCTGATTAGTGTGTCCTCATGCAAATGAGGACTCTAAATCCTCTGTTTGATTGATCCAAAAGGCACTATGCAGATTGGTCAGAATGGAGCTGCTCTGATTGGTCGGTGAAGATATTGATTGAGAGATAGCTGCACACCTTCAGTTGGACTGGAAAGCCCCAGTCCTGTTAGTTAAAAGGATTCCAGGAGCTCATCTAAGCATTGGCTCAGATGGCAGAAACAGTGCCAGAGGCAGGCAGCTAGCTTAGTGCAGGCTTCTCCCTAAAATACTGTTTCATGAGAGACCCCTGTTTAGAAATAGCTGCTAGTCTATGGTTTGTTTGTTTGTTGTTCCTTTTTAAATTTAAGCCCAGTTAATCCACCAGTAGCCCTTCTTAGTAGGTTTCTTCTTTCTCAGGGTCCACACCTTTCTTATCCCTAATTTTGTATGTTGTCTTTCTAGCCCTAAACTTAATTTGTTTCTTGTTTTTTCTTGAAGAAACCACTCTTGGATTTGTTAATCAATTTTTGTATTTTTTACATCTGAACTTTTTTAAAACATGAAAAATAAAGGTTTTTTTATAGTTTACTAGAGGCCCGGTACACTGATTCATGCACTGGTGGGATCCCTCGGCCTGGCCTGCGGGGATCAGTGGACCTCCACGCCATCGCAGCCTGGCCTTACCTGCCAGCTTGTCAGGCTCCAGCCCACTGTCCTAGTCAATCCCACACAGCACGAAGTAGTGTGGGAAGCGGCAGGCGGCCGGGGAGGAGCCCGAGCCTGGGCTGGGCGCCGCGCTGCTCCCGCTCATCCTGGCCCCGCTGCGCCTGCCACTGCAGCCACTTGGGCACACAGGGGTAGTGTCCTCTGGAGAGGCTCGCACCACTGCAGCTGCGCTCACTAGCCGTGAGCCCAGCATCTCGCGCCTATCAGCTGAGCATTGAGCGTCTGCCCCCTGGTGGTCAATGCGTGTCACAGCTACCAGCTGGTCATCCAGTCATCTAGTCTTCGGTCGCTTAGGCTTTTATATATATATACTAGAGGCCCGGTGCACGAAATTCGTGCACTGGGGGAGGGTGTCCCTCAGCCCAACCTGCACAGTCTCCAATCTGGGACCCCTCGGGGGATGTCTGACTGCCTCTTTAGGCCCGACAGGGATCGGGCCTAAAGAGGCAGTCAGACATCCCTTTCACAATCCGGGACTGCTGGCTCCCAACTGCTCGCCTGCCTGCCTGATTGCCCCTAACCACTTCTGCCTGCCAGCCTGATCACCCCCTAACCCAGTGATGGGCAACCTTTAGAGCTTAATGTGTCAAACTTCGCCAAAAAACTGAGCATAACTCGGGTAGTGTGTCACTTTGAGGAAAAAACTAACTCCAAGACTCTAGTCGCAAATGTTTCATCCTCAGGAGCAGCAAATGTTTCATCCTCGACATGCTGCCGCGTGTCATCAGAAATGGCTACGCATGTCATAGGTTCGCCATCACTGCCCTAACCACTCCCCTGCCAGCCTGATCGACGCCTAACTGCTCCCCTGCCAGCCAGATCATCTCCAACTGTTCTCCCCTGACAGCCCGGTCACCCCCAAATGCCCTCCCCTGCATATTCTCTCTTTATTAGATAGGGTTTTTTCTTTAACATATTGGACTGCTCTAACTGGTTTGGCTCAGTGGATGGAGTGTCGGCCTGCAGACTCAGGGTCCCGGGTTCAATTCTGGTCAAGGGCATGTACCTTGGTTGGGGGCACATACTGCAGGAGGCAGCTGATCGATGTTTCTCTCTCATAGATGTTTCTAGCCTCTATCCTTTTCCCTTCCTCTCTGTAAAAAATCAATAAAATTTATTTAAAAAAAACATATTGGACAGTGTACCTGCTGTGGTCTTGACAAAACAGTAAAAATGTAAACCCAAACTAAAAGAATCATAAAATAAACTCCTTAAACAGGAATTTCATGAGACTTGGAAAGGTGATATCCTGTGGTTGTTTCTTCCTTTTTTTCTTCTCTTTCTTTTTCTTGATGTTTCATCTTTTGTCCTTTCTTACTTTTCTCCTTCTATTCCTTTTCTATCCTCTCTTTCTCTAAACTTTTCCTTTGGAAGAATCATCAGTACTTGACTCGCTCCCTGGGGGGCGCGGGTGCCTCCCAGCCAGATACCTAGGGCTGCCTCTGGGAGGGGTTGGCGGGGTGGGGTTGAGGGTGCCTCCCATCCAGACACCCCGGGCTGCCTCTGGGAGGGGATGGCAGTGTGGGGTCCTGGGCGCCTCCTATCCAGACACCCCGTGCTGCCTCCAGGAGGGGATGGCAGTGTGGGGTCCTGGGCGCCTCCTATCCAGACACCCCGTGCTGCCTCTGGGTGGCGTTGGTGGTGTGGGGTCAGGACGCCTCCCAGCCAGACACCCCGGGCTGCCTCCAGGAGGGGATGGCAGTGTGGGGTCCTGGGCGCCTCCTATCCAGACACCCCGTGCTGCCTCTGGGAGGCGTTGGTGGTGTGGGGTCAGGACGCCTCCCAGCCAGACACCCCGGGCTGCCTCCAGGAGGGGATGGCAGTGTGGGGTCCTGGGCGCCTCCTATCAGGATACCCCGGGCTGCCTATGGGAGGCTTTGGAGGCGTGGGGTCGGGACGCCTCCCAGCCGGACACCCCGGGCGGCCTCCTGGAGGCGATGGCGGCGTGGGGGCGCGGACGCCTCCCAGCTGGACACCCCGAGCTGCCCGGCTCTCAGCGGCAGTCCTCCCTGGTACTGGGGAACTCCGGCGGGGATGAGCGTACTGGTTGCCGCCATCTTGTGGCTATGGGGGCCGCCATTTTTGTCGCGGAGGTACGGTTAATTTGCATACTACTCTATTATTAGATAGGACTAGAGGCCCGGTGCACGAAATTCGTGCACGGAGGGGGGGTTGTCCCTCAGCCCAGCCTGTACCCTCTCCAATCTGGAACCCCTCGAGGGATGTCCGACTGCCCGTTTAGGCCTGATCCTGGTGGGATCGGGCCTAAACTGGCAGTCGGACATCCCTCTCACAATCCAGGACTGCTGGCTCCCAACTGCTTGCCTGCCTGCCTTCCTGATTGCCCCTAACCGCTTCTGCCTGCCAGCCTGATCACCCCCTAACCACTCTGCTGCCAGCCTGTTTGCCCCCAACTTCCCTCCTCTACCGGCCTGGTTACCCCTAACTGCCCTCTCCTGCAGGGTTGATCACCTCCAACTGCCCTCCCTTGTAGGCCTGGTCCTTCTCAACTGCCCTCCCTTGCAGGCCAGGTGCCTCCCAACTGCCCTCCCCTGCTGGCCATCTTGTGGTGGCCATCTTGTGTCCACATGGGGGCAGGATCTTTGACCACATGGGGGCAGCTATATTGTGTGTTGCAGTGATGATCAATCTGCATATTACTCTTT
The DNA here is from genome assembly GCF_027574615.1 of Eptesicus fuscus. Lineage (NCBI taxonomy): Eukaryota > Metazoa > Chordata > Mammalia > Chiroptera > Vespertilionidae > Eptesicus > Eptesicus fuscus. The sequence continues at coordinate 11,651,425 of NC_072484.1, forward strand.
TATTAGATAGGATAGAGGCCTGGTACAGGGGTGGGGGCCAGCTGGTTTGCCCTGAAGGGCATCCCGGATCAGGTGGGGGTTCCCTTGGAGTGTGGGGTGGCCTGAGCGAGGGGCCTGTGGTGGTTTGCAGGCAGGCCATGCACCCTGGCAACGCAAGCGGAGGCCCTGGTATCTGGAATTTATTTACCTTCTACAATTGAAACTTTGTAGCCTGGAGCGGAGCCAAGCCAAGCCTGGGGCTCCCTCCGAGGCCGGTAGCCATTTGTGTTGGGGTTATAATTGAAACTTTGTTGCCTTAAGCGGGTGGGCCCGGCCAGGGTGTGCGAAAAGCTTTGCTTCCCCTGTTGCCGGCGGCAACCCTGGCCTGCTCTCTCAAGCTCTATTCTGCCGCCATTTGTTTGAATTTGTTTACCTTCTATAATTGAAACTTTGTAGCTTGAGTGGAGGCTTAGGCCTGCAACGGCTGGCTGGCGGAAAGGTTGTTTCCCTCTGTTGCCTGGGAAACCTTGCTCTCTGTGGCTGTAGCCATCTTGGTTTGGGTTAATTTGCATACTCGCTCTGATTGGATGGTGGGTGTGGCTTGTGGGTGTGTCGGCGGTATGGTCAATTTGCATATTTGTCTATTATTAGATAGGATAGATTGCTCTTTTCTAGAGAGAGAGAGAAAGGGAGAGAGAGAAACATCAATGTGAGAACACAACATCAATTGGCTACCTCCTATACGCCCCTCACTGGAAATCAAGCCTGCAACCCAGGTATGTGCCCTGACCAGGAATTGAATCAGCAACGTTTGGTGCACCAGATGACACCCAACCAACTGAGCCACACTGGCCAGGGCAACATGAAAATATTTTTATCTTACTGATTATGCAAGTGTAATACAGACTTGTAAAATTTTTTTTCTCTGTGTGCTTTTCAGACTTGTGGACAAAATTTACTTCTGATCATATATCACTGATTAAAAAAGAATCTAGAGTGCTAACTGGTTTGGCTCAGTGGATAGAGCATCAGCCTACGGACTGAAGGGTCCCAGGTTCGATTCTGGTCCAGGGGCACATGCCCGGGTTGCGGGCCCGATCCCCAGTAGGAGGCGTGCAGGAGGCAGCTGATCAATGGTTCTCTCTCATCATTGATGTTTCTATCTCTCTCTCCCTCTCCCTTCCTCTCTGAAATCAATAAAAGTAAAAAAAATAAAAAAATTTAGAGAAATTATATTTTATTGTGGGAATGTGTACTCTCAGGTATTAAGTAATTGTGTATTTCGTTATTAAATATTCATATCAAGAGATAACATTAGAAACTGTTGTCCTATATAAGAAGAAACTCCCAGGATGAGAGAGAAAGAAACATTCCCCAAAGAACTACCCAAGTGCACTTCTAAAGGTAATCCAGGAGAGAGAAGGGTTCTGGGGAGAACCATGTGCTGGCTATGTTTCTAAATTGCAGAAACCTTGACTTTAGTTATGGGATTCTTACAGAATTTGGTTATTTACAAGTATAGAACTTTTGGATAAAAATCATGATATAAAAATTTTAATAAAAGATCTGTGGCGTTTTCAAAACTAAATAGTTTTCTCTTTTTCTGTGAATTTCTTAGTGTAATATTTACTTTTGGTTTTATCTAAAACTAGAGGCCCAGTGCACGAAATTCATGCACGGAGGGGGGTTGTCCCTCAGCCCAGCCTGTACCCTCTCTAATCTTGGACCCCTCAAGGGATGTCCGACTGCCAGCTTTCCTCTGGCCACCAGGACCCGGGCTTTCCTCGCAGAGGGAGGCCCCACCCACCCACTGCAGCCCGCTGGTCGGTGGCCTGGGCCTCCCTCTTTGGGGCGATCATGGAGCCCCCTAATTGATTGCCCCGCCGGCCGGTGGCCTGGACCTCCTTTGCTGCCAATCTCTCTGCGGGGCAATCATGGAGCAATGGCCAGGCCCCGACCAATCACATCGCACCCGCCTTGGCTGGCCTGGCGCCAGTGGGTGTCAGAGCTTGGTCCCAGATGGTCATCTAGATGGTTGTCCCGATGGTCGTTCCACTGTTCAGCCGTTCGGTTGATTTGCATGTTATGCTTTTATTATATAGGATAGTAAAATTTACCATTGTATACAATTGTGAAACCATAATCAATATAAAAAATATTACATCACTTCAAAAGTTTTCTGTGCCCCTTGCAACCTCCTCCCTCAGTCCCCAGCTCCTGGCAACCACTGTTCTGTTTTTCTGACCATATAGTTTTGCCTTTTCTAGAATTTTAGATAAATGGAGTTGTACAGTACATAGTTTTTTTGTGTCTTATGTAATTTAGCATAATGCTTTTGAGATAATCTGTATCTGTTTTTAAAACTGCCTTAACTTTTTTTTTAAACAATCCAGAAATAAATAACTAGCCCCACTAAGGTTTTACTTGTTATGGTAAGTTAGAATAGTGGTTCCCAAGGCTGCTCTAGGGGATCATGGAGGCCCCACAAATCATTTCAGTGTCCATAAGGATCAAAATGATTTTCATAATAACACTGAGCTGTCACTTGCCTTTTTCACTCTCATTCTTTCCTAGAGTACTCTCGAGTTTCCAGATACTACATGATATGTGGTGTTGCAATAAGATTGAATGAAAAAACAGATTCGTGAATCCAGTCTGTCTTCTAGTGAGTTTGTCTGCCTTCAAAGAAATCTGTAAAAGTATTGATGCCACTCTTCTCACTAAAAATTTTTGTATTTTTGCCTGGCCGGTGTGGGTCAGTGGTTGAGCATCAACCTATGAACCATGAGGTCACAGTTCGATTCCTGGTCAGGGCACATGCCCATGTTGTGGGCTCAATCCCTAGTTGGGGGCATGCAGGAGGCAGCTGATCAATGATTCTCTCTCATCATTGATGTTTCTCTCTCTCTCCCCCTCTTCCTTCTTCTCTGAAATCAATAAAAATATATTTTTTTAAAAGTTTTTGTATTTTTGCACTGGCTGGTGTGGCTCAGGTGGTTGGAGCATCATCCCATACACCGAAAGGTTGCGGGTTCGATTCCCCAGTCAGGGCACATGCAGGAGGCAACTGATGAAAGTTTCTCTCCCTCTCCCTTTCTCTCTCGCTCTAAATTCAATAAAAGCATCTCCTCAGGTGAGGATTTAAAAAAATAATAAAAAGTGCCCTAACCGGTTTGGCTCAGTGGATAGCGTGCTGGCCTGCAGACTCAAGGTTCCCAGGTTCGATTTCGGTCAAGGGCATGTACCTTGGTTGCAGGCACATCCCCTGTAGGGGGTCTGCAGGAGGCAGCTGATTGATGTTTCTCTCTCATCGATGTTTCTAACTCTGTCTCCCTCTCCCTTCCTCTGTAAAAAAATCAATAAAATACATTAAAAAAATAATAAAAAGTAAAATAATATAAAAGTTTTTGTATTGGAAAATATCACTTTTTACAACAAAATGTGAATTATATTAATATGTAATGTGTTGTATGCATTAATAGATTTTAAAAAATTCCTTTGTTTTAACTTCTCATATGACAAGTAGTAAGACATGTAAACCATATGAACAGAAGCTCTTTTGGGTCCTTAATTTTTCAGTTGTAGAGAGGCCCTTAGTCCAAGAAGTTTGCGAATCTCTGGGCTAGAGACATTTTTTTTTTTTTTTTTTTAAAGAAAATTTTATTTATTTATTTATTTATTTATTATTATTTTTTTTAAATTTCTTTATTGATTAAGGTGTCTCATATTTGTCCTCATCCCCCCATTCCCATCCCACACCCCTCCCCACGGATGCCCCAACCCCCTGTTGAACTTAACCGTTGGATAGGCTCATATGCATGCACACAAGTCCTTTGGTTGATCTCTCCCTCCTCCCCCCAACCTCCCCTATCCTCCATCTGAGGCCCGATAGTCTGATCGATGCCTCCTTGTTTCTGGTTCTGTTCTTGTTCATCATTTCCCCTAGATGAGCGAGATCATGTGTCACTAGAGATATACTTATAAGAACTGAATGTGAGACGAGCAATAATAGTTATGCTGACAGGCAAATGAATCAGTCTGTAGTGAGTTTCTTTCTGGACCAACAGTTCTTTTGAGACCCAATTTCAATGTCCACCAGTTCCTTATGTGTACATGTCAGCACTGACCCCTCAGCTCTGGATGGTGGACAAATGGTGGTAACGGAGGTCCGACTCCCTCTGGTTTGGTCTCGGCCGGACCCAGGGGCACGGCTTCACCCGGACTAAGGGGAACGTGGCCTCACCCAGACCCAAGGGGCGCGTGGCCTCACCCGGGCCCTGGACCCAGCCTCACCCGGATGGATCCAGGGGCACACGGCCTCACCCGGACCCAGGATAGAGACATTTTTGAAAGGGGTCAGAACAGCAAGAGGATGTCATGAAGCTGGATAGAGATTAGAAGAGGATCTTGAGATCCAGGATGATAGCCTGGCATGAAGTGCCTGGAGAAGGGGCCTCCATTGGGCGGTGCCACAGGGGATGAAGGCAGAAATGGGAGGACATTCAGTGATGGCCAAGGCTCTTTTTTTAAATTTAACAAATCTTTATTGTTCAGATTATTATAGTTGTTCCTCATTTTCCCCCCCATAGCTCCCCTCCATCCGGTTCCCACTCCACCCTCTGCCCTTACCTCCTCCCCACTGTCCTCATCCATAGGTGTAAGATTTTTGTCCAGTCTCTTTCTGCACCTCCCACACCCCTTTCCCCTCAAGAATTGTCAGTCCACTTCCTTCCCATGCCCCTGATTCTATTATATTCACCAGTTTATTCTGTTCATCAGATTTTTTATTCACTTGATTTTTAGATTCACTTGTTGATAGACATGTATTTGTTTTTCATAATTTTTATCTTTACCTTTTTCTTCTTCTTCCTCTTCTTAAAGAAAAACCTTTCAGCATTTCATATAATACTGGTTTGGTGGTGATGAACTCCTTTAGCTTTTTCTTGTTTGTGAAGCTCTTTATCTGACCTTCAATTCTGAATGATAGCTTTGCTGGGTAGAGTAATCTTGGTTGTAGGTTCTTGCTATTCATCACTTTGAGTATTTCTTGCCGCTTCCGTCTGGCCTGCAGTTTCTGTTGAGAAATCAGCTGACAGTCGTATGGGTGCTCCCTTGTAGGTAACTAGCTGTTTTTCTCTTTTTTTTTTTTTTTTGGCGTTTTTATTTTTTATTATTTTTATTTTTTTTAATATTTTTATTGAAGTATTATATGTGTACATATCTTACTATTACCCCCCCACCCCACACCCACACATGCCCTCCCCCCCCAGAGTTTTGCGTCCATTGTTTATGCTTATATGCATGCATACAAGTCCTTCGTTTGATTTCAAAACTCCCCCACCTTTCCCAAACTTTCCCCCTGTAATTTGAAAGTCTGTTTGATGCTTTACTGTCTCTGTGTCTATCTTTTTGTTCACCACTTTATAATGTTCTTTACTATCCCTAAATGAGTGAGATCATGTGGTATTGTTCTTTCATTGACTGGCTTATTTCACTTAGCATAATGTTCTCCAATTCCATCCAGGTTGCTGCAAATGATGAGAATTCCTTCTTTTTTATGGCAGCATAGTATTCCATTGTGTAGATGTACCACAGTTTTCCGATCCAGTCATCTGCTGATGGGCACCTAGGCTGTTTCCAAATCTTAGCTATTGTAAATTGTGCTGCTATGAACATAGTGGTGCATATATCCTTTCTGATTGGTGTTTCTAGTTTCTTCGGATATATTCCCAGGAGTGGGATTACTGGGTCAAATGGGAGTTCCATTTTCAGTTTTTTGAGGAAACTCCATACTGTTCTCCACAGTGGCTGCACCAGTCTGCATTCCCACCAGCAGTGCACGAGGGTTCCTTTTTCTCCGCATCCTCGCCAACACTTGTTGTTTGTTGATTTGTTGATGATAGCCATTCTGACAGGTGTGAGATGGTACCTCATTGTTGTTTTGATTTGCATCTCTCGGATAATAAGTGACTTTGAACATGTTTTCATGTGTCTCTTGGCCTTTCTTCTGTCTTCTTTTGAAAATATTCTGTTTAGGTCTGTTGCCCATTTTTTTATTGGATCATTTATCTTCCTCTTATTAAGTTGCATAAGCTGCCTGTAGATGTTGGAGATTAAACCTTTATCAGTGATAGCATTTGCAAATATGTTTTCCCATGCAGTGGGCTTTCTTGTTGTTTTGTTGATGGTTTCTTTTGCTGTAAAAAAGCTTTTTATTTTGATGTAGTCCCATTTGTTAATTTTCTCTTTAGCTTCCATTGCCCTAGGGGCAGTGTCAGTGAAGAAGTTCTTGTGGCATATGTCTGAGATTTTGTTGCCTGTGGATTCCTCTAGTATTTTTATGGTTTCCCGTCTTATGTTTAAGTCCTGTATCCATTTTGAGTTTATTTTTGTGTATGGTGTAAGTTGGTGATCTAGTTTCATTTTTTTGCATGTATCTGTCCAGTTTTCCCAACACCATTTATTGAAGAGACTGTCTTGACTCCATTGTATGTTCTTGCCTCCTTTGTCAAATATTAATTGAGCATAGTGGTTTGGGTCGATATCTGGGTTCTCTATTCTGTTCCATTGATCACTATGTCTGTTCTTGTGCCAGTACCAGGCTGTTTTGAGAACAGTGGCTTTGTAATACAGCTTGAAATCTGGTATTGAGATCCCACCTACTTTATTCTTCTTTCTGAGGATTGCTGAGGCTAGTCGGGGTCTTTTTTTATTCCAGATGAATTTTTGGAGAGTTTTTTCTAGGTCTGTGAAATATGCTGTTGGTATTTTGATGGGGAGTGCATTGAATCTGTAGATTGCTTTGGGTAGTATGGACATTTTAATGACGTTGATTCTACCAATCCATGAACATGGTATGTTCTTCCATCTGTTTACGTCTTCCTCTATCTCTTTTTTCAGTGTCCTGTAACTAATTGTTTTTCTCTTGCTGCTTTTAATATTCTCTCTTTGTCTTTTGCTCTTGGCATTTTAATTATGTTGTGTCTTGGTGTGGTCCTCTTTGGATTCCTTTTGTTTGGGGTTCTGTGCGCTTCCTGGACTTGTAAGTCTATTTCTTTTACCAGGTGGGGGAAGTTTTCAATCAGTATTTCTTCAAATAGGTTTTCAGTATCTTGCTCTCTCTCTTCTGGCACCCCCATAATTCTGATGTTGGTACGCTTGAGGTTGTCCCAGAGGTTCCTTACACTATTCATTTTTGGATATTTTCTTTTTGCTTTTCCGGTTGAGTGTTTTTTGCTTCTTTGTATTTTCAAATCTTTGACTTGATTCTTTAGGTCCTCTAGTCTGCTTTTAGGTCTCTGTATAATATTTTTTATTTCAGTCAGTGTATGTTTAATTTCTAGTTGGTCCTTTTTCATATCCTCGAGGGTCTCATTGAATTTATCGGCCTTTTCCATGAAATTCTTGAAAAACCTTATAATCGTGGTTTTGAACTCTATATCCAGTCATTTGTTTTCTTTCATTTGTGATCTGTTTCTTTGTCTCTGCATTTTCGCTGCTTCCTGAGTTGGTAGGATAACTTTGTGTGGTAGGTGTCCTCTAGGGCACAGTGGCTCAGCCTCCCCAGTTACCTGAGGTGGACACTCTTGGTGCACCCCTTTGTGGGCTGTGTGCTCAGCCTTGTTGTAGTTAAGTCTTGATTGTTGTTGGGAGGAATCACTGGGAGGAATTGACCTCCACGTCAATTGGCTGTGAGGATCAGCTGTGTCTACGCTGGGAGAACTTCTGTGCTGGAGACACTCTTATGAGATAAGACTTGCAAAATTGCAAAAGCCTCTGTGCTCAGCTTGGATGGGGCGGAGTCTCAGGGTGGAGTTTCAGGGCGGAGCAGACAGCCTTGGTTTCCCGTCAGCTCTGCCCTATGAGGCCCCTGGGTCTCAGTGTCCCTTGGTAATCGCTGCAAGCACCTCTGAGAGAAAGCCGCCCTCGAGTTTCGCCCACTGCCAGACAGTCCAGTTTCTCCCCAAATGAGTCGGGGTTCCCAGAAACTTGCCCGGAACTGGAGTTCAGCGCAGTCAGGAGCTTCTGTCTTCCTCCCGCTTTAGAAAGCCAGCCGCACACTCAGCCTCCCGTGCATTCAGCAGTCAGTCCTCTCTGCGCGCGCACCTCCGGACCTCTGCCTTCCACAGCTCCCGAGTCTCAGTGTGCTTTCTCTTTCCCTGACAGTCCAGATTCCCCCAAATGAGTCTGGTTTCCCAGCGTCTCGCCTGGGACTGGAGTTCAGTGCAGTCGGGAGCTTCCTTCTCCCTCCCGCTTTAGAAAGCCAGCAGTGCACTCAGCCACCCGTGCACACAGCCGCCCGTCCTCTCCGCGTGCGAGTCTCCGTACCTCAGCCTTTTGCAGCTCCTCTGAGTCTCAGTGTGCTTTCCTCTTTTCTTCTAGTTGTAGAATTTCCACTCAGCCAGCTTTCCTGTGGTTCTGGATGGTGTATTTTAGTTGTAGTTTTTGTCTTTTAGTTGTAGTTTTGATATTGTTGTGCGAGGCAGCAGTTTAGGTGTTTACCTATGCCGCCATCTTGGTTTCTCTCTCTCGATGGCCAAGTTTTCTCAGCCCTTGCTCCCTCCCAGGACCTGGTTAGACAGATTCTGTTGATGTATGCACTTTCTACAAGGAGATAATGGGTAACCTGTACCTGTGGCTGGCTTGCATCACAAGGTGATCACAAGGCCCAGATGTAGTCACTGTCTTTTGACCTGAAGTTGCAGCCATGGTCTGATATTAGGTTGGGCACTTCCTAAAGATCTGATATCTATGCTGTGTTCTGATCCCAGGGCAAGCATAGGAAATCATCAGGACTGTTTCTTCAGCTTTCAGGAAAAAAAATTTACAGTAGTATTCTAAGATCAAATCAAAAGACCTAAAATAATTATTTTAACAAAAGTAGGCGGGAAGCTATTCTTGTGGGAAAAGATACTTGTGGATCTCGGTTAGTGATGTCGATAATGCTATTAATAAACTCTAGCAAAATTGTACCTACTGCCTTTGACCTGTTCTTTGCTTTTCTCTCGCAGGCGAAAGGGCATGTGGTTCCAACTGAGGAAGATACTTCTCTGTGTTTTGGGATTATATGTTGCCATTCCATTCCTTGTCAGACTATGTCCTGGGATACAGGCCAAATTGATTTTCTTAAATTTTGGTAAGTGCCTTGTGTCTGTTTTTTCTTTAACCTTAGTAAGATGATGATTTATATATGGGCAAAAGTAGGTTTACAGTTGTTCGTATGGAAAATGATACAATAAATAATACAAGAAGAAACTGTGTTTCACGTACTCATGACTGTAACCCTGCTTTTGCCCCACCCTGTATTTATGTATCTACCACCCAGATCAAGAGATAGCATGTTTCTATTACCCAGAAAGTTCCCTTGTGCACCTTCCCAGTTACAGGCTGTAAGGAGTGCATTGCTCTCCAGGGCTGGCATTTGTGTACACAGATGACCACTTTAAAAAATAATAATTAGGATTTTTTCTTTTTAAAAATAGATTTTTTTTTCACTTAAAAAGACCTGACATATTTTGGCTTCTATGAAAGTATATGTTGGCTTTATAGGTGTTATAGTCTTCTTGAGTTATCTTGGACTTTGTGTGTTCCAAAGGTGGGGTTTATTTGTTTTTTTATTACCTCCTACCCACTCACCCTCCTCCGCCTTCCTTCTGAGATTCTGTACTCTGTTCCATGCTTCTATGTTCCTGAATCCATTCCATTCATCAATTTATTTTGTTACTTAGATTCCCAGAGGTGTTTTTTTTTTTTGTGTGTGTGTGTGTGTGTGTGTGTGTGTGCACGCGCACGCTATGTATTTACTTTTTTGCAAGTGGTAGGAGAAAGGTGCAGAAGTATCAAACATATGAAATAGAAGTTCTGTGGTTGCTGGGAATAATCCTTTTAAGGAGCACCATTTTTTAAAATAATATTTTTTATTGATTTCAGAGAGGAAGGGAGAGGGAGACATAGAAACACACTGGCCTGGTCCATGATGAGAGAGGATCATTGATCGCTGTCTTCTGCACTCCCCCTACTGGGGATCGAGGTCTCAACTCGGGCATGTCCCCTGACCAGGAATCGAACCATGACTCCCTGGTTCATAGGTCAAAGCTCAAACACTGAGCCATGCTGGCCGGGCAAGGAGCACCATTTTATACCTACAAGATGAGACTAAGAGGGCACTTATGTGTGTGGATGTTAGAGGTTCGAGGATAGAACATGGTGCTCTGTAAATGATGGCCTTCAAATTGGGTACGGGTAGCATTTGGACCAGATGAAGTGGTCTCTTTGTATGCTCTTTGGCTGTATTGGTTTGCAGAGAGTGAACTTGAACCTTATGTGTTTGGGAGCCAGAGACTAGAGTTGAGGATGGTGCCGTGGAGGCAGCAGGGGAACAAGTAGAGAGGAGGGGGGAGGAAGAACGTGAGGACCAGGGGGAGTTCAGACAGGAGGTGTTGAGATGGTCCCTGTGTGACTGGCCTGGTCCATGCTAGGAGAGACACACTGGGGTGGGTTTGTCATAGGAATCCAGAACCCCTTTCCTGTGGTAACACAAGTGCTCCTAGCACCCCAGGTGTCTGGGTTGTTAAGTCTGTAATAGACTTTCTGACAAAAACTTGGAAGTTGCTGGTTAAAAAGGAATTTCTGCTCTAAAGAGTAACAACAGTATTTTTATTTGATGTCAAACTAGAACTTTCTTGCTCCCTGGCCATCTTGGCAGCTGCTCTTGGTTGGGGGCTGTCCCACACCTAAGATAGAAAGAAAGACAGTGACCACAAAGAAGATGAAAAAGTCGCTGGAGTCAATCAGCTCTAGGCTCCAACTTGTTATAAAAAGTGGAAAGTACATGTTGGAGTATAAGCAGACTCTGAAAATAATCAGACAAGGTAAAGTGAAATTGGTCATCCTTGCCAGCAACTGCCTAGCCTTGAGGAAACCTGAAATAGGGTACTGCAGCATGTTGGCTAAGATTGTTGTCCATCACTGCCATGGCAATGATATTGAATTGGGCACAGGGTGTGGGGATACTGCAGGTGTGCACACTGGCTGTTTTTCATGCAGGGAATCTGATATCAGTAGAAGCATGCCAGAACAGACTGGTGAAACGTAAATCATACGAAATTTTTTTCTAATAAAATTAGCCAGAATGTGTTTAAAAAAATTTTTTTTAATTGTAAAGTACATGTATACTAAGAGGCATTCGACTTTTCTAACAGAAGCATAGCTCAACTTCTGGGAATTTATCATCTCTAAGTTTTTGTCACTTGTGAGAAGCTCAAATTTAAAAGGAACTAACAGTATACTAAAAAGGGAGTTTTTTTTTTTTTTTTTTTTTTTTTTTTTACTTAAGAGTCCATATTCTGTCCAGCACAGAAGAGAATTAGAGTTTATATATAAACACAAAGCTACAGGGCTGCAGATTTCCTGGTGGCAGACCTTAGAATTGACCTTGCACGGTTTTCCAACTTTGCTGGTCTGCAGGTACCTTGGGCTGGTGTCTTTGTGGCAGCAGGTACGTGTGGCATGCTGCTCTGTGGGTCCTACAGCAAATATTTGAATTGAATTGATTACTTCAGATCAGTTCTTTGGGCTACTTTAGACCCAGCCCACAGATTTTGCTGTGTTGGTTTCCTAATGAAATTGCAGGATGTTCCTCAGGAACAGAACTTTGCCAGCCCCAATGGCACAGAAGAGGAGGCTTGGGCCACAGTGGTGGTTTTTAAAAAATAAATAAATCTTTATTGTTCAGATTATTACATATGTTCCTCTTTCTCTCCCCCCCGCCCATAGCTCCCCTCCACCTGATTCCCCACCCCACCCCATGCCCTTACACCCCGCCACTGTCTTCATCCATAGGTGTAAGATTTTTGTCCAATCTCTTCCCGCACCCCTCACACCCCCTTTCCCCTGAGAATTGTCAGTCCACTCCCTTCCTATGCCCCTGATTCTATTATATTCACCAGTTTATTCTGTCATCAGATTTTTTATTCACTTGATTTTTAGATTCACTTGTTGATAGAAATCTATTTGTTGTTTATAATTTTTATCTTTACCTTTTTCTTCTTCTTCCACTTCTTAAAGAATACCTTTCAGCATTTCATATAATGCTGGTTTGGTATTGATGAACTCCTTTAGTTTTTTCTTGTCTGTGAAGCTCTTTATCTGCCCTTCAATTCTAAATGATAGCTTTGCTGGGTAGAGTAATCTTGGTTGTAGGTTCTTGCTGTTCATCACTTTCAATATTTCTTGCCACTCCCTTCTGGCCTGCATAGTTTCTGTTGAGAAATCAGCTGACAGTCGTATGGGCACTCCCTTGTAGGTAACTAACTGTTTTTCTCTCGCTGCTTTCAAGATTCTCTCTTTGTCTTTTTGCCCTTGGCATTTTAATCATGATGTGTCTTGGTGTGGTCCTCTTTGGATTCCTTTTGTTTGGGGTTCTGTGTGCTTCCTGGACTTGTAAGTCTATTTCTTTCACCAGGTAGGGAAAGTTTTCTGTCATTATTTCTTCTAATAGGTTTTCAATATTTTGCGCTCTCTCTTCTGGCACCCCAATAATTCGGATGTTGGTACGCTTAAAGTTGTCCCATAGGCTCCTTACACTATCTTCATATTTTTGGATTCTTTTTCCTTTTTGTTTTTCTGGTTGGGTGTTTTTTGTTTCCTCATGTTTCAAATCTTTGGTTTGATTCTTGGGGTCCTTTGATCTACTGTTGAATTTCTGTATATTCTTTATTTCAGGCAGTGTATGCTTAATTTCTGACTGGTCCTTTTCCATTTTTTTGGCATTCTCATTAAGATCTTTAAAGGTCTCACTAAGTTCCTCAGAGGTTTTTAGCAGATTCTTGAGTAACCTTATAAATGTGGTTTTGAGAACTCTCTGTCCAGTCTTCTACTTTCCTCCATTTCCTTCATTTGTGATCTGCCTCTTTGTCTCTGTATTTTAGCTGCTTCCCTGAGTTGATGGAGTGGCTTTGTGTGCGAGGTGTCCTTTGGGCCCAGTGGCTCAGCCTCCCCAGTCACCTGAGGTGGACACTCTTGGTGCACCCCTTTATGGGCTGCACAGTCTTGTTGTAGTTAAGCCTTGATTGCTCTTGGTATCACTGGGCGGAGTTGACCTCCCGGCCAATTGGCTGTGAGGATCAGCTGTGTCTCCACTGGGAGAGCTTCTGTGCTCAGCTTGGATGGGGCAGGGTCTCAGGGCAGAGCAGGCAGCCTTGGTTTCCCGTCATCCCCGCCCTAAGAGGCTTGGATCTCAGTGTCCCGCGGCAATGGCTGCACGCACCTCTGAGAGAAAGCTGCTCTTGAGCTTTGCCCGCTGCCAGACAGTCCAGTTTCTCCCCGAATGAGTCTGGGTACCCAAAGTCTCACCCGGAACTGGAGTGCGGAACTGGAGTGCGGTGCATCCAGCTGCCTGGCCTTTCCTCTCGCGCGCACACGTCTCTGTGTCCCACACCTCAGTCTTCCGCAGTTCCCCTGGGTCTCAGTGCCCCGCGGCTATGGCTGCACGCACCTCTGAGAGAAAGCTGCTCTCGAGCCCTGCCCGCTGCCGGACAGTCCAGTTTCTCCCCGTATGTGTCTGGGTTCCCCGAGTCTCGCCCGGGACTGGATTTCAGCGCTATGGGGAGCCTTTGTTTCGCTCCGGTTCGAGAAAGCCAGCCGTGTATTCAGCCACCCGGCCCTTCCTCTCGTGCGCGCACGTCTCCGTGTCTCTACACCTCTGCCCTCCGCTGCTCCTGAGTCTCAGTGTCCTTTTCTTTTTCCTTCTAGTTGTAGAATTTCCACTCAGCCGGCTTTCTGGTGGTTCTGGGTTTTGTCTGCTTTGTCTTTTAGTTGTAGTTTTGAAATTGTTGTGCGAGACAGCAGTATAGGTGTTCACCTATGCCGCCATCTTGGTTTCCCCCACAGTGGTGTTTTTAAAGGAGATTTTTGGTTAGTTGTCTGTGCTCCCTTCCCCTGCAGAGGAGGTGGGGGTCTCTAACACAGCCCTGTAGTGACTTGGCGGTTTCACTTCATGCTGCTGGGGTGGTACTTCCATTCTTGTCTCCTCAAAATGTGAATCATGAGCCTGTGGATTTCCATTTAGATATCAAAGGTAATGTAACAATCTTTTAGGCCTCAAAATACGATTAAAGAATATATTTTTAAGTTCACAGTAAATCTATTTGAAGCCAAATTTATAAATCAGATAAATACACTTTAGAAGAAGGTTAGCACTTACGATTTAAGGCATTATTCTTACTTTAAAGAAATTTTCACAAGCAAAAAAATACATGACCATTCTGAAAGATTAACTGAAAATGCCTGAATAACAATGAAGAAGAAAGTGAAAATTACTCTGAGGAAATTGTTAACATTGTCATTTACTTCCTGCTGGTCTCTTGTCTATCTGACACATAAACATAAATGTATGTGTTTCTCGATACTCACAGCAGTTCTCTTGCCCTTGAATCTATAGCTGTCTCCTGGCGAAAAGGAGTGTTTTGGTTTAAAGGCCTGCACAGGAACTGCTCCTCTCTGCACATTGCCTTGGCCTTTTTTGGAAATAGGTTAGATATATGAAGTACGTATTTGTTTGTTATTGTTTTTTTGTTAATCCTCACCTGAGGATCTTTTTTCCATTGATTTTTAGAGAGAGTGGAAGGGAAGGAGGGAGGGGGAGAGAGAAAGAGAAAGAGACAGACATCCACGTGAGAGAGACACATCGATTGGTTGCGGGGGCCCTCCCCCCCCACTCGCTCCAACCGGGACCAGGATCAAACCTGCAACCCAGATACCTGCCCCTAACCGGGAATTGAACCTAAGACCCTCTGTTACGTGGGCCGACACTCTTAACTACTGAACCACACCGGCCAGGGCGAAATATGTATTTGTTTTTGAAGCAAAAGGCAGTTCACTTCAGTGGTTACTGAGACAAGTGTGTTTAAGCCTCCTTTTTGCTTCCCTGTAGCAGTCCCTGTTAACCTCCGATAGCTTTCTTTTCTATTCTTTTTGCTTATGGAAGCCCCTACAGCCTGCATCATGGAGTTGTAATTTGATAAACCCTAGAGAGTCCTCTTAACCCTCCCCTTGTTGGCTCTACACGTCATCCAGTGTTTCAGGGTTGCTCCTTGTTCAGTAACGGATGAGCTATAGCCCCGATATTTAAAATCTTCAGGCAGTCAAAAATGTTCTTTGCAGGTAAGTAGTTTCAGCTTCTCACCCTATCAAACATTTTCCAGATTAGTTTAAAAAAAGGAAGACAGTAGGTTTTTTCTCCTTCATTCATATGTTTATTCACTGATGATTCATGGAGAACCATTGTGCAGGATCCTTTCTAAATCATGTTCGTTGACAGTTGTGGCTGCTGGTAAATGGTGGATATGGCCAGAGAGTAGACAATGCAAAACAGGAAGGAGGAAAAGCCAGAGACCTGGGTCCCAGCAGCTGGATGTGCCTTGGGTCCTGTATATTGGGTTCCTGGGCCCTGCAGTCGCCCTCTGTGTGGGGTGGAGTTTGTAACTCCTATTGGACTGCCTTGCCTGCAGGCCATGTGCTCTGTCCCTACTCCAACCCTGTATATAATGCATGGGCCTAGAGGGTGGGCTCCAGCCAGCATCTCAGAGTCAGTGGGGCCAAGGTATATATGATCACATGGGAGGTCAGTGGGCCCTGGCCTGTTACTGTGTTCTCGCCCAGGTTAGCCTAGGTCTCCTGTACCCCTCAACCCCATTCCTTTGCTTTGTGGCATTTCTGGAAGCCCCTACAGCCTGCATCATGGAGTTGTAATTTGATAAACCCTAGAGAGTCCTCTTAACCCTCCCCTTGTTGGCTCTACACGTCAGGTAGTTCCTCTGGCCACTGCTCTAGGGTTGTCTGATCCCCAGGAGTGACCAGAGGCCCCCATTAGCTGGAGGGGAGATGCAAGGACAGCATCTGCTGGACTTGGGGCATGTACTACTTCCTTTTTCACGATTGTTTCTAAAACACAAAAGTGAACTGGAAGACGAGCTTCGTGGAATGAGTCTATTCTGGAGTAGAATCTGATTCCTCCGTTCCTAACTTTCTGGGGTTTGGAGGCTTTGGAGATTAGCTGCTAATCTCCGTAAATACTTTTCAGGGGGCGGTCCTCTGAGCTCTGGGGTAGCTATACGCAGCTTGGCTGCCTCTCTCCGGACACAGAACCAGTCAAGGCTCGGAAACTGAGCCAGCAGAAGTCAAGTGCCCTCAGCCCTTGATGGCGCCCACTTTCTGTTTAGCACTGGGACTGGGGTATGTAATTCCAGCCTTAGGAGCAGAATTGATTAAATAGTTTGGGTGTGGGGTTGACAGTGGGCACTAGGTATGGATATTCAGAGTTTCACTGAGGAAGTTGTTTCACCTCACACTTGTCGGATGAGGAGCTGTTCTATCCAGCTGCAGCCTTCAGATTCCACAGCATAGAGCAGTCACAGAGTTGGGACTGCAGGAGTGGGTGCCCGCATCTGAAACAGTGCGAGAAACAGAGGTCCTTCTCAGGCCCTCCTCCGAGTCCCATTGCCAGAGTAAAATCTGAACTCCTTGTTGGCTGCATTTGTTCCCAGGTTGTGAAATAAGTACCACACTCTGGTGGGCAGATTTAAAACAACAGAAATTTACTCCCTCCCAGTTCTGGAGGCTGGAAGTCTGAAAGCAAGGTGTCAACAGTGCCATGCTCCTGAGACTGGGTGGAATCTTTCCTTGCCTCTTCCCAGCTTCTGGTGGTGGCCAGCAGTCCGTGGTGTTCCTTGGTTTGTAGCTGCACCACTCTAGTCTCAGCCTCCAGTGTCACATGGCTACCTTCCCCCTGTGTCTTTACATTGTCTTTTTCTGTCCTTGTCTCTCTGTGTGTCTCAGTTATCCCTTTTGACAAGGACAGCAGTTATATTGGATGGGGATCTAGCTAACAAGCTCGGTTACTCTGTGAAGACCCTATTTCCAAATAAGGTCACATTCTGAGCACTTCAGCGTGTCCTTTTGGGCAGGGCGCACAAGCCAACCCATAGCAGGGCACTTGGGGTCAGTGAGGACTAAAACCAATTTACCTTTCTCACTTCCTGTCTGATTAGTCAAGAGTGTGGGTCATGGAGTCGGGCAGCCAAGGTGCTGCAAATCCTAGTTCGGTCCCATGTGAGCTGGTGACTTAACCGGAGCTATGAAACACCAGTAGTACCAGCCTATCAGGATGGTGTGCAGATTACAAGAAGTGCTGTGTGAGGGCATGAACAACACAGTGCTGGCACCATAAAAGCACAAGGAAATAGTATGCCACCTCCTTTGGTTGCCATTTTTCTCTTGAGAGAAAACTATAATTAATGTTTTTAAAAAATGTATCCTGCTTCTTGAGGAAGAGATGGGTTAAGAAGCTGGAGGTAATGAAAAGCAGTCCTGGTGGGAGGATTTGTCTGCCTGCATGGTCTGAAACGTTCGCTCAGGGAATTTCTGAGGAAAGAGCATGTGTGTATCCCCATATCCTCAGGAGTTGGATACTTTATTTCTTCAGCAAATGTGTACTGAGCCGCAGGGACATTTTAGGGAGTGAGAGCCAGATGTGCAGGTTATGTGGTGGGAGACCATTCAGGCAGAGGGGACGGCAAGTTGCAAAGGCTCTGGAGCAGGAGGTTGATGAGTGCAGCTCAGGAAGGGGACAAGGGTGGCAGATGAGCACACTTGGCTTTCATACCACGAAGATGCATGTGGTTACTTAATGAAACTACTTGCTTCACCAAAGAAAACTGACAGCGTGTACAGCTTCCTTATAGAAGGTGGGATCTGCTAGAAGTCAGGACCATACTGCTATTGTTACTACCCCCTTTAGGAGGTGCCATTTTATAAAGTGAGTAAATATCGCCTCAGTGTTTTGGGTTTTCTAAGTATTTTATTTTTTCACTGAATATATCTTCATATATGTTCACCACAAGCAATAAAAGTACAGTGATATATCCCTAACCGGTTTGGCTCAGTGGATAGAGTGTTGGCCTGCGGACTCAAGGGTCCCAGGTTCGATTCTGGTCGAGGGCAGGTACCTTGGTTGCGGGCACATCCCTGGTAGGGGGAGTGCAGGAGGCAGCTGATCGATGTTTCTCTCTCATCGATGTTTCTAACTCTCTATCCCTCTCCCTTCCTCTCTGTAAGAAATCAATAAAATATATATTTTTAAAAACAACCATTTTTTAAAAAGTACAGTGATATATAAGGGGAAAATTAAGCATCACACACACACACACACACATACACACACACACACACACACACACTTTGTTAACAGACTGGCATGTGTTTTTCTGTCTTTCTAGCCACACATGGGTGGTGTTGATGTTAGCTTCTTTTTACAATAGCAATGTGGATTATGCAGCACACCCTGTGATCTTACTGCTTTTTCCTTGCTCTTCTCACCTGTAATTCTCGTCAGTGGATCTGATCAATCTGTAATGGCCCCAGGATTTTCCATAGTGTGTGTGCACCACAGAATTCTGCCCTATTGGCAGATCACTTGTTACATTTAGGGCTCCTGCTCTATTGCTCACTTGACAGCAAACAACTCTAGATGGGTTCTGTGAATTCATCCACTTCCTTGCACCCACACCTCATCTTCTGCCATCCTTTCGGCGTTAAGTGGCGGCACTAGAAACTTGAGAATCCCATTTAGCTGTCTCATACCCACGTTCAATTGCTTATCAAGTCCTGTGGCTCCAGCTCCAGAACACCATCTGTCTGTCACCTTTCCCACCATCTCACCCGCCAACTTCCCGGCTCCAGCTTTCAGTTGCAGCCTACCTGAGCTGCTTCCAGAGGCCTCTCTCATGGCTAGGCTGACCCTCATGTCTCAGGGATCTTTCCTTCCTCAGTTGTATCTTCTCACACCTTGAATAATCAATCTTCAGTGTGTCCATCTCTAATCAGACCTCACCCTTGCTGGAGGTTCTGAAGATTCACTCACAGTGTCCCAGAGCAGTCTTTTTTATTTTTTTCCAGCATCCAAAACCTTTTTAATAATATGATAGGATTTAGGGTTAGTTTTTGTAGCCGCGGCTGGCCCGGTGGCCTCTTGCACACTCGAACTCCGGCCCTTGGATCGCACGTAGGGTTTGGTGTGGCTGTGGGGGGGTTCCTGGGGCCTTGCCGAAATGCCTGTACACCTCGTGGCCCTTGCGAGGACCAGAAAGCAAGACAGTGCCACAGCCCTTGGGGGAGTCCAGGGCCAGCTGGTCGAAGGTGAGAATCTTGCCCCCAGCCTTGAGGATGCGGCTCCGGGCACGGCTGCTCACACGAAGGGCACACACCTTCAGTTTGGGCACCTCCTGGATTCTCACGTCATCAGTTATAGTCCCTACAACCACGGCGGTTTTGCCCTCCCGGCCAGGAAGCTTCATCTTGCGGATCATCCAGGAAAGGGACAGAGGTGGCCGGTTGGTGCGACTCATAAACAACCCCTTCAGCACCACTTGGTTGAAAGTGGAGTTGGTTCTTCTGGCCAGAAACCTGTATAGCTTGACCAGCAGCCTTAGGTAGATGTCCTGGCTCTTGGGCTCCTTGCGCCAAACCTTTCGGTCTTTGTTGTGGCGGATGTCGACTCCCATGATGGTGCCTTCTGCTCTACCAGTTCCGGAAAGAGGTCCCAGAGCAGTCTTGCCCATAATTCCACCTGAGGCTGGAGGGTCTGGTATGCCTGGCATTATTGGGTTGGAAAAGAGTTGGCTTTTTTTTTTTTTTTTGAGAGCTTCACCTCGTGTGTGTGTGTGTGTGTGGGTGTGTGTGTGTGTCCATCCCCACTAATCCTGGTTTTCATCTCTTTGTCCCACACAGTGAGAGTTCCCTATTTCATTGACTTGAAAAAACCACAGGATCAAGGTTTGAATCACACCTGTAATTACTACCTCCAGCCAGAAGAAGACGTGACCATTGGAGTCTGGTGAGTGTCTGGCCAAGTGACTGCAGGGTCGAGGCACCCACTGTGTGGACTCTCTAGGAGGCAGGAAGGACCCTGAGTACTGTGGTCACGGTTGTCCTTGACACCAGTCTCTAAAACTGTTGCATGTCCGTTTTTATTTTTACCCACTGTATTTCCACAGCAAAGAGCTCTGCTAAATTTGATCCTAATGAAGCACGATGAGATGGCACTAAACTAGCCTGGGGTTTTCAAACAGCTTTGTGAACCAGATTGCTTTTTGTAGAGAGCCTCATTTCCAGGGGAAGAGAAAGTCCTAGAAACAGAGAACAGAAGCACAGAATTGTGAGCACGGGCTTGAGATATACCATTTCTTTTCAGAGACAGGAATGTCTAGATATTGAAAACAGCTTGATTTCTTTTTACATACAGCACTTGGGCAGTTGGTAATTTTCATGTTTACTATCTTAGTATTTACTCTTTGTAGCCATAAATTTGAATTGGACTTGAGCTCTGTGACTTCTTTGTCTTTAGAATATGTTTTAATGTTTTTTCTGGGGACAAGTGGGTGTTTTCGAACAACTAAATTTAAATTGATCAGCCTTTCTGTGGTATGTTGTGCTTTTTCCTCTCAGAATCACTCTGAATCGCTGTCCCTTAATCTAGATGGGGTGTTTTTTCAGTGCCATAGTCTCTCCCTGCTGTCTCAGAAAACCACTGTGTATGTGAGGAGCTTCTAAATGAAATGTTGTGAATAGCTTCCCAGTGTGGATTGCGAGGAGTTCGGGCATTTCTAATAATGGTCCTCGGTAAAGAACGTAAAATGAGAAAGGAGATTTTTGTTCTTAGAAGTTGGTGCTGGGGCTCTATAGAGTCTTTTGTCATTTCCGATTTGGTTTAGTCTAGCATTTACTGACCACTGTGTGCACAGGGGGCACTCAGCTTTTACATCCAGAGCTGTTTGGTGGGTATTGGTTGGCCCTCCTGCTGGTTAATGGGGGTTGTGCTTTGAAGACATGGCGATTTAGTTAGGGCTTCTTCCTCCTGTTGCAAAGGGAATTTGTGGTGCTGATACTTAGGCTGAAAGCTCTCACAGCAGTTACCCAAGAAAGTTGTATTTAGTGACAACAGATACAACTTCTGGCAGTGACAGCCAGGCTGTGTGCTGGTGGGCACCTGCTGCCTGCTCATGTCTGTATCCCGTGCTGTTGGGAGGACAGTGTGGGCCCTTGGGCACCAACTGCTCTCATCAGGCACCTCATCAGATCTAAAGCTGAGGATTTGCTTGGCCATCAGCTCAATCTCAGCTGCCTGTCGTGGGCAGAGTTATCCACCTGGCAGGACAGAGGTGAGCCCCAGGAATATTTCCCCTTTTCTCTTGCTGGAAGCTTCTTGGGCCTTTGTCAAGAGTCCCACGTTTGTTGTAGGTTGTCTATTGGAAGTGCCTTAGCTCCCAGTACCGAAAGGTACATTTACACCATGGGATGCTATACATCTGTAAAAAAGAAGGATCTCTTACCCTTTGAGACAGCATGGAGGGACATGGAAAGTATTATGCTAAGCAAAATAAGCCAGTCTAAGAAAGTCAAATATCATATGATCTCACTCATATATGGATGAATCTAATGAACAAAATAAATTGATGAACAAAATAGATCTGGAGACATAGAGCATAGAAAAGACTGATGAATCTCAGAGGGAAGGTAGGGGTGGAGGAGACAGAAAGGGAGAGATTAACCAAAGAACTTGTATACATACTAGAGGCCTGGTGCACGAAATTTGTCCATGGGGGGGGGCGCTCCCTCAGCCCGGCCTGCACCCTCTCCAATCTGGACCCCTCAGGGGATGTTCAATTTGCAATCCGGGACCGCTGGCTCCTAACCGCTCACCTGCCTGCCTGCCTGATTGCCCCTAACCTCTCTGCCTGCCTGCCTGATTGCCCCTAACCTCTCTGCCTGCCTGCCTGATTGCACCTAACTGCTCTCCCCTGCAGGCCTGATCTCCCCTAACTGCCTCTGCCTTGGCCCCTGCCACTGTGGCTTTGTCCGGAAGGACATCCTGAAGGATGTCTGGAAGATGTCCAGTCTAATTAGCATATGCCCTTTTATTAGTATAGATATGTATAACCCAGGGATACAGACAATAGTGTGGTGAAGGCCTGGGCAGGTGGCAGTGCAGGGTGGAGGGGGTAGATGGGGAAAAAAAAGAGGGACATATGTAATACTTTCAACAATAAAGATAAATTTATATATATATATGTATATATATATATCTGTGTGTGTGTGTGTGTGTGTGTGTGTGTATATATATGTATATATATATATATATATGTATACACACACACACACCTTTCCATTCCATAGGTTTATAATTATAGGAGAGTGATAATTACAGTGGTCAGAACCACCCACAGTGTTATCCCTGGAACTGGTCAAAAGATATGTTAGAGATGAGATGCTGAAACTTAAGAGCTAGAAAATAAGAAATTGGCCATTTACTACAGTGTTTTTTTAAGGATTCTTACTAATTAATTTAAATAACTTTTACAGAAAGCCTTATTAATTCAGACTCTCCCAGTGATTAACAGTATTTGATGTGGGCCTGAGTTAAGATTAACTGGAGCATCTCTCTGAAGGAGGGTTTGGCCAGATAGACTGAGTGAGTCTCTGAGAGCCTGGCCCGGTATGGAATGAGTTGGCTGACTCTAAGCTCAGCCACGAGATGGGGCAGCCTGCAACGCTGCCTCTTGCAGACATGGGTCTGCAGATGTGGGTCTGCGAGTTGCGTCTGGAATGTGCTGTACTTTAGAAATGGTAGTTTAAGGATGGCCAGGTTTCTAGTGCAGCTCAGGAGATCAGTGTTGGCTGAATCTAATATGTTGTACTTGTGGCAACATGATACTGTCTTAAGTGCACTAAGTTAAATTGTGTACAGCTTAAAAATATGGGAATGTATGAAGGAAATGCTGTTGTTCAGCTCCTATTTATCAAGTGCTCGTTCTGTGCTAGTCCAGGTTAAGGCCTGGTGACCCATCCAGGTGAGATTTTTCCTCACAGAGCTCCTAGTTCCTCCTGGAGAAACAGCTGTCCCCACACCCCTGGTAACTGCTATCTGTGAGCCTCTATGGCCAGCAGATGCCTATTTGCAAGTTAGGAAATCTGCTTAAGCAGTCAAAAGCCATCCCTACACCTTGGAGCTCAGAGTTCAGTAATTTATTCTGGAGACAGGGACAGTTTGCCTCTTCTGCGCACCCACCCCTGCTCTCTGCTCGGTGTGACATTGGCTCCATAGTTGTTCCTTCAGCCATCATCATCTGGTCGTGCTGTTCCCCTCTGCTTCTGTTTCCAGGCACACTGTCCCCACTGTCTGGTGGAAGACCGCCCAGGGGAAGGACCAGATGTGGTACGAGGATGCCTTGGCTTCTAGTTACCCTGTCATCTTGTACCTGCACGGGAATGCAGGCACCCGGTGAGGAAGAAGAGCTCACGCATGTGTCCTCCGTACAGTGCTGGCTCCTTTGTGAGCAGGAGTGTCCTGGCCCATCGGGCTTACTGACCCACTGCAATGAGGGAGCAGGCACATGGGGAACAGAGGAAAAGACAGAGTTCCTATGGGGTTTGCTGGAAGGGGGGTTCTAGGTGAATTCACATGAAGCAGCATTCCCACAGGCTCAGAGCAAAGCAGGGCTGTGTGCAAAGTGGGCCCCGATCCTCTTTCCTTGGAAGCCACCCTGTTAAGCAGATGTCCAGAAACCCCTTATCTGACGCTCACAGTGACTGGGGTGGGATGGAGGAGGCTGCGTCTCTGTCAGAGTGACTCAGATCCTGGGCCAGAGCGGGATGTGTCCTGCCTAATGTAATTTAAAAGGCAAAGAGTCCGAGGGCCCATGGTTTGGGGAACAAGGTTTCTCAGTGGGTAAGGAAGCAGTGGTCCCTCAGCGGGTAAAGAGGGGTGGTGTGACTCTTCAGGGCCTAAGCGTGCCCTGAGGAAAGTTGTCTCCTGTTCAGTAGCAGCTTTGTCAGCCCTGTCTGATGACTGCAGGCAGGTTGGCACTTTCTTACTGGCAGGTATGCCCTCCTGGGGGAGGAGGGACACCTCCTAGAAAGGCCAGCGAGTGCTGAGAAGAGGCAGCGGTGACACTGAAGAGGTACAGCCAAAGGCAGAGGGAGTCCAGCCAAGAGACCCCAGCTGAGGTGCCCCACATGCTGTCAGGTCAGGGTGACTTTATTGAGTTCTCTGCTTCCAGCTGTAAGCCAGCAGTGCTGGTGCTTCTTCTGGGCCAGTGAGGTAGCACAGCTGGCACATAAAGCCCTTGTCCAGGTTTATCCCAGCTTCAAGGGTGACTTTGATGCCATGTTCTTCAGACCAGCTGGGATTGGAGCTATCACCGCCCTTGGTTTAAAGAGGGCTCCTTCCACCCCATGTGGCCAGCCTTACTCAGAAGAGTCTTTGTGGGAGAGCTGATGGTGGTGGTGAGGGGGTGGGGGTGGGGACAAGGGGCATGTGCATTTTCTGAACAAAGCTCTGCCTGAATCCCTTGGGAGGGTCACTGTTGCTGCAGCTGCCTTAGGTCGTGTGAGAGAGCCAGCGAGGAGCTGGCAGGAGGCAGGGCCACTGCCTGGCGCGTTGGCCTTAGTGGTGGGCTGGGGTGTGGGCATTTTATAGACAGAACCTGCAAGAGAATACTGCACTGGCCTTTCTGGAGGGGAAAGCAGGCCACAGTGGGGGCTGGGCAGAGGGGCTGTGCAGAGGACAGGCAGGAAGTCCAGGAAGCGTGGCCCTCGAGGATGGTTTCTGAGCCAAGGAATAGAGTGCCTAGCTACTAAATCATGTATGCTCTTGCTATTTGCTTTCTTCTATGTCTGGAACAAGCCACAGAGCGTTTCTCTTCTTCTTTTAAAGAGCAAGTGGCTACAAACAGCTCTTGTAGTATCTTTCTGTAAATGAGAGAATTTTGAGGTTTATTGTGAATAAGGTTCAGTTAAGCAATGCCAGTCACATGGTAAATAAAACAAACTGCCTGTAACTTCAGGCTTAAAGGAATATGGTGACTTTGAAAGGTTTGCTGCTCCCTCCCACTGCTCCAGAGACTGCCTGTGCTGCAGATCTTGCCTGTCCCTGCTCTTTGACCAGACTCATGCCGCTCCCTGAGATTCAGATCCCCGGGCTGCTTGTGTTATGCTCTGAATCCTTCTTTTTGTTCAGGTAGGACATTTGAAAAATTTAGATAAGAGCCACCATGAACGCTTCCAAAGTTAACTGCAAACATTGTGCAGTATTTCGTTCTAGACTTGAAACTCATTTCTTTGTATTTTTGTTTCTGCATTGTATTGGTTTCCTCCTTCATCTGGTCCTTGTCTCTCCCAAGGACACACCCTTCCCCCACCCCCACATACAAACCCAAAATGGACAAAATGCTCGTTATAAAAAAACACAGCTGAGCAGTCTGTAGAGGGTGAGCCAATACGCTTTCTTTCTTTTTTTTTTTTTTTCAACACGCTTTCTTGTCCTGAGGTGGCCCTGTTCTGAGGCTGCTCCATTCCCACTTTGGAGTCTGTCTGTCCACAGTAACAATTGACCAACAACTGCACAGAAAGTGAGAAGGAATAGATGGTCCTTGGACAGAGAATACAGACGTGAAGTAGTTCAAATGTATGAAAGCCTGTTCAGCCTTGGTAATAAAAAGTGCCCACAAAAGCTAGTCTATTGGTGAGGAGCTGGGAGACAGCTGTTCTCACACACTTGGGGTAAAAGACGAGGGCCCTCTGAAGGACTCAGCAGTGATTGTCAAGATTACAATTGCACGCCTTCAGGTAGTAGTTCCTTCTGTAGGAATGAGTCCCACACATGGCTCACCTGTATCTGGCCACGGCAGCAAAACTTAAGTCAGCAGCAGGTGGTAAAGAACCAAATGACACAAGACAAGCAAAGTGACCACCGCTAAAAAGAGTGTACTTGAGAGTTGGCTGTGATGTACTGAGTAAAAAGTGGCGGATCCCTGTGGGTGTGTGCCTGCAAGTAAAGAAGGGCCTTTGCTTCTGTTGTAGGCGGTCCCTGGACAGTAGGAGGCTGAGGAAGAGGCTGGATGCTGGGGCAGGAGTGGGTGGGCCTGCTGTGTATCCTCTTGTATCTTTTGGATTTTGTACTGCATGTAGGAATTACCTAGTCAAAAAGAAAAGTAAGAAAGTAACTAACAAATATCTCCAAAGTACTAAGACTGTCCCTTGCTTGGCACAGTACTACTACAGGCAAGCTTAGAGCCACTTAGGGTATCCCAAGGAGGAGGTCACCTGTCCACCAATGCCCGGCCCTTTATGGTTTTGGG
The DNA here is from genome assembly GCF_027574615.1 of Eptesicus fuscus. Taxonomy (NCBI): domain Eukaryota; kingdom Metazoa; phylum Chordata; class Mammalia; order Chiroptera; family Vespertilionidae; genus Eptesicus; species Eptesicus fuscus. Next base: position 11,677,596 of record NC_072484.1, read on the forward strand.
AACCAAGTCCTTAAAAGCCCGAATGCTCCAGTATTGACCCTGCGCCTGCCTCTTTGAGAAGATGCATTAACACCTATTCTTGTTTCCTTCTCCCTGACATTCTAGAGGAGGTGACCACCGAGTGGAGCTTTATAAGGTAGGTGAGCATGGCACAGTATGTGCGGAAAGAGCAGTATCCACGCAGTCTGTGATGGGTCAAGCAGTGTCTACACTGTCTGTGACTGAGGGAGCAGTGTCCAGATGGTGTATGACGGACAGAACAGCGTCCACAGGGGTCTCTGATGGCGGGGGCATTGCCCGAGTGTTGTTTCCTGTCTGTTCTTTCCAGGTGGCATGAACAGCAGGGAGTCCCCTAATAATTTTGATTGTTAATCATGGTGGCCTTTCTGGCACTGCCTCTGTGGGTGACTCCATCATGGAGTGCTTCTTACAGTGCTGTCTCCAGGAAAGTTACCAAAATCAGAATAAATGGACCTTGTGGATCTTATGCCAGATGTTGGCTGATTACATAAAAGCCGTTTGAAATTGTTTCCTAGTACAAGTATGTTCCTCACATATAAAAGGAATGGAGAGGACAGAGGGGTCAGGTAGCTATGCTTTACTCCCACGTTGCAGGCTCAGGAATTGGGCCACCACAGAAGTTTCTCGCCTTACGGGAAGTACAGTCACATTTAAATCAGATTTCAAGCCCAGCAGGTCTCCCCAGATGAAGGGGGCTGATGCAGGCAGGCTTGTAGACCTTCCCTTCTACTTGGTCCTTGTCTTCCTCAGGTGTTTGGGTCTAGGAGCCTGAAATGTGCAATTGTTAGCAGTGTCCCGGGGTCACCGTACCCGTCTCCCCCATCCTTCTCTTAGAGGGGCATCTGCATTTGCTACAGGCAGATGTGTGGGAACATCAGTACTGTGCAGGCACTGCTCTGCCATATACCAGGTGGACCGCCCTGGGCTGTGGAGTGTTTGTGTCCCTGTGTGAATTAGATCAGGTCAGGGAAAGGAATGCTTGGAAAACTGTAGGTCCCGTTTTGAGGTTTCTGTCCATAGAATGGTTCGCACCAGGAACAGTGTGACTCTGGAAAGTGTAGGATTTGAGGGAGGCTGGGAGCTAGAAGGTCGCATACAGGAGCAAAGGCCCAGCAGTGACTTTGGGTGACTTGGTGGCTGGCAGCTTCCACATGCCTGTGGGCACACCCGAGCCACCCTGGCGGATGGAGTGGAAGGAGGCTGTAAGTAGGTATCTAGTGAGAAATCTCAAGTCTAGAGGGTTTTTTAATAACAGAAATAATTCAGTGAAAGCTTCAAGTCTGCGATATGCTAGGTTGCAGATGGAGTTCCTCCTCCTGGGTTGCTGGGTGGTCAAAGCCCCCTTGTGAGCCCCTGAATGCCGAGGTGCAGGTGTGGCTCGGAGCCAAGGGAGAGGCTTCCTGCTCACACTGCTGAGGTGGAGGGCATCAGTGTGTCCAGTAGCAGCAGTTGGCATTGGGTTTTTAAGATCCCACTGGGATCGGGGCAACATGATGACAAGTCTTGATTAAGTTTCCCATGTGTGCAGGGCGTAAAGACAGAAGCCGGGATGGGTTTTAAGGGGCAAGTTACCCTCTGTCCAAGGTACGTGATCTTTTTGCCCAGGTGTTTATTTTTCACTTTACAGGTGCTGAGTTCCCTTGGTTACCACGTGGTCACCTTTGACTACAGAGGTGAGGGTTCTTTTGAAATTGCATCTCCTAGCCCTCCCACTTCCTCCTGTTACCGGACAGGGGACCTGGCCCTTGGCGGGGCTGTCTGCTGATAGTGTGTGGGTTCTTGACTTCGTGCAGGAAAAGTTTCACAACACGAGTCCAGGTGAATTTTAGAGGATGTTTATTAAAGCTGGGCAGTGAAACTAAAAACGCTGGGAAATGAGCCTTGCTGGTCTGCTTTGGCTCACTAAGAAGTCAGAGAAAAGGGGGCCTTGGGGACAGATTCAGGGAGTTAGCCTGGGATGAACTGCCAGTGCCCATTGCTGCCCTGGTAGCACGCCTCTGGGGAAAGAAGACGGGGAGGGGAAAGGCTCCCTGTGCTCCCGGGAGAGGGCATGCTGGGGTCTGCTGGGACCTTCCTTCGTTTTGAGGGGTTTTAAAGGCTGGGTGTTTAGGGGAGGATCAATAGAATATTCATCTGGTATATGCTGATGTTACAAAATGAGAGTTATCCTCTTAACTTCATCTGTCCTTGGGTGTGGTTGACAAATGGCACTAATTGGATTTCTGCTGTCTCCCTGAGTAGGGTGATTTAAGATAATTACACCCTGGTTGGGGAGGGGAAGTGCAAATCCTTTATTCTCAAGTGTCCCCGGTTTAGGGAAGATAGGATTTACTAGATGGCTACAAACTGCCTGGCATCTAGATTTCCTAGGTCAGTGGTCGGCAAACTGTGGCTCGCAAGCCACATGCGGCTCTTTGGCCCCTTGAGTGTGGCTCTTGCACAAAATACCACGTGCAGGCGAGCACGTACAGTGCAATTGAAACTTTGTGGCCCATGCACAGAAGTTGGTTTTCGGCTCTCAAAAGAAATTTCAATCGTTGTACTGTTGATATTTGGCTCTGTTGACTAATGAGTTTGCCGACTACTGTCCTAGGTGGCTGCAAACTGCTGTTTATCTGTCTCAGTTTCCCTATTCTGCTTATCCTTCTTACTAGCCTGTCCCACTCTAGTTAATGTTTGATGTGTAGCTAGTAGGTTCCTAACCTGTGGTAACTGTCTGTTAAGGTAATAGGGAGGGACCGGTTCTTCAGTGAGTGTCCTGTGTGCAGCCACCAGGGGCATCTCTCTTACAGGCAGGCACTAGTGCCTGGAACCCTGGCACGTGCCCTCTGTGAGCAGCATTTTAAATGTGGAAGATTCTGCCTTTTTATTTATTGGACTCAAGACTTTCTCTGCAGCAGGACATCATATGTGTTTTATGCTTGGGAGAGTTTGTCTTATTGAGGTTATGAAAACAGGAAAAAGAACTGCCAAGAGAGAAGATTGTTTTTCTTGCCCCTGTGGTATTTCTTTCTTGAATAAATCAGAGGGTTTGCCCCTGAGGAGATCAAGAACCCACAGTTTGATGTAAGCTAAGAACATTCTACTTCAGTGAGCCAGGAAATACTTTGTATTAATAGTGAGCAGCTGTGTGAGAAATGTATTTCTCCCCCCCCCCCCCCCCCCCCCCCCCCCCCCCACTGCCCAGTTCTCAGTTGGAGAGAGTAAAGGCTGAAGGCCACTTGGCTGGCTTATCTTGACCTTCTTGGAGGGCATTGTTGTCCTATATCCTCAGACTGAGGATATGGGTGTTATGTTAGTTAGTTCTTGTTGTTGTAACAAATTACCACAAACTTAATCGTCTTAAAATAGCACATATTTATTATCTTGCAGTTCTAGAGGTCAGAAGTCCAAAATCTTTAGCATCTGAGCTAAAATCAAGCTGTTGGCAGGGCTGGTTCCTTCAAAAGGTGCTATGGGAGCATCTGGTTTCTTGTCTTTTCCAGCTTGTTGGTTTAAAATAATAATAAAATAAAAATATATATATGTAATTTCAGAGAGGAAGGGAGATCTGGAAGATTCTATCTTTTTTCTTTATTGGACTCAAGTCTCTGCAGCAGGACATCAGACGCGTTTTATGCTTGGGAGAGTTTGCCTTATTGAGGTTATGAAAACAGGAAAAGGAATTGCTAAGAGAGAAGATTGTTATTCTTGCCCCTGCGGTATTTCTTCTTTCTTGAATAAATCAGAGGGCTTACCCCTGTAGAGATCAAGAACCCACAGAGAGGGAGAGAGAGACAGAAACATCAATGATGACAGAGAATCATTAATCTGCTGCCTCCTGCACGCCCCCTACTGGGGATCGAGCCTGCAACCCTGGGCATGTGCCCTTGGCCGGAATTGAACCCGAGGTCCTTCAGTCCACAGGCCAGTGCTCTATCCACTGAGCCAAACCAGCTAGGGCCTTTTCCAGCTTCTTGATGCTGCCCGCATTCCTTGACTGTTGGCCCCTTGTATCTGCATTACTTGGACCCTGACTTTTGGGGTCTGGGGTCATTTTCTGGTTAGTTTTACCTTTTTCTTGTATTAGTCTCACTCTGTTTTTGTTGTTGTCTGTCTCTCAGACTAAGGTGATTTAAACCACCTTCTCTTCTATATCTTTAGTTAGGAAGGGTAGATTCTTGTGATTTATTACCTGCTGTTATTGCTCAGCCATCTGGCCGTTTGTTCAGCCATTTGTCTCAGTTTCTTCATTCGCTTGCCAGGGAATTTTCTTAGTTTCTTGCTAACCTGCGTCACTTTCACATAACATATTTACAGGTTCCAGGGATGAGGATCAGGATGTGGGCTTCTTTGAGGGTCATTATTCTGCCTACCTCAGGAATGGTTCTTTCATGAAGACACTTAGTTCCTGGTTCCATCAGGTTGAAAGTTAGGGTTGGGAAAAACTCTGAAATGAGGATCCAGAAATCAGTTCACCCATTTATCCTTTTGTCCGTGCTAAAAAGGATTTTCTGTTTCTTCTCTACTCTGTAGCCCTCAGGATAATGAGAAGGGCCAGCCTTCTTCCTTCTTTTCCTCCCTGTGCTTCTGCCAAGCAATGAAACCCAGTATATTAAGTCTCTACATTTCTAAGCCCTGCAAGAGAGAAGTTCCGCTTCTAAGTGTCTCTCCCTGTCCCTGTCAAGTCTCTGTCTCTCTCTCTGTGTCTTTGTCCCTCCCTATCCCTGTGTCCCTGCCTCCCACTGTGCCCTGAGCCTCTGTCTTGCCTTGTTTCTCATATGACTTCTTCCCTAATCTGGTGTCTGGGATGCCCAGGGGAAGTGACTTATTGTGCCCATTTACTCTGTGGGTTTTTGCTTATGCAGCAGAACCTGCTTTTTCTGAACCTTATGATACTTTTAGATCATTTGATGATGACTCACTGCTGAGCTGGTGGAAATGACAAGGGCACTTGACCTTTCCTGGAGACTGGGTAGAAGGGCCCTTGGGCGGACCCAGAGTGGAGGAAGATGTGTTTGGCTTTCCTCCATTATGCAAACAAGATGCTTAAAGCCCTTGCCTCTCTGGTTCAGAGTTGCCTGGAGCCTGGAATTACCCCCACCTACCCTGTCATCCACTCTGCTTCTCAGAGCCTCTCCTGACTCCCTTGCCTATTCAAAGCTGGGCTGAAGCTGAGCCAGGGCGCCTGGATTGTGCTGAGGGGTCCTGGGGCAGGCTGGGCTCTCATTGGCCCCTCATCCTAGACCAGCCACTGGCAAGCCCCCAGTGTTGGGGAGGTTGATGACCGAGCAGGACCACTCCATTCTTCGTTGCTGCTCATCAGGGCTCAGTCTAAGGCGTGTGACAGCCTTTGGGTTCAGGGGTTATAATTGGAGAAGTAGGAACAAGTTTGTCGGGAGACCCTCCATGTGGAGCTGTGGATGGTGACCACGGTGATGGCAGAGATTTGTTTTGCCCCTAATGGTCTGGGCCTGCCTGTTGAGAAGGAGGGGAGTTGAATCTGCCCCCAAGAGGTTCAGTGAACTGGGCTTGACTTCCTTCTCTTCTGCCTCTCTCCCCCAGGTTGGGGTGACTCAATAGGCACACCGTCAGAGCCGGGCATGACCTATGACGCACTCCATGTGTTTGACTGGATCAAAGCAAGAAGTGGAGACAACCCTGTGTATATTTGGGGCCACTCCCTAGGCACTGGGTAAGAGTTCCCAGCATGGGAACAACATAAACTGATGAACAAAAACAGATCCAGAGACAGAGAAGCATCGATCAGACTGTCAAACCTCAGAGGGAAGGTAGGGGAGGGTGGGGGTAAGGGGGAGAGATCAACCAAAGTACTTGTATGCATGCAGATAAGCCTAACCAATGGACACAGACAACAGGGGGGTGAAAGAGTTCCCAGCATGGCATGGCCTTTTGGAGAGCAGGTCTTCATGGGGCGACCTTCCAGTCTGGGCTCCCCGAGGGTGCCCTGCTGCCCTACGGATCCTGTAGCACCATTAGTTCTAACAAGCCTTGTCTCTCGTCTACATGCAGGGCAGGGGATGCGATGCCATAGAGACCATAAAGGGTTGAACTACTTTAACTCCTCAACCCAAGAAGTGACTCGAGACACACATGGGCAGTTGTAGGGTGGTCTCCCCCTCCTCAGGGAGGATGGGCAGACTCAGCCCGAGGTTGTGCCCTTGGGGGGACAGAGCAGAGCAGACCAAATGGGGTTCAAGTTCCAGATGTACCTGGGCTTTGCATCTCCTGGTTTTGGACTTTGTCTGCTGGCCAGCAAGCTCCAGTGCTGGGGCTCTGACCACTGCGCTGGGGCATTTGTAACAACTGGGCCACACAGGCCGTACTTGGTTTACCAGGGAACCTGGGGGAGGCAGCAGTGCCAAGACAGGAAGCACTTTAGTGTTCCATTTGGGTCACCTAAATTGTTTTTGCTGATGTGAAGTCCAGAATGTTTCTGAAAGATCAGTGCCCAGAAGCCCAGGACTTTCAGCAACCCTATCTTTTCCTGCTGCCTTTCATTCAAGTGCAGTGGCTGCGACACCTTTCCAGGTTACTGCTCATCTTGATAGCATGCTGCATTTGGGCCGGGCTTGCAGGCTGGGCATTGTCTGGGTCAGGGCCTCCTGGCTTCTCCTTGTGGGGAAAATAGCCCTCAGAAATGTGCCCGGGAAGCAGAGGGGACCAGGCCATCCTGCCATGGCTGTCTGCAAAGGACATGGCTGGTGTGGCAAGAGGCCCCCAGAACCGTGCAGGTGGACACAGCCTGCTCTTAGCTGTCTCAGGAGCACTCGCTCCAACCAGGTGTGAGCCGAGGGGCAGTGTTGTGCAGCCTGAAGGAGGCTGTTCCTGGTGAGGCTGCAGAACACGCCTTGGGGACATGAAGGGTGGCTGTCATCGCCATCCTTGACAGAGGGCTTGGCTGAGGCTGGGGCAGCGGGGCCCACCCACAGTCCTGGAGCATTTTTGTCTCCCCACCCGCTTCTCTATAATGCTACCAATTTCTTTGCAGATCCCACAGCTTCTCTGCTCACTTTCTAGTATGAGAACAGTCTCATATAAAACAGTTTTTGTCAAAATTTAACTGAACTGTTTTGTTTTGTTTTCTCTTTTCAGAGTGGCAACAAATCTGGTGCGGCGCCTCTGTGAGCGAGGTAGGGGCTCACGTGGCATGAGTTCTGGTGTGTGGGCAGGGCTCCTCCTAGTCCCGGCTCCCTCGGGGCAGGCAGAGTGCTTGGGCACTGGCTGTGTTCCAGGCCCTGCTGTGAGTCTTGTGAAGTGGGTGCCTGTGGGCAAGCAACACAGTGCCTGTGCTCCGTGTCCCCTTGGAGCCCCGGAGCTGGGTATTGAGGCCAGGGCCTGGCAGACCCAGCTGCCCTAAGCCTGCATCCCCCCAGGGATTCCTGAGCAGCTGGTGCAGCCTCACCAGGAACCAGGCTCCAAATAAGCAGCTTTATCAGATGTGGTTCTCAGGAGCCACCCAAGGCCGCCTGAGGGTCCCCTGTGTGGGTACTCTTGCATGCCAATCATGTGGGAGGGCCTGAGGGGGTGCATCTGGCCAGGTTGGCACCCCAGCTTCCACTGTCTATTCTGGGGGGCTACCCTTCCCATGGACCCCCATGGGGCCATGGAGCTTGTGTTTTGTCTGGGCTTCTTGCCTATCTCCCAGTTTCCTGTTTATTTTACCAATAATCTAGAGACACCTCCAGATGCCCTTATATTGGAATCTCCATTCACTAATATCCGCGAAGAAGCCAAGAGCCATCCGTTCTCAGTGGCAAGTACAGATCTTATTTAAAATGGACTTATTTTCATTATTAAAGTAATTGCTATGAAGTGACTGTAGTAAATAAGTATAAAACAATAATGATACAAAATAAATATTTAAGTATTCTAATGAAGCAGATTTATTAAGAATTAATCTTTGTTTAGTTCTGGGCATTGGCCTGAATCCAGAGCTGCCCAGGAAGTTTATAACTTTGCAGCCAGGTAGGACGGGTTCACAGCTCGGTTGTCTAGAGTGGCAGGACCCTCAGGAAGATTGCCCCCATGGCCTGGTTTGCACACCGGCATTGTTCCCTGCGGGGCTCAGCCCAGGCTGAGTGCTGTTACCCCAGCTTTTTCCTCAGGGGTGAGCTGGTGAGTGCCTTCCCTCTCCATCCCCACAGACAGTGCTGAGCAGCCAGGCTCTCACTGTTGAATTTTGGGGTGACGTATGGCCTAGAGGGACTTCCTCTGTGGCCTTTCCGTTTCCATCCACTGCTTCCTAACTGGCTGTTTTCTGTGTCAGCCTACCATCTGGCCTCACACTGCTCCATTGCTGACCAAGATTCCTCTTTAGTCTTACTTTTTTTTTTTTTTAATTGATTTTTTACAGAGAGGAAGGGAGAGGGATAGAGAGTTAGAAACATCGATGAGAGAGAAACATCGATCAGCTGCCTCCTGCACACCCCCTACTGGGGATGTGCCCGCAACCAAGGTACATGCCCTTGACTGGACTCGAACCTGGGACCCTTTAGTCCGCAGGCTGACGCTCTATCCACTGAGCCAAACCGGTCAGGGCTAGTCCTACTTCTTTGATGTTGCTTTTCTCTCAAGTTGTATGGACCCCCATTTTTCTTGAGGTGGTGGCCCTGATCAGGTCTGTGGGATGTCTGGGCTCTAGGCTGCTGCTCTGAGGTGTAGGAGCCCTGCTTGCAGCCAGCTTTTGCTGCAGCAAGTCGGGGGTCCTTTTAAGCAGGGAGTCTGTGGTCAGGGCACAGAGGGGCAGGGGTGCCCCAGTAGAGCCATGGTAGAGCTGCAGGTCAGTATACTTAGGAAGCAGGGATGTCCCCTGGGCACTCAGCGCCCACTGTCTGAACCCTTGACCTTGGCTTTCCATGTGGGTATTTTATTTGATTGATAGTTGACTGATAGCTTTTAGAGAGAGGAAGAGGGGGAGAAAGAGAAACATGGATCAGTTGCTTCCCCATGCTCCCCGATCTGGGATTGAATCCGCAACCTGGGTATGTGTCCTGACTGGCACTCAAACCCATTACCTTTTGGTGTACGGGACGACACTCCATTCAGCTGAGCCACACCGGCCGTTTAATTGACTCTTCTGCACATTGTTTCCATGTCTTCTTCAGGTATATCGATTCTTCCCTGGGTTTGACTGGTTCTTCCTCGATCCCATTACAAACAGTGGAATTAAATTTGCAAATGATGAAAAGTGAGTACTGTAGTAGAGCACCTAATTCTTCACTTAGAAAAACACTGAGAACCTCCAGGATAAGCCTGCTCAGTCACATTAAGCAAATAGGATGGAATTCTGAAGACTCTGGTTCTTCTCTTACCTCTCTTTATAGAGGGAAAGCAGGTAGAGAGCTGCCTGAGAGAAAAAGGAGTCTGGGAAGACTGCAGAATTAAAGCTGTGTGAAAGCAGAGTACGTATGGTTTGTATGTGGAAATAGTTTGGCAAAACCAAATCCTGAATAGGTGTTAAAGCAGTAATAGTAACTGTTATTCAAAAACTGACTTGTCCTCAGCCGTTTGATGTTGGCTATGATTTCTATTAGGTAAATCCAAAGTAGATATTCTAGTTAAGGGCTCATTCTCTGAACAGTGTTCATATTCTATTAGCATTGTCTTTTTTATATCTTTATTTCATCTCTTAATTTTTTAAAAAATCCTTATCTAAATATTCAGTTAATACCTAAAAATCTACATTTTGAAACAGAATGTTGAAAAATAGCATATTTTCCCCCTCAATTATATTTTTTGGTTCTAAAAATAGAACTAAAACTAGAGCAAAAATTATAAGCAAAATACCTGTTTGTTTGTAAATACGGTTGTTTTTCTGGAACTTAAGAATTATCTGAATGAGCCGCGCCAGTACCGCCAAGGGTTCGGCGAGCCTGAAGGAGGGCGGTGAAGGATGAAGAAAAAGACAGAGAATAAGCTGGGTCTAGGTGGATAGGTGGATCTTCTGTGCCTTGCTGAGGCCAGAGAACAGATCCAGACTGCAAAGCTGATGCTTTATTTATAGTCAGGGGTAAACAAGGTAATTTACAATGTTCTTGTAAGTTTCACTTGTTTTGGCAGCACTTGCTGCCCCTCCCACAGCCCACTAGCTACCCAGGAAAGGTCTAGGGAGCAGTCACAAGATCAAGCTTAATTATGCTTAGGGGACTGTGCCCTCCAAGCTGGGACTTGTTTGCGACTTTGCCAGCAGGTCAGTCTGAGGCTTAACCCTATAACCGCTCCCTACATCTGAACAAACTGGACTTTTTCTAAACAACAGCAATGAGTGCTGCTCTCCCCGGCAAGCCGCCTTGGGCCCTGCCCCCCAGCTGAGTGGTGGCAGTTGTGGGGTCCAGCAAACACTTCACCCCCACGTGGCCCAGCCCTCACCCACTAGAATTCAGGAGCCCCCTCTTGGTGGGCAGGTCTGTTGCCAATTACTTGCCAAGGTGAAGCATGTGAGCTAGGCCTCTTTCAGAGCAGGTAACGGTAAGAAAACTGCCCACAGTAGAAAATCTAAAAAGCGGATAGTTCACAGTTTGATTCCCTCCACCCTGGCAGCGGAATGAGGTCAGAGTGGACGGGCTGGGCATTTCTGGGATGACGAGCCCCGTCCCAGTTCTGCCAGGTGCCAGGCTTGCCCCCCAGCACTGCCCTCCCGGAGCACCCCGTCAGTGATCAGTATGGAATCGCTAGGACCAGGTGGGTGCCGTGTCCACCAGCTCACCATGAGGCCTCTGTGAGGCAGCCGAGAGACACTCAGCCTCTTATGTGGTTTGCTAAAGGGGTTGAAGTAAGTGAACCTAGTGAAAATGTTAATTTACTTGTAAACATTCAAGAGTGACTTTATGTGTTTTATGCCAAAGATAAATTAGAGGGTATAGACACTTACCAACAGATGCCTAGTAACATTCATTTGCAGTAAGTTTCTTGGCCCCCCTAAAATATTCAGTTTGTAAATACTGTTCTGTCACTTTTAAAAAATATGTCTACTGGCAAAAATAATCATGTTCAATTTTCAGAAACTATGCAGAGGCCAGATTTGGTGAATAAATTGATCTCTAGGTTTGTTTGACACCTAGAATAAATGTTGCTAGAAACATCTGAGAAATCAGCTTTTAGTTCTCTAGTAAAAAGAAGCCCAGCAGAATTAGAGCTGTTAAACAGCATGGTGAAATACTCCCTAAACCTAGGTCCCTGCCAAGGGTGGGGCCAGGGTGCCAGGAGACCCCAGCCATCTCCCTGAGATCTTGGTCTAGTCCTTTCTCCCTCCACAGCGTGAAGCACATCTCCTGCTCTCTGCTCATCCTGCACGCCGAGGACGATCCGGTCGTGCCCTTCCATCTTGGCAGAAAGGTGGGTGTCCGTGCAGCCCCTGGGCGGGAGACACCTATCAGGCCCACGTGCGAGCTGGACTGGGCACAGGCAGATGACAGGAGGGGCCTCCGGCTGGCAGGGTGGGGGTCGGGCTAGACAGCTCATGCCGTCCACAAGAGGAAGCATAAAAAATAAGCAAATGTTTCCTAGGTCCCAGTACAGGGTCCTGGCCTGACAGAGACTTGACTACAGGGGACCCAGCGGGAGGGCTCGCCATTTTTTGGCCGGAGGATAGGACCCCTTGATGACAGGATCCTCCAGCCCCAACTCAGGAGTCCCAGTCAGTAGTGTTGACATAGACTCGCATTTGCTCTCCTGCCTTTGGAACTGGAACAGTGCTAGAGTATCCTGCAGTCACGGGGCCTCTGCATTTACTTTTGCTGAATTTGCTTTGCCTTTGCTGCCACGAAGCAGGATTAGATTTGTAGGTGAGCGTGAGGCAGGAGACAGCATTGCCTGGCCATGGTGAGAAAGAGGGGCAGGGGCAGCCTAGAGGGGGTGATGCCTGGGCTACTTGCGCCGAGGTACAGGCGAGTCTGGGCACACAGTCTGGCTGTCCTGGAGGAGGAGGGAGGGGCTGAGCCAGGACAGAACCTGAGAGAGCTTGTTGACTGGCCTTGACCAGGCATACAGCAAAGTCTGAGGTACCTGACCCATCCCAGCCCCCAGGGCTGAGCCCTCAGGGCTGCTCCCGGCTCTTACACCACCACATCATCCATAGCGAATGGTGCTGGCTCATTCACCTCACCTAAGGAAGGGGGCAGTCTGAGAAACAGGTGTGGGGACAGGTAGGTTCTTAAATCGCAGGCCGAGGGGCTGCGCCTGGGCTGGGCTCTTGCCAGCACCCTGGCCTTGGCCATGGCAGGCTCCTGGGCTGTTTGAGGGGCCATGGGCTGCCTCTGACGGGCCTCTGTTGAAGAGGAGGCCACCAGGCAGGTCACCACAGGACCGCCATCTCTGGGCACTGACCTGTTTCTCCCTCCTCAGCTCTACAACATCGCTGCACTATCGAGAAGCTTCCGAGACTTCAAAGTTCAGTTTATGCCCTTTCACTCAGACCTCGGCTACAGGCACAAATACATCTACAAGAGCCCTGAGCTTCCTCGGATACTGAGGTGAGAGACTCTTCTCTTCAGGGATGTCGTCCTGGGTGGCGCCAGCGTGGGCCAGACATACAGCAGCTCACCCACTAACGCTGCCTCAGAGGGAGGATTCACGAGCCTTTTATTTCCACGGAGAGGAGCTGAGTGTTTATCGCTCCTCCCTCCTGGACTATTCCTGTGATCTCCCGGGGTACAGGTTGTGCAGGCCCACACAGACACCCCACACAGGGGTGCGTCTAGTACAAGACATTCATGTACAGGCGCTACCCCCCACCCACCCCACACACACCTCAGGCCTTGGTCCCTTCCCACATACCCGTCAGGTCCTGCCCCCCCGACAGAGCCCACAGGCGCTCTGGCCTGGGCCAGCTCCTCAAAAACATGTTTGTCCCCAGCTGCCTCTCGGAGTAAGGCTGTGCTCCTGGCCGTGAGTTCACCTTCCTGGGCTTCTGAGCCTAGGGGTACCCAAATCAGCCATCAGCGGGTTTCATCCCGTGTGTAATTGCACTGCACACGTGCGTTCTCCTCTGGCTGCCTTGGGAGTTCCAGAGGCAAAGCTACGTTTCTGTAGCAGTTTGCCATTCCTTGCCACATGGACCTGGGTTGTTGAGAGGGACCATTGAGTTGAAAGGGTATGGATTTGCTCTGAGGTTGTAATTTCCCCCATCATTACAGAAAATTTAGACCAGAGTATAGCTCTAAAGTTTAAGAAGCGCTCATAAGCTGGTCTTTCTTCCTGCATGTCATTGACTGATGCCATTGGTGCCCTGCCTGTTCTCCAGGCTCCTGCTCTTTAGACGAGCTATGAGGACGGGGGGCGGGGGGGGGGGGAGAGGCGGGATCTCGGGTTTGGCTGACCGTTGTCCTCTGGCCTAGGGAATTCCTGGGGAAGTCGGAACCTGAGCTCCAGCACTGAGCTCACTGCCTGAAGGAGCATGAAGACCTCTGCCCTTCTCCCCATTCCTCTGACCAACCCAGCAACCTGGAGACCGGGTGCAAGTGTCTGCGGTGCACCTGGAGAGAGGACTTGGATGCCAGCTAGGGCAGGCAGAAGAGCTCTGGCAGACTGGTGGCCAGAAGCATGGACTTTTGTGAAAAATGTGAGTGGCAGGCATGTGGCCCTCTCTCCTTGCTGCCATGCAACCTGAGCTCTTGGAAAGAGTAACACAGCAGGCCAGCCACCAGGCAGTCAGTCCCACACTTCTGAGCTGGGCATGGAGAACAGGGCAGGTGGTCTGAGGTCTTGGGACCACACTGAGCTTTCCAGCACCACCCACGAGAATGTGGGAGACTTGGGCCCTGTCCCTTCCCAGCACATGCAGAATAGACTCTAACGGTTCCATCATCCCTCTTGCCCTACGTACCCCGCTTGCCTTCTTTGATGTCCCTGCCTCCCTAGGCAGGTCCCACCACTCACAGAGGTGCCTGTGATCTGCATTTCCTCCTCTTTCTACCCACCTAACCTGGCCCTAGACTGAGCATTTCTTTAATAAAATCTGGTGGTGGTCTGTCTGTTGCCTTTTCAGTTCCGCCTCTATCCCCACCCAGAACCTGCCCCCACCCCAAGCCACTCACAGAGCCTGGCCACATGGGTGGAGGGGTGCCTGTCGGGGAAGGCCCTTCCAGGGAGCGGTATTTTCCTAAAATATAGGCCTACATAGGTGACCCTTTCAACCTCATGCTTAGCAAGCTTATTGGACATGGCCATGTCAGAGGATGGGCATTGGGGTTTCACCATGGACCCTAGATGAACCCCTGACTATTGACAGGGCAGCTGCTGGAGTGCAGGAACTTGAGCGTGGCCTATGATCGTCGCCACCTTCACTCACCTGGTGGTGGTTCTTGTCTTGTTTGGCTTTTTGTCAAACCAGCTTCTCTCCCCTGGCACTGGTGACCTCTCAGAGAACTGAATAAGAATGCGGCCTTGAACTGCCCCCTCGGGGTGTATCCCAGCTCAGTGTAGGGAAGCCCACCTGGGACACAGCCTCTCCTGATGGCTGGCCTTCCCTTGGTCCTGAGGCTCTGGAACTGAGCAGTCTCAGCAGCTCAGAAATGCTCACCTGCTTGCCTCTCCTCCAAGGCATTAGGGCCAGTATTAGCATCTGGGGCTTGCTGGGGGCCCAGAGGCCAAAGCAGGTTACACCCCTTCCTGGGGCACTTTAGAACTGCCCATGGCGCTTCTCACATCTGGGAAATGCACACTTTTCTTAAACGGGGATTGAAACGTGAACAGACTCTTGTCCTGAAGTCCATGTCTTTTCCAGGTGTGAGCACTGCCTGTAAGCACCGTTGTCCCAGGCTGAGTTGGGACACCTGGGCCCGGCCCGATAGCATCTTTCTGTGTAACTGCTCTGCGTCAGAGGCTCTGAGAACCACTAACCACCACGTGCCCCCTGGGCTGGACAGCCCCTTCATGAGGCTGGGGTGCTCTTCTGGCTGTGTCCCTGACACTCAAAGCCAAGTTCTCGGCCAAGGAAGTGGGTGTGATCTGCTCATATTATCTCAGACCTGCCTGTTCTGCCTGGGTTCTTCATGGGTTTTTTGTTTTGTTTTTTACTTTTTGTCTATGTGAAAGGCCTCAGATCCTTTTCTAGGGGGAATGAGATAGGATATAAAGTAAAAATACAAGCTGTTAGTGTGTTTATAGGTTCCTGACAGGCTGACTGAAGATGAGGAAGCACAAAAAAAGGAGCGGTGAGTGGGCAGCCACTGGCCATTACCTCAGTCAGGTCCAAAGGACCCTACTTGATGGCTTCTTATCTTATTACCTTGGTCCAAGGCACTAAGCTTAAACTGTGGGTAAGCACTGACCCTGGGTTACAAAATCAATGTATGGTCAGGACCAATGCTTTAAAAAAAAGAAGAGATGTCGATATGCATAGCTATAAACTGCAGTTACACACGTGTCCTGGGAGCCACAGGACAAGGATGGGAGCATGCATTCCCAGGGCACATCCCCACCTCCAGGAGAGGCTCGATGCCACTGCCCCCAGCAAGGGTCCACCATGCTCCAGGGTCCCATACTTCTCAGGGTCGTTGGGTAACACTGAGCCCCAAGTTTACACCACTCCTGGTTTTTTATTCAACTTGCAGCTGTACAATTTTGGAGAAGATATTTTTGGGCATTCTACCTGCAGGATGGGTGGCAGAAGACAGGTGCAAAGGAGCCAATACAATTCCGCACAAAAAGCCAATGCCCAGAGGACAGTTTACCACGTGACTAGATTTCACAGTCCTTGGAAGGGCTGGCAGGTTAGGCATACCCAGCTCCACGGCCCACATCAGCTGGGGTGAGAGAACTGTCTTCAGTCCCGGGACAACGGCCGGAATGAGCCCATCTCCTCTTCAGGAGGGAGGACTGGAGCCTGCCCCACGCTGACTGAGCGAAATGCCGAGGCCAGGCCAACCAAGTGTGGGCAGGACGTTTTAATCGGTTTCTCACACGAGGCAATAACAGCAAGTGGCACAGTGATGGTCGCATACAGCCTAAGGGACAGGACAGTGGAGGGTGTTGGGGGTATGACCACAGGCCCCAGTGGCTCTGATGAAGTGTGGACTTGAGCCAGTCCTCCAGGGCCTGGTTCTGTGAGCAGTCAGGACCCAGGATGAGGGCAGAGCCTCTGATGCCCTGACCCAGCATGCAGGGAGGCAGAGCCTTGGGAAGGGCGCTTCCATCCAAAGTTGCCAACAACCCGCGGTGAAGGGCGCCAACCGCCCTGGCTTTCTCTGGGTGGCTGAGGTGCGCGCCTGCCCTTCCTGGCACCAGCCTGCTATCTGGACAGAGTGGAAAGTGGGCTGCCCTCTGGGCCCACTTGGTCCTTTTCCAGGCCAGCTGGTGGCTCCGGTGGAAAAGGAGGGCAGGCAGAAGTGATTCAGCCTCCCTCAGCAGGGGCAGCAACCCTGCCCCAGGCCCCCACAGCCTGACAGAAACATCCCAGAATTGCCTTCCCTGACATGAAATTTCAAAAGTACAATTTTTAGTTACTAACCAAGAAAAGGCTTCAGCTAGTTTCATTTCCTTGTGAACTTAAACATTTTTTTTTTTTTGGAAAAAGCAGAACCAAGCTAACTTTGCATCAGCCAGCCTTATCCTAATCGAGGCCCCCTAGATGCTGGACACAGGTGTCCTCCCCAGTGTCACCCACAGTCATGCTGAGGCCCCTTTATCTGATCCATCTGGAAGCCCTGGGCCGGAGCACCCACAGGGCAGCTGTAAAGATGGCTTGGAACACTGGACCCTCCCAGCCTGACCGGGAGGCAGAGCTGGTTCAGCGCAGTTAGCCAGCCCAGGTACTGCAGAAACACTTCTCCAGGTTTCACCATTGCTGCTTGCCAGACCCCAGAATCTAGAGGCTCCAAACTTAAAACAAGCTTACAGCAAGGTGTGGAAGGTCTCGGAGGAACCCACTAGGTGGCTTCACCCATGTCTGTGGGGTGGGAGGGCCAAGGGGGCAGATGGGCAGTGCTATGAACTCTGCTTTCCTGCGAGAAACCAGGCAGCATCTCACTTTCAGCACCTTTCCTTCCCTGTCTATCCATCCCCCAACCCCCACTCCAAGCCACCACCACGATCCCCAAGCCCTTCCCTGGAACACAGCACTGAAAAAAACAGGGACAGCTTGGAAAATGGCATGAGGTGCGGAGTCAACACAGAAAACGAAATCCCCTGGTCCCCACTGTGCCAGCTCCTAGTCCTTGGGGACATTGGGGGTCGGGATCTGTAGGTCAGAGGGCTCCACACCCCAGATGTCCCGGGCATACTCCGTGATGGTCCGGTCACTGGAGAACTTGCCCGAGCAGGCAATGTTCCTGATGACCTTCTTGGTCCACTCCTTGGTGTTCTGCAGAGAGAAGGATGTTTCCGGGTGAGGTCTTGGCTCACTCTGGGCGGAGTGATGGAAGAGGAGAAAATGGCCAGCATAGCTCACCGGAGAGGGGCCCCAACTACCAGAAAAGCTACCCAATGACCAGATAAAAGGGGCCAGGAGCCTGCACAGGTCCTGGCCCTCGAGTGCTCCAGATCCCACTGGGGCACAGCCCACACAACAAAAACAAACACTACCCGGTGGGTACTTGCTACCAGGCGGACCCAGTTGCCCAGGGAAATGGCCAAGTGGTCTTCTGGCCAGAGCCCAGCAGCCGCCCCCAGACTGCAGCCACCCCCGGAGGGGCCTCCCGGAAAGGGCCTCTCCTTGAGGCCTAGTTAAGGGAAGCAAAGGTTCCTCCCAAAGCCCTTCCCGTCACCATATCCCAGGCCCCACCCTGTCCTTTTGCAGAGGGCACATCAGGAGTTACTGGGCAAAGAGCAGTTTCCTAACGGCAGGGGGCAGAGACTGGCAACAAATCAGATGTACAAGTCCGAGGCCTCATCCAAGAACCTGCTAAACAACTTAGGGAAATAAACTAACTGAACCAAAATTCTGCAGTCCCCTCCCACTGCCATCCTCTGAGGGGTGCACAGGTGTGACACCCACAAAACCCCAGAAAAGGGAGGGAACAGGCACCTAGGCACATCCTCCTTCACTTCCCCAGCTTAGGGCCTGGGTCTTCCCACCACGAGATCCCGCGTGGACTCCTTTACGGGCCACACCAGGGTGGACACACCAAGCCCTTGGGGGGCCAGGCACACGCTTCACAAAGAAACCTGGGATGTCCTCTCCTTGTCCTTCACCATCAAGTGGGAAACTGGCTCCAACATCCCTGCCTCAGAAACTGCTCCTCCCGGCTATAAGTTCCTCGCTCTACTGATCGAAGCTTTTACCTTTCCAAGCAAGTGTTCACACTCACTTTAGACATGCTTTGTGTGTGCACTGCCCACCAGACCCGTCCTCTTGAGCTGATCACCCACTCCTCATGCCCCCCTGATCACACCCATTTGGGATGATCAGACTAGGGAACAACCCATCTCCACCCCCTCTGTAGGGGAAACGTGCCAGGTGGACGGCAGCCTGACCCCAAGGAGCCAAAAGGCTCCAGCGTGGCAGGTAAGAGCAGAGGACGGCTAAGACTCCCGAGTGGGAGGTGATAAAGCAGCAGCGGGTGCCTGCTCTGGGCCACAAGCTGAACTGTGACCTCCTAGGAGCATCCTAGACAGCAGGATGCAGATGCGCCCCGAGGCTCCCCCATCAGTGCCGCCCCTACCAACTCTGGGGTCTGAGAACCTTACCTGGTACAGCTGGTCCACCTGGGCCTGGCAAGCCAAATATGCTTCATAATCCGCAAACACCTTGAACCTGAAACAGGAGACAGGAGATCAGAAACCAGCCACCAGGCCTCGGCCGTCTGTGCCTCACGCTCTGGAGCCCACCTGGCTGTAGGGGCCGCTCTGTGAGCAACACTGCTGTCCTGGGGACACCATTGAAAAACCTGACTTTAACCCAATGTTCCTTTAAAGGAATTGGTGTTTATAATGGAGCTGCACACCTGAGAGGTTTCTTCCCTTTCACCTCCCGGGGGGAAGGGCACAGGATGGTGGGAGATGGGCTCTATGTAGCAGCCAGTTCTCGTGTCTAACTGGGCCAGGAACAGGTGATACAGGACCCAAAAATGCAGGATTTGTGAATATAGAAAACCATTTCTGTTTATAACTGAGTCAGAAACAGAACCGTTAAAAGTCCTTCCTTGACCAAAGCCTGTGATTATGATCTGGTCTGACAGCTGACAGCAGTCATCGAAATGAAACAAACAAAACTAACCCCAAAGCAACCAAAAGTGGAACAGGCAGTAATTCTCAGCATTCACCAGACTCAACTTTTAGCAATAGGTTGGAGCAAAGAACTGTCATGATGGCAAATGGTACTGCCAACCTGTTCCAGGTTACCCGAAGCCGAGTTAACTATGTGTCAATTGCATTGTGGTAAAACACTAACTACACCGCAATTGGTGTCACCATGGGCCCACGCTGCAGCCTTAGACCCAGCCCCGCCACCTGAGAGGAGTCCCGCCCACACATCCCCTCCCCGCACTGTCTGTCACATCCAGATGGTCTGCTGGTGCTGGGGCCTGGGCTGGACTGTGCAGCTGGCAGTTCCCACCACCAGGGCGTCCACAGCACACCAAGCGCGGCCAGAGGCCACTGCAAGCTCTAGCCTGGGGTAGGGGACCTTCTCAAGGTGAGGCCCTGAGGCCCTGCCCACGGCCACAGTTGGGAGGGGCGAGGGGGTATAAGCCTCACCAAGGCCAGGGTTCACCCCCAACAATGCCATTTTCAGCCCACCACGGGAACCCAGCTGTCTGACCCGTCAATGGGGAGGAACATAGGACCAGGGGGAGGCCGGTCCCACCTGTCGTGGTACAGCAGCATGTTGACGATGTCCTTGAAGCAGTCTGGCTCGTTGGGGGAGAAGAAGCCATCCCTGATCTGATCCACGGCCTGCCTCAGCTCGGGCAGACGGTCGTAGTACTCTTGGGCATTGTACCTGTGAGGAGGCGGGTGGAGTCGGCTGCCAGCAGGTGTCTGCAGGCGGCAGCCTTGGGGCAGGCAACGGGCACACCCCTCCCTGACCTAGCACTGAGGCAGAGGGTCCAAGGGCCACTGGGCCTGGAGAGATGGCGATGTGCTGTGAGTGCAACTCAATCCCACCTGCTCCTCTTACTGTTCACAGAACCACGGTCCCTGAGGAGGTACAATGGTGCACGTGGCTCCATCGTGTTCCCACAGGAGAGGGCTGCTAAAACTTGTAACTGTATCCCCACCCCGTGCCTCCCACCCCCTATTCCCACCCTGCAGGACACAGGCCTGTGGCCATCACGAAGTCGGAACAGATGGGTAATCCTAGTACTCGGAGATGGGGCGGAAAGAGTGAATGCGGGGCGTCGAGAACGGCATGTAAGGGGTGTACTCTCAGGCTGACAAGGACCAAGTTCTGACTTTTTAGGTGACATCTGAGTTTTTACCTGGTTGGTGCCTGAGGCCTCACCAACTCTCCAGGGAGCTTTTAGGCAATTAAGCAACATTGTCTTTTCTTGGTCATTATTGCTCAGAATTAGGCTGGGCCAGGACTCCTAGAGCATCCAAGGTCATGGAAAACAAGGAAAGGCTGAGAAACTGTCAGAGATGAGAGGAATGCTCTGGAGGGATCCTGGGACATTAAAGGACAGGCCATTCATGGGAAAATGGTGAGATAAAGGATGGACTTTAAAAAATAACATCATGCCATTATTCGTTAGTTAATTTTGACAGTGTTCCACACTCATTAGCGATATGCAAACAACAGGTAAGTGGAAGTGTATATGGCACGCTGTACAGTCCTTGCAACTTTTCTGAAACTCTAAAACTATTCCTAGGCAACTGGGTTATTTTACAAAATTAGGCCAGGGAATCTCAGCAGTGGGCCAGCCTCAAATCACAATCGGTCAAGAGTATTCAGAACTCTGTCCCCGGGGGCTCCCCCAACAGAGACCAGGGCCTTCCACCCTTTGGAAACACTTGGTCTGGCCTTAGCCAGTTTGGCTCAGTGGATAGAGCATCAGCCCGGGGACTGAAGGGTCCCGGGTTCGATTCCAGTCAAGGGCAAGTACCAGTTGCAGCTTGATCCTTGGCCAGGGTGCATGCAGGATGCAACCAGTCAATGTGTCTCACATTGATGTTTCCCTCTGTCTCTCCCCGTCCTTAACACTTAGTCTGGTTCCCTCCGACTGAGCTGTGGAGAAGCACAGAGCAGCCAGCTCCTGCCCAAGCTGGATGTGCGCAGACAAGGCCAAACTGCCCACAGCCACTCCCCACCCCCTGGGTGGGCATGCACCCTGACGAGCAGAGGCCTGGCCTGAGCCCCTTCACGGCCCTCCTTGGGGCTCTGGGCTGTGCCCAGGATGATGCCACACCCTTGATGGCATGGGGAGGGACACACACCCTTTCTGGTCCAGGGCCTGGACGTCTTCCACCCGAAGGCCAAAGATGAAGAGGTTCTCGGCCCCGGCTTCCTCGGCCATCTCCACGTTGGCACCGTCCATGGTGCCGATGGTGAGGGCCCCGTTGAGCATGAACTTCATGTTGCCCGTACCTGAGGCCTCAGTGCCCGCGGTGGAGATCTGCTGGGACAGGTCAGCAGCGGGGATCACTGCGAGGGGGTAGCACAAGAAGGCATGTCAGCCACCAACTACTCAGCGTGAACCACGGATCTGCAAGAAACACCCTACTCTCTCATCCTGACCCCCGAGGCTGGCGCTCACTCCAGAATGAGCCATAGCCCTGAGGCACCCCGGCAAGTGGCCAAGGCTGGGCACTGCCCACCCCCCTGTAAGGGCTCCCTTTCTTGATCCAGGGCAGCCTGAGGCAGAGGGTCCAAGAGGGGACCCTTGGAAGAAACATCGCGGGTGGCAAAGGACCTTTGTTCTGAAACCTTCCAGGGACAGAACCCAAAGCCTGGTGGGTCCCTGGTCCTGGCCTGTTGGTCTGATCACTCCTTCACCCCAATACCACTTCTGTCTGATTAAAAAGTCTGTAAGTCTCATTAGATCACTTCAAGAGGAATCTGGACTCCTTAGGAACCAGAAGACTAGAAAAGTGGAGTGGGGAGGTGGGGGGCATTCCTCCCATTCACAGTTACTCTGTGTTGTACCCGGAATGAGCCCTGCAGCTTCTCCCAGGAGTGGGTTCCCGGCGCCTCCTCTGTCCCACCTGCCTTGGCATCCCTGTTCCCACGTCCTCAGCTCATCTGTGGAGCTGATACTTCCCTAACCCAACGGCAGGCACTCAAGGCCAGCAAGGCCAGAGCCCAGCCCTCTTCAAGGTCAAGCCAGGTGTCAGTATAAAGAGACACGGGCATCTTGGCCCCCATGCAGGCCCACCCCACAGGCAGATGACACAGCAAATATAATAGCAGATACACTGCCACAGCAAGTCTGAGAGCTGGAGGGGAATGTAGGGGCCCTGACCCCAGGTCTGAGGCCCCAGACTGGGCATCTCCCAAGGTCTGTTCTAAAGAAGCACAGGAGCCGGCCCCAAATAACAGTGGGGGGGCGGAGGGGGGATGGGGCAGAGTTTCAGGCAGCAAACAGCCGTTAAAACACATTAGAAGCTCTAAGCGACTAACCACGCCACCAACTGGACACGTGGCCCATGGCAGTGGGACCACAGGGATGGTGCTGATGAACGGCCGAGCGGGCAGGAGGAGGGAGCACAGCTTCACTCAGACAAGGCCCGGGAAGCAGCCCACGGTCTGAACCATGCACGAGTCTGTTCCTCGGCACCAGAATTCCAGGCTCAGCTTCGCACCATTTGGTTGGGCAGATGCTGTCCCGCCGGAGCCTCCGGCAGCAGCCAATCTGGGAAGGCCCGTCCAGATGAGGACAGCCCTGCTCCAAGGCACACTGGGCTGCAGGCCCTCCTTCAGAACCTTCTCCAGATGGCAGCCCACATCCAAGCAAGTCTTCCCAGGGCTCCCTAAGGTGGAGCCGCCCCAGACTGAACTCTCAATAGAGCAGAACGTCACCCGCGCTGCCCTCAGAAAGGACAGCAGAGGCAGGTACTGGCCCAAATGAGAGGCAGGCCATGCTCTGGAGAGTGGACAGGTGGTGATGAGCAGAAGCATCCCCCGGAGGTGGGGGAGGGAAAGGGGAGGCCAAATGGAAACCCATCCTGCCAGCAAGAGCAAGCCCAGCCCTAGCTGGTTTGGCTCAGTGGGTAGAGCATCAGCCTGTGAACTGAAGGGTCCTGATTCCAGTTAAGGGCACATGCTGGGGCTATAGGCTCGATCCCCAGTAAGAGGGGGGCGGGGCAGGAGGCAGCCAGTCAATGATTATCTGTCATCATTGATGTTTCTATGTCTCCCTTTTCCTCTCTGAAATAAATAAAAATTAAAAAAGCAAATATTATTTTTTAAAAAAGAGTGAGCCCAGCAGCAGCAAGGCAAAACTGAGGGCCCAGAAGAGAGGAAGGGGAGGGACAATGAGATCAGGGCAGGAATGAGAAAGTACAGAACAAAGAGCACCCAAGATTGAGAGCAATTCCGCACTTGAGGAGGGACAGAGAGCTCCCCAAAGCCTTTCAACACTAGGCTGAAGGCCCCCTCTGGCTGGGGAGCTGGTGTCCAGGGCAGAGTTAACCCGACCAGCAACGACCACCCACATCGCACCCGGCAGGGGCAGGCTTTCCGGTCTGATGCGGTCTCCCCGGCGGTACCTTTTTCGGCCAAGGACACTCGGTAGTTCTCTAGGAAGATCACTTTGAGTCTGTTGCCCACAATTGGATCGTGGTTGACAACATCACCGATGGACGTGACCAGCTTGATGATCATCTTGGCCATGTGGTAACCAGGAGCTGCCTGGGAGGAGGAGGGTTACGCATGAGCACGCCTGTGCTTGGGGCCAGCACTATTGCTGGTCACTTGCAGCCTGTGCTGGCCACGCTGAGGCCATGTCTGGCTGAGCAGCCCCAGGGTGTCCAGGTGGGTGGCTCTCAGAGGGGCCGAGGCCATGGCAACCCTGCATGTCCTCCACTCCATCTGGCGACAGACTCATAACAGAAGAAGCTGCGACCCTACCGGGCATGACACCCACCTGCCCTCCCTCAGTTCTGCCAGAGCACGTCTCCGACGGCCATGTCACCCGTGTGCAGACATCCGTCAGCCTCAAGCTTGTTTTAAAAAATTAGGAGATAAAACACTACCAACGTAGAGGAAATAAGGGAGCTAAAGGACACACTGAAACATACCAGAGGAGGCAATCAGAACCAGCAGCCGGGGAAGACGCACCCCCTTTCTATAACAAAAATAACTGCAGGGGAAAGAAAGAGATGGAGAAAGTCTATGATGAAGAGATTTAGGAGGCAGCCGTGCTAGGCCCTGGCTGGGGTCCTGATTCAAACAAACTGCTCAAGATATCTGCCGCTTGAATGTCGCGGTGTGACAATGGTCTTGTGGTGTCCAGGAGTCTGTCTGTACTGTGGTTTGGGGGAGACATCACTGTGGGGATGAGTGAAGGGCTGAGGGGTAAAGGGCTCCAGTGTCTGGGTTTACCCTGAAACGGTCCAGCAGAAGTCCAGCTATGAATGTCCTACAATTCTTTCTACTTTTCTCTAGGCTTGACATTTTTATATTGAGATTCTGACAAATGAAATGTCATGATGTCTAGAATATGCTTCTGAAATAGCAGAAGTTGGGGGTGGGGAGTGGGCAGAGACCAAACAGGGTGGGTGTGGGGCTGTCTGACGTCGTGGCTCACAGAAGGGCTTGAGCCTCCCACCCACCCTCGCATGTGCCCGAGTCGGCGGAAAGGAGAGCCTGGCCCCACCCGAGGGCCCATAGGAAGCTGTGCCCAGAGCTCCTCACTCCGATGGCACCAGGCTGCCGGGGGAAGTGGCAGAAGGCGGGTCCTAGAGCAGAGCACAGTGATGAGGCCGCCTGTGCCTAACGGTGATTCACTAGATTCCACAACCGTGTATCCAAAGCACGTGCCACAGGAAATGCGATGAAATAACGCCCCGCGGAGCCCAGAGCAGGCTCACATCTGGTCAGCGAAGCAGCCAGCAACCTGCATCCTCTCAGCATGAGTATGTGTGAGGGGTGGGGCTGGGGTATAAGCTGGGGCCCAAGAGCCAGGAAAAGTGTGGAAGGGCAGTGAAAGGGTACCACCCCATCAAATGAAGGGGCCAGGAAGCCCACTGGAGGCTGCCCTGGATTCTGGGGACCCATGTGCTGGGCAGGCAAGGGTCCCATCTAGCTCCGTCCTACTGCTGAGCTGATGGAGACTTGGCCCACGTGGAGGCCAGGGGTCCCCTGGCATTGAGTGCATGCTAGCTCAGAGTGGGCAGCGGGTGCCCAAGTCGGGATCCAGTGGCACTGCTGGAAAGTGTGGTGGTTTGTGCATTCTGGCCAAATAGCAAGGAAAGAGGGCGTCACCTCACCTTACCCCCGATTATGACAGTCCTGGGCACACAAGCCTTGGCAGGGTCCTTCTTTATTCCTGCAGGACAAACAAGAGATTCAAGTGAGCCATGGTGACCAGTGTCCTCAGAGGTCAACCCAACACAGGATAGGGCACGGCCACTGGGCCCTGCACACCCGCCAGGAAATCCCACTCACACTTTGCCCCAGGGTTGTGAGGAAGGCCAGCCGGGAGCAGACTCTTCCAAAGGCCCCGGAAAAGCTGCACCTGTTTCCAGAACACCCAACACAGGAGCCGGGTTTGGGTCTGGTCCCAGTACAGGACTGGCACTCGAGGAAGAGGTCACTTCAGGATTGTGGCCATGGCACCATTAGCCCTCGAGGGGTGTCAGGCAAGACCCCAAGTCTCCCTACTCTCATCCTGAAGCTCTCCTGATGGGGCAGACGGGGGTCAGGCACTATAGTCCACTGGGGCTGGCCACCTTCAGCCCCAGCAAACTGAGCGCGTCCTCGCCAGGCCACCAGTTTTCAATTTCAGTGCGTGTGGGGGGGGGGGCGCTAGGGGGAGGGTGATGTTTATACAAGGGTGAGAGGCAGCCCTAGGCAGCATTTACCAGAGACCTGGAACCAGCCATAAGCAGTGTAGAGTGATGGCTGATCTTTAACCTGTGACTTCATGTTCTAGTAGAAACACAACTGTACCTGACTTCTGAATCTCCCCGCTTCCATAAATCAGATAGGATAACGTGAAGTACATTAAAAATAAAACTACATTTTCACTGAAACTTTCCTAGGAAAAACATGCTAACTCCAGACCATTGACCCAGTTCAGTCAGGTCATGGGGGTAGGTGGGGACAGGGCTGGGGACGAAAGGGTCTTAAGACCTGTCTTCCCCAGAGGGGCCAAGTGCAAGGGAGACAGGGAAGGAGCCTCCGGCGCCAGGCAGGCCGACCTCCGCAGCCCCTCCCCCACCGCGAAACCTCGGGAGAGGAGCTGATATCCTGGTGGACAGAGGCCTGCGGGGTGGAAACCATGACAGCAAGGCCAGGGAGCCCTGAGCCAGCATGGACTTGGAAGAGACAGAGGAGATGCAGCCACAGAGAGGTACCAGGCCTGGGGGGCCCGAAGCTGCCTGGAGCCCCACATCGCTCCTGCCGGTCATCCTGGGCACTGCAGCTCACTCATCTAGGAACCACAAGCATGAACACAGCTTCCCCACAGACGAGAGGACACGGAACAAACCTCCCTGTGAGAAGCTCCAACCTGCAATGACTGTCAACATGGAAAGGGGACACAGAGCTGAACTCAAGACCACAGGAACGGGCAGGACTCGGGGCACATGAAATGAGAACTGGCAGAACCTGGAGCTCAGAGGCGGAACACGGAGCGCAGAGGCAGAACCTGGAGCGCAGAGGCAGAACCCGGAGCTCAGAGGCAGAACTCGGAGCTCAGGGGAAGAACTCGGAGCTCAGGGGCAGAACACGGAGCTCAGGGGCAGAACATGGAGCTCAGGGGCAGAACACGGAGCTCAGAGGCAGAACACGGAGCTCAGGGGCAGAACATGGAGCTCAGAGGCAGAACCCGGAGCGCAGGGGCAGAACACAGAGCTCAGAGGCAGAACACGGAGCTCAGGGGCAGAACACGGAGCTCAGGGGCAGAACTCGGAGCTCAGGGGCAGAACTCGGAGCTCAGGGGCAGAACTCGGAGCTCAGGGGCAGAACACGGAGCTCAGAGGCAGAACTCGGAGCTCAGAGGCAGAACACGGAGCTCAGGGGCAGAACTCGGAGCTCAGGGGCAGAACTCGGAGCTCAGGGGCAGAACACGGAGCTCAGGGGCAGAACTCGGAGCTCAGGGGCAGAACAGGGAGCTCAGGGGCAGAACACGGAGCTCAGGGGCAGAACATGGAGCTCAGGGGCAGAACACGGAGCGCAGAGGCAGAACCTGGAGCGCAGAGGCGGAACATAGAGCTCAGAGGCAGAACACGGAGCTCAGGGGCAGAACAGGGAGCTCAGGGGCAGAACACGGAGCTCAGAGGCAGAACCCGGAGCTCAGAGGCGGAACACAGAGCTCAGATGCAGAACACGGAGCTCAGGGGCAGAACACGGAGCTCAGGGGCAGAACTCGGAGCTCAGGGGCAGAACTCGGAGCTCAGGGGCAGAACTCGGAGCTCAGGGGCAGAACACGGAGCTCAGAGGCAGAACCCGGAGCTCAGGGGCAGAACCCGGAGCTCAGAGGCAGAACATGAAGCTCAGGGGCAGAACCCGGAGCTCAGAGGCGGAACACGGAGCGCAGAGGCAGAACCTGGAGCTCAGAGGCAGAACATGGAGCTCAGAGGCAGAACACGGAGCTCAGAGGCAGAACACGGAGCTCAGAGGCAGAACACGGAGCTCAGAGGCAGAACACGGAACGCAGGGGCAGAACCTGGAGCTCAGAGGCAGAACCCGGAGCTCAGAGGCAGAACTCGGAGCTCAGGGGAAGAACTCGGAGCTCAGGGGCAGAACACGGAGCTCAGGGGCAGAACATGGAGCTCAGGGGCAGAACACGGAGCTCAGAGGCAGAACACGGAGCTCAGGGGCAGAACATGGAGCTCAGAGGCAGAACTGCCACATGTGAGTGCAGCCTCAGTAGAGAAGCCGAGAGGGAGGAGACTCACAGCACAGCACACACAGAGGATGGAAATGAGAAGCACAGAGAACCTAATGGAGAAGGAAAGACCTTTAGATGTTCCGAGAGAAATCACCAGGCAAGACACACACACACACACACACACACACACACACACACACACACACACGTAGCAGGAGTCCCAGAAGAAAACCAAAACGGTGGCAGTAATAAATGTTTTAAATACATTTCAAGAAAAATTCCTAGGAATAATTCAAGATAGCAATCAACACATTCAAAGAGTAGCCTGAGCATGAGGGAAACCGATCTACAGCGGCCAGCACCCAGACACAGCACGATAAAACCTGCATAGACCCAAGACACACCGGAACTCACCCTCCAAACAGAAGAGCACAGGACCTAGAAGATACTCAGTGGAAAAAAGTGAACTGAAAATGTCACCTTCAAACCATCCTTCATGTTGAAAGAACAAGCAAGAAGCTGGGGGGTGCAGTTCATGGGAGCAGTGTTGTGAACTAAAGGGAAGTCCAGGCAGGATGGCTGTGCAAAAGGACTGGTGGGCACTGAATGTGTTCATCCGCAGACTATGACCAAAATCATGTCAGGGATGAGGACAGCAGAGTGTGTCACGGAGAAAGCACCAGAGTGCGTGTACACACACACACACACACACACACACACACACACACTCACGTGCAGGCAGGTGAGTGAGGAGGAGCTGAGATCACAGGGCGTGTTAACAGCTGACAAGCACAGCAGGGGCAGTGTGTGATGGAAGCACAAAGGCACACACAGAACAGGTGACAGAGAGACCGCTAACTGCAGGTGGGGCCACAGTGGAAGGAAAAAAGTGGCGCCCAGTGACTTCTCTGCTGCTCATAAACTGGGGTCAGGGAGGGGACTCAGGGACATCCCTGAGGAAATGACAGCTAAAGGGCAGAGACTCATGACTGCAAAAGGAAAACACGGCAAAGAAGGCAGAACGCGGTCTCCACGAAGGAGCATCTGGCCAGGGAAGCCTGTGGTAAAGCACCTCCTTCAGCCACACAGGAGGTCTGCCCTGCAGCCTGCTCTGAAGGTTCGGGGTCAGAGCTCAGAACTCAAGCCTGTTACTCAGCAGTCTCACCAGGACCCACGTTCCTCGGCCCAAGTCTTACTCACTGATAACAAGAGCGCTAATGATCCTGAGAGCGGCTTTCTATCTTGAAGAGTATTTGTGCTTCTTTGGTTTTCAAAATTGATCACTTTATTACATTATGAAACTTTAAAAACTAAGTTATTCCTTAAGGTTTTATTATAATATTTATAAAACTAGCAAATAATATTCATACTTACTTTTAGGGGGTCTTTGATTCCAATTTCCTAATATTGAAATGCTGCTTTAACCATTAAAGGTACATGTATAAATTTAATAGATAGTATTTGGTTTTTTATAAATATACTTTAAATGCCTCTAGTAAGTAAAATCTCTCCAAACAACTCAAGTCTAATAAAGATAATACGTAAATTTAAAATAAAAGCTGAACCGAACATAAAAACCTAGCCTCTGAGTCCCACGAAGCTCCCCACGCCGGGCCCCATGCTGACTACCCAGGGCCATCCCTGGCCCTTCTGAGGCATCTGTCTGCCTGCCTCGCGGAGCTCAGGCCTGTACCCCCGTCAGACAGAGACAGCTCACCTTCACTCCCTGTAACTACTCTGACACTGAGCGCACAAACATAAAGCTGTTGCTTAACATAAACGCACGGTGTCCCGCACAGGCCCCTGGCTGCCCGACTGCGTGAATAGAGGCCCGGGCCCAGGACGCGCTGCGGGCGAGAGCTGAGGCCACACTCACGGTTGTACAAGGTGATGATGTGCAGGCAGTTCAGCAGCTGCCGCTTGTACTCATGGATCCTCTTCACGTGCACGTCGAACATGGAGGACGGGTTGATCCGCACCTTGTACTCCTTCTCCAGGAAGGCAGAGAACTTCAGCTTGTTTTCCTGGGGACAGAAGAGGAGATGGACGGACGGTTCCCAGGAACACGAGCTCCGCAGTGTCCGACTCTGCTGAGGGCATCTCTGTCCCTCGTCAGAGGGGCACAGGGGGCTCCCAGGACGCCCGCTGCTGCCCAGGGGAGGGCCATGACGTCTGAGGGCTGAGGGTGGCAGCCGTGTGAGGGAAAGTGGGGGTGGGGGAAGCGTGATCCGGAAAGTGAATACCCACCACCAGTGGTAGAAATAAATGCAAAACTAGACCAAAAAGCAAACCTGGAGAAAAGCAAAGCATAAGAAAAGCAGAATGAAGAGGGACCAGTGAACGCGGTGTAAAAGGAGGCAGATGTGGGCAGTTGGGGAGAGAAGAGGGAGGGGTGAGAGTTCAAAACGAGGGGCTGATCCTGGGCACAGCACAGAGGCAGCCGGGGAGCACACGACGTCTCAGGGTCGGTCCTCACTCTCCATCGAGTGGCCCCGTGTGGTCTGCAGTCTCAGCCACCTGGCCTGTGAAGCTGTGAGCTGGCTGCGGTGGGGGAGGCTCAGGCGCCCTCTGACCAGCTTCTCCTACAGAACGCCGGGTGAAGACGGGTGCTCCAGGCTGCTCTGGGGTCTCCGCCCGCCCCCTGCTGGTGCCGAGGTCAGTCGAGTCCTCATCGGAAAAGCTCAGTGGAGAGGATGGGCCCCAACACGCAGAGCAGGTGGGGACCTGGCGCCATGCCGGGTCTGAGGCAGCCGGGCTGGCTGCACGCGGGCCTACCTGCTTGACCTGGGCCACCTCCCTGATGAGCGCCTCGTCATTGACCAAGGGCAGCAACTTCTTCAACTGACTCAGGTCCGTCAGGAAACCCTCCCCGATTTTCTGGAGAATGGTAAAGGGACACGTGGTTTCTGCTCGTGTTGGGACCTGTCCTCCCGTTCGGTCACCCATGCCTCCCACTCACTCTCTGTCCTTCTGACACACACACAGCCCTGCCGGGCAGGGCCCCATGGCAGGCCCTCACCAGGCACTGCCCCACAGCCTCGCACACACCCAGCAGGTAGGAAGCTTCATTCCCCTCCTCCCAGTGAGCACCTGAGCAAGGCCAGGAACGACCACATCTTTGGCTCACAAAACCTCTTTGGCTTCTGGCCTATGGCTGCTGCTTGGCCGGGTGGCCCCACCCCAGCCCGTCCTGAAACCCAGGACCTCGGTTCTGAACTACCCCAGGCCCGGAGACCACTGTCCTCCCATGCCTGGGGGCGGCAGCTGGGCGCCACCTACTCCCATCCAGAGCCACTGCTGGCCACACACAGGAGCCGTCTGCGCCCGCTCAGCACCCACTGGCCATGGGCCTGACGACACCCCCGGGCGGTGGTGTGGCTCTAACGGTGCCCACCGTCCCCGTGGACTCGGAGGTGCGGCCTCACCTCCATGATGGTGTCAGCCAGGCCCGGGTTACACAGGAGCAACCACCGCCGGGGCGTGATGCCGTTCGTCTTATTCTGGAACTTTTCTGGCTCCAGCTCGTAGAAGTCCTTAAAGCTAAAACCACAGAGACAGGCCACGGTGACAGATGCTGTGTTCTGAGCGAGGCGAGCAAGAAGAGCATGAGGACCTTGTGAGGAAATGCCCGGGAGGGTCCTGAAGCTCAGTTTTCCTGCTCCGTTTCCCAGAGAAGGTGGAGCAGCCAGCATCACTGCACACGCGGAGAGTGGCGGACACGCAGCCCACGCCTTTCTGGGTGCCCCACGCCCGCTGTGCAGAGGCGGCTAGCTACACCCTCACAGGCAGCAGGACCGGGCCTTCTTCTGAAGTGATCACGACCGTGGAGAATGGGACACCCTCCCCCTGAGAGGTCTGCTGTAGGATTAAAGGCTCTGGGCAGGCGCCGGGAACAGAGGCATCTCCACCGGCACAGGCCTGGCCGAGGCCCGCCCAGCACGCTGAGTGTGAGGGTGGAAGGAGGGGCTCTAGGATCACCTCCCACTTCCAGGGGATCTGACCTAAGGACTCCTCCGTTCTCCCAGTGACCAGCCACTGCCCATCACACCCTGACCATCGCCCGGTCCAAGGCAGGACACTCGTCCCTGTGGGGCCCTCCTGGCACCCGGCCAGCGGCAGAGGCTCCAGGAGCAGAGCCACAATGTAGAGAACAGGAGCCACTGGCAATGACCAGGTTCAGCCCCTCAACATCACCTGTCGGCCAAGGTGCGCCGGGCAGGCCAGCCATGGCCCACAAGGGCAGCACAACAATGGTGTGGAGCAGGGCCACATGCCTCAGCCACCGTGCATATGGGCAGGTGTGGGGTCGGGGAGGAGGCACGCCCTAGCCCAGGACCAACAGCGGCCTCACTCACACAGAGTGCTTCACGATCTCCGAGTGGATCCTCGCTACGCCGTTGACGGCATGGGAGCCGATCACACACAGGTGGGCCATATTAATCCGCTTGCAGTCCCCTTCCTCAATCACAGACATCCTCCGCAGGCGGTCCACATCCCCAGGGAACAGGGCAGCCACTTGCTGTTGCCAAGACAGAGAGGCATGAGCAGGAGGTCTCACAACGGGCCAGGGGCTCCCTGAGGGAAGTTTGGTTTCCTCCAAGAAAATCCTGGGGCTGCTGCACCCCAGACTTGCACTCACATGCCCTGGTCGCACCTGTAAGGGCCCATCCTCCCACAGTGCATCACCCAGGGGAAGCCCAGGAGGACTCGGCAGAGCGGCTCTGTCAGCGGCCGGACCAGAGGACCAGCGGGGCTAAAGCCATGCCATGTGACTTTATGTTTGTACCATTTCCTTTTCTGCAGGCAACAAAGACAACACGGACTTTGTTTCCAAATCACCCAATTGCTGCTATGTCATCTCTGGCATTACAAGAATAGACACTTAAATCCAAACCCCATGAAGAAATAGGAGCATTTTAAAAAGACCTGGCCCTAACCGGTTTGGCTCAGTGGATAGAGCGTCGGCCTGCAGACTGAAAGGTCCCAGGTTTGATCCCGGTCAAGGGCATGTACCTTGGTTGCGGGCACATCCCCAGTGGAGGGTGTGCAGGAGGCAGCTGATTGATGTTTCTCTCTCATCGATGTTTCTAACTCTCTATCCCTCTCCCTTCCTCTCTGTAAAAAATCAATAAAATATATTTAAAAAAAATAAAAAATAATAAAAAATAAAAAGACCTGAATGCCCAGCCGGCGTGGCTCAGTGATTGAGCATTGACCTATGACTCAGGAGGTCATGGTTCGATTCCGGTCAGGGCACATGCCCAGGGTTTTGGTCTCGATCCCCAGTGTGGGGCGTGCAGGAGGCAGCCGATCAATGATTCTCTCTCATCATTGACGTTTCTCTCTCTTCCTCTCCCTTCCTCACTGACATCAATAAAAATATATTTATTTTTTTAAAAAAAGACTTGAATCCACAACTCCCACGTATCTAGCAGGGGCTAGGTGTGGGGACTAGCCAACAGCTCGACCAAGTGACAGCCCCCAGATCTCAAAATCCTCTGCTGGACAGAGGCGATTCGGTGTGGGGACACAGGAGGGCCACCGGTGCGGGTGCAGCCCATCAGCCTGCCCGTGCTCCCCCCACCCTCCACCCCCCAGCAGGGCCAGTGCTCACGTCCAGGTGCCTCTGGTTGATGGCGTAGATGATCTCCAGGTGCCGCGGCAGCAGCTGCCCAAACATGGACACAGGCCAGCGCTCCAAGGCCTCGGGCAGCACCGTGTGGTTGGTGTATGCACAGGTCTTCTTTGTGATTTCCCAGGCCTAGAACATTCCAGAAAATTCCAGTTGTACTTTGTTTAGAAACAATCAGCTCTTTTGCCAGATGCCTCAGCAAGGGGAAAGTCTCGGATCAAAGGTAGACGTTAAGTCGTGCAGTTTTTATGGCCAGGTAATATTCCATTTTATTATGTACCACTTCTATTTTTTAACCCTCACCTGAAGATGTTTTTATTGATTTTAAAGAGAGAGGAAAAGAGAGGGGGAGGGAGAGGGAGAGAGAGAAACATCGATGTGAGAGAGGAATATCAATTGCCTGCCTCCAGACTGGGGATCGAACCTGCAACCTGGGTATGTGCCCTGACTAGAAATCAAACCCGCGACCCTTCTGTGCACAGCACGATGCTTTAACCAACTGAGCCACGCCGACCAGGGCTGTCCCACAAATGTTACTCATTTGTCTGTAGATGGGCACTTGGGTTGCTTCCACATTGGCTATTTGTAAATAACATTGCAGCGAACATGGGGGTGCACATGCTCTTTCGAATTCGTGTTTTGGTTTCTTTGGATGTATACCCGGAAGTGGAATCACTGGGTCATACGGCAGTTCCATTTTTATATTTTCTGAGGGCCCTCTGTAGTGTTTTCTGTAGTGGCTGCACCAATCTGCATTCTCACCAACAGTGCACAAGCATTCTCTGTAAACTATATTTTATTGGTAAATAAAATAGAGCACTGAGCAGTTTTTACTTTATTTCCACTAAACCGACTTGACACCCACAGCCTGGAGAACACTCATAAACTGTGTGGCCCTGCCCTCTACTGGCCAGGAGTGGACAGGATCCAAGATGAGCCGCCCAGTCCCACCAGGTGCACCCCAAGACAACAGAGGGGCTCTGGGTTCTATAAAACACGGTAAGTTTTGTTTTATGGTTTCACATGTTGATTTAATTAGACTAGGTCAAGGATATACCACTATACTAAAGAATCTAGGACCAAAATTGATCATGAAAACAACATGTAAAGATGCAAACAATGTATTTCTTTAAACGTAATACTTATGGGATTTTTGCTATGATTTCTAAGATGAGAAAATATATACTAGGAGCCCTAACAAGTGTCAGAATCCTTTTCTTGGCTTCCAAAACAAGTGTCCTGTGTCCTTGCACCCCTGTTCCCACTCACTGTGTCCCAGTCCCTGGGGAGAAACACCAGACCTACTCCTGGAACTTTGTTCTCCTCCCCTCAGCCCCTGTCTCCTTGGGGACAATGTCCTGCCATTCCGCCAAGTCCCTCAGTGCTGTAGGACTAGCTCAGTACTCACAACCATGGCTGGGGCAGACTCCAAGGTCAGGGGGTAGTCTCCCCATGCGTACCTCCGCAGGGAATACCATCACCCCCAAGTGCCCAGCTCTGCAGGGAATACTGTCACCTCATGTGCCCAGCTCTGCGGGGGACATTGTCACCCCATGTGCCCAGCTCTGTGGGGAATACTGTCACCCCACACCCAGGTCTGTGGGAGACACTGTCACCCCGCGCCCTTGTCCTCATACTCACCTTGTCCCAGTCCACTTTCTCCACATCCACCAGGATCCGCATGAGCTCAGGAATGGCGAGGGCTGGGTGGGTGTCGTTCAGCTGAATGGCAACCTGAGGTTTACACAAGGTGATACCTTCAATCACCTTGAGCCCATGGAGTGGACCTACGTGGCCGGTATGTGCAGGCCTGAGGTCCTCAGCAGCCACGCCTTAGGAGTCTACAGGGATGACGGCAGGGAGCAGACAGGGCCGCGCAGGTGCTGGGCCAGCTTGAAACCGGCCAAGCAGCAGGCCGAGGGCCACAGGGGGCTGGGAGGACCCCCTGGGTTGGCTCTGCAGCACGTCTGCTCTGCAGCAGGCGCCCAGGACTGCAGGCCTCCCACCCCCACCCAAGGCCCTCTCAGCTAGGGTATGCTGGATTCATTTACAGTCACTGAACTGATACTGCCGAACACGTCTGGCTATGCCCACAGGAGCCTTTCACAGTGTCCTTGCTGCCTTGACTCCTGGCGAGGCCCAGGGTGGCCCTGGTTGGGGAAGAAGAGGGACTTACCCGCCCCCCCCGCCCAGGATGACGAGGAGACCGAGATGAGGGGATGCTGCTCTCCCACCCACGCCCCAGCCTCAAGGAAGAAACCAAGCCTGAGAGCATCCTGTCCTCCCCCACTGAGCTCAATCCCAAGTCAACAAACACAAACCTTGTCTGGGAATATCTCAAAGCAGGTTCTCACTGGGTCCCGGCAGCCAAACTTGGAGGACTTAAAGCGGCGGACGATGTCCTGCAGGGTGGCAGCCACCACAAAGTACTCCTGCTTCAGGCGCAGCTCCTTCCCCTCAAAGAACTGCAGGAACAGAACAGCTCTGGCACCAACCCAGACACTGAGGCCCCCCAGGACCCAGGTAGGGTATCAGGTAGAGGGTTGGGGGCGTCCTGCCCCAGGGACTGCAGAGATGTGTGTGTGGATAAAAGGAGAGCCCTTGAAAGCATGGTGCTGATACCCCAATCCCCACAATCCTGGGGCCCAGATGGCAGGTGACCTGAAGCTAAGGGCACAGATGGAAGGTTGCAAGTGGCCTAACCTGTGTGTGACCTTCAGATAAGGAGTGAGCACAAGGGCAGCCAGCAAAGGGCACACCATCCTGTGTGAGGACACCAGGCAAGGGGCCTAGTCCCTTCACTGTGACAGGCTGAGTGCCAGGAACACCAGGCCACCCAGAAATGCAACCTCCAAAGCCCATTTTGAAAATGCCTTGTGCCTGAAGCTTTAGAATCTGATCAAAATCTCAGGAAGGGGAGAGGGGAAGGGAGCATTTTACCGTGAGCCTTTCAGCACCAATGTTCTTTGCTACTATGTGTATATATTCCTTTGATAAAATAAAATAAATAAAACAAACACAGGACCCACTAAGAGAGGCAGATTTCAAGGGTGATTTTCTGGCAGCAACAAAAATGCCACCAGACACTAAATTCAGTGACAACAGAAGATGTGACTGTGACCTTCATATTTAGTCCTAGAGGCCTGGTGCACAAAATTCGTGCACTTGTTGGGGGGGGGGTCCCTCAGTCAGGCCTATGCCCTCTTGCAGTCCAGGAGCCCTTGGTGGATGTCCGACTGCCGGCTTAGGCCCACTTCCCCATGGACATCCTTAGCGCTGCCGTGGAGGCGGGAGAGGCTCCCATCACCGCTGCTGTGCTCGCCAGCTGTGAGCCCGGTTTCTAGCTGAGCGGCACTCCCCCTGTGGCACTGACCACCAGGGGGCAGCTCCTGCATTGAGAGTCTGCCCCCTGGTGGTCAGTGTGCATCATAGCAACCAGTCATTTCACTGTTCGGTTGATTTGCATATTAGCCTTTTATTATATAGGATGAGATGGACACCAGCCAAGAACTTTTCAAACCATGATTGTCATGCATCTCAAGGTGTTACTACAAAATAGGGACTGCTGTCCCCACTTGACAAATGGGTCATCTCCTTCTTGGGAAAGTGGCATCAGAAAAACAGAAACCGCCTGGACATCAGTCATGTGGTCTCACCAGCAAGCAGGCCTTGTAGAGAGCCCCAGCCTATACAGAGACAAACTGTGGACGCTACTCACATTGTCATTGGGGTACAGGACTCTGGAGATGTTCTCGGCCAGATTTCTGTCCAGGACCGCCTCGATGTAGCCGCCCGTGTTAACTAGGAGTAGAGATGAGATGGTGAGGTCAGGACCTGCATCCCTTCTCCCGTGCGCCCTCACGCCCAGGTGTCGCACTTGCTTCCCTCAACAACCTGAGGACAAACGTTCCTGAACAGAAGGCACCCCCAGAGCTGTTGCCTTGCCTGCCTCCTGCCCGCCCCCTCTAAAAGTTGCTGGGTGCCTTATCCCCCATGCGCCCTACAAGGCCCCCGGCCCCTAGCTCTTTCCTGAGGGTGCGGGCCTGGCAGGGGGGCTCTGCCTGGGAGTCCTCTGCTCACAGGAACCTGCTCTCTGCCCAAAGCAGTGAGCGTGCAGAGAGGGGACAGGAGCTGCGTGAGCAAGTCTTAGGTAAGCCACCCCCCGGAGACTCAGGGCACAACGCACAGTCGTGGAGATTGAAGTCGTTGGGCGCTTTGGCGGACCACAGCCTCATGGTGTTGACAGTGTTGTTTTTGTAGCCCGGCACCGGGGTGTCGTACGGCATGGCCAGCACCACCTGCCCGAGGGAGAGATGGTCGGGGTCGGGGTCGAGTCAGCCGGATCAGTGCCCAGTTCTGGGCCCACCTGCAGAGCAGCGCCAGCCCAGCGGGAAGCACCTGCTCATCCTCCTCTGGCTTTTCTCCTTCTGCCCAAAACCATGTCCTCGTCCACAGTCCCACCACCCTCCCCACCCTGCTGTACACCCGTACCCGCGGCCCCAGCTCTCGGACATCCTGAGTCAGGCCTGACAGGTAAGCCTGAATGCACTCCTGAGGTCGCACTGTCTTTTTAGCCTTACCTGCTCCAGTACGGACACCAGCTTAACAATTCTTCCCACCCTGAGGGGCCATTGTGTTGACCGGGCTCATGCTCCCTCAGCAACCACTGTGTCCTCGTCCACTGCCCTCCACACCCTAACTCTTCTCACTCAACCAGCTTCCCCCAAACACTCTTCCATTTCCGACCTCCATTCCCATGTCTGCGGGGAGGTCCTCCTGCTGTGTGCCTTGATATCTAACTCTCAATGAAGCCGAACCAGCCCGCACGCTCGGCTCCCAACAGAAAGTGCAGGACCTGCTCTCCCGCTACGGAGGCTGCCACACCGCCTCCCAATTCCCTCTGACAGCTCTGCTCTCGGGAGGCACAGGAAGAAGTGGATAAGCATCAAGGTCTCTTCCAGCCCCCAGGCCCTCCAACCGGCCTCCTCACCCGCAGACATGCTTTTGGCGGCCCCCACAAGGGCACCGCGTGGCTTTACAAGATGAAAGCGGCGCCGGCCGCCACAAAGGACGACGGAAGGGCACCACCAGGTTTAAGCCCCAGTGACATCTTTCCCTTCGGATCTCCTCAACCCTCACCCCGCCCGCTGCTCCCCATCTCCATAGCTTTGTCCAAGCAGGTGACAAGCCCTGCAAAACATCTCCAACTGCCCTCCTTCCCTCTCCATGGCCAGCCCTCCGGGGTAAGGCCCTCATCACGTTCAGCCGCGGACGCCCCCGCGGTCTCTGGGCCTCCTTACATACACGGACACGTTCATCCTCCACAGGCGTGCACACTTAGAAGCACCAATCCCCTTCTCTGCTTTTTCAAGTTAAATACTACTTATTAAGGCTCTTTAGGCCTCCAGCCATCTCTGACCTCTCTACACGTCGGGGGCTCTGAGGGGCTGTGAGCTGCACCTGGGGTACAACTGAGAGCCATGGGCACCCCGAGGACCAGGAGCATGTGGAAGAGAGCACACTGAGCACCTGCTGGGGAGCCGTGTACGTCCCCCAGGGGATCGAGGCCCTTGTCCCTGTCACAACGCTGTCTGCCCTGCTTGTCTCCACCCCAACACCACAGCTCCTGGTAAACTACAGAGTGTGGCTTCAGGTTCAGCATTTTCCACTGTCTGGAGAGTTTCTGACAAAACGTAAGAAATCGAAGGTATGAGAAGCAAACCTCCCAGGCTTCTACCTTGTGTTAGGTCTTCTAGGGAAGCTTACGGTGACTGCTGAGTGCACACGTCCCACTCCCAAAGCAAGCCAATTCAACAATGAACCCCCGTGGTCCTGCACTCAGCCCACGCTCCCTGGGACACACGGGTGGGTACCTGCGTGTCCAGCCACTTCACCCCCTCGGGGGTGTGCTCCACTCTCCCGTAGAAGTGCACAGGAAGCATGTACTCCGGCCGGGCCTTCTCCCAGGGGTTGCCGTAGCGCAGCCAGTCATCGGCCTCCTCCACCTGGAAAGCAGCCAGCAGCAAACAGTTCATGGAGCGGAGAGAGTCCGTGGCACTAGGCTGACTCTATCCTTGGTCAGCACTAACCACGCGTGCTGTCAAGATGACGCTGGCCCAGCACTGAGACAAAACTACAGCCTATTTACAATGCGAAGGTTTCCAATTTGGACTATTAAGAAAACGAATTTAAACAAAATTCAGAAAAATGCACTGAAGTGAAAAGACATTAAGAATTACCCGAATTCAGCGATAAAAAGAGTTCCTGCTGCATGCTACTGCATGAATGAACCTTGAAAACATTATGCTGAGTCAAAGACGCCCATGTACTGTATGATTCCATGCATATGAAATGTCTAGAACAGCCAGATCCAGAGAAAAAGTAGATGAATAGCTGACAGGCACAGGGGGGTGTGACTGGAAATGGGTGCTTGGTTTCTTTTTGGGGTGATGAAAATGTTCTGGAAATATGGGTGATGGTTGCCCAACTTTGTGAATATATTAAAAACTGGATGTCCCAAAAGCTGTTATTTAAAAATAAAAACAGAATCACTGAAAGCCCGCTGCTTTGAAAATGTGTAAAGTGGTGCAGCCACTGTGGAAAACAGTATAGAGGTTCCTCAAAAATGTAAAAATATGCCCAGCATACGTAGTTCAGTGGTTGAGCATCGACCTATGAACTAGGAAGTCAAGGCTCGATTCCTGGTCAGGGCACATGCCCAGGTTGTGGGCTTGATTCCCAGTAAGGGGTGTGCAGGAGGCAGCTGGTCAATGATTCTCTCTCATCACTGATGTTTCTATCTCTCTCTACCCTCTCCCTTCCTCTCTTAAATCAATATATATATATTAGGCTGACCCTAATAATAAAATATTATTATATATATTTTAATAAAAAATATATGTATATATTTTATTAATAAAATATATATTTTTATATAAAAATATATATTAAAATAAAAAATATAACTAGCATAAGACCCAGCAATTCTGAGTATCCAAAGAAAATAAAAACACTGATTCAAAAAGATATACACATCCCTATGGTCATTGCAGCATTATTCACAATAGCCAAGACATGGAAGTAATACAAGTATCCAAAGATAGAAAATGGATAAAGAAGATGTGATATAGACATGGAATATTACTCAGTAATAATACACAATGAGATCTTGCCATTTGAACAAGATAGGTTGACCTAGAGGGTATTACGTTAAGTGAACAAGTCAGACAGATAAAGACAAATACATGATTTCACTTAGATGTGAAGTCTAAAAAACAAAATGAAACAGAAACAAACTCATAGATACAGAGAACAAATTGATAGTTGCTGGAGGGAGAAAGACTAGGGGCATGAGTGAAAAAGGTGAAGGGAGATAACGGTCATTTTATAATCTCCAGTTATAATATGAATAAGTCATGGGGATATAATATATGGCACACAGAATATAATCAACAATATTGTAACAACTTTGCATAGTGGATGGTTACTAGACTTACCATGGTGACCAGATTGTAAGGTACATACATGTTGAATCGCTATGTTGTACACCTAAAACTAATATTGTATGCTAACTATACTTTAAATAAAACAAAACAAAAATCTCAAAAATAGAAAATAAAAATCTTTGATCATTTCTTAAAAACAGAACAAAACACATGTACATCTGACAAACACACACATAAACTGTGAGTGAAATTTTCTGAAAGGTACCAGAAGGAAAGCTGCATTTCTTTTAAGGCAGGAAGGAGTATTTCTATAAATTAAACAATCGGTACAAATCTGTTTTAAGTTTCCTTTTACGTCTAGCCATAATTTTCTTTGCCCACATGTTATTATGAGCATTTTCAAACATACAGGAATGTTAACAGAATGGGCAGTGAACACCCACGCGCTCACCACCTAGGTTCTATAACTGTTAACATTACACTTGATTTATCCATTGATCCATTAATTTTGGGTGCATTTCAAAGTAAGTTGCAGACATCTATACACTCCTCCCCTGACCACCTCAGCATGCACGTCTTTAAGGACAGTTCATCATGTGTTTATTTTTTAGGTTACTATATATACAGTGAAATGCACAAATCCTGTGGATACCATTGGTGAGTTTTGACAATTGCATCCTGCGTGACTCAAACCCCATCAAGACATAGGGCATTTCCATCACCCCGGTCATCAGCTGTTTCGCTGAGACTATACTAACTCTTGAGTTACAAAACCTTCCAATCCTAACCACATCCTGGCTTTATATGTGACTTTTAGGCCCCAAATTATACTAAAAAAATTATTCTCCACCCACATGGAATAGTTATGCCTTCCATTTGGAAATGCCAAATGAGGGGAAGCAACCACCTCGCCAAGAGGAGGACGGGGAGACTGCGTTTTAAGATGACGCTCTTCACTGATGTGGTCCCGACCGCCTCAGGTTTGATGCTCTAGAACTGAGGTTCACTCTTCCTAAGGGCCCCTTTCCTTTGCAGGGTCTGGCCTCTAACCCCACATGGTGCTGTTCTCTCACTGGTGTCGGGGAGACAAGGCTGAAGGTGGGAATAAGACTGATGACAACTGGTCCAGGTCAGTTGTCCCTCTGAGGGTGAACCAGCGAGGGGCCACTTTGGCTCTGCACTGAGATACAACGGGAACCAGCATGCGCCTGTGATATTCTCACCACCTCCAGCCAGCCTCCACCCCTGGTGTCCCCTGTAAGGTCCAGCAGGCTCTGGGCCCCACCCCACCTGTGCGCAATGAGCTCACACAGGAGACCAGCCTCCGCCGGCCCCTGTGGAAGATGAAGAAAGCATGGAGCTCGTAGGATTGCCCTGACCTGCCCGACCTCTGCTTGTCTAGGACTGGCATGTGGTCTCTCCATGAAGGAGTTTAAAATACTAAAAGCTGGGATGGCTTTTGCGTCCACTGTAGACAGTGAATCTTGGTGGTGATTTTTTATCTCACCACAGGGGTGGCATTCGGGGGCCCGCTCGTGGCCTGTGTGGAGGGCTTGGGTCTCGGGTCACTCTCGGGTTTGCACATTGTCCCTTTCCAGTGAGTCCGTGGAGATCTGTGGTTTTGTTCTCCTGGGTTTCAGGGGAAGTGTTTTACTTTCTAGTGATTGATTGTTGGGTTTTGAAATACCAAAGCTTTCTTTTGTTGTGTTTTGAAATAAATCTCTTTTAAACTTAAAAAAAAAACAACTACTAAAAGCTGAACGGAAAGTGCATCTATTTATTTTCTTGCACAAACGAGAGCTGGAAATGAGTGAAGGAACCAAGTCTCACCCACCTGCCAGCCATTGACAATCTTCTGGTTAAAAATCCCAAACTCATAGCGGATTCCATAGCCATATGCTGCCAGGCCCAAGGTGGCCATCGAGTCAAGGAAGCAGGCTGAAAATGGCAAACACAAAGAACTTCTTCTGATTCAAGACAATCAACATGTTCAAGGCCCACCGGAAGCAAGGCCCTAAGTTAACCAGGCGCGGGGATGCCAGCCTCCAGGGGTCAGGGATTCCGTGGTGACCACCGTCAGCTTCAGCTACCATGAAAAAGAAAACTGAAACACACCCTCACTCCCTTCGGCTTGAGAGCCCGGGGCCACACCAAGAAGATGTCGATGTGGGGTAAATGTGGGGGTTGTGGGAAGATGCGGAGGGGAGAGAACACAGCCACACGTGGGGCATCTCTAAATGCATCAGTCCCACTGCCAACTTTCTCCCAGAGTCTCCCTCGGACCGACGGCCTCCCATCCCCCGCACAGTCAACCCCAAATCCAAGCTGTCTGGATGGCAGGGGCCACATCTACACACTAGTGGAGAAGGCACAGAAACAAGGGCCGGGAATGCACATTTCTCTGTCCACGACGCCAAATACCCAAGCACCAGAGTGCACCCAGAGTGTGCGGGAAGCGGCTGGAGCAGCATGTCACCAACTGACCCCTTGTTCCGATCTTGTCTTGGGGAAAAGAAAGCACCATGCTTTAAATAAAGACCCAGAACGCAGCCTTATTAACCTTCTGGATTAAAAGAAAGAAATAAAGGGAGAAAAAAAACTCTACACAAAATAAGCAAAAAACAAACACACACACAAAAACATGCCTAATTCACCAAACGTGCCCAGGCCCCTGGAGGCCAGGCCCTTCACTGAGGGAGAGAAATAAGAAAAAGCCGAACACGTGAGATCTGGGCTCTTGTTTTGAGGAAATCATTCTCACAGGCGGGACAGAGGCCGCCGGAAGCTACCGCGGGCTGGGCTGCCCAAGTGAGCACAGGTGACAGGAGCTGTGGAACCAGAGGGGCCCAAAGGAGGAGGTGCCATCACACCCGCCCACAGGAAAGGCCGGGGGCACCACAGACGTGGCAGGACCGGCAGTCGACATGAATCTGATGGGAAGGCCCTGAAATGCCCAGAATGTAAGTGGATTGTGAAGGGCAGGGGGTGGGACTGCCTGGCTGACAGTCCCCAGCTTTGGGGTGAGAGGGGAGGGGAGGATCCACTCCAGTGAAGAACACCAACCGGCCTGGAGCTTCCCTGGAGCTTGGGAAGCAGGTTCTGTTTTCACTGTGATTAACAGAATGCCGTCAGGGGAAGGGGGCGGGGTGGACTGACCCTGGGGCTGGAGGACCTGCGGCTCCCAGGGGGCTGCAGGGGACGCAAGCCCTGGCTCACTGTCTGGGATGATCTCACCATCATACACGCAAACAGGGCCCTGCCCTGGAGAGCAGGATGCCCGGGACCCACAGGGGCTTTTCACACTAAGGGTGGGGGTGGGCAGGCCTTGCCAATTGTTTCTTTCTTTTTTTTAATCCTCACTCAAGGACAGGCTTTTTAATGAATTTTAGAGAAAGGAAGGGAGAGAGAAAGAGAGAGAAACATCAATGTGAGAGAGAAACATGGATCAGTTGCCTCCCGTATGCACCCTGCTCCGACCGGATATCGAACCCACAACCTAGGTATGTGCCCTGACCGGAAATCGAACCAGCAACCCTTTGGTGAAAGGAATGATATTCCAACTGACTAAGCCACCCGGCCAGGGTGCCAATTGTTCCTTTATACAGATCCATGTGCTGTTTTGTTCGAGATAAACATGTCGCATTTATAATTTATGAA
Organism: Eptesicus fuscus; assembly: GCF_027574615.1. NCBI lineage: Eukaryota > Metazoa > Chordata > Mammalia > Chiroptera > Vespertilionidae > Eptesicus > Eptesicus fuscus. Next base: position 11,722,223 of record NC_072484.1, read on the forward strand.
GAATTTACTTTAAAATTTAAAAATACAAGCACATGACCCCCCCCCCCCCATCACCTAAATTTTAGGGCATTTGCTCCCTTTTCAAAATGACAATTCCCAAAAGGGGCCATGACGCCAAGTGGGAGGGGCCTGAGCCCACCCTCCCCTCGGCCCCCAACACAAGAGCAGCACAAAACCTAAGTCATCTTTGCCCTTAGAGACCCTGGGCCCAAGCGCCTTGATGTCACAGTAAAATCAAACCTCACCGTGACTGCTATTTCCACTTCTCGGTTCTTAACCCAGCTCCCTCTCCCCTAAAACACTGGCAAAAATAAATAAAACAGAAAAACAACAACTGAGTATGCTCTCAAATAGAGTTCACCAAGGGAGCAACATCCCCCAAAGGGAGAGAGCTCTGTAAGGGGTGTGTGTGTGTGTGTGTGTGTGTGTGTGTGTGTCTTTCTCCCAATGACTGGCTTTGGGATCGTGCAGTGAGGTTGGTATACTGGAATCCCCTCCCAGCACCAGTCACCCAACACTGGCAAGCCTGGTCTTCATGATCGTTATGAAGGGCCCCTTGGGTGACAGAGACATACATCTTGCACTTTTTCCCGGCCAGAGGCAAAGATTTTGACCTGGAGCACACACTCGCCCATCCACCCTGAGGGACCACTTTATCCAGGAGCATGGGTGACCTTGGCCTCACCATGTGATCACTGACAAGGCACCATGTTAGGACAATCTTGTCCTAGACAGGTGCCTGGGGTTACCTGCCAGCCTCCCCAATCCTCCATTCCCCAGGCCAGCGTCCTCTTCTATTTCCTCCAGTTCTTCCAAGTCCAACCCCAACTGTGAATAAAAACAGAGGCAATATTTTCACATTACTTAATATTTTCACTCAAGTACCAGGTGGAATGATATTTAAACCCTGTGAGTTTATATCAAAGGGTAGAGTCTGCTTCCTTTTAGACTTGAAAGTCCAATGTTAAAATCTGATGCTTAATCGCTGATCGAAAATGAAAGTTTCCAGGTATTTCAAAAGCTGTCAAATTACTTAAGAATTACAGTCAAAATGAGACTTGGTTTAATAGCCAAAGATATATACTGCTGTATTACTGATTTACTTATAGTGGACAGATTATAACATGTTTCCTAAAAATGAAACCAATGGTTTTAGTAATTCTCTAATTTTGCATGGTCTAATGATAATTACATGACATCTTTTTAAACCCAAATCTAAAAACACCTTTCCGTGGCATTCCAATTATATTCAAGCCAACTTGTGAAACAGATATGGTATGTTAAAAATTAGAGAAAAAGCAACGAAGTCACAACCACTTCACCTAACTGAAAACCATCCCAGAATATAGCTGTTAGGGCTCTCAATTATGTTGTATTGATAATTACTCCATTAATCTTAACTTGATAAAACCTATCACATTAACAATCAACAACACTGTTTAATAAAAAAATAACTATATTTAAAAACAAATAATTATTTACTGAGAAGAGTTGCAGTATTTCATATTTTTACAAAATTCTTTAATGGATTTTCTGTTCCAGCATTCAATATGTTGAAATATCACACATCATATAGCATCTGGAAAACTCTACTGCATACTCATGAAGTATGGAGTGTAAAAGGCAAATAACATCCTAGTGTCATGAAAATAGTTCTGACCTAGCGGACCCCTTGAAAAGGTCTCAGGGAACCGGAGGGTCTCCAGACTACACTTTGAAAATCTAATAAGTTACAAAGAGTGGAAGAAGAGTTGTGAGAAAATTAAAAACATAAAAGTCATACAAAACAGTTTAGCATCTATTAAGTAAACTGAATGGTGCTAACACATACAGTCATCTGATTTAGATTTCAAAATATTGACTTAACTCCCATAACAATTTCAAAGAGTGTGTTCCACAAAAAATATCTGGAATGTGGGGGGGGGGGGGGATTTACCCGAGACATTACCAGCTTAGTCTTGGAGGGGGGCGGACATGATCCCCCACAATGCTGGGCTGCCTGATGGCCCTGCAAGGCTCACACACACCTCCTCCAAGAAGGCCCCCAGAGACCTCCCACCTCAAAACCAAACCGAACCTAAGCAGAAGCAGTGGAAGGTTCCTGAAGGTAGGACGACCGTGGTAAGGATCCTTCTGTGTATGTGCAAAAGGGCAGAAGCGATGCATATTCACACTCAGAAAATTCTACACTGAGCATCTAGGTGAGGGAGAAAGACCATGTCCAGGGAAGTGGGACAGAGAGAGAAAACAGACACAATCGAATCCAGCTCTGCTCTAAAACAGCAAGTGAACTGTGCAAGACCTCCACCTAAACAACTGTTAGTGAAGAGCCCTTAAGCAAAGGCAGTTTCTATTCTGTTTAGGGGAGAAAGGCAATTTTATAACTAGAGGATAGGATGAGCCCAAGAGGTTATCTCAGGGGCAGAGGAGGGACCCTGGAGGTAGGTTACCAGTTCAATGAAGCAAGGAGAAATGGGACAATACCAAATACTTCTGCCACATTGTAAATCTGTCCCTGGGGTGGGCGTGAGGAATACAGTGGTTTCTAGAAGCCTCCAAACCTTAGCATTACAATGCAATCGAGCCCTTGCACTCCACTGTATTAACAGCTCTCCATCCAGTTCTTACTTTCTCCCCTTCAGAAAGAGGAGCATCACCCACCAACCCATTCTCCCTCACGAAGGACAGAGTACACCATCAGACTTTTCCCAGGTCCTAGGTGGCGGCAAATCCTAACACCCACGCTCACCTCTGTCAATGCTCACCGCTGTGGGGCCTGAACTAAACCCTCAGAGCAACAGGAGAGGCTACCGGGCAGCCTGGCCCCAGGACCCATACCTGGTAGATGGCTTCATCACAAGCATTCTGGAGGCCCAGGTTCACCATCGTGTTCTGCAGAGTACGGCCCATGTAGAACTCCAGGGAAAGATAATAGATGCGCTGAGAGAGCAAAAGAAAGCATCTTAGATCTCTCGTTCCATCTCCACGCACAAGCAGATGATGATGATGATGATGATGATGATGATGATGATGAGTGGAATCCTAAGAGAACCTACATAGGGGTTTCATTTATGTTAACCCAGAACTTACCGGCACATCCCCAAATGAACTCACTCCCTTCACCAGGCCTTGGCCACCTTCAGTTTTCCAAGGGCATCTTATGAGGGAACCCTTCTTTTTTTGTTTTTATACTCTTTTAATTTTTTTAATTTTTCAATTACAGTTGACATTCAATGTTATATTAGTTTCAGATGTACCACACAGAGATTAGACCTTTATGTATCTTACCAAGTGATTTCTCCCCTGCCATAAATCTAGTACCCACCTGGTGCCATACATAGTTATTACAATACTAGGGGCCCAGTGCACAAATTCGTGCACCATGAAAGGAACTGTGGGCCGCGAGGCTGTGGTAGGCACAGGGGTGGGTCTTGGCCCATCCTCTGAGCCCCCGCCTGGCCCCTCCTGCTGCGGCCCCCAGTCCCGTCTTCCAGCAGCCCCGCTCCCGCTGCTGCCACTCCAACACACTGACATCACCGGCCCTGCTCGCACCTCAGGAGCAGGGGGAGGTGGAGAAGCCCTCAGGAGTGATTGGGGCCAGCAGCCGCCACTCACACCCGCTGATGGCGCCAAGTGATCAGGACCGGTGCTGGGCACCGGCAGCGGGTGCGAGTGGTGGCTCCAGAGCTGGCAGTGAGTGCGAGTGGGGCCAGCGCCGGCAGCAGGTGCAAGCGCTGGGTGGGACTGCGGTGTGCAGGAACAAAGAATTTTCAGTAACCACCAGAGGCTCACCCCGACGACAGCGACTGGCGCCCTGCCTTGGTCTGGTGTCCCCACTCACCTGCTCCACCATCCCGCTGCGGCCAATGCCCACCATGTTCCGCACACGCCCCCCTGGTGGTCGGCGCACATCATAGCGACGGGTTGTTCGGTTATCCATCATTTGGTCTATTTGCATATTAGCATTTTATTATATAGGACTAGAGGCCCGTTGCACGATATTCCCTGGCTTCACTCCTGGCCGCCCAGGAGCCGGCACGTCCCTGTTCCCCCACCACCCGGGAGCCGGCAAGTCCTCGCTTCTGTCCAGAGCACCACTCCAGTAGCTCCCTCCGCAGCCCCCCTTCCCCTCATAGCAGGCGTCACGCCCCTCCCAGCCGCTCTGCTCTGCATATGCAAATTAACCTCCATTTTTGTTTTGTTAATTTGCATACTCACTCTGATTGGCTGAGGATGTAGTGGAGTGATGGTTAATTTGCATGTTTCTCTTTTATTAGGTAAGATTATTGACTATATCTCCTATGTTACACTTCACATCCCCATGACTATTTCATAACTGCCTATGTGAACTTAATAATCCTTCACCTTTGTCACCAAGTCCCCAACCACCCTCCCATTTGGCAAACAACAGTTTGTTCTCTGTATCTATGAGGTTGTTTGTTTCGTTTATTTTTTATTCTGTTCTTTAGATTTCACATATAAGTGAAGTCACATGGTATTTGTCTTTCTCTGACTGACTTATTTCACTTAGCATAACACCCTCTAGGTCTATCTATGCTGTTGCAAATGGTAAGATTTTATTCTTTCTATGGCCAAGTAATAGTCCATTGTATATCTTACTATATGTCTTCTTTATTCAGTCATTTACTGATGGGCACTTAGGTTGCTTCCATATCTTGGCAACTGTAAATAATCCTGCAGTGAATATAGGGGTACATATGTCTTTTTGAATTAGTATTTTGAGTTTCTTCAAATATATACCCAGAAGTAGAATTGCTGAATCTAAGGCAGTTCCATTTTCAATCTTTTGAGGAACCTCAATATGGTTTTCATAGTGGCTAAACCAATCTGCCATATGTTAAATGACCTAGAGACGGCCTTCACTTTTTAAAAACTGGGTTTATTTATTACACACAGGAAATATCACAGAAAAGTATAAAAGAAGCTCTTCAGCACAAACAGATGAAAAGAAGATCAACACACATATAATTTTCTAAAGACATCTTAGGCATTAATAAACGCTAACTGTGGAAATGAGGTTGAGCATCCATAGGTAGAGCCTTATTTTGCTCTTTACACACTGAGATGAATCTGAGAGATCTCCAACTTCTTTTCCCTCTCCTAAAAGAGTTTTTAGAGTCTGTTTGATAAAGAGGTCTGAACGCCTTGTATGAAAAGGAAAGAAAGAACTTTTTCTAACATTCAGAGAAAAAAACAAACAAAACAACAAAAAAAACTGGGGCAATTGCTTTCACCTTCACCAAGAGGAAGAACATGATTCTATAAGCAGAGATGGGGCATCCTTGAAAACACAGCAACGCTACTCTTGTCCATTAGATTCTGTCTGTGACCCCGTCTTAACACACTAGCAGCCATCTTACCGTGGCCAGGTGAGCAGAGAGTGGCTCCCACGCGAACTGCTGCCTCCCTGCTGGACAGGGCAGAGCTGGCCCTGACATAACACAGGGGTGGCCCCACAGGCTGAAGACCCAAGAAAGAGTAAGCATTTGGAGTCCAAGGGGCCGTCTGCTGGTGGGGGTGGGGGGGGGGGGGGGAGGGTTAGTTTTTGTTCTATTGAGGGTTTCAACTGATAGAGGACCACCCACATTAGGGCGGGTAACTGCTTTACTCAAAGTACACTGATATAAACGATAATCTCATCCCCAAAACACCTTCACATAAACATCCAGAATGATTTTTAAAAATTTTATTTTATTTTTTTATTTATTTCAGAGAGGAAGGGAGAGGAAGAGAGACATAGAAACATCAATGATGAGAGAGAATCATTAATTGGCTGCCTCCTGCACGCCCCCCACTGGGGATTGAGCCTGCAACCTGGGCATGTGCTCTTGACCGGAATAGAACCCAGGACCCTTTAGTCCACAGGCCAACGCTCTATTCACTGAGCCAAACCAGCCAGGGCCAGAATGATTTTTAACCAAATATCTGGGCACTGTGGTCTAACCAAGTGGAAATAGATTATTAACCAACACAACCTGAAAGAGAAAAGGCCAAATTGTCTTCTACGAAAACTCATGGCACACATTCAAATAGGCTTCTTAATCGCATAAAATGACGGTCTCACCTACTTGCACTTGGCAAGCTGTCAGGGTAATCAGCAACACAAAACTTCACCCATCATCCGCTTCTAGAAAATAACTTTGAGCTATCTGCTGTCAGGCTAACTTCACACTCACAATTAAAAACACATCACAACAACTGGGTGTGCTAAAAAGATTCCATTGGCTGGTCCAACCTCTGACTAATTAAAACAAAATCTCAGAAGTGGGGGTTATAGGCAGTGAAGGCTACAAATCACTGCTGTAGATCATCTTCCTTTAACTCCCAGGTCCAGCAAACCAAAAATTATTTGTATTCATTACAATTACATTATTAGAAATATTTAAGACATCTGTTTGGACACTGTGATAGCACTCCTTTTCCTTAATCTACCACTGAGATAACATATAAGAAAGAGCCATAGGAAACATTATTTCAACCGCTGCAGAGATAAAGACCATCCCATCCACTCACTGCAGTAGAGAAGGCCAGTTATATACTAAACTGACTATTCCATCCACTCACTGCAAGGATGCAGCAGCCCCGTAACACAGCAAACTGGCTATTCCACAAACGCATTGCAGAGATGCATGGCCTCTTACATAGTAAACTGCCTATTCCACCTACTCAGGCAGAAATGCTGTAGCTTGATTATATAATAAACTGACCATTCCATGCATTCACGTGCAGGGATGCATTAGGCCAGCTACATACAAAAATGGCTATTCAAGTGGGGGGTGGGGTGGGAGATATCTGTAATACTACCAACAATAAAAAATATATTTAAAAATAAAAAAATAATAAACTTACTATTCCATCCACTCACTAAAAGGGTGCCAAGGAACCTGGCTGTTTCATGCACTCATTGCAAATATATAGCAGGCCAAAGGACAGTCAACTGACAATTCCACCCACCTACTGCAGGGATACAGTAGGCCTGTTACAGAGTAAACTGGCTATTCCATCCTCACTGCAGGGATGCAAAAAGCATGTTACAGAGTAAACTGGCTATTCCATCCCCTCATTGCAGGGATGCAATAGGCCTGTTACATAGTAAGCTGGCTATTCCATCCACTCACTGCAGGGATGCAGTAGGCCTGTTACAGAGTAAACTGGCTATTCCATCCCCTCACTGCAGGGATGCAATAAGCATGTTACATAGTAAGCTGGCTATTCCATCCACTCACTGCAGGGATGCAGTAGGCATAGTAAACACACTATTCCACATGCTCACTGCATAGATACAGTAGTCATGTTACATAATAAACTGGCTATTCCATCTACTTAATAGAGGAATGCTGTTAGCTGTTTGCAAAATAACTGAGTATTCCATCTACTAACTACCAGGACAGGATAGTCAGGTTACTAGTACATAGGAAACTAGCTATTCCACCCACTCATCGTAGGGATACAGTCCATACAACATGATATTTTTAGTGTAATAAAAACAAATGCTTCGACTAGTACAGAAAAAAAGATGTAGAACACAAAATATTTGTAATATTTATAGTTATATTACTAAGTGGTGAGACTACAGGTATTTTTTTTCCCCATTTGGCTTATCTGTACTGTTAAATTTTTCCTCCAATGATCATAAGGACTTGCATAATTGTGTAAAAGACAAAAATAATAAATAAAATCACTTTAACTTAGTAAGTATATATCAGCAGGTTAACCCAGTCTGGAGGGTGGTGGTACAAGCCCCTGAGGCCATTCCTGGGGCTGGGGGTGTGGCTTTGCAGGATTTTTAAAATATATATATTTTATAGATTTTTTACAGAGAGGAAGAGAGGAAGCGAGGGGGATAGAGAGGTAGAGACATCGATCAGAGAGAAACATCGATCAGCTGTCTCTTGCACACCTCCTCCTGGGGATGTGCCCGCAACCAAGGTACATGCCCTTGACTGGAATCGAACCTGGGACCCTTCAGTCCGCAGGCGGACGCTCTATCCACTGAGCCAAACCGGTTAGGGCATGGGTTTTTATTGGGAGCCCACTTCCCTGGGCTCTGACCCTCCTGGGGCTTGTTTCTGGTCCATTACAAGCAAACATTTGCAGAAAAAGGAGACAAGGAGCTTATTTTCAACCTGAATTAGCGAGACCGAAGCACTTATTAATAAATTCCACTTTTTCTTTTTTTAAAGGGCCTTCCTGTCCAGAAGAGTCTCCTTCCATTTACAGGCTGCGGTTTCTTTAAAAGAGAAGGGTTTCCACCTGTAGCCAAGGCAGCCCATCAAAACTCAGAGCACTCACTGGAGATGACAAACCCGTTTTGCTCATGAAAGGTCATTTCCGTCATCCCTGAGCCCATCGCTGGCCTCTTCAGGCTCTACTGTAAACACACATCAGCTCTAACAGGAGCCCGAGTATGTTGGGGTGTGTCCCACGCCAGGGAAATGCCCTTGACTGTGCAAAGCCGTACCCTTGTCATCTGCTACACGGACAATAAGAATGATGTTGCGAAGCAGAGCTCTGCCATCAGCAGAGGATTCTGGGGGAGCCACTGCCTCCGGGCCGGTTTCCCTGGCAAAGTCAAGCCAAACCTTTGTTGTAATAACCTGTTTTAGCCACTTGGTGCCACTTCTTTCCACACCGCCTTGCATACTAAACATGAAGATGCCTCGTTGGTATTCCAACAAATCTGTTATTTTTACCATCTCTCTTTTAGAAAATGGAGTGGCCCAGAATATGTTTGGAAAAGCAACACACCTTACTCTTAGCAATTATTAAACATTTCTTACATGAAAATACTCTAAAGTACTATCAACTATCAACGGAACAACTGTTCCATGCCCAGGTGTACACGGCGAGTCAAATCTTTGCAAACGGACTCCTTTCCTTGGAGTGTCTCCTTTCCTTGCTAGCTTCCCCTGGACCATAGTGCAGTAGAAAGGACGAAATTCTCCACGGTCAAGAGAAAAAAAAAAAAAACCACACACAAAACTGGCCGAGGGGGCTGGCCAAGCCTATGATACACCGATCACGCTAAAGCTGTTGAAAAGTTACAGTTGATGAATGAAACAGAAATGCCGCAAAACTGCATATGCAATATACTTTTTAAAAATGTGTTCAGATATAGAGGAGTGGGAAAAGGACATCCAGCTATATTTTAATATAGATAAAAGTAACGGAGACTATCAATGACTTTTCCTTTGTGTGTTTTGTATTTTTCTACCGTAAACATACATTTTTTGCAAAATCAAAAAAGGGACAATGACTTCACCCCCGTGAACTGTAAGGTAAGTAGCAGCTGTTCAGGGGAGGTGTGGAAACCTCAAAGGCACGCCTGCTTCGCGGGCTCCTTTTTCTGAGCGTAGGGACCCCTCCTGCTTGAGCAAGCGCCTCCGACGGTTTTCTTCTCATCAAAAAGCCTATTCCCTGCGGATGACTGTGTCCACCCCCTCCCAACACATACAACACCCAGGCCTGGGTCCAGTGTCTTCCCTCTCACACACACAGAACCGCACAAAACCGGAGGTGGGAGGGGGGGCGGGGGGAGGAGGAAGCCTCAACTCTGCAGCCATCGCGGAGGCACACAGCCAGTGACAGACAGGCTGGAAAATTCCGCCGGGTTTCCCAGCCTCAGGAATTCGGGGAGCAGCGGACCAAGGCAAGGCCGGGCTCCTCGCGCAAGGGGCCTGGCGGCTCGGCCCAGAGCAGGCGGACCCCCGGGAATGTGCGCGCGTGGGGGCGGGGGCGGGGGCGGCCAGGGCCTTCGCGAGGCTCCTCTCCTCCACGACACGCAGGGAGCGGACCACCCCGATGGGCTGTGAGGGCGGACAGGGGGGACCGTGCTCAACTTAGATACACGTTCCGTAGGCAGCGGCCCCACTGGCCTCTTTTTGGGGAGAGGTGCGACGCTTCGCTGTTATTTCTCAGGGGCCTGTGGCTCAAGGAACCCTGCCCCAGGGCTTTCCTTCTCGGGGTAGGGCAGCGGAGCGGCAGGAGCGGAGCGGGGCCCCCGGTCGGGTCCCGGCCTCCGGGGGCGCCTCACCTTGGGGTCGCGCTCGTAGTAGTGCTGCTGCGTGCGGATCCAGCGCCCCACCAGGTGGTCGCGCACCGTGTGCGCCAGGGCGAAGTAGTAGTCGCGGGGCGTGGCCACGTTGCGGTCCTTGACCAGCGTGAAGTGCAGGTGCCGGTTGAAGCTCTTCCGCACCTCGGCCACGTCGCCCAGCCCCGCGATCCCGCGCACGCTGATCTGCTTTCGCTTTTCGCTGTCCGTCAGCGGCTTCGCCATAGCGCCGGCTGAGGAAGAAGAGAAAAGGGGAGAGCGGCCAGGAGATGCGAACACCGAGGATGCGGAGGCGGCTCTGGCGCCAGGGACTGCAGCTCCCCGCGCTGGCACCGACCGCGCCTGCGCCCTGCGCCCTGCGCCCTGCGCCGGGGGCGGGGCCGAGTGCGGGCCGAGGCAGGGGTGGGGCGGGGCCCTGGGGTGGGGCGGGGCCCTGGGAGAGAGGGCCCTCTGAGTGGGGTGTGGTCTCCCTGAGAAGTGGGGTCTCGGGGTGTGGCTTTAATTCTTGGAATTTGGAGGCGGCTTCCGGTTTCATAAATGAGAACCACCCTCAAAAGCTGGGGGGGGTCTCACCCCAAGTTGGCCAAGGCCGGCAGAAGTGGGAAACGACTGGATGAGCTGGACGACTCCAGGAATCGAAGCTGCAGTCCTGTTTGCCTCTATTCCCCCAGGCCCAGGGCAGATGGGGAAGAATGCGCTCCCCGCTCCTCCCCACCCCCACCCCACCCCCGCTTTTGGGATTTCTGGGGGCTGCGTCCCTCCCTGCCCAGGGCCCCCAGGTGCCCCCAGGCCAGAGTGCCCTGGGTGCTGGGCCATTAAAGGAAACCGAGTACACACTTGAAAGGCAGCCACCAATGCCTGCCCAGTGGGCAGACTCCTTTTGAGGCCCAGGGTGGCTCTGAAAATATCAGCTAAGAAGGTGAAAGTTTATACAGTAAACCCCCTAGACCAGTGATGGGCAACCTTTTGAGCTTGGTGTGTCAAACTTGGCCAAAAAACTGAGCATAACTCGGGTAGTGTGTCACTTTGAGGAAAAACATTATTTCGCAAATGTTTCATCCTCAGGAGCAGCAAATGTTTCATCCTCGTCATGCAGCCGCCTCAGCGGCCGCGTGTCATCAGAAATGGCTACACGTGTCAGTGCTGACACGCATGTCATAGGTTCGCCATCACTGCCGTAGACTCTGTAGACCTAGATTTAACAGACAAAATTTCCGATCCATATGTCACATGTGAAAATTAACACCCTATTAATTTAAAAATGCTCTTAACCAATATTTCCTTACAATTAAATTAACAGGTTGTTTTCTTGTTGTTATTAATTCACTGTTATTTTAAACAAATTTTATCAAATAGGCCATATGTTGGGAAAAAAACTAGTAATTTCGCCGACATAAGTAAATACTACATATCTGCAACTATAGTCAACATATTTAAATACAAGAGTCACTGCTTGTAAACAATATTCAGCGAATAATTAACAGGTGATCACACCGCATCATGCTCGGTAATTGTTTTTTTAAATGTGTTTTTATTTCAGAGAGAAAGGGAGAGAGAGATAGAAACATCAATGAAGAGAATAATTGATCGGCTGCATCCTGCACACCCCCTACTGGGGAATGAGCCTGCAACCTGGGCATGTGCCCTTGACCGGAATCGAACTCAGGACCTTTCAGTCCACAGGCCGATGCTCTCTCCACTGAGCCAAGCCAGTCAGGGCGATGATATGTTTCTATGTGGGCTAACCCACGCCCCAGCCGTGTGCATCTGTTTACTCCCAGTGACTGGTGAATGCATGCATTTACTAGACCTATGCAGTAGAAATTTAAAATTACTGTAATACATATAGAAAACTTTTCTGTGAAATTAAGCTTCATACATACTTAATTTTAATTACACAAACGTGTCTACATAAGTAAAAACAAGTAAACTAATTTGTCAATTTTTAAAACATACCCATTCCAGAAAACCTACTTTATTATAAAATGAACTTTTAGCTTTAACAGAGGCCCCCTGGCCCGAATTAGACTGTTTTTATGAAGGTTTTGCTGTACTGAGAGTGTGCAGTCCTCGGGCTGGGCGGACAGACACTGCCAGTGAGCAGGAGACAACTTTCTCCAGGGCGTGCTGTGGCCTTGAAGAATCACAATGACTCCTCCTCTGCGAGACCACCGCTTCCTCACCCACCGAGAAACCTTGTTCCCTAAATCACAGGCCCTTTAAATTAAGTCAGGATGAAGGCCACACCCCTCTCTGGCAGAGGATCTGAATCACAGAGACACAGCCTCCTCCAGTCCACCCCAGTGTGAGCTTTAGATAAGGGGTTTCTGGACAGAGCTTCCCACGTCTGCTTAACATGGTGGTTCCCAAGGAAACAGGGTCGGGGGCCCTCTTGGCACACAGCCCTGCCTTGCTCTGAGCCTGTGGGAACACTGCTTCATGTAATTATTAGGTCTGCACGGAAAGGAGCCAGGCCAAGAGACTTTGTGGGAGTTTCCGATATTTTATTTCATTCTCTCACGGTGAGCTGAGACCATTGTGTCAGTGTCAGCCCTGAGGGGGTGGTTAGGTTCTCTTCTATAGAGTATGCAATATAGGGTCAGGACGTGGGTGCTCAAGTTGGTCAAGCGGAGGGGAGGGCGCGAGTTAGGGGAGTCAAGAGTTAGCACAGGTCGGTCAGGTGAAAGGGAATTCATTTTACCTTGCTTCTGCAGGCGCAGACCGTCTGCCCTAAGCTATAGGAAAAGGTTTATAATAATACCAGAGGCCCGGTGCACGAAATTTGTGTATGGGGGGCGGGGGGAGGGGGCAGTGCCCTCAGCCCAGCCTGCACCCTCTCACAATCCAGGACCACTGGCTCCTAACTGCTCACCTGCCTGCCTGACTGGTCACCCCCAACTGCCCCCCCTGCCAGCCTGGTTGCCCCCCACTGCCCCCCCTGCCGGCCTGGTTCCCCTAACTCCCCCCCACCAGCCTGGTCGCCCCTTACTGCCCCCCCGCCCCCGCCAGCCTGGTCACCCCCAACTGCCCCCCACCACCAGCCTGGTTGCCCCTCACTGCCCCCCTCTGCCAGCCTGGTCACCCCTCACTGCCCCCCACCCCCAGCCAGGTCACCCCTAACTGCCCCCCCTGCTGACCTGGTTGCCCCACGCAGCCTGCTGTTCGGTCATTTGGTCACCCCTCACTGCCCCCCTTGCTGGTCTGGTCGCCCCACGCAGCCTGCTGTTCAGTCGTTTTGTCATCCCTCACTAACCCCCCTGCCGGCCTGGTCGCCCCACGCAGCCTGTTCAGTTGTCCATTCGGTTGTTTCGGTTGCAACGGTCGCTTAGGCTTTTATATATATAGATATATTTCAGAAAACATATCCAAGCAGGAGAGGTTAAGGGTAGTTCACCCTAACAGTAAGTTTCACCTACACCTGCCCTTTTGGCAAGCCCATAGGAGCTCTGTTTTTTCCTTTGGGGGAAAGAACGCTGTCGTTGCCTGATCCCTCATTGCAGCGGGTCAGAAACTGGACTTAGTGGAACTGCAGGTTTGCCTCTGGTGGTCTCAGGCTGCTGGGCTGCACAGGTTCCTGACTTACAGGGAGGTCAAAATTGCAGCAGGAGATGGCATGAATGTCCAGTGGCAGAAGGTTTCTTAGGGTGATGCTTCCAAGTTATCTTCTTTTGGGGGGGCGGGGGTGGGAATGGGGACATCAGGCTGGGCCTTTATTGGCCGGTATGCACCTGTTTCCTGTGCTGGTCACAGGCTTGTTGGAGCAGGTGGCTCCTCCCTTCCCATGTCCCTGCCCCCTTGCCCCCAACCTGGACACAGGAGTAGCTTGGGGCTCCGGGGACAGAACTGAGTCGAGTCCACAACATCCTGTCAGCTCAGGCAGCTTGACCTCAGGGTTGGGAACCCAGCATCAGAAACCAGAAAACGAGAGAAGAGGTTCGGGGTTTGATGGGGAGGAAGGGAGGCGAGTCTGCCCTCCTTCAAGTCCCTGCATGTGCTGAGGGCCAGGCAGAGCTTCAGCTCCTGCAGTGCCTGCAGGCCCAATGCCTGGACAGCTGATGGGAAGACAAACCACGAACCTGAACCTGTCACCCCTCCCTGCAGGCCTGCATCACCCCATTTCACAGAGGGAAACAGGCCCAGGGCCCCCCCAGCAAGGCCCCACCTCCCTCCTGGGCCACCTCTCCTCAGGCCTCCGTCCCTGCTGAGCCTCCTACGTGGCAGCCATGCCTGGGGTGCCAGGACCTAGACCTGCTTACCCCAAAGGCCGAGGCGGCAGAGGGACCCTGAGGACATTAATAAATAGGATGGGCGGTCCCTAGAGGCAGCTGGCCTGGTCCACCCGAGGGGCCACCACCGCCCTCAGCCTCTCTTGTTGCGGCTCCTGGGGGCCACGATCCGGTAGCTGGTTGTGTGCCCTCCCCTCTTGCCCCGAAGGAGGTTGGGGGTGCCCATGCCGGCAGGGCCTGCCCCTGACCCCTCTGGTTCATAGAGCCCAATCATTGTTTCCAAGATTAAAACCCTCTCAGCTAAAATCTTCAAAGCCTCGCGTAGTTGGTGCAACCCCTCCCCACAATGGCTCTTCTCACCGGGGTCTCCTTTGGGGCCAGGTTCTCCCCGCTGTCCCATGGAGCCTTGGGGGCCTGGCTCTCCATGCAGTCCTCTCTCACCCTTTTCCCCTGGGTGGCCAGAGGTTCCTTTGGGTCCAGGAGGTCCTGGGGGTCCTGTATGTCCAGGACTGCCAGGGATGCCCATGGGACCAGGAGGTCCGGGGGGACCAATGGGCCCTGGGGGCCCAGCCGGTCCCTGGGGCCAGTGGCTGCTTATCTCAGGGAAGGTGTTAGACAGAAAAGGGTCCCCATGCTCAGAGGTCTGGGCGTGGGGTCGTCCAATGGGGGCTGGAGGGCCAGGGGGCTCAGGGGGCCCTGGTGGGCCTGGAAGTCCCCTTCTCCAGGGATGCCATAGCTCCGTCCTGGCCAGGGCTCCCTGGGGGGCCCTGTGGACCCGGGGGGCCTCTCATTCCTGTTGGGCCCCGGCTGCCAATGTCTCCCTTGGGGCCAAAGGGCCCGGGAAGTCCCCGGGCACCAACTCGGTCATCTCGAGGGAGCAGCGGGGCCCTCGGGGTTTCTCTGGCTCCGAGCCGCCCTCGGAGGTCTCCATCCCCAGGGCTGCCCTGGGCAGCTGGGGAGCCCCGGAGAGGGGCGGGTCCTCGGAGGCAGCTGGGGTTGCGGGCACCTCCTGCTGGGTAACAGTCCGCACGGCCACCTTGGCTCCAGCACCTTCAGCTGCTCCGCCAGATCCAACACTTCGCTGCAGGTGACACAACCTGAGAAGGCTGTGGGTCTCACCTCGGTTCTGTGGCTGTTCCCCGGCAGCTCACGGGCCAGGGGCAGTTCTGCAGCACTCGGAAGGTACGTGCCGTTCTGCACAGGGCATGAGATGGTGCGGGTCACCGCGTTCCAGCACCAGTTCCTGCGTCCCGAGAACTGGGCTCCCCCGACGCTCCACGCGGCGCTGCCTCCTGGGAGCAGGAGCCTGAGGCAGAGCAGCGCCCAGGCCCGTGGGCCGCCCGTGCTGCGCCGGCGCCCTCCGCGCGCGGCCCCTCGCCGCCGCCGCCCCCGACGCGGATCCCGGTCCCCAGCGCAGCGGCGGGAGGGAGGGAGCGAGGGAGGGAGGCGGGCTCCTCCCGGCCTCCTCCGGCCCCTCGGCTCAGCCCCCGCCCTCCAGGTTATCTTCTTACCTGAACCCTCTTCCAGCTGCAGACTTCTCAGGGGGCAATAAGTCTGGAATGCCCTCTATGCCCCACATTTGCACATACCCACCTGCTCCAGCTCTTGAATTCTCTTCTGCACTAACTATTCCCTCCGGATTTAAACCAGCAAATGGAATTTCAGTCCTTGATGACAGGACTGGCAGGGTCTCAGTGAAGCTGCCAAGCTTAGCTGGAGGAACTTCAGACTGATGCAATCTTTGTGAGAATATCTGGCAATTCATGAGAAGACTTGTGCCCAGTCAGGGGTGTGTGTGCAGGAGGCAAGCAATCAATGTGTCTCTCTCACATCAATGTTTCCCTCTCTCTCCCCTCCTGCCTTCCACCCTCTCTAAAAATCAATTGGAAAAAACCCTCTGGTGAGGATTTTATTTTCTTTTATTTATTTATTTTTATTGAGGTATTATATGTGTACATATCTTACCATTGCGCCCCCACCCCCCACACCCACACACCTGGTGAGGATTTTAAAAAAATGAGTGTGTCTGTGGCTAGTTGTATCAATTTGGGGTATAGATTTCCAAAAAAAGATTAAAAAACACACACACACCAACGTGTACAGAGATATTTCTGCTGTGTTATAGATTATACTTAAAACCTGCTAATGGGAGAGTTAATGTCTATTGATCCTTATTGTGCTCTGTACCTGTATTGATTTATAATCACCACAAATAGCCTCCTGTGATCGTCACTTGATGATGCAGAAGCACAACTGCAGAGAAGGTAAAATGCTTCCTTAAGCTCACACAACTATAAAGGAAACCACCAAGACTCACTCACACCACATCCTGCCCACACAATTCCCTTTACTCAAAGTTAATATCAAACTGCTGTGTTGCTAAGGGGAATGACATTTTGCATAACTAGCTAATAAGGACAATACAGTAATGATAAGTAAAAAGAAATAAGAAAGATGTGATGCAGAAATGAGAGTAATGTTTTTAATTTTATTTCATTTAAATTAAATAACCACAAGTGAGAACTGTATTAGAAACAGATTTATATGGAAGCACTGTTCATTACTGAATGGCAAAATTATCAGGGGGAATTTTATTTTCCTTATACCTTTTATATTGCTTGTTTTTTCTATTAAAATATTTTTTTTATTTCAGAGAGAAAGGGAGAGGGAGAGAGATAGAAATATCAATGATGAGAAAGAATCATTGACGGGCTGCCTCCTGCATGCCCCCTACTGGGGATCAAGCCTGCAACCCAGGCATGTGCCCTGACCGGGAATCGAACCTGACCTCCTGGTTCATAGGTCAACACTCAACCATTGAGCCATGCCAGTGGGCTATAATATTTTTGTATAAATAGAATAAATGTCAAAAAATTGGGGGCCAAGACTATATTAATGGTTGCTGACTTAAGGACTATGTGTTCTCTCTTGCAGGAATTGACTTTTAGTTCTTTCTTTCTTACTCCTAGTTAAATAAAATTTAAGTTCTTCTATCCATCCTTCATGGCTATACTTCCTTTATGAAATTTTGTGATCCTCCCTCTCAGATGTAATTTCTTTCTCCTGAGAACTCCATGGTCCTTTCCGCTCTGTCATGTCATTTGTACAGTCTTGAGTCTTCATAATGCGTGTGGTTGAAGCTGGAGGAGCCTTTCACCACTGTGTCCCTCACTCCTCCTGGCCACTGATACCACTGGAACGGATAAATGAACTAATGAGTATCTCAGCCATTTCCAGGTAATCATCTTTAGATGGTTTTAACTGTTGTGAAGAAAAGCAAGTTGAGTAGCTAGTGGGCAGAGGAGATAAGTTATGGGAAAGTGGAGATAAGTTATGGAAGCATAAGCACTGTTCATTACTGAATGGCAAAATTAGCTTTTCTGTGCTGTTGGAGATAAATTATCCTTAAAGTTCTTTTAAACAGGTATTTAAGACTGCCTCGGAAACAGATATTTGAATTGAAAGACAAAAAACATAATGAGTGAATGAATCTGGGGGAATGGCAAGTGCAAAGGTGGACACACATTTGGACAGTTCTCAGAATAGAAAGTCCAGTGTAGGTGGAGCAAAGAGAACACCTGAGGGGTACCAGAATATGCCACCCCCCAAAATTCCACTTTGACATATAGATTATTTTAAGCTAAAGGCCACTGAGAAACAGCAAAAGCAGGAAACATTCTAAAATCAGGATACAAGTTTTCCTTTTGTAAAGGAAATTTACATTTATAAATTTATATATAAGTGGGAATTTCCATTTGTAGAGATATTTATATCTCTCAATTTAAGTCTGTCTATACAACCTTACTAATAGCCAATAATATTGTAAGACTATATATGGTGTCAGATGGGTAATCATTTCAGAAGGTGTATAAATGTCTAACCACTATGTTGTACACCTGAAACATAATATGTATGTCAACTGTAATTTTGTTGTTGTTGCTAATCCTCACCCGAGGATATTTTTTCATTGATTTTTAGGGAGAGTGGAAGAGAGAGGGAAAGACAGAGAGAAACATCAATGTGAGAGAAACACAATGATTGGTTGCCTCCTGCATGAGCCCTAACCAGGGCCTGGGCCGGGGAGGAGCCTGCAACCAAAATACGTGCCCTTGACCAGAATTGAACCTGGGACCCTTGATCTGCAGACTGACGCTCTAGCTACTGAGCCAAACCAGCTAGGGCGTCAATTGTAATTTAAAAATAAATGTTAAAAATTAAAATAAACTTATTAAACAACCTTTGTTTACCATACTTTTCCTGGTCACTTTCCCATAACTTATCTCCTCTGCCCAGAAGGCCCAAATCACTTTTCCTTTGGTTAGCCTAACATGATATATAGACCCAAATTCTAACCATCCTTTTGAGTTACTAATCTCTGGGTGCTCCGGTGTGCATGTGCAATGACATGCTAATAAACTTATGTTTGTTTTCCTCTTGTTAATCTCTCTGCTCAGTCAAATTTACAAGGCCCCAAATGGAGAATTTGAGATGGGTAAAAGAAAAAGTTTATTCCTCCCCTGCACAACTGTGGGCTTCAGAACAGGCAAAATGGAAAAAAATGGGCTCAGATTTGGTTCTCCAAGAAAAAGAACTGCTCTTCTGACAGCCTGGCCAGCTGTGACCAAGTCAGGTGTACCTGCTTGCCTGTCGGGAATAAGGGTGTGAGGCCATCAAGCTGCCTTGTTAGAGACTGACTGGTTCTCTATAATCTCTTCTTTCTTGGGGGAGCCCATTTTAAAAGTCCATTTACTAAAAAGTGATAGATATTGGCCCGGTTTCTGTCACTGTTGTAGTGAGCTTTACTGTGCTGTTGCAGATAAATTACCCTTAAAGTTCTTTTAAACAGGTATTTAAGACTGCCTCAGAAACACAGATGAAAGATGTCTTTTGTGTGGAATGAAATGCTATGGAAACTCAAAGAAACTGAGTGTGGAAAACAGACATTTTTTTGGTGGGTTAGGCTTAAGCTTGAGGACTTGATGAGTATCTCATTGAGCGTATAGATATTGGCTAAGTAAGTGACTCAGAAGCATCACCAGTTCTCGATGAGACTGCACGTGCCAAGCATAAAGACTCTCTGGGATCCCAGCAACACTGCTGGCTGATCTGTGCTGGTCAATGAAGTGTTTGCAAATGAACACAGATCTGGCCTTTCAGGAACTGGATGGCAAATAACAAAAGCATTATTTTTGAGTGGATGGTAATTATAAAGCTCAACAGAATGAAGATCATGAGCTAACATGACATTGTGGAATTGGGGCTCTCCCTTCACTAGGGAAGGTAAACAGATATTCTTGGTGACACTAATGTATTTTAACACGTTGATGTTAAGGGAAAAAAATCCATGAGACCAGAGTGATATTAAAAGGAAAGATAAAAGCAGGGTGGAAAGGAAGAACGAAAGCTCTTCTCTATGGAAGGACGCCAAGCATGTGTAGGAGTGGATACTAGAACTATTGGACAAAGGCCTTGGGGAACACAGGATAGTCAGAGTCTCAAAGTACCACCCTTATTAGTTATAATAATAAAAGCCTAATATGCAAATTGTCCGGGAGTTCAACCGGAGTTTGACATCTTGCTATGATGTGCGTTGACTGTCGATGGGCAGCGTGGAACATGGCAGGCATCGGCAACGGGGCGCTGGCAGCAGGCAGCAGTGGAGGTGCTGCTGGCTCTGATGGGCCCCAATGAGAGCGGGACGGCGGTAGGATGGTGGAGCAGGTGAGTGGGTGGTGCCAGGCCAAGGTGGGTGCGAGCAGGGTCTCTATCGCCCCACCACTCACCCCGCAGACGGCAACCAGTGGCGGTGGTGGGTGGTGGGGCCGCTGCCTGGCTCCCAGGTGCTGAGGGAGTAGGGCGGGGCCCGGTCCCCCCTCCTCCATCTATCACCCCAGAGGCAGGATGGTGGAGCAGGTGAGGGGGCAGTGCCAGGCCAAGGCGGGGTGCCAGGAGGGGCTGCGGGACTGTGAGGGTGGGGGCATGAGCTGGGGCCTAATTCCCGCAGGCCACCCCGAGGGACTCCATCTGTGCACAAATTCGTGCATCAGGCCTCTAGTTAGTTATAAAGGGGAAAAGGCATTTTACAATGGAGAGATAATCCAGCCTCATGAAGTGTTCCAACCTAGTAAAACCAATACTTTGTGCCTCCTGATTCAATGCACTAAGAAGGACACAGCATCACTTAAAGCAATATAATGTAGTATACTATATATAAAATAGTAACATAGGAAAGGTACCTAGGACTCAGCATATAGAGGTGCAGGTAATAGCTAAAGCAGTTTCCCAAATCCCAAAGCCCCAAATCCAGAATTCCAATAGCCTAACTTCCAGGGCATTCTTTTTATTTGTGCAAATGTGGGCCTCTCTGCCCAGGCAGCCCTTCTACCCCAGCACCAGGTTCCTGTTCTAGGAGGAATGATGCCAAAAGCAACAGGTAGTTCCCCAATGTGGCTGGGGCTTTTTTTTTTTTTTTGTCTTGGGCTTTGAGTGTGTTCAACTAGGACACTGTCTCATGCTTAGGTGGGCCTCATGTCCCCAAGATGGGTTCTAAAGCCAAGTGCCAAGAGTCAGCTTAAGGTGTCCACTGCATGACCACCTTACGCAGGACCTCTGCCCTTCCAGAAGGGAGGGAGGCTCAGTAGACATGCCCTGAGGGACAGGGCAGTAGACATGCTAGAGAGAGAGGAAGCTGGTTACACTCCATGACCACCATGCAGCCGTCCTCTAAACCAAAACCCGTCCCCGTTTTGGCAGGGATTGACTGTTTTTGTGGCAGGACAGTAAGAAGCTAGGAAAATTCCTGGACAAGTGGAATAAGGGAAACTGAGACAAGAAAATTAAACAGTCTGGGCAGTTTGCAGCCAGCTTGTGAATCACAAGATCTTATCTTCCTCAACCAAGGACACTTGAGAGTAAATGGTTAATACCTCTCTTCCCTAACCAGATAATACATAACTTAAATCACTCTGGCCTGGGAAAATAGAGAACAAAGATCCCGGCTAAACGCAAGGACAAATATCACTTGCAGGATGCTAAAGCAGGAGGAGGGGAAGGAGAAAAGAAGGGAAAGTTTTATCTCACCCACTAAACAAAGAAGTCCTTGTTAGAACTCACCAAACAAGATGACCAGATATATGTACAAACATTCCAAGATAAGCCACAACAATGTAGGAGGCAATTTTGAAACATAGTCTGCTACCCAAATTATCTGGCAGGGAAGCTTTGAAATCTATAGGGAGAAGGGTATAAAACCCCCTGAACCCCCACTGGGCACATGCTCAGACCAGCTGAGTTGCCTGCTTGTGCTATATGCCAAGTGTGGTCTTAATAAATTTGCTTGCTTTGCTTCAACACTGTTGTCTGTCACTTGTCTGAAAACTTTCTTACGAGACTGACAAGAGCCAAGGAGGGGACAGGCCCCCACCCCCTCTGGCTCAGGGTGCTGTCTGGTAACATCTTGATAATTACCCCGAAGTTGGTTATTAGACTGGACTTTGTGCTGCACCAAAGTGACCTGGGGGACCATGGTTTCATCATGGGGGAAGGTGAACTGTCATCCTGTAGGGCTCAGAGGGCCAGGAGTGAAGGGAACAAATCTAACGTGCACCCCTGCACCCACCATCTCCTTCTCAGTTAAGGTCAGGCACCCTGAGGAAGTCAGCACTTAGAGGACCAGGGGTCCTCAGTACCACTCCTGTCACTCAGCAGATACTTCCTTGCATTCCACGGGGCAGAAGGTTCTAGGCAGGCCTATTTATTGTGCTATCCTGTCTCTCCCGGGGATATGTTAAACTCACAGTGAGACAGTTTCTGTTTCTCCGGCCTGAATTAATGTAAAATGAAGAATAATGGCCACCTGTGGGAGTCACCCTGAAAGACAAGTGTCTCCGTAAATCCAATTGCTACACCATCGAAGTGCCCACACCTCTTCTGGGGGGGCTGGAAGCAGTGGGGACAGTAGCCCGTGAGAAGGGGCTGGTGATACTGAGATAACTCTCAGGCTGCAAGAGGAGGCTTTTGGTCCTGGTATCTGCTCCCTGGGACAGGAGCACCCAGAAGTCTCCGCATTCATCAGATACCTGCTACGCGCAACTCTGGGCCAGTTCCTGTTCTCCACATCCACAGATAATCAGAGACAGTGGGCGGGGAAGGCAGATGGGTTGTAAGGGGATGAAGAGACAGCCAAAGAGAAAATTTGGGAAGGTTTCTGTGCTCTGAGCTGTGTAAAAATCCCATAAGAAAACAAGGGTAAAAAGTTCCATTATTCTTTTTTAAAAATTTATCTTTACTGTTGAAAGTTTTACAGATACCCCCACCCTCCATTGACAGCCTGCACCCATTTCCCCTGACAGGTCTTCACCACACTGTTGTCTGTGACCATGGGTTATGCATATATGCATACAAGTTCTTTGGTTGATCTCTTCCCACCCACCCACCGCCTTCCCTCTGAGATTAATCAGTTTGTTCCATGCTTCTGTGTCTCTGGATCAATTTTGTTCATCAGTTTATTTTGTTCATCAGATTCCACATATGAGTGAGGTCATGTGATGCTCGTCTTTCTCTGACTGGCTTATTTCTCTTAGCATAATACTCTCCATGTCCCTGCATGCTGTCTTAAAGAGTAAGAGATCCTTCTTTTTTTACAACTGCATAGTATTCCATGGTGTAAATGTACCACAGCATTTTTATCCACTCATCTACTGATGGGCACTTGGGCTGTTTCCCAATCTGAGCTACTGTAAATTGAACATAGGGGTGCATACATTCTTTCTGATTGGTGTTTTGCGTTCCTTAGAATATATTCCTAGGAGCGGGATCATTGAGTCAAATGGCAGTTACATATTTAATTTTTTGAGGACACTCCATACTGTTTTCCATAGTGGCTGCACCAGTCTGCATCCCCACCAGCAGTTTACTAGGGTTCCCTTTTCTCCACATTTTAAAAACCCCGCATACAGGAAAATGCTAAAATGATGTGAAGTATATAAAAATACTGGACTGTTACTCAACATAAAAATGAATGAACTACTGATATGCACTTTGACCTGGGTGAATCTCAAATATTATGCTGAGCTGAAAGCCAGACACAAAAGAGCACATACTGTACGATTCCATTTATTTGAAATTCCAAAATTGGCAAAGCAATGTGTTGTGATGGAAATCAGAGCAGTGTTTGCCAGGGCCAAGGGTGGGGGGAGTGTCCAGGGACTTTCTGGGGTGACAGAATAGGGTGTGGGCTACATGGTGTATTTGTTAAAATTGTTTGAACTATATACTTGAGTTGTGCATTGTACCCTATGAAAATACCTCCACAAAAATATTCTTTAAAAAGTCACTATGTCAGAAGTAGAAGTCCCTAGGTCAGAAGGAAAACCATGAAGACGTAAAGTCGCCTGCGTCACACAGGCAGCCATTGCTAACTTAGGCTTCTAGGAAGTAGCACCGAGGCCCTTTGGGGGCTCCTTTTGTGCAGAGGCATTCCAGCCCAAGCTCTGAGCCAAGTGTGAGCGTCCGTCCCGTCCCGGAGGGACGTTCATGCGGGCTTCTTGCACAAAGCCTATTTGCTTTGCCCAACCCTTAACCTCCCTGTTTGGTTTGGGCAAAGTCTTGGCCTTGCACTCTCATTGAGAAAATACGTGGAAATGCAAGGGGTGGGGAGGGAAGGTCAGTGTCCCCTTCTCAGGGTTTTCAGTTCCCCTGCTTTCTTTGGACAACCTTCCCTTATTCAATAGGCAATTGAGGGCCCCTCCCCATGAGCCCAGCACCTGTAGGACCCAGGGGTTCACCCGGAAGGAACAGAGGTGACTCCTCCCTCAGGGAAGCAATCTTCTCTCAGCCCACAGGTCTATGGAGAGACCATGAAAAGACAGAAAAAGTCTAAGGGTTGAGAAAAAGGAGATCATATGCTTTCAGACTGGAACACAACGATAAGATGGAAACCCACATTTTTAGGTTGTTGCTTTCCTGGAATTCTAGTCTTCAGTTTTCAGGTTCCTGGAATTCTAGACTTCAGCTTTTTTTTTTTTTTTCATCATCCAATGATATGTTTTTATTGATTTTAGAGAGAGAGAAAGGGGAGGGGGAGAGGGAGAGAGAGAGAGAGAGAGAGAGAGAGAGAGAAGAGAGAAACATTGATCCGTTTCCTCCCGTTTGCTTATGTACACTGACCAGGGATTGAACCCACAACCTAGGTACGTGCCCTGACTGGGAATCCAACTGGCAACCTTTTTGGTGTACGGGGATGATGCTCCAACCAACCAAGCCACCCACCCAGGGTTCGTCTTCATGTTAAAAACTGTCTTATTGAGATATATTTATATGTCTTACATTTACCATATACATATACATTTACATATACATTGAATCATGTACATGATTCAATGATTTTTTATCTATATATATAAAAGCCTAAGCAACCAATACAACCGGTTGACCAAATGACCCGTTGACTGGTCACTATGATGATGCACTGACCACCGGGGGCAGATGCTCAATGTAGGAGCTGCCCCCTGGTGGTCAGTGCACTCCCACAGCCAATCTTCCTTGGCCGGCTAACTTCCCACAGCCCCTCCCCTCAGCCAGCCGGCCCCGATCAGCCTCGATTGGCCCTGATTGCCAGCCAGGCCAAGGGATCCCACCTGTGCACAAATTCGTGCACCAGACCTCTAGTATATTTATAAAGTTGTATAACCATCACTATAATCTGAGAACCTCTTGTCACCCCTTAAAAACTCTGTATCCAGACTATTAGCACTTACTCTCAATTCTGTCCCTCACCCAGCCCCTGGCAACCACTGATATGCTCACTGTCTCTAGATTTGCCTGTTCTGGACACCTCATATAGATGGAATCATCCAATATGAGATCTTTTGTGTCTGGCTTCTTTCATTTAGCCTAATGTTTTCAAGTTCCATCCATATTGTGAGTCTGTAATTCCTTTTTATTCCAAAATAACATTCCAACGTATGGAGAGTCATTTTGAAAAATCCTTTGAAATCTCTTCATCCCCAGAAAGCTGAAAACCCTGGTTGATATTCCCATTTCTTCTTGTTGCATTAGAACAAGTCCTTGCAGGCTTCTGAGCGTTGGCATATTCATTTTCAAAACCATTTGACCCTAAGTGATCTGCTGGGTGGCTCTGGAGGAACCACACAGCTGTGTCTTCGAGCACCATGGGCCTTTGAAGGTGTGTCCTGTGCTACAGAAATGCAGCTCTGGGCCTCTCCTGACCTTTCAAGGGGCTTCTCGAGACAGGACGCCTTGTTGGGGAATGTCTGCTTCTGAACTACGTGAATCCTGAGGCAGACACGAAGACTGCCAGGACTCAACCTCTTACATGGAAACCTCTATCCTCCAATCAGTTAACACTGAAAAGTGAGAATCAGAGGCTGTCAAAATGATAAAAGGACAGTTAGGCCTGGAGCTAGTTTTTATTTCTCTTGACTGTATAACTATTTTTCTAAATATTACAAAGTTCATTATTACTGTGATGAGTGAATCTTTAGTGGAGAGACCTGCTTTTGATAAACAGCTACCTGTAAGGCCAGCTTTGACGAGGAAAAATCTGCCTAGAGACAATTTTAACTTTGGAGGCAACGTAGCACACAGTTTGGGGTTTGCAAGCCTCCAGACCTGGGACCAAGGGGGGCCCTCCTCCTCACTCGTTGATGGTTAGCTCCTTTAGGCCCAGCTTCTTGGCTGCACAATGGCAAAGACTAATACCTGCCCCCTGGGCTGCTGTGATAATTAGATCATTGGTTACACAAAAGAGCAGTCAGTTCCATGCCTGACACACAGTAAGCATGCTACAAGCACGAGCCATTGTCTTATTTAAACTCAAAAGTGAGAGATGATGTTACATGTTAGGTATGCTTACCTGGCCATGGTGTTCAAGGTCATCTTCAAGGCAAATCCAAGGATGTGGAGTATGAAGAGGACGTGGCGGTGCTGGCTCTGACCTCTCATCCTGACAGGGCAGGACACACCCCATTGAAGAGCCTGTCTTCTTTCAGGACGTCTTTCCTGGTTAGACACAAACCTGAAAACGGGGTTCCTATCACTTTTACCTGTGCCTGAACTTCCCTCTGGAGCAACACAGGTAAGGCCAGGGTCTGACAATCCTTATAACATTGAAGACAGCTGTTGGACTCCCACCCACCCCAAAGCCTCTCTTTCCAGGACAGCGATATTGTGACTTACAAGGGTGAGCAGCCCCAGTTGCTTCAAACATTCCTATAAATGGATCAAATCAATTTTCACTTTTACCTTCATGCATCTTTAATTCCTTGCCTCTGGCTCTTCAATTCAAATTGTTAGATATCGTGGAAGGAAGGGGCTAGGGAGTCTACCAAGGCAGGCGTGGTGAGGTGCAGGGGAGAGGTCATTTCCGTGTCCAAAGCTTTAGTCCTAATGTGGCTTTTCACTAATAGAAGCATCTCTCCTGCTTGTGTCACACACAGAGCTCCTGACCTTTGCCCCAGAGGTTACATCCTGGGAAACCACTGGGCAGAGAGCTGGCTCATTTTGTCAATGGTTTGTGTCCAGTTGGGGTAGTAATGACCACCCCACTGAGACCAGAGGAGGATGCTCAGAAAAGGTGGGCACCTCCCTGTCTGAGCATCCTGCAGGCCCAGTGCTTCTCAGACAGCAAAGGCTCACCTCTGGACCCTCTCCTGTCTCTGCCCCCTGGGAATTTAAGGTTCTGGGAGGCGAGGAGCAAAATTACCCTGTTTCCTGAAGAGGCCTCTTCTCTCCCACGGGCCTCTACCCCGTGGGACTACGCAGCGGTCGTGCCCGCTCTGGCCCTGCTGCAGCCCTGGGAAGGCCAGGGGCCAGACCCCGTGCTTCCTCCTGTCAGGTCTGAGAGGTGAGAGGGCTCTGAGTGTGATGTATTAGATCATCTGGAAACCACATGGGCTGAGCCCCTAAATGGCGCCAGCACCCAGAGATGGGGAGTCAGAGATTTTAAAGGACTCTAGGTGGGCTTTTTTGGCAGGGAGTTCTCTGGGTGGGTCCAGATCCTGCGCAAGTCCAGAGGGAAAAGTTACTGGTCTCAGCAAGTGGAATGTGGTCTAAGTGAAAGGGAACGTCGGTTGCGAAATGACCTCAAGGTCAGTTTCCCAGGGGAAGGGGTATCGATTCGATTATTTGATCAGACCTAACAGTGAGCACCTAGCGATCAGGGTGGAGTCCACCCAGTCTTTGCCTGACATTGGACTCCTTTCCAACGGACCCCCATTAAAGCCAGGTCCTCACTGAACACACTGCCACCTGGAGTTCGGCACGGACTCGAGACCGCTGTGCTGCGCGGGGTGATGTGTGTGAAGACTTACCTGGCACATGCTG
Organism: Eptesicus fuscus; assembly: GCF_027574615.1. Taxonomy (NCBI): domain Eukaryota; kingdom Metazoa; phylum Chordata; class Mammalia; order Chiroptera; family Vespertilionidae; genus Eptesicus; species Eptesicus fuscus. Next base: position 11,749,865 of record NC_072484.1, read on the forward strand.
CGGTGACAGTCCCAGGGGTGGCACTCTGTTCTGACAGACCCTGGGGAGGTGAGGGGCTCCCTGGCCAGACCCTAGAACAGCCTGGGCCTCCCCAGGGCTCGTCACTAACAGGGGATGGCAGGAGGGCCTGGGGGGCGGGGGAGGGCTCTGCGTGTCCTTCTGCTGTGGTCTCCTCACAAGATAAACTGACAGCACTCAATTGTGCCCCCACCTACCACCCAACCTGGGCAGTTTTTTGTTTAAACTCGAGTAAACAGGGACTTCAGGTCCTTCCTGCCAGTGTTGGGTGGATGGACGTGGCTGATCCTCACTGAGAGGAAGCACAGAGGAGCAGGAACCTCTGGTAACTGGTAAACCTTTATTCTGAGTGAAACACATGAGGTCAGCTTCTGCTGTGTACTATACATTCACGAGAACGACTGTAAACCTGGGGCCACGCGGTACCGCACGCAGCCCGTGTCTCCCCTAGACAGAGCTGGCAGTGCAGGCCCCGGAGGGCGGAGCCAGCGTCCTGTGGAGCTGGAGGGGGAGGAGCCACAAGAGGGCAGTTTCCAGAGGGCAGTTCTGGCGACTGCTGAGCCGGTTGATCCACCGGCTGATCCACCGGAGCGCCTGTCTCCTGACACTGCTTGGCTGCACACGGTTCACAGCAGCGGTGTGTTCACTGGGGCTCAGAACACAGCGGCCACACAAGCACTCGGCACTGCTTGGCAGAGACGTCACTCACTCAGCACAACCATACATATTTCACAGCACTTCACGCTCACATTCAGCCTTTCTTGGAGAGCTGGGGCACAGGAGGGCTACGAAGAGGTATTTCCCCCAGCCCCTCCTCCTATTCACAGTGTCACCTCCATCGGTTAACCTTGAGCCATCCAAAGACTGAGGAACAGGCCTCTGTATGACTTCACGCATCCACACCCAAGGAGGAACAAATACATTCAAGTCCAGAGTTCACAACGCCCTGCCCGGCCCACTGTCCCAGAGGGCACGGGGGTTCCCACCCTGCTCACCCTGAGCAGCAGGGCAGCCTGCAAAACCTTGCCCCGATTCTGGGGAGAAGGTGGAGGTCTGCCTTGGGGAAGTGGGGGTAGACAGGGGCAGGGGCACAAAACAAGACTCCAGTCACAGGAATGGATGTCACAGCTACCCAACCCTACAGACGGAGAGCGTGGGGACAGTGGGACTACATCACTGGGCCTCGGCAGGTGCTCTTTCCCCATCTGGTGTGCTGTCCGCCTGGAGCTGAGGCAGGGAGGAGGAGTGCGGGGCCAGGGCTGCGTGCCAGTCCTCGGCCCGTCCAGGGGCAGGGCTGCAGGAGGAGGGTCTCGGCCCGAGCTGTGGCCTCCTCCCAACACGTCCAGAGTTTCCAAAGGGCCTGTTCTTGCAGAGACGGAGCCACCACCTTGAGGACACCAGGCAGCGCAGCCACTACGAGGCCCTACTCTTCTGTGCATTCAGGGAGTCGATGTAATGAAAAATGGCCCCCAGAGCCCAGCTGGTCTCAACGTTGTTGATTTTCCGAGTCAGCTGGAGAAGACAAAGGGAGGGGCAGAGGGGCCCATGCACACGGGTGGAAGGATGGCTTGGGTGGGAGGCAGGAGGCAGCGTCCTGGCCCCTCGGGCTGTGAGGGGCACAGGGCACCAGGAGGCGAGTCCTTACCTTCAGCACTTTGTTTCCCGGGAAGCCGAATTCTCGGAGCAGCAGGCTGATGTAGGTGAGATCCATGCACAGGAAGGGGTTGCTCTGTGGGCGGGTCTCCGCCGTCCGGCACACTGGGGATGAGAGAGCCGGTTCCCAGTCAGGTTCCCGTGGGGGTCGGGGCAGGTGTATGCAGACCCGACTCCACTCACTCCAGTGTCCGCTCTGCGCCAGGCTCCGTGTGCACCCCGGTCCTCACCGCTGATTTAAACAAGCCGGCAGCTCCGAGCAGGACAGCGACCCGCCAGGAGCACCAAGAGGCAGGGCCTGAGGCCAGCCACTCGCCAGGGGCTGGGCCGCCGGTCCCGGTGTCATGGGTGGGAGGCCACATCTCTGCCCCCATGACACAGACACTTCTCCCAGACGCAGACCTGGGCTGAGGAGTGAAAACACCAGCAAAACTCGCTCCGAACACTCTACTCTTATCCTCCAGGGCGATGGACAAACCCACCCACAGCCTTCCCAGCATTCTGCTGGGCACCTTTTCCTACTGAAGAGTCACGGACACCCAGTGTCCACAAGACAAACCCGGAAATGACAAGAAAGCTTAGAAGCCATTTTGGAGAGTGAGGAAGAAGGACTTTCTATGGAGAAACATACAAAGGCCAACTCTTTCGACATGCAATTGGGAATGGCAACCAAAGAGCAGAACATTCACAAGCCTTCGCTTCACATCCTTTTCGGCTGGGGCGTGAGATGGCGAGGAAAGGGGCGGCTCAGGGCTGCAGGGCCAACACCTGTGACACCCAAGGACACAGGACCAAGCGTCCGGTTTGTGCCGGCGCCACAGGAGTCTCGAGGCCACTGAGGCCCGAGGCTGGCACCTGGGGGTCCTGGGGAGGCAGGCGCAGGGCGTGCCGAAGGGCTGGCTGCCAGCCTGCTCTTCATCCCTCATGTGCCAGGCTCTGCTGTTCTGGGGGCCCTGGCTTCTTCAAGTTCTGGGGACAATTTTGAATTTACGGGGACACTTTCAGGGGAAATCACTCTTAGGGTTAACCTGAATCACAGTGAGAGGCGTCAGGAAAAGTAAAATCAAGGGAGTCCATTCCTCACAAGGACTTGTTACGGCTGGGGACACGGGCAGCCCCCTTCCCCACCGCCTGGGGCCACACGGGACATGGTGAACTGTTGGTCTGGGCCCAGCATGGTGACCCAAGTATACTCTCAACTCCATTCTCACCCCTCTGAACACTCACCTGGTTGCCAGCATCAAGAGCCCACCCCAGGAGTTCTGGTGCCACTGCCTGTCGCAAGCCTCGCAGCCCGCGTCTCAGACGGGACGGTGTCCCTGCCTCCAGCTCCAGCCCTTCCCACCCGGGGAAGCGCAGCAGCCACTCACCGTACTTGGCCGCAATCTCAAAGTCTCCGACCACGAGGCTGCCTCCCTTCTCCGCATCTGGGGGACAAGACCGAGCGTCCAGTTTGTGCCGGCGCCACAGGAGTCTCGAGGCCACTGAGGCCCGAGGCTGGCACCGGGGGGTCCTGGGGAGGCAGGCGCAGGGCGTGCCGAAGGGCTGGCTGCCAGCCTGGCTGTAAGCAGGGCAGTGGCCCCACGACACTGACCATGGCTTCTGAGGTGCGGACAGGCTTGGGGTGGGCAGATGTTCCATGCAGGACCACAGGGGGGCGGTCAGCACAGCAGGGATCTTACAGGGGCTGCCCGAGGAAGCCCACGTTTTAACTTTAAGAAAAGTAAACTGGAAATGTTTCCCGAAGCTATGGCCCTGAGCTCAGCAATGGTATTCTGGCATCCGTTTCCTTAGTGTGAAAAAATTCTGTATAAAGAAAGTGAGGGGCGGTTGTTAGCAGTCTTAGAACAAATGGGCAGCCCCAGGGCTCTGGCCATTCCCGGGAACAGAGGCACCTCACTTATGTCTGGTGTGAGGCGGCTACTCGGTGTGCGGAAAGGAAGTCTCCTGACTTCTTGGGCGCTGGCTAAGTCAGCAAACGTCAACACTGAGGGTGGGTCCCCAGGGGTTCTTTCAGAGCCACGTGTGAGCACACGAGGAAGTCAAAAGAGCTTTTCCGAACACCCAGCACCTCCTGGGTCACCTGGGCAGATGTCGGAGCCCCAGGGAAAGGACAGCCTTCGGTCACGGTGAGGAGTCCCAGACTGACACGGGGATGCTAGTGGGAGTGGGGGGAAGGGGTGCCCAGCAGGCTGCCAGGGTGTGGTGGACCCCAGGCACTGCAACGCCCGCAGCTGGCAGCACGGTTAGGAAGTGTGTACCACGTGCCCTTGCTCCAGCTACACGGAGCCCACAGGGTCCCTTAGGCCCTGGTTGGCTGCAGGGGGCAGCCCAGGGACCCTTGTTCTGTGCCAGAGAGAGGGACCTGGGTCTGAGAGAAGGGTGAGAGAGAAGACCCCTACCCCCCTGGCTGCCTTCCACAGGGGGTGGCTGAGTGAGGGTGAAGACTCGGCTGGAGGTCTCAGGATCCAGGGAGCCAGAACCTGACATCATCGGTGTCTTCTGAAGCTTTTTATTTGCATTAATGCTCTTATCTTTATCACAGGCCATGCATTCTGAATTTCTCAATTATTTCATTAACAACATTTCTGGTCACCACCCAATGAGGTGGCTTCAAACCCTCCAGAGTTTCCACCCTCAGTCTAAGCACCACCCCGTGGCAAACTCCACATGTCATGGCCTGTCCTGACTGCACTCTGGGGTGTGGAGTAGTCGGAGAGACCCTAACAGCTCCTTAGGGTCACCAGTGGAGTCGGCTGACCTCTCCCCAGCACAGCCTGGGGGCCGGCCAGGGACAGACGGCTGCTTGGCTGAGTCACAAAGGGCTCCATCAGCCAGAGACTCAGGAACCAGGCAGGAGGGTGGGTCTGAGTTAGGTGAGCCAGTCCTGTCTCAGAGCAGAAGTGACTGCTCCTGCACCGACAACATAACTACTAAGTGGCTCAAATAAATGAGTTATTTATTTAAAGGGGGCTTATTACCTCTTATTCGATGACAACACCCCTGCCCTCTCCAGTCAGTCTACTTCTCTTGCCCTGAGGTGATTGATAGTACAGCTGCTCCCCGACAGAGTCCCTCTGGGATCTACACCTAACTGATGAGTTCCTGGCCCAGCCCCATCTTACCTATGAGGCCAACATTTGCTGCAAGGTCATAATAGTAGGAAAAAGCATAAAAATCCACATCCTTCACTTCTTCTGTCCTGTGCACTTTATTCTGAAGGACTTCGGACACTCTGCGGGCACACAGCTGGTAGAGGTTCACTGCTGGGCAAAGCAAAAAGCAGGGCCAGCAGTCAGTGGGCTCCCAGTACCCAAGCACAGCCCCTGAGCCCTTTCCCAGCGACCTGAGTCTGACCGGGAGGGGGAGGTGGGACCAGAAGCCTGCAGACACCACCCCAAGTCGGCACGCACTAGCACCATCCCCGTCAATAGCACCTCTCAGGGCCATGGCTCTGATCAAGAGAGGGAAACCTGACTGCAGGACACCAGCCTCTGCTGGGCCCCGTGCAGCCATCCTCACAGCCCAATGGGCTCAAGTGTGCAGTTTACCCTCCACTCGCCCTCTGCCAGGCCCGTGCTGAGTTCTGAACATGCACCGTCTTCCTCCGTCTCACCAGCCACCGTGGAGGTGAGGCCTGCACTCTCCTTGTGTCACAGATGAGGAAACTGAGGCCTCACAGGCAGCTTGCCAAGCTCACAGGCTGGCCGTTAACTCCTTGCTTGGAAGAACACAGGCCCTGGAGTTAAGGGATTAAATGCCTACAGTCCATGCCCGGACCAGTTTCCCATCTTCCTTTCCCAAAACCTGTCCCACCATCCAAGGGCAGCCCATTCAGTCCTCTCCGAGGCCCACAGGCCACCCCCTGCCCTTCAGACCAGGCCAGTCACACTACCTCCTCCTTGTTCTGTAAACACGGCAGCTGCCCCAGGGCCCCTGCAGCTGCTGCTCCCCCAGCTTTAGATCTGGTGGCTCACTCCGAATATCTATCTGCTCTCAGATATCCCCTGGCTGTCTTATCTAAAACAGCAATCTCTCCTCCTATTTTATTTTTCTTCAAAGCGCTTTCCCATGTGTTTTACTGCCTGACCCTCCCACTCCCGGCACAGCCTTGCCTGCACTGTGCACTAACTGAGTGCCAGTAGCTGCAGCAGGGCCAACAAATGGCCTGTGCACAGTGGCCGAGTCACAGTGACCCGCGTACCCACTGGATATTAAGAAATGTATTTGGTCTTGTTCCTGGTTTCTGACACAGAGCTCCTAAATCCCTTGTAAGATCCTGAGTGATGGGGGTGGGGGGTGAGGAGGGACAGCTGCTTCTTTCAAGCAGACCTGAGTTTATGCTAATAAGGTGACTCTTGGTGGGTCCCCAGGCTACAGGGTGGGGGATGATTGTCAGAGGAACCCACCATGTGATATGAGGTTTGGAACTTCCCAACCCCAACATCCGGGGAGGGGCGAGGGACTAGGGACTGGCTTATCACCAATGGCCAATGGTTTAATCAATTGTTTGGAGGACTGATTGGTGTAGAAAACCCACACATTTGGTGTCAGAAAAGAAGCCACAACTCTGTCACCAAAGGCAGACAAGCCTCAGGACCACATGTCCAGCCTGGGAACATTTCACACTTCTTTCAGATGACACTGCAGTGCACAGAGCGACAGAGACCATGTCGGGGGAGAGGGGCCAGGCTGGCAAGACCCTGTGGCAGGCCTTCGGGGACCCTGCAGCCTGAGCAAACCTCCGTCCTGGAGGAGGGAGGGGAGAAGAGGCCATCACTCCCTTTGTTCAGAAACCGGCTTGCTGACTGCCCTGGGGATGTGCAGGCCTTTCTCACTGGGGCTTGTTGGGAAACCTGGCCCTTTGGAAGAAAGCATCTGGCAACGGACAAGGAAGCCTTGGGCAGAGACCTTGCGGAGTTGGTGGATTCCAGTGGGCCGGCAAGGGCCTCCCAGAGTCCTGATGAGGTTCAAAGGGCGCCTCCATTTGAAGGACAAGTACAAGCTTGTCTGTAAAGGAGGCGTGATGACAGTCTCAGAGGTCCTTGGAAGGGGCAGGCTGCATCGTTACCCTTATCCCCCACGACGAAGGGTAAGTCCACAGTACCTGCCTTCTGTCCTGAAAGTCTGTACGTTATTTCAGCATGTTCCCACTCTCCTTTGAAAGTGGGAGCCAGACAGGGACTGACCAACTCCTCTCCATCCTCCACTGAAATAGAGAGAGAGAAGAAAAGCACATTGTCACTGCAAGACCAGGGCACTGCATGGAGCTGAGACATGACTCCACTGAGGGGAGGCCTACGGGACAAAATATTTTGGGCCAGGACTACAGGCACCGAGGGTACAGGAGAGACCTGACTCATGGGAGTGTCCAGGCCAGCGCCCAGGCAGAGCCTTTACCAGAGAGGCCGGAGGAGAGCCTCATCTGCCCTGGAGACACGGCCACTCCCAGCTCACATTCCCTGAGGGGCTTCGGGGTTCCAGGCAACAGGCCTAGTGCTGCTCAGTGGATTGTCACAGGCCCCTAAGAGAAGGGGAGCAGTCGTTACCCAATTTATGGATGACCGAGGCAGGGCCAGGATGCTGCTACCCTGCCACAGGTCTGTGCTGTTCCCCCAAAGCTGGGGCCCCATAATTAGCCAAGGAAACGTGGTGGCTGGCCTCCAAGGCTGGCCCCGCAATGCCACCCCTCGAGGATGTGCATGCGGGTCTCCCACTGAGAAGTGGGTCCCTGTCCCTGCCTGAGTCTACTTTCACCAAAGAAGGTACAGGACACAATGTCCTGTGACTCAGGCAGTCTTCTTTCCTCTGAGCCGCCAGGGAGACACACAGGATGCTCTGCTGGGACAGAGGCCACGTGGAGGAGTGCCGGGGGGGCAGGCATGCAGCCCAGCCACCCTAAATGCCACCACATGGGACCCCAGGGACTCCAGTACAGGTGACACCCAGTCGAAGCCTATGGGTTCATGAGATACAGTAAAATGTATTGAATGCAACCACTCAGTTTGATGGGTGACCTGCTGTGCAACAATGGATAACACAATAGGGAGACTCATCCGCTGAAGTATACCCCACTTGGTGGGTGTCATGCCCCCACTTGTGTGGCCTGTCAAGACCAGTGGCCTCCCAGCTGCTCTATATCAGCCATGGATGGCAAACTGGTGCTTGCCTTCTTCTTGTTGGCCAGTGTTTTCTGGCTCAGCATTTCGGAGATGACTTTACTAGCATTTCTTTCTTTGGAAAAATAACTTGGAACGTACACAGGTAAAACACACTAGCCTGCGTCCCATCTGAGTGCCACCGACAAGGTCTGGGGTACATCCTTCTACACACATCCCTTCTGGGCTCCCCAAGTCCTACCGGCAGGGAGGGCAGCCCGGAAGCCAGGCCAGGGGTCAGTGGAGGCACGGGGAGGAGAGGGGGCTCCACTCCCAAAGGACGCCCCATGCCTGCTGAGCCAGGAGGGCTCTCAAGATTGCATTCCACTTACCAGGCTTCCCCTCTGTGCCGCCCAGAATCGCCAGCCGAGCCGACATCAATCCGAGCCCCAGGTAGCTGTGGAAAGAAAGTCCTGGGTGAGGGTTGGCCTGCCATCTTCTACTCGGATCCTAATACATTCACCTGGCCTGGATCCAAAACAAGTGGGAAAGGGAGGAAGCTGTGGCTTTTCTGCTTCTTCTAGAAGTCTCCCTTTGCAGAGCTTAGAGCGTCCAGCTAATTAGTTCAACAAATGAAGGCCTATTACTTGGCAGGAGCTTGTCTGGGAGCTGTGGACACCGGTGAACGCAACAGCCCTGATCTTTATCGTGCACGTGTGTGTTACAGGAAGAATCTACTGAAGGCGCCAAGTGCACTAGATGGTCCAGAAAATTCCTGCACAATCCATGGGCCCGTCCCCACTTCTTCAAAGCCTCCTCCAAAGCAGAACAGAATAAGAGCGAAAGAAGACGTGTCATTTTACTGTAGGAAAACTGAAAAATGGAGGGAGAAAGCAGGAGGGAGAAGGTCCAGGTGGGTCCACAGCAGGGGGTCCCCGGGACCTGGCGTGTCTGTGACTGAACACTCGGGTCACCCTACAGGCGGGAGTGGGAGGCACGGGGGAGGCCTAGCTGAGCTCTGTGCCTGGATGGGCACCCTCTCCACCCTCACTCCCAAAGACACACCTGTAGGAGTAGAGCTTGTAGGTCCTATTAAAAATCTGCAGTGACGTCAGGTAGCCGGGTGGGGAGGTCCGAAGGGTGTCCTGGGGAAGAACATGAGGGTTACTCCCCTTCCTGCTGGCCTCTCTAGAAAACTGTCCCCAACTCCCTCAACGCGAGTCAAAGCACAAGGATATTCACAGATGTATTCAATTAAAACAGCTGGTCATTAAGCCAAGTTAAGCTTTTCATTGGAGTAAGAATAAAAACTACACACTCAAAAAGGAGGTTTTTCCTTCTTATGAGTAACATTTACTGATTCTGACAAATATGGCCCAACCAAGACAATGATGAGTAAATTTCATAAGTGCTCTTCTGCTGAAAACTAAAGCTAATAATACTAAAAAATGGTGGACGAGGGGGGTACTGTCAGGGAGGGAAGAAGAGGGCCACTTCACAGTCTCTGGCCCAAGGGGTTCCAGGTAGTACATACTTTATCACCCCACACATTTCCATTTTTTTCCAGGGAGAGTTAAATCAAACTAAGCAGCGTTAACTGAATGGATCTGGCCCTCGGGAGAGGACCTGACGGCCTGGGCCCAGAGCCACCAGGTCTCCGGGCCTCCCCCGGGGAGGGAGCCTGGGAGGGTGGGACCCCCACAGGGGCTGGTTACCTCAACTCTCGGAAGGAAGGTGATCTGAGTGGACCCTCCGCCCAAATCCAGCATGCCCACACTGCTGCTTCCTGGGGATTTCAAACTGCCTGGAGCACAGGAGGAAAAACCAACCCAGCACTGTCACGTTAGTAAACAGAGGAGTACAGCAGAAAAGGAAGGGGGTTAGCAGCCAGGCCCTTCAGTGGAAACAAAAACAGCAGCAGCTGTAGCTATCTGAAACTCTCCACATAAAGACGCACCGTGTTTGAGAGACATGAACAATGGCTCCACGGGCTGTGGCTCTAAAGTGGAAAGGAGAGGACCACACTGACTGTGGCAGACATGCTGGGCCGGCACACCTGCTGCTCCTGCTCAGAGACGCTGACTTCCCCGATACCCTACAGGCCCCGGCCATGCCCCCCTCTCCCCACCCCAGCTCGGAGGCTAGGCTCCTGATCTGTCACTTAACAGGGTTCCCCATCCCCCAAGGGGCCAGGAAACGGCTTTCTTTTCTATATACGTGTCAGCCACACTGGTCTTTCCCATTGTTTTACAGAGGGGCACAACTCCACAGGTACTGAGTTAATCTAAGAAAAGTAAGTCCTTGCTGCCTGGTTCCAAAAACAGAGGTTTCTGTTCCCTGTTCTACCTGCTGTCGAGGAATTCAATTATAAGGTGATCAGCATGTACATCATGTTTAATACTCAAAGTGACCAGTTTTATTCCTGACTTCCAGAAGTGAGAGGACAGGGCCCCGGCGGCTGCTGCTGCAGCAGGAGGGTAGTGCGCGCTGGGGAAACCACCGGGACTGCGGAGAGGAGAGCACCCCTTCCTGGTCTGTGAACTCAACGCCTGCCCTGCCAAGCCAGGCGGACACCCCCACCCATTCCAACCACCCACCCTGAGCCAGAACGCGGCAAAACCCCGAGGGGGTATTTTAAAGAGGAGAAAAGAGGGCCCTGCTCTCAAGAATGGGGTCTGAACTGTTAGCCTTCATGACGAAGCGAATGTACCTGTGAGGAAGTTGACGGTGATCCAGGCTGAAATGCCTACGGGAGAGTCACAGAGAGCATTTGAGTCACGCGAGGTGCTGTAGACAACATACGGACGCAGATGCTACTTTCAGGTTTCAGGAGCACAAACTGACCACTTCCTCACCACCCTCAGCCTTCAGACCAGGGACAGAGGGAAGACTGAGTCATGCCATCCAGTGGCTTCTGGCAGACAGTTTTAGGAGATACCACCCTAAAAAACTAGAATACTCTGCCAAATGTCACATCTCTCTCTCACTCCTTTATCAACTTCCTCTTTTTGGAAGAGAGCCAAACGTCCCCTTTCCCTCCCCCATTCAAACAAACTCTTAAGGTCATACTTAAAGCCGGGGCTGGTGAGGAACCTTACTAAGCGTATCTTAGGATTAAAAATGCAACAGTAACATTGGGAACATGGTAGTAATTGGGCATTCTCTTTAAATGCTCTTAAAATGGAAAGAATGATTATTTTCAGAAACTTCATCTGTGCTAGTCAAGATGAGAATCTCATACTGGCTCCAAGAAGACCCACGGAGATAGTTAAACTGCGGTTTGGAATGGGATGGTCACTCTGTCCTGTCCATCCGTGCATCTGACCCGGAGCGAGCTGAGAGCTCCCAGCGGCTCTGAGCACGGCCGCCTCACAGGAGAGCCTCCTCGCACAGAACGCTCTGGCAACGCTACCTTCATCGGTTCCGTTCATGATGGAAACACAGTCATCCCCGACAAGGAAAGGCGACGCCTTAAACACTTCTTTCACCTAGATGTATAGAGAGACATGTCTTTATCCTCTAAAATCTAAATCCACAGTCCCAATCAAGCTATCTCCCGGCAGGGGGTCTCAAAACACCAGAGGTGTCAGCTGCTGCTGCAGAGCAGCAAAGCTCAGGTTTTGTTTTCAGCTTTTATGATGCTCTGCAAGCGCTTTCCTTGTTAATCTGCTCCCTGGACTAGTGACGCAGATGCTGCCCTGGAGAGCCTGTGCTAAGGTACTCTGGCCTGGAAGGCTCTGGGGGGCACTGACTCTGCTGGGCCCCAAAATGCTGCTTTGCTTTAGGACGGGGGATGAAGGCTCAGACCCGGGACCCCCGCATGGCCTGGAGATGAGCTGGGAGAGGGGAGGCAAAGGCAGTGAGCAGCTCCATTTGAGGTTTCTCCTTATCCATTTTTTAGCAAGTATTGACACACAGGAACTTAAATACATCTGGTACACCCCAAATGCAGTGGTGTCCCATAATCCTACCTGAGTGTTAATTTTGTAAGTGACCTGGACAGATGTGCAACCACCCGTCGTTCAGCAGCTGGTTTGGAAATAGTATGAGGACCAGGGGGACCATTCTGCTTAGAACAGTTTTCCTGATTTGGCTGATGAAAGCAACCTCCAGGCACCTGGTAAAGAGGGGTTCCAGGGCCCCCTGCATGGGTGGTGCAGGGCCCGGGGACACGCCTGGCCATGTGAGAGCCAGGAAGAGGCTAAGGGTCGCTGCAGAAGTGACACCTGAGAATCGGCCTGGGAGCAGGACTGGCTCCCAAGAGAACAGCAGGCTGGAGCCGACATGTCAGGAACTCGGTTCCCACAGCCTCTGCATCACCAAGCTCTTGGGTGACAGCCCTTCAAAAGCACGATGAATTTTCAAAGCAAAGTTGTTCTTATGATAAAAACAGATTTATTCTAGAAAACACCAGCAGTTTTAAATGTCAGGAGGAAGCAAATGTCATTCACTCTCTAATAACAATTCAGCGTTTCTCGCTTCAGGAAGCATCCCACGACCTGACCGCTTGGGCACTGGCTGCGTGTTTTGTGTGTTCAGTTACTGTAAGCCACACTCAGGAAGGAAATGGGCAAGATCACCTTTTGTAGTAAATTCTGAGCTTTTTCTCCTGGTAGCAGACGTAAGCCAGCTGTAGCTTTGAGCACCAATGGGGTGGCCTTCCAGAAATCAAAAGGAATTTCTTGTTTAGCAACATCCAGCAATTCCTGAATACCTGGAGTGCTCTGTGAACGGGTAAAACAGGGTCTGTCAATGCTTAGCATACACTCACAGATGCTCCCTCACCCTTTGGTTTTATTAACTTACTAGAGGCCCAGTGCACGAAATTCATGCATGGGTGGGGTCCCTAGGCCTGGCCAGTGATCAGGGCCAATCAGGTTCCCCCCCTCCTCCCCTCCCCACCACTTTCTTTCCTCGCCACCCGAGTCTGCCACCACCCATCCCCGGTTTCCCATCCCAGCTTGGGGCCCGGCCCCAATCGGATGATTGGGACCTGCCAGCCAGGGGAAGGAGGGAGGGAGGGATGGGGGAGGGCCCAGGAGGTGGGCCGCCAGCCCTGAGGAGGGAGCCGGCCCTTGGCCCCCCTGGGAAAGGGGCCACATTTGCCGCCACCAATCTCCGATTCCCCGTCCAAGCCCGAGGGCCCGGCCCCGATCCAGCAATCAGGGCCTGCCTGCTCAGGGGAGGGACTGGAAGGTTGACCAGCAGGCCCAATTGGCGATGGGGGCCTACGGGCCGGGGGCAGCTCCTGCATTGAGTGTCTGCCCCCTGGTGGTCAGTGCACATCATAGTGACCGGTCCTTCCATCGTAACAGTGGCTTAGGCTTTTATATATATAGATAAATACATAGTTTCTAATTTTCCAAATCGGCATAAAACAGCAACTGAAGTGGTGCTGGCGGGTGGGTGGGGCACAAAGACCAGGAAAGCATAGAGCAGTGATGGTGAACCTATGACACATGTGTCAGCACTGACATGTGTAGCCATTTCTGATGACACGCGGCCACATGCCGAGGATGAAACATTTGCTGCTCCTGAGGAGGAAACATTTGCGACCAGAGTCTTGGAGTTAGTTTTTTCCTCAAAGTGACACACTACCTGAATTATGCTCAGTTTTTTGGCGAAGTTTGACACACCAAGCTCAAAAGGTTGCCCATCACTGGCCTAGAGAAATGTCCTTGGCGGAACGTCATGGGATGAGGCCCACGAAAGGGGCTCCTGTTCTACACACCTGGCCACCAAAACCCTCACCCGGCGACCTCAGACGAGTATGACTCCCCTGGACATCATGAGCAAATTCTGGGGTCGCTCAGAGTGCTAAAACCCATGAATAATCACACTGAGGGGTCATTTTCACCTGGGGGAACGCTTGATCCAAATATTGGATAAGGCACTGTGTCTGTGGGGACGGGTCGGGGAAAGACTTCGGTAAAACACTGCTGGCATGTCAACAGGCACAATGCCATGCGGGCAATTTGGCAAGGTGTGTGCAAGGGAAAAATACATCCCTTTTCCTAAGAGGTCCCACTCTAAGAATTCATTAGAGAGAGCTCTTTGCTCATGTGGGTAATGAAGTGTACTACAGAATGTGACAAACAGCAGCCCTTCTTATACTGTTAAGATGAAAAGACTGGCCATTATCGGAATGTCCCTCAGGAGGGACTGGTTCTGTAAATTCAATGTGCACACATAACTGCAATACCATTCAGCCAGAAAAACCAGAGCAGCTCTTCCCATACTGAGAGAGTAAACGGTCTCCAAGTGATATTGTTTAAAGACAAAAGCCAAGTGCACAGCAATGTGAATGCCGCTCCATGGCGTACGTAAAAGAAAAAGGAGGGGAGAATACAGATGTATTTGCTATTATCCACATAAATGTGCTCTTGAAGGATATGCAGGAAACCAAGGACGCTGGGAAGTTTATCCCACTTGAATGTGTTGCCTACTGAAATAAGTAAGGTTTTAAAAACCCAGAGCTTATTCTAGATATCCAATTCAATCAGGTTTGACCTATGCTCATGCTAGAATCACTAATTTTGGTTGTTTTTTTTTTTTTTTTAACCAAACTACAGGAAAGCAAGGCTATGACTTCACTATCTGAGATCAGGAACCATCTGTGGACTAGAATGACCTATTAGCTTTTGATTTGAGACATGCTTGAACCAAAAAAGGAACTCACAGCTATATTGGTGACTCGTTTCACGAAAGCCTTCGTGAAAAGACAAGTGTCCCGTATTACTGTAGTTGTCAAGTTTTAAGGACTTTAGAAGCATAAATGCTACAAGCTTACAAAAATCACTGACAGCTTAAATTTCTTTTATACTTATTTGTTTTGTGGATTTTGCATAATACATCTTTAACCTTTTTAGTCAATGTTTGTCATCTTCAATCAGAGAATTAAAACAATAAAAATATTAAGTTTTCAGAGAATGCTTTTTGTAAGTTTGTAGCATTTGTGCTTTTGAAATGCATCAAGACCTCTGATGGCCTGTGTGCGGGTCGTAGGAAGTGCCTGGGATGGCCAGGGCGTGTGTGGGAGAGTGGGAGCTGAGGGCCCTTATGCATTGTACCAGTTTCCTCTATTTTCTGACCAGATGAAACATATGAAATGTCCCGGGTCAGCACCATCAGAGATGCTATTTTGTGAAGATGGCCTACTGCACTCGGGGCCATCTTTGTCTAGAAGACAAAGTCGAGAGAAAACGGCTACCTTTTCAACGTCGTCAGCATAAGCAGAAAGACCTGGCTGGAGTGCTTTGAAGGTTTCATGGGTCAAGGTGGGAGTCTCTAAGGAAAAAAAAATTTTTTAAAAAGGTACAGCTATGAATGTATACACAAATATATAAATCTATACAACTAGAATTAGCCACACTTTTAAAGGCCAATCTGAAAACAGATGGGTCCCAGAGGGACAGGAGCCCTGTCCATGATTCTCATCTAAATTCTGACCCTAGTCTGGCTAAACAAGATGAATATTATACCTAACATTTTGGCCAGAACTTTACCTTTAAAATAAAAAATAACTTTATTTAGGTATAATTTACATAAAAAAAAAAAACAAAACACCTCCATTTAAGGTTAATTCTTGTTAATAAATAGAGGAGCAGGGCAGATGATTTTGCAATTTTTTCAAACTGCAAAAATGAAAGTCATTTCCTTGATTCTGGGATGGATGCATTATAGGATTCTAAAAATATCTGCTTTCTTCTTTTTTAAATATTTAGGAGGCTGGACTCCTGCGCATATAGCAGGGTGAGCATTCAGAGCATGCAGTGCCAAGGGATGCTGGTCTGAATTCAGACACGGAGACCCAGGAGGAAAAATCAGAAACAAAACTTTTTGTAAGGGTGTCTCTCCAATGATTAAACAATGGAATGTCGCTATTATCGGGTTCCATACGGACATGTGTTGTCTTAAACTCAGCTCCAAAATCATTTTTGGAGGTAGATAGGTCCAGCACATAAATATGTATTTAACTTGCAACAAGTTTAGAAACAAAGCAGATGAAAAGTAAATAAAATATGCCATGATGGCTTTGAGGGGTACTCAAGGTGTCTGCTTCACCTGCTCAGTTAAATGCACAAAATGGCATCAACTCAGAAGGCATTGAAAGTGAGCAAAGAAGCAGAGTAGAGAGGAGAGGACCCCAGCTTGACCAGTGCGCCTGCTGAACAGTCAGCAGGAAACATTGGCTAGAGGCCGGAGAGGCAATCCTCAGAGCCAATGGGCACAGAGAGGGGCTGGGAAAGGAGGTCAAAGGGAGGAGGAACAGGGTGAGGAGCTGGGCAGTGGTGGTGGGGGGTCTCCCTATAGGAGAAGCCAGTGAGTGAAGGTGCCTAACCCCCTCCTCGGGGAAGCAAAGCTCACAGGCTCTGGCTCCAGCTCCACTCTCACTGCCGAGGCCACGGCCCCACTGGCAGCTCTGTGTTGGGCTGGGTTCTGGGTCTCTCCAGTTATCTGACTGTCCTAGGCTCCTAGCTCCACGGGCCTGAATCTGGGGTTACTTCCTGCCTTAAATTCACTAATACGACGTCTGGCCTAAGTCATGGTCCCAGCCTCTTGACCTGCCCGTGCATGCTGGGAGGGGACAGGCCCCCAAACACCCTCTGGGATCTCAGTTGCCCTTAGCTGGCAACCAGATGCTAGTACAAGTAAGAATATTCTGGGACTCCTGGGAAATGTAGATTCCTGGGTCCCAACCCATAGTCTGAGTCAGCATCACTGGGACACTGCATTTCTGACAAGCTCCCAGGTGAGTCTAAGGCAGGGAGTCTAGCCCATACCCTGCGAAACCACTGCCTTTAAGGGGGGTGGATCCCAAGAGCTCTGCTGGGAGAGGAGAGAAAGCAGCCGCAGCAGGGCTTTCTGCCTGGGCAGGATACCTCCAGGCTGCCAGGTGAGTTGGAAGATGTGCACTCGGGTGCCAGTGCTTCCCGCGTCAAACATGATGCCATAGAAGACCTTGTGACCACGTGCAGTCGTCCCCGGGGCATCTCGAGTCTGCTGGCCCCTGTGGGCCCCCGAGGCTGCCTCCGTGATGCTGAAGAAGGCCTGGGTGGCGAAGACCCAGTGCCACTTGATGTAGGCGATGTAGATGAACAGGCACACAAACAGTCCCAGGGGGTACGCCACCTTCATCATCTTCAGGTTCCCATTATTTGGTATTTTTCTCATTTCTTTGTCTGTGAGGACTGTGCTGGCAGAACGGGAGAGGCGGGAAAAACACATTAGGCTGCGAACTTCCAGGACAAGTCAGAAATCCCTGTGCTCGGGGACAAAACACGGAACCAAAACCTGGGCTGCGTTTTCTCCTGTGAATCAGAAGCTCCACTTGATTCTCAAAATGATTCTGGCAGGTGTGATCCCTATTTTACAGGAGAGGAGCCGAGGTGTATAAGATGAGGTGAGTTGTCCAAGGTTGTAGGTCCTGCAGGTGCAAACCTGGGGCACAGACCCACAGCCTGAGCATGCTTCCCTCTAAGTGCTGTTCCAGATAAACAGCTTCGGGACTCATTAGATTTTATTTTTTTAAAAAATATATATTTTTATTGATTTCAGAGAGGAAGGGAGAGGTAGAGAGAAACATCAATGATGAGAGGGAGTCATTGATTGGCTGCCTCCTGCACGCTGGCTGCCTCCTTTTTTTTTTTTAAAAAGTCATGTATAAATGATGTCCAAAAACCTTTCAAGGTGACAGGAACATGTATCCAATCCATTCTTCCACTTTTTCTCCCATTCAGTAATTTACTTTTCAAAAGGGTTAAAGTCTTGTCCTTTGGGAACTGAGAGCCCCAGACAAATTAGGGAATATGCTCGTTTTTGTTTCCCTGGAAAACTCACAACACATACATCTTTTCATTCAGGTAGCATATTCCTGCCAAGGAGGGAATCATGCCTGTGTGCTTTCAAAGGCTATGAGAGTTCTACCTGGGTAGCGAAATAAATGAATTCAGCACCATTAACTGTGGTTCAATGCACCCCAAAAGAAGCACGTGTTCAAATTTCATTAGCAGCTTCTAGTGCAGTGGTTCTCAACCTTTCTAATGCCGCGACCCTTCAATACAGTTCCTCATGTTGTGGTGACCCCCAACCATAAAATTATTTTCGTTGCTACTTCATAACTGTAATTTTGCTACTGTTATGAATCGTAATGTACATATCTGTGTTTTCCGATGGTCTTAGGCGACGCTGCTAGCGGTTCTCAGTTGATTGCTTCTCAAACAGCCTTCTGGAACGAATTAAGTTTGAGAGCCAAGGTTCCACCGAGACAGACTCGAGGTTGGCATGAGGGCCACTGTAGGCTTGCCTCCTGCACTGATGGCCTTGGCCCCCACTTTTCCCATCCCCAGACGCTGCAGTCACCCCGCCTCCAGCACTCTTACCCATCCCTGTCCCTGGTTCCAGGGCACATTGCCTCCTGCTGCCCTTCTGGAGTTGAGAACCGCTAGCAGGGTCACCTAAGACCATCGGAAAACACAGGTTGTCCCACAGGTTGAGAACCGCTAGCAGGGTCGCCTAAGACCATTGGAAAACACAGATATTTACATTACGATTCATTAACAGTAGCAAAATTACAGTTATGAAGTAGCAACGAAAATAATTTTATGGTTGGGGGTCACCACAACATGAGGAACTGTATTAAAGGGTCTCGGCATTGGAAAGGTTGAGAACCACTGTGTAGTGCAAGGCACCATGTGGGAACCTGACTCTTCCAAGGACAGGAAGTGAGGTGCCTCCTTCTCAAGGCTCCCGTGCCCTCAGGCAAAATCCACCATTCCCTGCCAGTTATGGTAAAAGGAATGGAAATTCCTAAGGGGAAAGGGACAGGGAAGTGCCGGGTTGAAGGCAGAATGTAGGTTTAGGCTGCCCACAGCAGTGTGTGACCGTGGACAAGTTACCCCCTTGCATGGGGCTGGTCTCCTCATCTGTAAGGTGGAGCTGCTCATGGGAAAGCTGCCTCGTGCAGCTGTTTCAGGACACAGAGATGTGTAATGTGCTCAGAACAGGATACAGAGAACATAGATATGAATGCCGGCTCTGCAGAAGGGTCACAGGAGGCAATGTGCCCTGGAACCAGGGACAGGGATGGGTAAGAGTGCTGGAGGCGGGGTGACTGCAGCGTCTGGGGATGGGAAAAGTGGGGGCCAGGGCCATCAGTGCGGGAGGCAAGCCTACAGTGGCCCTCATGCCAACCTCGAGTCTGTCTCGGTGGAACCTTGGCTCTCAAACTTAATTCGTTCCAGAAGGCTGTTTGAGAAGCGATTTGTTCAAAAACTGGAACATTTCCCCCCATTAGAAATAATGTAAATGGAATGAATTCGTTCCAGACCCCCAAATGAGTCTGTTTTAACCTTTCTTATATATAATACATGTCTAATACAGTACTGTTTAATCTATAAACAAACACTTATTTCTTAAGTTTATCCAACCACCCCCTACCAGCCTTAAACGAATCACTTTTAACACCAGGGGTGTCTTTCAGGAAGTCAGCATGCAGCATATTCCCTTATTCACTTATCACGCCTGGTGATTCTCTGATTCCTCACCCCACCCAACTTTCAGGCCCACCCAAGCTATTTCCAGTGGCTTCCATATGAGTGGTCTGTCTTGGCGCATGTTTCAGATTTTCCTAAAATCTCTTAAACAAGCAGCATCTGGTCCCAGTGTTCCCTGTACCACTTGCTCATTGGCCCCAAGCCCAGCATTAGCAGCAACCAGCCTTGGTTCACAGCCTGGCCTTGCCTGGGCACTTCCAAGCCCAACACAAGTAGCAGCCATCTGCAGATGGCTTTGTAGCTCATGCCTGGTGGCCCCAGGCAAAATACAGGTGATGGCTGACCTGGGCCTGCACCTCCTGGGAGGTCTGAGAGCCAGCACACCCAGTGGACAGCTTCAGACCACTTCTAAGTACCACCACCCAACCACCTCCACAAGTGACACATTTAAGGGGCAGACTAGGCGGGCAGCAGAGACCTGCTGAAGTAAGTCCTGCTTTGTGGGGTGGGCTGCTGCACAGCTGATTCTCCATAGTGGTTGGAGGTCAGTGTTGCAGCCACTCTTTTCAGCTGATCAGCCTGGGGGTAGTCCCTCCTATTGACATGCCAACAGCAATTAAGGCTCAACTATAAGAGAAGGGTGTACATATCCCATGGGGGCGGTGTGCACCTCAAGTGCTCAGTTTGGGTGATCGGGGAGACTGGACCCTACAGGACACCTATTACATTAGGCCACTCTACCAAGCCTGGGAGACATAGCAGCTCTACCTAATACATAGAAACAAACCCAGGGAGGCTGCCAAAATGAGGAGACAAAGAAACAATCCCATATAAAGAACAGAACAAAATTCCAGAAAAAGAGCTAAACAAAATGGAGACAAGCAATCTACTAGATGCAGAGTTCAAAACACTGAACTTAGTGAGAACTTCAATAGCATAAGAAAAGACCAGTCAGAAATTAAGGACACACTAACTGGAATAATGATTTTTAAAAACAACAACAACAAAAATACAAAAGTAAAATGGAAAAATATTCCATGAAAATAGTAGTCAAAAGAGAGTAGTGATGACTATACCATATCAGACAAAATAGACTTTAAGTCAAAAAGTGTCATAAAAGAAAAACATTATATAATGATTAAAGGGCCAGTTCAACAAGAAGATAAAACAAT
The DNA here is from genome assembly GCF_027574615.1 of Eptesicus fuscus. Lineage (NCBI taxonomy): Eukaryota > Metazoa > Chordata > Mammalia > Chiroptera > Vespertilionidae > Eptesicus > Eptesicus fuscus. The sequence goes on from NC_072484.1 coordinate 11,770,301, forward strand.
TATGAACATATATACCAGAGCTCTTACATATATGAAGCAAACATAGAATTGAAAGTAGAAATAAACAGCTGTATAATAATAGTAGGAAACTTCAATGTCCCACTTTCAAGAAAGGACAGAAAAAAATCAGACAATCAACAAGAAAATAGAGGATTTGAACAAAATTATAGTCCAATTGGATCTGAGACATATACAGAGCACTCTACCCAACAAAAGAATACACATTTATCTCAAGAACACATGGTACATTCTCCAGGATAAATAATATGTTAAGCTACAAAATACATCTGAAGTTAAAAAAGATCAAAATTAAACAAAGTATCTTTTCTGATCACAACTAGAAATTAAAAGCAGAAGAAAAACTAGAAAATTCCTAAATACGTGGAAATTAAATAGCACATTCTTAAAGAACAAATGGGTCAAAGAAGAAATCAAAAGAGAATTTAGAAACTATCTTGTGATAAGTGAAAATGAAGACACAATATACCAAAACTTATGAGATACAGTGCCAACAGGGAAATTTATAGCTGTAATTGCTTATATTAAGAGCGAAGAAAGATCTCAAACCAACAACCTAACTTTGCACCTTAGGGAACTAGATAAAGAACAAACTAAACACAATGTTAGAAGGAGGAAAACAAAATTTAGAGCAGGATAAATAAAATAGGGAATGGGAAAAACATAGATAAATCCTTGGACCCAAGAGCTGGTTCCTTGCAAAGACCAAAATAACACAAAATTTTAGTTAGATTGACTAAGAAATAAGGAAAGAAGATTCAAATAACTAAAATCAGGAATAAAAAATAAATCACTACTACTGATTTTATAGAATAAAAATGATAATAAGAGAGTACTATGAACAACTGGATGCCAATAAATTGGATAACCTGGACAAACTGGACAAATTCCTAGAAACACACAACCTGCCAAGACAAATTATGAAGAAATGGAAAGTCTAAAGAGACCTATAATTAGTAAAAACATTGAATCAACATCAAAAACTTCCCAACAAAGTAAAGCCCTGGACTAGATGGCTTCCCTGTTGATTCTAACAAACATTTAATGAGGAATTTACAACAATTCTTCTCATAATCTTCCCAATAGATAGATACAGACAATCAGGCCTGGGTTTGGAGCAGGGGCTGATGGAGGAGGGCAAAGGGGGGGAAATGGGGAACATCTGTAATACTCTCAACAATTATAAAAACCCACAAAGTTCGAGGCCTTATACTTCCTGATTTCAAAAACACACTAGGAAGCTATAGTAATTAACATACTGTAGTAGTGGTATAAGGACAGATATATAGACTAATGGGATAGAATAAGAGCCCAGAAATAAACCCTAATGCATATGGCCAAATGATCTCTGACAAGGGTACCAAGACTATTTATTGGGCAGAAGATAGTCTCTTTAATAAATGATAATGGGAAAACTAGATATCCACATAGAAAATAATGAAGTTGGATCTTTACCTTACATCAAGCATGTCAACTTTGCGGCTTGTGAGCTGAGAGGTTGACATGCTTGCCTTACATCATATAGAGAAATTAACTCAAAATGGATTAAAGACTTAAATGTAAAACCTAAAACTATAAAACTTCTAGAAGAAATCAGAAAAAAAGTTTCATGATATTGAATTTGACAGTGATTTCATAGATAAAAACCAAAGCACAGACAACAACAACAAAAAATAGACAAGTGCGACTACATCAAAATTAAAAACCTTTATGCATCAAAAGACACTAAAAACAGAGAAAAAAATGCAACCTACAGAATGGGAGAAAATATCTGATAAGGGATTAAGATCTGTAATATATAGAGAACTCCTAAAATTTAACAACAAAAACCAAACAACCCCATTCAAAAAAGGGCCTACATAAACATCTCTCCGAAGGAAACATACAAACAGCCAATAAGCATATGAAAAGATGCTCAACATCACTAATCATTAGAGATACACAAAACTACAATGGCATATCACCTCACACAAATTAGGATAGCCATTATTAAAAAAACACACAACAGAAAATAACAAATGTTGGGAACAATGTGGAAAAATTGGAAACCTTGGGGGATTTTAAACACTGCAACCACTAAGGAAACCAGTATGGAGGTTCCTAAAAAAACTAAAAACAGAATTACTGTATGATACAATAATCTTCTTTCTGGGACTATAACCAAAAGAACTGAAAACAGGCTCTTGAGATTACTGCACACCCATGTTCACTGCAGCATTGTTCACAGTAGCCAAGAGGTAGAAACAGCCCAAATGACCACGCACAGATGAATGGATAAAGAAAATGTGGTATATTTATGCAACAGAATATTATTCAGCCTTAAAAAGGAAGGAAACTCTGACATATGCTACAACATGGATGAACCTTGAAGACACTATGCTAAGTGAAACAAGCCAGTCACACAAACACAAATATTCCACTTATATGAGGTACCTAGAGTAGTCAAATTCATACTGACAGAAAGAATGGTACCAGGGGCTGGGGAAGGCAGGTGATGAATTATTGTTTAACTAGAGGCCCGATGCACAAAATTCCTGCAAAAGTAGGCCTTCCTTCCCCCGGCTGCTGGCACCGGCTTCCCTCTGGCACCCGGGACCTGGGCTTCCCTCGCAGGCCTGGCTTCATCGGGAAGGACGTCCAGTCTAATTAGCATATTATGCTTTTATTATTATAGATGGGTACAAAGATTCAATTTGGGTACGAAAAAGCTCTGGAGATGGATGGTGGTGATGAGCACAACAATGTGAATATACTTAATGCCACTAAGTTATATACTTAAAAATGGTAATGTTATTTACCATTAAAAATGTTATGTATATTTTATCACAATAAAAAAAAAATCCTTTGATGGCTCCGAGGCAAGACAGGTAACCTAAATGAGTTCTGTGATGTAGGGCTAAAGGCAGTGGTAGGGGAGGAAAAAGAAGAGGGCTGGGCCTGCCTATTGTATCAAATTCACACCTTACTCTCTCAACAAAGGCAGCAGGTCATGTCTTGAGATTTTTCCTGCCTCAAATATTGTTTCTTTTAGCATCCTTTTCCTTTGGTCCTTTCTCCACAATGGCATCCTCTTCCTTTGGTTCTTTCTTCACACCTCTGCAGAACCTACTCAAGATGCTTACTGCCACTCTAACCCTGGCAGCTGGAGGCTCCTCCCTTGGGCTCCTTGGCGCTCAGGGCTCCCCTCCCTGAGCAAATTGTAGGTGGAGTGCCTCTCTTCCTTCTGGGTGAACAGCACCTCTCTAGCTGTTCATCCCGGATCTCCAACTCTGGCACAAGGCCAGAGTCCAGCAGCTGCTCAGCCAACACTTGCTGGTAAAGGAGGCTAGCTGACAGCTTAGCAATTCACCAATTCACCGAGACAGAACAGGCAGTCAGGGGAAGAAGGAGGGACAGAAGATGCTCTAGGACCTGGGAGATAGACACCCACAGTAGTAGGCCATTTAGGAGGGCTGTTACTGGGACACAGAAGTGACCAGGTTTTTTACATGCTGAGTTTGAAATGACAGCAGGACACCGGTCACATATGGAACTGCTCTGTGAGAGATGACAGGATTGGGGTTGGGCCAGGGGAGTTATCTGCATTAAGGGGATGTTAGCTGAGATCAGGAGTGAAGAAGTCAGCAACAGAGAAGATCAGGCATGAGTAGAGGCTGAGACACAATCTGGGGAATGCCCTCTCATAAGCCTCCTTTTGTTATATAACCTGAAGTTCCCATTGTTAAATGATCATTAAGAATATTTATAGAAAAAGTTCTAAAGCAGCTATTTCCAAGGATGAATAGTGAGGGCACAAAAGCAATCCCATATAAATGTGTAAGTGTTTTGTAAAGTCCATTTACATAACCAAGTTTTAGCATCCTACCTAATAAAAGGGTAATATGCAAGTTAACCATCACTCCATCAAAAATATGGCGGCGCCCATAGCCACAAGATGGCAGCATCCAGTCTTCTCAGCCCTGCTGGAGTCCCCCAGTCCCGGAGGGGGGTGGTATCTGAGAGTGGGCAGCATGAGTGGCCTGGCAGAATGCTTGCTTCATTGCCACGGCAACGAGGCAAGCGTTCCGCGCCCGGCCACGGATGGGCCTCTGGCCAGGCCGGGGCACGAATGGGCCTCTGGGCCATGGAGAGCCTTTGGGCAGCGGGCGCGGAGTGGCCAGGCCCCGCAGAGAGCTACTGGTGCACAGATTCGTGCGCAGGGCTACTAGTGTTCTATGTTAGTCTAAGAGCTATGATCAGATTAACAAGTGATATATTTTGAGGAAAAAGTTGCTCTTTATTAAATTTGTCTACCTGTTAAAAAAAACACCTTTACATATGCTATATCTTATTATCAGAGGCCTCCAAGGCTGGCACTTATATCACACAACATAACCTGGGATCACAGGTTAACACATGGAGAGGCACAGACAAAACTTCCTGGCTTCCAATAAAATGTGCTTCATCACTTCCCTTTCCCTATTAATACAAGACTACTTTAGACAACCAAAAAACACACATGAAATTACATACACATAATCATTTAAGCTACACACCCTAAGTTCAGGGTGACACAAACAGAGTCCAAATAGAATGTTGTAGGAACAAAGAGCCAGGAACAGCCTGGCCCATGGGCACCTGCAAGCCCCTGAGGCCAAACCCAAAAGCCAATTTCATTCCACGGGGCTAAGGTATTTGTCCAGAGCCAAGACGCCTGCAGGAGAGACAAATCGCATTTCCATGGCTACCTCTAGTACTGCAGTGCAAATGTGTTGATCAGGCCTCCCCAGAGGTGCACGGAGGAAAATAATTCAACTTTAGTTTTGTTCTGTGAAGGAGAGTTTAGAAAGTAAGGCAGCAAGGAACATGGAGTAGGCTGGCCGATGGGGCAAGGTGTGTGGTGCACAAAAGCAAACAGAAAGCTTTCACCGAGCGAACCTTGCTCCCAGCTGGCTCCTGCCGGGGGCCACCCTCTGTCAGGGCAGGCTGGGTCAGAATCTGGGTGTGGAGCAGAGGTGCCTGCCCCATGCCTGGCTTGGTTTCTGGGGACAGCAGATGGCCTCTCAGAAATATAAGGCCTCTGATTTGGATGGTGGCCACCTAATCTGTTGGCCAGTCCCTTCAAGGTTTTCAGTTAAAGTACACAAAACAGCCATGTGCACAAATGACTGCCACATATACTGAAAACGTATCCAAAATCAGAGTATGTTAGCAAACCACTGCTTATTCTCCTGGTAGGTTTTAAGAGATCTGTCTCCCCTTTTCTGCAAAAAAACTGTACATGAATCAGCCCTGTCAATACCACCTGTTGTTTCCTTTTCATAGGACACAGTAGGAGGGAGTCACTTCTAGATCTCTTTACTGGACTGTCCACTTCTCTGGTTCTTCACGTAAGGCTCAAGGAGGGAGACGGGCACACACCATATTAGCCAAATGACACTTCGGAGGGCAGAAGTCGGGGAGAACAAAAACCAGTTTCTGGACTTGTATCACTATGCTTGCTAGACTTTTCATGAGCCTTGTTCATGCCATGGCAACGCCAATAGGATGCGTCCAGAGGGTGGAGGATGTGTGGGTGCCTGGAGGACACTGGAACTGCCTAGGTTACTTCCGGGTGACTGGTTTCTTTGGGCGGACACCCAGAATGCGGGGCTGTGTCCACAATAACCTACAGAGCTATTCTGGCTTTTCTACAACCCTTAAAACCATTCTGTGGCTCCCAGCTGCACTTAAACTAAAAATCACCCGTCCTTCCAAGGCCCCCTGCCCATCTCTCCCTCCTCGTCCACACTCTCCTGGCTGCTCACTGCTGTCCACTGAGCAGAGTCCACCTCTGGGCCTCTTCCTCCCACAGCCTGGAGCGCTCTTGGCTCACAGGTCAGCTCAGGCAGAACCACTCTTACCACCTCATAAGCTCATCTGGTCACTCCTCCAACGTCAGAAGTCATTGTCCTCACATCCTCAGTATTGTATGAATGGCATAATCTCCCGGGCTCCCTGGTTTCCCAACTGGGCTGTGAGGCCCAGGAGGGCAGAGGCCTGCCTGTCCTTCCCCTAATTTAAATTTGTCTACCCAATAAACAAATAGCTTTACATGTGCTGTATCCATTACCAGAAGCCCACAAGGGTGCTCCTCCCACAAGGGCTGGGAGGAGGGACGGCAAACGCTGGCTGAATGAATGAATGCCGCAGGGTTGCCAGAACTGACTGCGCTCCTCAGGGGTCCCCGAAGTTCAGAGTCCAGCGAGAACTGCGGGAGCTGGGGCAGGAGGGCGGCAGGAGGGCAGACCGGTGCGCGAGGGACTCCCAGGCCACCTCCAGGCGCTGCCGCCGGAGACCCGTGTGGCAGGCGCGTGGTTCTGCACCCCGGAGGCCCCGGTCCTCCACCACTCCGCCCCCGCTCCAGGGCGCAGCGCACCGGCGCGCCCGCCCGGAGGCCCATGTGCTGTCAGTTACCCGCAGCCCCGCCGCCCCGCCAGCCCGCACCCACCCCGGGTCCCCCGCTTACCCTGCAAGGGCCCCTCTGCCCCACCCGCAGAGGGAGGTGACGTTCCCGGGGAGGGGGCGGAGGGGTGACAGAGGGTGCCTCTCAGTTTTCCCACCCGGGCGGCCGGCGTCACCTTGCCTTCCACACACAAGCTGCAGCGAACCCGCGGATCCCGGGGCCTGGGCCCCGCCCACTTTCACGCCACGTTCCTGCTGGGCGGGGCGTGGCTGGACAAATGCGCATGCGCGGAGTAGAGGCGGGGCGTCTCGGGCCCGCTGCGCAGGCGTAGTGGTCTTTCCCACGTGGGTTGATCTGATGGTTCCTTGCAGCCTTGAGCCTGGCTGGTGTCCCCACAGAACTGGGGTCTCGGACCCTTTGGTGCGCTCCCCGCCCCCCTCCCCCCACCCCACACCGCCCCAAGCCCTAGCGCGGCTCTTCCCGTCGGATTCAGCTTCTAATCCAGCTTCGTCGTTTTAACTCCCACAGTAATATATATAGGAGTGTGCGTTTCCTTCCATTTTTTATTTTTTATTTTTTATTTATTTTTCTTTTTTTTTAAACATTTTTTTTATTGAGGTATTATATGTGTACATATCTTACCATTACCCCCCCCCACCCCACACCCATACATGCCCTCACCCCCCAGAGTTTTGCGTTTCCTTCCATTTTTGCTAGTAGATTCTTTCCAAACCTTTGGATTATTGCCAATCCAATTGTTACAAAAATTCTATCTCATATACAGTTTTAATTTATATTTATTCTAATATTTTGAAATGCCTTTTCAATGGAATTGTGATGACCCTGCTTCTGTCTACTGGACACATCTCTGACCATATTTTACTGTTAGAGTTTCTAGAATTTTTCACTTTGGTTGATACAGGCTTTTGCTTGTGCTATTTATGTTTGGAAAGCTCTTCCCCCAGGTCTTTCCTTAGTGAATTGCTATGGTCGGAATGTTTGTGTCTCCCAAAATTCATACGTTGAAATCCTACCAGGCAAGGTGGGTGAGGCCTCTGGAAGATGAATTGAGTTAATGTCCTTATCAAAGAGGATGCAGAGTGATCTCCTGCCCTTTCTGCCATATGAGGGTGCAGTGAGATGACATGGCTCTGAGGAAGATGGTTCTTATCAGACACTGAATCTGCTGGCACCTTGATCTTGAACTTCCTAGCCTCCAAGACTGTAAGAAACAAATATTTGTTATTCATAAGCCACCCAGTCTATGGTATTTTTATTATAGCAGGCCAAATGGACTGAGACATAGATTCTTTCTCATTTTTTTTTTGTTAAATATATTTTTATTGATTTCAGAGAGGAAGGGAGAAGGAGAGAGAGAAACATCAATGATGACAGATAATCATTGATCGGCCGCCTCATGCATGCCCACACTGGGGATTGAGCCTGTAACCCAGGCATGTGCCCTGACTGGGGATCAAACTGTGACCTCCTGGTTCATAGGTTGATGCTCAACCACTGAGCCATGCCAGCTGTGCTCTTTCTCATTTTTTAAGACTTAGCTCAAATAGCTCCTCTTCAAAACACTTTATCTAGAGTGGCCTCCCCAGTCCTATATATTTTCATCCTTTATGTTATTTCCTTCATGCACTTATCACACCTTTCGCTACATTATTTATTTGTTGATTTGTGTATTTTCATATGCTTTATTCCACTACTGAAAGATAAGCTCCATGAAAACAAGGAAGTGGTTTGTCCTGACAATTGTTGCATGCCTAGTACCTAGCACTTGGTCGGTGCATGGTAGGTGCCCATATGCCCTTGGCCCACTTCTGACTACAGCTCCCCAGGGGTGGTGAAGAATTCCCATGATGCTGCCACCTCACATAACTCTTAGCTCTCCAGATTAGGGCTTACCTTAGAACTTTCTTGAGCAGCCCTGGGAGCAGGCACAGCCTAGAAGTTCAACCCTTAACTAATTGGGGATGAATGCCTCAGCCTTCCATACTTCATAGGAGCAGGACTGAGACTTGGTTGTTCTAAGGAGCTCAAACATGCCCAACCCCTGTGCAGGCTTTCCCTTCTTTCTGGGCCCCCTCTCCAAAACAAACTACTGGCATTGAAGCTCTTGTCTCAGAATGTCTTTGGAAAAACCCAAACTAAGACAATACTCAGTAAATATTTGTTGAAGGAACGGATGGATTAATTATGGTGCTTCTCCAGGTTTTATTAGTCAGCTAGAAGCAGCAAGTCAGTCTTCCAAGTAGAAGATGATGGAATCCAATTGGCACCTACCCTGGAAATGCTCCAGAAAATGTCTGCAAGTGCTCTGACAGCAGGAAGGAGTGACTAGCCTGCTTTTGGGGGTGAGAAAGTTGTAGGAGAGGTAGAATTGCCCCAGTTTACCCAACGTGACTAAGGACAGAGTGGAGGAAGCCCACTATTTTGTGCAGATACCTGATCAGATTTGTCATCAACTCTCACCTATCTAGGAGGAAAGCTACAAAAATCTCTCTGTTACATGAAGTAATGTAAATATCAGAGGTTCCAAACTTCAGTTGTATTTCAGCTCCAGGCCCAGAAAAGCAACAAAACCAGACAAGTGACCCTAAGGCTGACCCCAGGACCAAATGCATTAGACAATGACCCCCTGCCCTGGCACAGACCAATCAATAAGTGGAAACCTAGACCCTGAAAGGACACACCTGGAAAACTGCTGAGTATTCTATTGAGATCTTCTCCTGGGACCTCCCCTAAGATTTCTACCCTTAAAACCCTTAGGACAGAGGACTCAATGCGCTTTCCCTCCCAGGAGAATCCCGAGCCTTTCCCTTCCCCCCTACCTCCTCCTTCCCCCCTCCGCCCCCCCCTCCCGCATGTTACCATTGCCTTCCTTACTCGCAAGCTTCAAGGGCCCTTCCTTTGCCTCTATAACTTGTTTCCTCAGCCTATTTCTGAAAAGTTCGGAATGGGCTAGGGTCACGCACCTATGACATGAGGCCATAATGTATCAAAAAGATTTTATTCTGACCACCTGGGTGTAGGTGGGTTGAGACTGAGAAAGGCATCAGCGAAGAGAGCAGGGAGAGATAGGTTTTTATTAATTTTTGCTGGCTGCAAGCCGCTCTGCTGACGTAAGGGTCTGGTCCGTCCTTGGTTCCTCCTTCTTTTTCATGGCCACATGGTATTCCACTGTGTAAATGTACCACATTTTTTTTTTATCCTTTATTTACTGATGGGCACTTGGGATGTTTCCAGATCTTAGCTCTTGTAAATAATGCTGCTGTGAACATAGTGGTGCATATATTTTTTTCTGATTGGTATTTCAGGACTCTTAGCATATATTTCCAGACATTAGGTCACTGGATCAAATGGCAGTTCCATATTTTATTTTTGAGGAAACTGCATACTGTTTTCCACAGTGGCTGTATGTGGGGACCCTAACCAGAGTACACCAGATGTTAAAGGGTTAAAGGCCCATTTGCCACACACTGCCTTTACTTCCGCAGCTCCTCTGAGTCTCAGTGTGCTTTTCTCTTTCCTTCTAGTTGTAGAATTTCCACTCAGCCAGCCTTCCTGTGGTTCTGGATGATGTCCTTTTTGTCTTTTAGTTGTAGTTTTGAAGTTGTTGTGCAAGGCAGCAGTTCAGGTGTTTACCTATGCCGCCATCTTGGTTTCTCTCTCATTGTCATTTTAATTTGCATCTCTCTGATGATTAGTGATGTTGAGCATTTTTTCATATGTCTCTTGGCCATCTGTATGTCCTCTTTGGAGAAGTGTCTATTCAGGTCCTTTGCCCATTTTTTAATTGGATTGTTTGTCTCCCTTTTGTTGAGTTATATGAGTTCTTTATATATTCTTGAAATTAACCCCTTATCAGGTGTATCATTGGCAAATATGTTCTCCCATCCAGTGGGTTCCCTTTTCATTTTAAAAATATATATTTTTATTCATTTCAGAGAGGAAGGGGGAGGGAGAGGTAAATAGAAACATCAATGATGAGAGATAGAGTCCACTGGGGATGGAGCCCGCAACACAGGCTTGTGCCCTGACTGGGAATCCTGTTTCATAGGTTGACTCTCAACCATTGAGCCATACGAGCAGGGATTTGTGAATTGTTTATTTTTTTGAATTTTCCATTAATATTTTCATACCTTAATTAACTGGATAATTGAATTTGGAAAGTGGGGGACTACTAAATCTAGATAGTCTTTTCAGCCTCCCAGTTTCCCTTCCCAGGTATCTATTACCAGCTTGTTTGTATTCACCAGAGGTATTTTTATATACATAAGCATATATGCATATTTATAGATTTGTTTCTAATATTTTTCAATCACAATGGAATGGCTCAACTTCAACCACATTTTTTTCAATAATTTTTGAATTCACATTTCTGGGAATATGTTTGGTGTCAGTCTGTAGAAAGGACATCGGGTGGCAGTATACTACCAGATGATGGGGGCTAGGAGGGCCTTTGCAAAAACTAAATAGCAACTGCACTTGGTTTTCCTATACTGGGGTAGCAATACTCATATCTGATAAAATAGACTTCAAAACAAAGGCATAACAAGAGACAAAAAAGGTCACTACATAATAATAAAGGGATCGATCCAGCAAGAGGATATAACCCTGCTAAACATATATGCACCTAATGTAGGAGCACCTAGATACACGAAAAAAATTTGGTGGACTTTAAGGGAGAGATCAATAGCAATACAGTCATAGTAGGGAACTTTAACACCCCACAGCCAACAATGGACAGATCTTCCAGACAAAATATCCACAAGGAAACAATGACTTAAATGACACACTAGACCAGATGGATTTAATTGATATCTACAGAACATTTCATTTCAAAGCAGCAGAATATACATTCTTCTCAAGTGCACATGGAACATTCTCAAAAAAAGACATGTTAAGACACAAAAGAAGTCTCAATAAATTAAGAAGATTGAAATCATATCAAGCATCTTCTCTGACCAGAACAGCATGAAACTAGAAATAAACCACGGCAAAATAATAATAATAATAATAATAATAATAATAATAATAATAAATTCAAACATGTGGAGGCTAAATAGCATGTTATTAAACAATGAATTAAACAACAATGACATCAAGGAAGAAATCCAAAATTACCAGGAAACAAGCAAAAATGAACACACAACCACCCCAAATCTCTGGGACACAACGAAAGCATTCCTGAGAGGGAAGATCATAGCTTATCAGGCCTACCTCAAGAAGCAAGAATAATCTCTACACCTAAAAGAACTGGAAAAAGAACAGCAGGAAAAGCCCAGAGTAAGCAGAAGGAAGGAAATAATAAAGATCAGAGCAGAAATAAATGACATAGAAACAACAAAAAATACAAACGATCAATGAAACCAAAACTGATTCTTTGAAAGGATTAACAAGACTGATGAACCTTTAACCTGACACATCAAGAAACTATGAGAGTGGACCCCAATAAATGTAATCAGAGGTGAAAGAGGAGAAGTAACAACAGACATCCCAGAAATACAAACGATTGTAAGAAAATATTATGAACAACAATATGCCAACAAAATAGACAACCTGGGCCCTAGCCAGTTTGGTTCAGTGGTAGAGCATGAGCCCTCAGACTGAAGGTTCCCAGGTTCCATCTGGCCAACGGCATGTACCTTGGTTGCAGGCTAGATCCCAGGCCCTGGTTGTGGTACCTGCAGGAGGCAACCAATTGATATGTCTCTCTCACATTGATGTTTCTCTCTTTCTCTTTCCCTGTCTTGCCCCCTCCCTCCGCTCTCTCTGAAAATCAATGGAAAAATATCCTTTGGGTGAGGATTAACAACAACAACAACATAGACAACCTGAGCAAAATGGACAAATTCCTAGAAACACAGTCTTCCAAAACTGAATTGGGAAGAAGCAGAACACCTGAATAGACCAATAACAACTACTGATATAGAAGCAGTAATTAAAAAAATTCCTACTAACAAAAGTTCTGGACCAGGTGGCCTCACAGGCTAATTTTTCCAAACATTCAAAGAAGGACTAACACCTATCATCCTCAAACTATTCCAAAAAAATTCAAGAGGAGGGAAGACTTCCAAGCTCTTTTTATGAGGCCAACATTATTCTAATACCAAAACCAGATAAAGACACAGCAAAGAAAGAAAATTATAGACCAGTATCCCTGATGAATATAAATGCTAAAATTCTCAACAAAATATTAGCAAATCAGATACTGGCAATGCATTAAAAAAATCATACACCATAATCAAGTGGGATTTATTCTGGGGATGCAAGGTTTGTACAATATCCACAAATCTCAGATATCTCTTGTAGCAATATTTTTGCCGATAATCTCCTAAGGGCAAGGGAAACAAAGAAAAAGATAAACAAGTGGGACTCCGTCAAGCTAACAAGCTTCTGCACAGCAAAAGAAACCATCAACAAAATGAAAAATGGAACCCACTGCATGGGAGAACATCTCATAAAGGGTTAATTTCCAAATATATAGAAACTTATACAACTCAACACCAGGAAGACAAAATGGGTGAAGGACCTGAGCAGACGCTTCTCCAAAGAGGACATACAGATGGCCAATAGACATGAAAATATGCTCAAGGTCACTAATCATCAGGGAGATGCAAATTAAAACCTCACACCTGCCAAAATGGCTGCCATTAATAAATCAACAAACAACAAGTGCTGGTGAGGATGTGGAGAAAAGAGAACCCGAGTACACTGCTGGTGGGAATGAAGACTGGTGCAGCCACTGTGGAAATCAGTATGGAGTTTCCTAAAAAAATTAAAAATAAAACTGACTCTTGACTCAGCAATTCCACTTCTGGGAATTTGGCAATGGATTTTTAGATATGACATTGAAAGCACAGGTTCTCAATTCCTTGCTCACTCTCTTCTCCTTCAGGTGCCCCTATGAAGAAAAGGTTGTTATGCTTCATGTTATCCCAAATGCTCTTAAACTATTAAAAATCATAGGAATAGTCAGGGGAAATAGTCCTGAACCACACAACTCAGTCTCTGAATGTCCCCCTCCCCCGAGTCTGCCCAGACCTTTACACCAGGGACTCAGGGACTGACTCCTCCACAGGGCATGAGTTCACTCCTCAGGGTGGGGTGGCAGGGAGTGGAGAGCGTGTGACTATTGTATTCCACCCGCCCTCCCCCTCCCCCAAGGCTAATTTCATTTAGAAAAAAAAAATTTTTGGCTGTTCTTATTGAGAAGGCTAAAAGGCTAGTAATTCTAATGTAACCTTGTTGTTTGTGGGGCTAGCAATCTGAATCTGTGCAGTAACCTAATGTACATTCTTGATAACCTATAATTAAGTCACTGCCCCTTTCCTCCACAATCTGGTCTTGCAAGACCTGTTACCTAAATGCTCACATTTTACAGAGGCCATAAACCATGGACCCCAGGAGGGGGTTATCAGCACTGGCGCCAGGCCAGGCCCTTAGATATGGTCTCAAGGCCCCCATCCCAACCCATGGGGCTTTTTACAAAGCCCACAAAAGGTCCAGAAGTCCCCATCCATATTTGGGGGACAAAGAAACCAAAAGGGGATAAAAGAAGGGCTTCCACCATATTGGTTTGCTCAGATTTTGGAGGCAACTCCTCTGAGACCACCAGCGTAATAAAGCTGTGTGACTCCATTTCTCTAAGTGTCGCTTGGATTTCTCCGGTCTTCTACAACATCATCGAGTATTTTTTGCTACTTTGTCTTCCACATCACTGATTCAATCTTCTGCTTTATCTAACCCACTGTTGATTTTTTTAGTGTATTCTTTTGTTAACGAAAAAAACCATTGAAACCTGTAAAGAATTTTAGTGAGTTTATTTGAGCCAAAATGTCGACATATGCCGGGAAGCAGAACCTCAATGAATTGAGATAATGCTCCGAAGAAATGGTGGGTTACATCTGTATTTATACATTGCCATCAAAGGAGGGACATAGGTCGGCTACATGAAACTCATTGGTGATGGATTAAGGAGGTGGGATAAAGTCAAACGGTGGGAAACCCCTGGGATTGGATAAAAAGCAAAATGATGGACACATACTTAGGTGGGTACAGGAACAATTAACATGATAATGAAGGAATTTGAAGTATCTATCCTGGCGCCCACCACATTTGGTTGTGCCCCAGGGGCTCCAGCAAAAGAAGGAAGTTACAAGTTACCCAGACATCTCACAGATATGTTATCTTAGAGGCAAAAAGGCAAATGGGCTCAGGAAAGAAGATCTAAGTTGATCTTTGTCAGGGAAGATATCGGACCAGGACATGACTACCCACTATAACCTGTTTGTAGTTAAATATTTAATTTTCAAACCATCCTTTGTGGTTATTTCAGGTCTCTGAGTTTGCAAGACTGCCACGCAGGCCTCCCCTGAGCTTGTCAGGTTAGCATGTGGCTCCTTTCGTTCACACTTTATTTCAGATATTGTATTCTTCGTTTCTGAGTGGTTCTTTTTTATGGGTACTATGTCCTTTTTTATGCTTATTGTCCCTTTGCTTAAATACTAACTGAATTCATCCATTCTCCCATGTTTTTTTTTATTATCCTTGTTACTTCTTTTTCTTCTTCTTTTTTTGAACTCTGTATCTGGTATATTGCTTACCTACATTTCTTTTAGTTATTTTTCTGGGGATGTTTTTTTATTTGGGGCATTTTTCTTTGTCTTCTCATCTTGGCTTCCTCTCTGTATTTATTTCTATGTATTGGGCAGATCTTCTATGTCTCTCCTGTGAATAGAGGGATTTGCATAGGAATGGTCTCACCAGTCAGGTGAGCAAGGGAAGAATGGTTCCCTCCCTAGAGACAAAGAACTCAGTGAGTCTCTGATTCTGGTGAGACCTCCTCAGCAGCCCTAGCTCAACAGGGCATGCCCACAGGGAGCCCCGAGGGTCGAGCTAGTGGTTCTCCAAAGTGTGTGTGTGTGTGTGGGTGGGGGGGGGAGGGTTGCTGGTCAGGCTTATGTTAAGTCAGGGGAATAGCCCCCGAGTCTGCTCAGACCTTTACACCAGCGACTCAGGCACTGACTTCTCCACAGGGTGTGAGTTCACTCCTCAGGGTGGGGTGGCAGGGAGTGGGGAGGGTGTGACTATTGCATTCTGCCCCTCCCCCCCAGGTTAATGCATATGGAAGAAAGATGGCATCTGTGGGCAGTGTGGGAGAGGGCCTCAGTACAGGGTCCCTTCAACTCTTTCCTGAGAGCCTCACAACCCAGTCTTTTCTCACATGACTCTAGTTTGCTCTGAGCCACCCTCAACTGAGGCCTGCGTGAATGCCTGTGAATGAGATTTTGTGTGCTAGTCCTTTAACATAACACCTGGGTTTCTAGCAGACTCCCATCTGTCTCTGGTGGACAGAATCCCCATTGATTCTCACAGCCACATGTTATGTGGGCTCCTCTTCCTGGTTCTGGTGCTCTGGGCTGGGGAGCCCACTGTGGGGTCGAGACCATTGCAGCTGGGATATCCCTCTAGATTCTCAGCCATAGCAAGTTGGTGTGGGGCCAGCTCTTTTTTTTGTATCCCTGCCCTTCCCACCAGTCTGGATTGAGGCTTCTCCTATAAATCCTTTGTTATAAGACTTCTCTTCCTCTAGTCTTCAGTTGGTTAGTCAGGTTGACTGGTCTTTATTTTAGTTGTAATTCCGGTTTGGTCCTGGGAGGAGGTGAGTATAACTTCTACCTACTCTGCTGCCAACTTGCATCAGTTATTTTATAAATGCCTCTCAGTTTGGTTCTTCGGATATTTCCTTATGATTAGATTCAGATTGCGTATTTTTGTCACAAATTCCACAGAAGTGGTGATGTGCCTTTTCTGTGTATCCTATCAGAGAGCTCAATGGTGTGGGTTTGTCCAAATCACTGGTGATGTCAACTTTCATCCCTAGTGAAGGTGGTGTCTGCCTGCTTTCTTCACTGTCTAGTTGCTATATATCCTTGTGAAATTAGTAAGTATCTTGTGGGGATATACTTTGACCCTATGTAAATTTCCCCTCACTCCTCAAATTTGTACCCATTTTTGTATCCATTGATAATTTTTGCCTGAAAAAATTTGGACTCATATCAATTACTAATTTTTTTTTTGGGGGGGTAGGTGTTATATTTCTGATTCAAAAGATTCCAAGAGACATGTGTTCTCTAAAAAGGTGTATGGTCAGTCATTTGTGTGTTGAAGTGACCCATAAGAACCACAACAGGCTTAATTTTCCCTGTTTGCAGTAAAAAAAAAAAAAAGTCATCTTGTACTCAGGGGCTTAGCGAGAGCTAATTATTTAAAATTTGCACTCTGCTTTCTTATTCTAGAGGAGCACATTGATGATTTGGTGTTTTTATTTTTAAAGAATACTAAGTTCATTCTCTGTACCTCACAGAAGTTGAAAGAATCTTAGATCACTTTTACTTATTGAGGTTCCAGGAATATTAAGATATAGAGAGCAAAGATGGTTTGTGACTATGGTGGAAAAAAAATCAGTAATTGTTGCCTATGGGGTGGAATTGGGGATGAACTGGGGGTGAGACTGGATTGACTGGAAGGGGACAGAGAAATTTTTAAGGTGATAGAATGTTGTGTATCTTGAGAGAGGCTTGGCCATGAGTGCACAAGTTTGTCCGCACTCATTGAACAGTGCACTTCAGAGTCAAACGTCAAATTACATTTGTTTTACCTAAAAATCCCCGCAAACTTATTGACCTGTGGTTCCTGATGTGCATGCTGATATATTTAGGGGAAGGAAGGGTGTTGATCGCCAACTCAGATGGATTGATAGGTGAACCAAGGGATTGACTTGTGATGAGGCAGGTGTAGCAAAATTTTAATAATTGTAGAATGTGCTCAGTAGCTGAATGGGGTTCACTTTCAACTTTTTCGATATATTTAACATTTTCCATAATAAAATGTTGGGAAAGAATGGTTTACCAAAACATTATGTGCATTTCAGTTGTTTGCCTTTAACAAGTAAATGCCTTTCAGACACCAAAAATACAGTGCAATAAAGTTGTCCCATTCACAAGATAACTGTTAAATTTATTTACAAATATTAATTTTAAGTGTGAAAGGTATGGTCTCATAGTGGAATACAAATTAAGAGTTGTCTGAAGGACTTTTTAATTTTTAAATTCTGACAGTAAAAGTCTGAATTACACTCTATTTTGTACAGTTGTATGCAAACTCTGGCAATCTCTCCGAAGTCTGATTCTGTAAGGCCTGAGATGACAGGGCCCTTGTCCCCACTCCACTCCCACCCCACCTGTCTGATGTCAATGAGTTCATTGTAAACAGCCTCTTCACTATGTTGTGCGGAGGGAAAGCAACAACATGGCAGTTTGTACACAAGGGATCCCTGCCTTGCCCCCTACCCCAGACCCCCCTACTCTGCCTGTGAATAACAAAGCTTTAACATTTACTAAGTGGGAGGTGACAGGTCCTTCCCAGCTCTTGCTATTTTGGTCTTCAATTGATAATTAGGCACCTGAAAAATGAGCCAATCTGTTTCATGGTGGGGAAGATGCTTCAGCCAAGGCAATTAGCATCTTGGTTCTGGCTGCCTTGGGAATTTAACTCTGTCCCATGGCCCATTTAACATCTCCAAATATTGTTGTGTCCTGAAGAGGGAAGTCATGATTGTTAAATGAGGGAAAACCCTGGGGACCCATATGCTGAGGATTCCCTGTGTGGAGGGTTGGCTAGGGACACAAGGGCTGGCGGTTTCTGTCCAGCCCCCATGCCCCCTCCATTCTTCTCTTAGGACTCAGCAGCTGGCTCCTGGAAGCACAGGCCCTAACCACCCGGTGAGGGAGTGGCAGCTGCCCCCAGATAGTCGCACAGTTGAGTGGATCTTTTGTCTCCTTAGAAGACATTGCAACTGCCGGTCACCAGTTGGCCTTCTCCCAAAGGGGGTGGCCATGGAGCAGGGCAGCCTGTCTGTGCAGCATATTGTTGAAGGGCAATGAATTTGCAAACAGGTTGCTGTAAGTTGTCCATGGTGCATGGAGTGACTGCAAGGCCAGGGAAGGACTGAGGCCAGGGAAGGCTCCAGGAGAGGGGGATTAACCAGACAACTTAACTAGGGAGAATTGAGGAATCACAGAATCTTGGGGGAAGGTGAGATATCTACATCTTTTCTCTTCTTTCTCAGGAACCATCGAAGCCAGTGATATGGAATCCTCTTTTAAAAGAAATTCCAAGACTGCCTGTGTTTAACAACAGTTGCCGGGAGAAAACTCTTTGAATCATGCTTATTTAAAAATCCGCTTTCCTTTCTCAGGTGGCCATCAATAACAGTTGGTTTTCCATTTTAAGAGGCTTCAGAGATGTGAAAAATGGTCGCGAATGAAGATGACAATGGCAACAATTGTAGATACTTATCACAGGCCTGGCCTCATGCTGAGAGCCTATATCATTTCATCCCCACGGCAGCCCGGTAAAGTTGATGTTATTATTCACATTTCAGAGATGAAGAACACGAGGCTTTAGGTTTAGGACTAAGTAACCAGCACACTGGCAAAGGGACTCGAACCCAGAGTGGCCCATTCTCGGGCCTGTGCTGCGAGCCCTCCTCCCTCCCAGTCTCCTGGCTGCAGCCCTTCTCCATTCTCTGCCAGCGTTGGCTTCCCCCCATCTTTCCCCTTCTCCCCGCTGCCACCCTATTTCCTTCAGGGCTCAGAGCTTCGGTCCAGAGCACTGTCTTGAGCCTCCTCTGTGGGACGGTGCTCAGGTCATGGGAGGATGGGGCAGCATTGCTGTTGACCACAGGAATTAGTGCAGTTTACTCGCGCCACCCAAATCTGATGTCCTGTGACAGAGTGACCTGAGCAAAGAGCCAGTGAGGGGCAGGAAGTTCTCCAAATTCCACACGACACATATTCCACGTGGACGATCACAGAACAATTCTGAGAGCCAAACAGAGGTGGTGGGGGAAGCTGTTCCACCAGATTTGGCCTCAGGAGTCTTGTCAGGAAGAGTGAGATGAAACAGGGAAGGTTGGGATAATGAAGTGGGAAGAGATGGCTTGGGTCAAAGCTTAGGAGACGAGGCAGAGGCTGGGACAGAGGCCTAAGAGAGCAGGTCCTTAGGGGGTTCTGCTTGGGCAGAGAGGTGGGGGGCATGGTGATGGGTGAAAGTGATGGAGGATGCATGCCCCCAAAGAAGGGGCTTGACACTGGCTGGTTGTGCAGGTTCATCTGTTGCATCATCTGTCATATTGTGGAAATATTCCCACCCCCAGTTAGTTGCAAGGGGAAACCTGGATATGGCACTTAGACTCACAGACCAGTGCTCACAGCCCTGCCCTGGCAGACGTTAATCACTGGGCTTTTCAATGGCCGGGGCAACCCAGGTCGGCACCTCAGAGTTAGGATGCATTGTGGCAGTTTTCAAGAGGCGGGAATCCCAGAATGACCTCTTAGCTTTCATAGAACAATGCCAGCACTCTTAGCTCCTTGTCAAATACACAATTCACTGAGGTCACTTGACAAAAACCAAAATTACCCATGACCACAACACTCTTGTTGGTTGGAGGAGGTAAATTTTTGTGGTAGGTTGGGGACAGTTTGGAATGGGACAACAAAGGGGATGAGGAGGGAGTCCCACCCACGTGGTCCAAGTGAAAAGATGTGTGGAAACCATTTCTTTGACGACCCCAGGGTGTGCCAAAGCCCCCTCACCACTCTCCCTGAGATGCTGTTGGTCCCTGGAAGGGGTTAAGCTGAGACCCTCCTGGAGGACGAGGCCAGGGGCCTGCCCATGGTGAGGAAGTTTAGCATGGCCGTACAGAGGATGCACCCGTCACACATTTTGGATTTTAGGCATCATCTTTGATGTCGCCCACCCACTGTGCCCTCACTGCGGCCAAATGCACTGATTGGAACAACTCCACAAATAATTTTTCTCTGGAGAAAATAAAACAAGGGCCCTGGGTAGTGTGGAGCCACAGGGATGGGTGTGTTGCATGGAAGAACTGAGCAAGGTCTGCAGGTAAACTGAGAGAGGCAGGACGGAGGTGTAAAGAGACCATTGCCCTTCTTCGTGGCTTTCTGAATCTGAAGATGCACAGGAGGTGTCCGGGGTCTCCGGTGCTTGTTTTGCCCATGATGCTAGATGTCAGTTGGACAGGGGGTAGAAAGATGCATTCGGTGGCTGGGAGCAGCATGTATCTGACATGCCAAGTGGGACCCAGCAGTAACTAACTTTCCCAACAGCTGAGGGAAGCATAGGGGTTAAGCCATTTGGCCCTTGAGTCAGGCTGTGCTGGGTTCAAACAATGGCTCAGTCACTGCAAACCCAAGACAAGGATTTGGTGCAAAAAGTTTGCCACCGGCTCCTGTGATGCACTGTGAGGGGCTGGGGAAGTGAGACGAAGGGAAGCAGCCAAGGCGGGTCGCATTGATGACCAGGTTACCAGCCTGGTCAACAGGAAGCTGGGTCTTTATCTGAGAACAATAGTCTGGGATTGGCAGAGGGCTGCTCCCTGGCCCTTCTGTCTGCCTTCTCTTGGGTTTGGTCAGGCCACGGGCAGTGAACGCTTGACAAGAGCCTCGCAGATGCTGGGAGAATGGAGCATGTGCTCCGGACCCTCCCTCTTTCACTGTCCATTCTCTTGGCCCTTCCTCTCCCTCCCCTGCCATTTCACTTTGCCCAGGAGTACGAAACCGAGAGCCGTCCTTGGCCCTGCCCTGGCGTGGCCTCCACTTCCTGCCTGGGGTTCCCTGGACATGAGTGTGCAGTGCCTGGAGCTGACACACAAGCCCTTCTTCCCTGGGGGACACACTCCACAAAGCCCCTTCAAAAGCACTGCATAGATAGGGTGATCAATTCAGTAATGCACCCTGGCATCAGCATTCCCTCCCCCGCAGGCCTGTGCCCCTGCTCCCTGGGATCACTGCCCAGACAAGGCCTGCAGGCCAACCTGTGCCAGGCTTTGTCCTCTCGGGTCAGCTGTCTGCCTCGAGGCTAGACTGAGGGAGCCCTGTCGTACAGGTGTGCGGGACAGAGTGGGGACCTGGGCTTTGTGGGTATGTCAGAAAGCACCATGGGAGGACCAAGTGGTTTAACCACGTTAGCACTGGGCTGCAAGGACTGGTGAGCATGGTCAGACCCTTCAGATGAGTTTGCTCCCACGTCCCTGTGTTCCGAAGCAGAGAGAACAGTCCTGAGGACTGCTATAGGACACTGGTTTCCAAGGTACAGAGAAAGTTCAGGAAAGCAGAGAGAACAGTCCTGAGGACTGCTATAGGACACTGGTTTCCAAGGTACAGAGAAAGTTCAGGAAAGTGTCACCCCTCTCTTTACTCATTGTCCTGAAATTCAGAGCAACACTGTGAAACAGCACGCACATCTCTGGCAGCAGCTCTCTGAGGGACTCCTGGGGCAAGTCCAGGGAGGACTCACATAACTCGTTGCATTGATAAGACGAAGAACTTCACACGGGTGCAACATGGTTTACTAACCTACAGACTTTATTTGGATTTCACCAGTTTTTTCACTATCATTTTTATGTGTTTGTTTCAGAATCTGATCTAGAATACCACATTGCATTTAGTCACTGAGTCTCCATCTTCTATTTGTGATAGTTTCTCAGTCTTGTTTTTCACGACTTAGAACTTTTGAATAGTATGTTTACTAATTTTTAAAAAACTAAGCCGACTGTTACCAGGTTGGTTGTTTTGTTTATGGGACTGTGCGGACACAGTGATGATTTTGGTCATTCTGGTACACGAGACCTGGCCGTACAGCCGGCAAGGACATCTGCAGTTCTCGAAGTGGTTGCGCAATTGTCAAAGGCCTTCAAAACCGGCTTGACGGTCATTGATTTCCTTTGTGTGACTGCTCCCCTGCACACTTCTGTTGCTGCTGTGGGAAGGGGCCTTTGTGAAAATAGCAGAAGGAAGCATTTGGAGGTGGTTGTCCTGAATGCTGTGTTTCTGCAGAAACGGCATCTTTAGTCCCCCCAGGTCCAGTGTGGGGACATGGCTTTGTCCTCTTGGCACCTGGCTGGGGTGGCTCAGCACCTCCTCAGGGAGTGCCTTCCTGGCTCATGCTCCCTCCAGCAGATGTCACACTCTGATAGTGGTGGCTCCAGGCCAATCTGGGCTGGCTGTGAAGGTTCCTTTTGGCTCTCCCCCACCCTCTTCCCTGCACAGGGCCCACCCATGCGCCCTGTGTAGACGTAGCCCCCTGGCACTTACTAAAACAAGCTCCTTGGATTGCAAATGCCAAGTGCTCTGGACAAGTCCCTCAGGACTTGTACATGCCCTTCGGAGGTTCCCCAGAAAGGCCGGGGAAGTCTAAGGGAGGGAGACAGGAGGATGGCCAATTAACAGGGGCCCGCTGTGACCATGTAAGCGCAATTCAGAGTCCAGGCCCTTCCTGGTTTTCCTGGGGTGTGGGCTGAGAAGGTTTCCCACATAACAGGAAAAGCTTCTGGTGCTGTGATCTTTTCATTTAAACTCAAGTTTTCTGGATGGAATATCTTGGGCTCATATTTCCTTTCTTTGCATCTGAAATAGATTTCTCCATTTCCTTTTGGAGGAAGTATCGCTGTCAATGCTAATGGTGATCTAATTTTCTTTCCCTTTTATTTTATGTCCTGTTCGTGCCTTTTTTGTCTCGTTGACCAAAGAAATTATTTGTTTGTCTTTAAAGTTCAATTTCTTGGCATTGGTCATTCTGGGGTGATATTCTCAGGTGCACACCGTGCTCTGTCAATATGTAGCTCCACATCTTTTTCTATGTTTCAGGAAAGTTTTCTGAACTTACAGATTTCAGAATTTGTTCTTTTCCTTTACTTTCCCCCCCCCTTCAGGTGCTCATATTATCTCTATGCTGACCCTTTTTTCGCTTGCTTGTGACTTTTAGAAAAATCCTTTTAATCTCTTCATATCCTTATGGTTTAGTAAACATTCCTCTTATTTCTCTTAAGACATTAATTGTTGTGTTATTTGCTCTTATGCTCCATACTAGAGGCCCAGTGCACGAAAATTAGTGCATTCAGGGAAGGAGGGGTCCCTCAGCCCAGCCTGCACCCTCTCACAGTCTGGGAGCCCTCAGGGGATGTCTGACTGATGGCGTAGGCCCGCTCCCTAAGCTGCAATCTGGCCTCCCTCTGTGGAGGCGACCAGTGGACTGATCAGGGCACTGCGCCAGGGGCTAGTGGCTGGCCCCGCCCCCCATCGCCATCTCCTCCCTCTGCCTGCTGGCACACGCCTTGGCTGGCCTGGCGCCGCTTGCTAGCAGGCCCCACCCCCTGCCAACCGGTTGTTCTGCCATTCGGTCAATTTGCATACTATGCTTTTATTATATAGGACTAGAGGCCCGATGCATGAAATTTGTGCAAGGGGCTTGGCCCTCGAAGTCCCGCTTTGTCTGGAAGGTCATCTGGAAGGTTGTTCGGTTGTCTGGTCTAATTAGCATATTACGCTTTTATTATTATAGACTAGAGGCCCAGTGCACGAAATTCGTGCATGGAGGGGGGTTGTCCCTCAGCCCAGCCTGTACCGTCTCCAATCTGGGACCCCTCAAGGGATGTCCGACTGCCCGTTTAGGCCCGATCCCTGGGATCGGGCCTAAACGGGCAGTCGGACATCCCTCTCACAATCCAGGACTGCTGGCTCCCAACTGCTTGCCTGCCTGCCTTCCTGATTGCCCCTAACCGCTTCTGTCTGCCAGCCTGATCACCCCCTAACCACTCTGCTGCCAGCCTGTTTGCCCCCAACTTCCCTCCTCTGCCGGCCTGGTCACCCCTAACTGCCCTCTCCTGCAGGGTTGATCACCTCCAACTGCCCTCCCTTGCAGGCCAGGTGCCTCCCAACTGCCCTCTCCTGCTGGCCATCTTGTGGTGGCCATCTTGTGTCCCATGGGGGCAGGATCTTTGACCACATGGGGGCAGCTATATTGTGTGTTGCAGTGATGATCAATCTGCATATTACTTTTTTATTAGATAGGATAGAGGCCTGGTACAGGGGTGGGGGCCAGCTGGTTTTCCCTGAAGGGTGTCCCTGATCAGGGTGGGGTACCCTTGGGGCGTGGGGCGGCCTGAGCAAGGGGCCTGTGGTGGTTTGCAGGCCGGCCACGCCCCCTGGCAACGCAAGCAGAGGCCCTGGTATCTGGAATTTATTTTCCTTCTACAATTGAAACTTTGTAGCCTGGAGCAGAGCCAAGCCTGGGGCTCCCTCCGAGGCCCACAGCCATTTGTGTTGGGGTTATAATTGAAACTTTGTTGCCTTAAACGGGTGGGCCTGGCCAGGGTGTGTGGAAAGCTTTGCTTCCTCTGTTGCCGGCAGCAACCCTGGCCTGCTCTCTCAAGCTCCATTCTGCCGCCATTTGTTTGAATTTGTTTACCTTCTATAATTGAAACTTTGTAGCTTGAGTGGAGGCTTAGGCCTGGCCAGGGCAGGCGGAAAGCTTGGCTTCCTCTGTTACCTAGGAAACCTTGCTCTCTGTGGCTGTAGCCATCTTGGTTTGGGTTAATTTGCATACTCGCTCTGATTGGCTGGTGGGCGTGGTTTGTGGGCGTGGATTGTGGGTGTGTCGGAGGTATGGTCAATTTGCATATTTGTCTATTATTATAGATGGCTTAGCCTTCATTTCTCAGATGGTATTTTTCATTTTGAATTCTTTCGTGAGTCCTCTTTTATTGATTTCAGAGAGGAAGGGAGAGGGAGAGAGAGATAGAAACATTAATGATGAGAGAGAGTCATTGATTGGCTGCCTCCTGCACTGGGATCGAGCCTGCAACCCAGGCATGTGCCCTGACCAGGAATTGAACCCTGACTTCCTGGTTCTTAGGTCGATGCTCAACCACTGAGCGTTGCCGGCCGAGCTTGAGTCCTCTTTTTTCTGGGTTTCTCCAGTTTTCTTCACACTTTCCCCTCCCCTCACACAGTGGCTGACACTGGGTAGGGGTTGTGGCCATGGTGGTTTTCCCTATTTGGAGGCTGGGGGCGTAAGTTTGTTGTAAGTTTATCCATGTGTTTTTGGTTTTGCTATCTTATTGTCAAATTATTTTTGTGTAGGATTTAAAGAGATTCAAAACCTTTGCCATGCTGCTATCTTCCCTTTAAAACCTTGTTGACATTAGCAGTGTTCCTAAAAGCCATTCCCATGCTAGGATGGCTGCAGTAATTTAGCTATAACCAGGAGTGACTGTGAGTCACATAAATGCATCCTCAATGCAACTTCCCCCAATGCCTCTGACCATCCAGCACAGGCCTGTGAGAGAGGCAAGTTGGAATGGTCTCTAATGCGTATTGGTTACAATAGTCGACTATTGCAAATTTTACAAAAATACATGACCCTGTGAACACATTGCTAAGGCTCCTCTTGAGGCCTTGGAAAGGGCAATTGTTCGCCATTTTGGTAAAGATTAAGTAAACCAGAGTGTATCCATTATCTTTTTAAATTAAAAATATTTTTTCATAATAATAAGTGTGCATTGTAGAAAATTTAGATAAAATAAGAAAATAAAAACATCATATTTCTACCACCCAGAGGTTATCACTGTTTAATACATTGGGATATGTCCTTTCAGATTTTGAAATATTTTGACAACAGTTAAAACAGCACATAAATTATCAAAGTAAAAAGAACTCAGTATAGGTTGTATCTACAATGATATTGAGATGTAAAGTTATGTATACATTAATATGTGTTAAAATGAAATATACCAAAAATGTTAATAGGACTTATTTGTGGATGATAGGATTAGGATGCTTGCTATTTTCTTATTTTCTGTATTTCCTACAACAAACATGCAGACTTTTATAACCAGAAAAAAATGAATCATATTTAAAAGTAATTATAGTTATTTCAAAAGTGAGGTGTGATTGTGAGCGTATGTAAATTCGAATAAACAGCTTATTTTGTGTCCAATGATTATGTAGTTGCATTATGTTGCTTGGGGTTTTCCTCCCTCAAAAAAATAAAAAAATCAAATCAGATTGTGATTTTGTTTCCTGACATTAACACGTGGGCATTACAGGAGCATGTATGTCACATGGTTAATTCATTGGCAGAAGGATTATGCCATCAGGGGAATAAATTTGAAATTCTCAAGGTACTTTGCTCCAGTAATCAGGACTTAATTTATCTCTAAGCTGAAAGAGGGGATTGAATTCTTTAACAATGGCCAGAAAATGCTTTTAGGAGGATTTCCTTCCTATTAAAACAATTCTTAAAGTTGCAGTAAAGACTGTGAGCTGCCCAGGCCGGTGAAGACTGCAGAGGGCTTGATAGGACAGTTTCCTTCAAGGCCACAGAAAATATATCGCAGGATAGAAAATGGAGGAAAAATCATTGGGAAGAGGAAAAGGTTGAGCAAGGGGCAGTCAACGCTACTGATGACATATTGGCTAGTTTTCCTGGCCTAGTTACTTTTGAAGACTTTGATTTCCCAAGCAAATGTCACTTGGTGATAAGACTTCACCACTGGCCACCAGAGTGACCCCTAAACAATCTGAGAAGTCTAAGCCTTAAATTTAAATCAGATTCATACAGCCCAGGTGGTGTGGTTCAGTGGTTGAGCATCAGCCCAGGCACCAAGAGGTTGCTGGCTTGATTCCCGGTCAGGGCACATAACCGGGTTGTGGCTCGATCTCCAGTAGGGGGCGAGCAGGAGGCAGCCAATCGATGTTTCTCTCTCATTGATGTTTCCATCTCTCCCTCTCCCTTCCTCTCTCTCTAAAATCAATAAACACATATTTAAAAAAATCAGATTCATGCAAGTTAATTGTATTTCAACAATTTGATTTAACTGCAAGTTCTATGTTTGAAATGTAAGAGTTTCCTTAGTTTTTTAGTGATGTAAATTGGAAGGGCTTGTACTTATCAGGTGGTCCAGCTCCTGAAGGCTTGAACGCTTCCAAGGAGAACACCTAGACCCCCCCCCCCACACACACTTTCTTTGGGGCTGCCTGAAATATCAGGACGTTCCTCTGGGCTCATGCCATTTTACTTTTGGAACATGATGGTGAAATTGCCATCCCCATTCTACTGCCCAAAGAAGAGGACCCCACTTCTCAGGAAAAATGGACACTTCCTCTCCTGCCCAAGGAAGCCAGTAGGAGCCACAGTCCAGCAATAGCAGCTTAGCTAGGGGTCCTCTGAACTCCTCTCCTCTGCTTCTGGGGAGGCTAAGGGGATCAGGGGCCTTTCTGGTTTCTCCTAGGTGACTATTACCAATGTCTGGATCCAGATCCACTCAGAGGAAAAAGAATCTACTCATGATTCCATGTTCAGAACTCAAAGGTGCATCTTTTTAAACATTGTTGACGCTATTACAGATGTCAACCCATCCCCCCTTCTACCCATATCCACCCATCCCACACTCCCTCACCCCCCGCCACAATCACCACACTGCTGTCTGTGTCACCTTCTTTCATCTAATCCAGTGATGACACGCGTGTCAGCACTGACACGTCTAGCCATTTCTGATGACACGTGGCCGCAGAGGCGGCCGCATGCCGAGGATGAAACATTTGCTGCTCCTGAGGATGAAACATTTGCGAAATAATGTTTTTTCCTCAAAGTGACACACTACCTGAGTTATGCTCAGTTTTTTGGCGAAGTTTGACACACCAAGCTCAAAAGGTTGCCCATCACTGATCTAATCCCTCCCATGCCCCTCCACTCTGACCTCTGTCAGTTTGTTTCATGCATTGGTGCTTCTGGCTCTATTTTGTTCATCAGTTTATTTTGTTCATTATCTATAATAATAAAATCATAATATGCTAATTAGACCAGATGTCCTTCCGAATGACCTTCTGGACGAAGCTGGGGCTGCAAGGGAAGCTGGGGTCCTGGGTGCCTGCTGGCAGCTGGAAGGAAGCCTGGGTCCTGGGTGCCAGAGGGAAGCTGGTGCTGGCAGCCGGGGGAAGGAAGGCCTATTCTTGCATGAATTTCATGCATCGGGCCTTTAGTATTCCACATAATAAGAGAGATCATATGGTATTTGTCTTTCTTGGTCTGGTTTATTTCACTTAGTATAATAATCTCCAGGTCCATCCATGCTGTTGCAAAAAGTAAGAGTTCCTTCTAAAAGGGCCATCTTTACTCAGACCAAGACAGTGGACAATGACAGCTTTGACCTAGGAGAAAGCCACAGCTTGGACACCAACAAGTAGTATGCATGGTTCTTTTCACCTGTTAACTATATGAAAGAAATTGTAAGCAGTGTATCTCATAAATGAACCATCGACTTAATTATTTTTTAACAGTTTGCTTGACACTCTTGAGTACAATCTACCTCTTTTAGATCAGTGGGGAAAACTTCGTGGACGAGAAGGGAGTGTTCACACATTATGAGCACTGAAATATCAAATAATTTCTGTGCCAATCTCACCACATCCTCTGGTATCCTAGGGTCTGATCACATGTAGGAGACTTCCTGGTGGTAAGAGTCTTTACATTCCTTGTAACATGATCCTGGTTGCTTTGTAAGGGCGGTTGTGTGGCTGAAATATCATGCCCTGTGGGGCTACAATGTCGTGTGTTTGAATAATGTGTGATCTTAGGCAAGTTTCTTAGCCCCTCTGAGCCTTAATGCATCATCCTTAAAAAGAGGATGACAAGATAGAGTTACATTGTATAATTTTTGTAAATATGAGAGAGAGAGAGAGAGGGAGAGAGAGAGAGAGATCAACTTAAATAGTGCCGGTCATTTGATCGGCACTCCACCTAAATAACACATACCCCAGAGAGATACCCCCCCCCCCCTTTCCCCTTGGTTATTCTCACTTCCATGTTACTGCTAAGTATGAGTCCAACAGTCTCAGATAAGTGAAATATACTGAGCGAATTCCTCTCCACGGTTAGGCTTATTGAAAAAAGGTATATCAGCCTTCCACAGTGGCTTCCCAAGGGATATTCACGGGCAGTTTTGACCATGGGAATGTTTCACTTTACTCAACGTTTTTGCAACCCCATCATGGCCACTTTTCAGTTTATAGTTGTCAGGTTTGGGTACTGACGTGAGATTTAGGCTGAACACCAAACCTGAAACCAAACTTGCATGCATTTCTAAAATAATAATTTACCTTCAGAATCTAAGGTAGAAAGCAGTGAAAGGCAGAGATCACGCGGATGAATGTGCAAGCCACCCAGAAAGTGTGTCACAAACCTTTCAATACCTGACCACATAGTCTTCAAATATATGCCAGATACATGTTGTTTTGTTTTTTACCTTTTAAATTACCCGTGAAATTAAGATGTTCTATGATCACAGTATCTTCCAATGGCTATTGACCGGGTGGCACTCACTGGCTTTGCAGCCATAGCTGACCTGTACTTTTTTATTTTGTTTTATTATTTGTTTTAATTTAATTTTATTGTTTAAATCTTTATTGTTGAGAGCATTACAGATGTCCTCTCTTTTTCCCCATTGCCCCCCGTAGGATCCCTTGTCACGTCCCTCGTGTTTCAAGGTTCCCATTCAGGTCCGGTTTCTGGAGAAGGCCGAAATCAAAATGAAGAGAAGCTAGAAAAGAATCAATTTGGGAAAATGTGGGGCCAGGCGGGAGCCCACCTCTAGTGGGAGGACTACTCCGCTCTGGCCTTTGCTATCCCTTTTATTGGAGTTCTGAGATACACCCATTGCCCTTAGGCAGGTAATTCCAGTAACAGACAGATTACCTTATCAATAAGGATTTACATGATTATTTGGTGGGGAAGTTGCCTCAGTTACCATTGTCTCAATTAGATAGGGAGTGGTTTGCTCTGACCTTTAGCTTCAAGGTTGACCAGCCTTCCCGGGTTCCCTTTTCACATAACTACCAAGTGACAATGTTCGGTTTCCGGCATCCCCCCCTCACCCAGTTCTCGCCCTGCCCTAGACCTTCACCACCCTATTGTCTGTGTCCATAGGTAATGCATATATCTATGCAAGATCTTTGGTTAATCTTTTCCCACTCCCTTTCCCCCCTTCCCTCTGAGATTCATCAGTCTGTTCCATGTTTCCATGCCTCTGATTCTATTTTATTCATTAGTGTGTTTTTTCCCATTAGATTTCTTGTTCACTTATTTTGATTTTTAGATTCCATTGTTGATAGATATATATTATTGCCATTTTATTGTTCATATTTTTCTCCTCCTCCTCCTCCTCTTCCTCTTCCTCCTCCTCCTTTTTCTTCCTTTTCTTAAAGAATACCCTTCAACATTTTATGTAATACTGGTGTGGTGGTGATGAACTCCTTAGCTTTTTTATTTTCTGTGAAGCTCTTTATCTGCCCTTCAATTCTAAATGATAGCTTTGCTGGGTAATCTTAGTTGTAGGTCCTTGCTATTCATTGATGTGATAACAGTGACTATCTCTGGGGGAGCTGGCATTCAAGGTGGTGTGGGTCAAGGTGGGCATTTCTTTTCATTTGCATTGTTCGACATTGTGATAATGAAGATATGTGCATACATTACTGATATCATTTTAAGTAATTTAAAATAACAAGGAAGGTGAGAAAAGAAAAAAATGTTTTGGAAGTACAAAAATATTTGATTTTAATTTTTCTTCTCCTCCTTGCTAATTCTTTATCCTTATCATTCTCTATCAATGTGTGCAGAATATCACGAACTTGACATGGCCCTTCAGAGTTTCCTCTCTCTATAGAATGTCTTGTCGCTGTCTGTCAGTGGTAGCCAGCCTACGACACGGAGTCACACTCTTCTTCTTCTTTTTTTTTTTAATATATTTTATTGATTTTTACAGAGAGGAAGGGAGAGGGATAGAGAGCTAGACACATCGATGAGAGAGAAACATAGACCAGCTGCCTCCTGCACCACCCCCCACTGGGGATGTGCCCGCAACCAAGGTACATGACCTTGACTGGAATCAAACCTGGGACCCTTCAGTCCGCAGGCCGACGCTCCATCCACTGAGCCAAACCGATTAGGGCTGGAGTCACACTCTCGAGCAGTTTTTCCAACAATGAATTGAGGCTGGCCTCCAACTGCCAGGTCAGAAAAGGCGTTGCAGCTTCCATTTGACTCTCTTGGCTTGCTCGCGTTGGGGGAAGCCAGTACTATATCATGAGAACACTCAAGCGGCCCTGCGGAGACGAAGAAAGGTTAAGAAACTTGCGCCCTCCAGCCCCTCATGAGAGACTCTGAACCAGACCTGAGCTGCTTGTAAATTCCTGACCCACAGAAATTCTGAGAAATAATGACTATTGCTGTCTTAAACTGTTAAGTTGAAGGGTAATCTGATACAGCAGTAGATAACGAATGTGCTGCTTTTCTTTTTGTTCAGAATATCCTTTCCAGTCCATAGCTTGGGTATTCACTCCACCACCCTCCTTTCATAGGCATCTAGTGATTTTAGCAGTCTTTGAGCTCTCCCTTCTCACAGTCAGCATCCAATATCTGTCTTAATTTATCTTTATTTGATGTTGGCTCAGTCTGCCAACCTCTTCTCTGTACCCACCTGCCCCTTTCTCTTTCCACCCTCTGTGACACTCCCCCAACCTTGGCCTGCCCCCTCGGATGAGGAGGTAAGCGGCCGGATGAACATGCTGTGGTCTTCCCAAGCCTCCCCCTTGGGCACTGTTGCGGCTGTGACATGTTTGTGGTCAACCCTGGTGTAATTTTGTAGTTTGTAGGGTAAGAGGTTCCGAGGAGGATGCAACCTTTTTTTTGTCTTCAGATCCCCATTGCCTTTTTCTTTTCTAAGGGATGAACCAGCCTGGTGGGAACATTATCCTGGTACAAAGGTCCAGACCAGCTTTGAGGAAGGGCAGGAGCAGTCTGGGAATTTCATGGCCAGGTATTGTCTGAGAGCTTTATGGATCAGCTCACTGGGTACTTTTGGGCCAGGTATTGTCTGAGTGTTTTATGGATCAGCCTCCACCCCCATGGGTTAGCACAGCCATAGAAATAAAGCCTTTTCAAACCTGGTTTGCTTCCAAGATGCCATCTGGCAGTAAAATGGCTGCCCCACGCATGATGAGAGAAGTGGGCTGGTTTCTGGGAGGGGGTCCTCCTTTGTGCTCCCTGGGCTCTTGTCCTACCACTCCTGGAGCTCCTGGTCTACACTAGAGCGTCCCTGCATGTTTTGAAGGTAAGGGCAGACCCTGCCCTCCATGGGCCGGTCCACCCAGTCCCAGGGCCCAGGCAGGCGTCAGAGACCCTGCTTCTAGGGCCCTGCTCCAGGCTGAGCGTCCCCACACCTCCAGGGCCCTCACTGTCCAATCTCACCTCCGCATGCCTGATGCCAGCAGGTCTTTCTCACTCTCTAGTTGTAAACCTCCCCCTGGGAATGAGAAAAGAGGCAGGTGACCGTGATTCGTGCTCTGGTCTACACAGGAGGGCCATGAAATTCCCAGACTGCCTTGCCCCTGCGGAAAGGAAGATCACAAGAGGGTTAAACACTTTATTTAGATGGCTTTGCTGGTTCTGGAGAATTAATGGAAGATAAGCTAAAAGTTCCTTTATAAGAGTATTAAAGGATAATTATGATGGAGTAAGTGCAGAGGGTCAAAAGGCATTATGATGAACAGACTTACAGCACAGAGCTGGGAAAATAGGCTAAAATACATTCAGTAATGCAGTACCAAACATTTCCCCCACAAAATCCACTAGATGTGAAAATCCATGTCTCTCTCTCTCAGCCTTTTTAAAATTTTAATTAAATGATTAGTAATACAATCCCTGGTTAGGTCATCTGTGAACTTACAATTATAAATTGATCCCGGGAATTTAGAGTTTGAGGCAGATCCAAATAGGTGATCTTTTAATAGCAACAAAATAAGAAAAAAGACTTTGTAGAAAATCTTTTAAATCAGATTAGACAGAAAGTGGATAAATCTGATTACAGTCCTACTAAAGACAGTATTTGGGCAATATTTGGTCTAAAACAATAGTATTAATTCTTCTTTAACAATTATTATCTAGAAAAAAATCAATAATTAATGGGAACACAATATTAACCCACAGTGTGGCGCATAACACAGGAGGAAGAAAGAATTGAAGCCATGGGCGCTGCCTGATCCATGGTCAGTGGAAGGTGTCCAAGTTCCTCAAGTTTTGGGTTAGATTTTACCATGATTTGGCCTTTTTAGAATGTAACAGCTTTCTTTTAAATATATATTTTTATTGCTAATAGTGTTACAGATGTCCCCCATTTTCCCTTGATTTGCCCCCTCCACCCAACCTCTGCCCCACCCCAGGCCTTTACCACACTATTGTCTGTGTCCACAGGCTATGCATATATGCATATGAGTTCTTCAGTTAATCTCTCCCCATCTTCCCCACTCCCCTTCCCTCTGAGATCTGTCAGTCTGTTCCATGCTTTTATGTCTCTGGATCTATTTTGTTCATTATATTCCACATATAAGTGAGGTTCTGTGATATTTGTCTTTCTCTGACTGCCTTATTTCTCTTAACATAATACTCTCCAGGTCCATCAGTGCTGTTGCAAAGGGTAAGAGATTCTTCTTCTTCTTCTTCTTCTTCTTCTTCTTCTTCTTCTTCTTCTTCTTCTTCTTCTTCTTTTCTTCTTCTTCTTTTTTACAGCAGCGTAGTATTCCAGTGTATAAATGTACCACAGCTTTTTTATCCATTCACTTACTGATGGACACTTAGGCTGTTTCCAGATCTTAACGATTGTAAATAACACTGCTATGAATATAGGGGTACATATATTCTTTCAATGTGATGTTTCTGGATTCTTAGGATATATTCCCCAAAGTGGAATTGCTGGGTCAGACAACATTTCCACTTTTAATTTTTTGAGTAAACTCCAAACTGTTTTTCATAGTGGCTGCACCAGTCTTCATTCCCACCAGCAGTGTACTAGTATTCCCTTTATTCCACAAGTGTCTGGAATTTTACTGCCTACGTTTTCTTCTAGGAGTTTTATAGACTTGAATCTTAAATTTAAGTCTTTAATCCATTTTGAATTTATTCTTGTGTATGGTGTAAGAAGGTGGTCTAGTTTTATTTTATTTTTTTATGTATCTGTCAAATTTTCCCAACACGGTTTATTGAATAAACTGTCTTTACCCCATTGTATGTTCTTGCCTCATTTGTCCAATATTAATTGATCATACAGTCATGGGTTTATTTGTGAGCTCTTTATTAAGTACCATTCACCTATAGGTCTGCTTTTATGCCAGTGCCATGCTGTTTTGATTACTATGGCATGTAGAATAATTTGATATCAAGTAGCATGGCTCCCTCAACTTTGTTTTTCTTTCTTAAGATTGCTGTGGCTATTAGAAATCTTTTGTGGTTCCATATTAATTTTTGGATTATTTGTTCTAGTTCTGTGAAATATGCCATTGGTATTTTAATGGGAACGGTGTTGAATCTATAAATTGCTTTGGGTGGTATGTTAATTATTTTTCTTTGTGAGCGTAGTATATGCTTTCATTTATTTGTATCTTTTTCAATTTTGTTCTTCAGTATCTTATAATATCTCAAATACAGGTCTTTACCTCTTTGGTTAAATTTATGCTTATGGATTTTTTAAAAATTGTAAATGGTGTTGTTATTTTTTCTTTATGATAGTTCATTATTGGTGTATAAAAATGCAACTGATTTTTGGACATTTATCTTGTGTTCTGCTACTTTACTGAATTTATTTATCAGCTCTAGTAGCATTTTGGGGAAGAATCTTTAGGGTTCTCTATATATAGTATTATGTCACCTGAAAATAGTGACAGTTTTCTCTTCCTTTCCAAGTGAATGCCTTTTCATTCACCTTCTTGTCTGATTGCTCTGCCTAGGACTTCGAGCACCATGTTGAATAAGAGTGGTGTAAGTGGACATCCTGTCTTTTTCCTGGTGTTAAGGAAATTTTAGTTATTTTCCCATTGCGTATGATGTTAGCGGCAGTTTTGTCACATATGGTCTTTATTATGCTTATATGTTCCCTGTATTTCCACTTTCTGAGAGCTTTTATCATAAATGGGTGCTAGATTTTCTCAAAAGCTTTTTCTGCATGTATTAATTTGATCAAATGATTTGTATTATTCATTTGGTTTATCTGGTGTATCACATTAATTGATTTGCGTATATTGTACCTACCTTGCATTCCAGGAATAAATCTTACTTGATCATGGTGTATAATTTTTTAAAATGTATTGTTGGATTCAATTTGTTAAGGATTTATGCACCTATGTTCATCAGGGATATTAGCCTATAATTTTCTTTGTAATGTCTTTATTTTGTTTTGGAATTAGGGTAGTGCTGGCCTCATAAAATGAGCTTCTGAGTCGTCCCTCTTCTTGAATTTGTGGAATAATTTGAAATGGATACATGTTAGTACTTTGAATATTTGGTAAAATTCACCTATAAAGCCAACTTCTATTTGTTGAAAGTTTTTGTTTACTGCTTTGATTTCATTAGTTGTAATCAGTCTGTTCAGATTTTCTATCTTGTTGATTCAATTTCAGAGGTTGTATGTTCTTTGAGATGGTCCAATTTAATAACCTATAGATGTTAGTAATATTTTGATAGTACTTTGTATTTCTATGGTGTCACTTGTTCCTTCTGCTCTTAGATTTATAAATTTATTTATTTGGGTCCCCTCTTTTTTATGATGAGTCTGGTAAGATATTATCAGTCTTGTTAACCTTTTAAAGAACAAGTTCTTGTTTCATTGATATTTTGTATTTTTTAAGACTTTTATTTATTTCTGCTCTGATTATTATTATTTCTGTCTACTCACTTTGGACTTTGTTGTGTGTTTTTTTTCTAGTTCTTTTAAGTGTAATGTTAGATTGTTTCTTTGTGATTGTCCTTGTTTTTTGAGGTAGGCTTTTAAAGCTATGAATTTCCTTCTTAGGACTGCTTTCTCTGTGTCTCATAGATTATAAGTTGTTGTACGTTCATTTTCATTTGTTTCAATGTAATTTTTTATTTATCCCTTGACTTTATTGTTAAACAATTTATTGTTTAGTAACACATTATTTAGCTTTCATGTATTTGTGTGTTTTCCAGTTTTTTTCTTGCAATTAATTTTTAATTTCATACCTTTGTAGTCAGAGAAAATGCTTGACATGGTTTGAATCTTTTTAAATTTACTGAGAATTATTTCTTTAAAAATTGATTATAAGAGAGAGAGAGAGATGTTGATTTGTTGTTCCACCCATTCATGCATTTATTGGTTGACTCCTATAAGTGTCCTGACCAAGGATCAAATTCATAACCTTGGAGGTGGGTAATGTTCTAACCCACAGAGCTACCCAGCCAAGGTGAGACTTGAAATGAAATTATATTTACTTTCTTGTAAATTTTTTTTTGCTTTCCTGAAGTTAATTATTGCCTTCTTTTTATTTGCTTTGTTTTCTGAGAATCTCACTAATTCTTTTTATCACTCTCTGACAGTTCATCACAGTATTCTTATGCTGTCAAGAACATCAGATAATCTTTCTGATCCATTGATCTATTTTCCCTATAAATATTTCTCTTGGAGCCCTCCAACCTTCTTCCCAGCCTGAGCTTTGCACAGATATTTTAGGACATTTCTTTCAATATCCCAAGAGTTCCTTCAGCTCCTCTTTTGTGGGAACCCTGTTTCCTGGTTCCCATATTTTCCTCTTTCTTGGTCAGTGGTTTTCATTTTAGTGAAGCATTCCTTGCAGTTGCTTCCTCCAAATGATGATATACATTTTTTTTGAGATTTTATAAGTCTGAAAATATCCTTCTTTTGACATTGCACATCACTTTAAAATTTTTTGTCAGCTTAGATTGGTATAAAATTTTAGATCGAAAGTACTTTTCCCTTGGAATTATAAAAGCAAGACTCCCATGTCTCATACAATGTGTTGCAACGTCCTTTCTGTTTTTTTTTTTTTGTTTTTTTTTACTCTTGGCATTTGACTTTTTCTCTCTGAATACTTTTGGGATCTTTTCTTTGTCCCTAGTATCCTATAATTTCTCAATACAATGCCTTGATGGTGGTCTTTTGCTAATTTATATTCCTGGGTTTCTGGTAGGCCTTTTGATTGAGAGACAAGATTTTCTCTTCTGGAACATATTCTTGGGTGCTATGTTTTATTTTATTTTTTTTCTGTACTCTCTTTTTAGAACTCATATTACCCATGTGTTGTATCCCTGAAGTGGTTTTCTAATTATTTTTTTTAATTTTTTTTTGGTTTTCTAATTATTTTTAAACTTATGTCTCATGTTGTTCATCTCCTTGCCTCTCTCCAACTGCCTTCTGGAAGATGTTTTTATCTTTATCTTTAATTCCTGCTACTGAATTATTTTTGTTTTGGCTATTACATTTTTAGTTTCAAAGAGGCCATTTTTACTTTTTAATTTTCTTTAAAATAAAACTCTGTTCTGGTTTCATAGTACATCATCTCTCATCTCTTTGAGAATATTAATTATAGTTATTTTAAAGTTTTCTGTTCTATGCTTTCTCTATATATCCACTGGATTTTCTGTTTTTGTCTCTGACTCCAACATTAAGGCTTTCCTCAGCTATCTTTTCATACTTAAGCATGAGTAACTTATAATGAAGTTCTTTGTGGGTGTGGTGGGATGTGTTAGTGTATGAGAGAGTGTGAGTATGAATGTGTGTGCGTGAGAAGAGAGTGTGTTTGCATTTATGTGTGATAGTGGTGCTTGTTGGCTGGTGGGTTTCCCTGTAGGTAATTAGACTGCTAGCTATTGACCTGGGCCTGTACGTTTTCGTAAGTTTTTTCTCACAGCTTCCACTTTCTGTCTGATGCCTCAGCCCTGCCTTCACTGGGCTTCTTATCTCCACCTGGCATCAATTTCCCAGCTTCCAGCGGGTAGGGAAAGTGGTCCTGTGGTTTCCAGAGCATCTACTAGTTCCTCAACAGACTTCCCTCCCTTTTAGCTCCAGGTCTCATCCTACTCACCCTGTACTTGGGGTCTTGGATTTTTGAAGCTTTCTGGATCCTGGTGGCACACAACAGCTCATATGTCCTTGGTGTTCCCTGAATAGCACTTGGGCCTTTTCTGATCTGCTCCTTGAGTACCAGTCCCCTGTTTACTGTCTCTCTGAATTTTTGTTGACCTTCCCTGTCCACTGTTATCTTCCATCCCATTCACCTTTGTGGGTTTATATTCACTACAGCTGGAAAGGGCATGCAGTTCACCTCTGGAGGAGCCACAGCAGCAGAACAATGTGGGCTTCTTGGCACGTGGGTAACTAGTCCAGGAAGAAAGGAGCAGGTTGTAGATGAGGTGTGTGTATGGGTGGTGGGGGTGGGTGGGTGCAAGCCTTGCAGCGAAGGAGAGACCTCTACAGTACCATTTAATCATTGGGTAGCAGGGCACATCTGTCACCACTGCTCAATAGGGAGAGCAGGCTTGCAGCCCTGGTATAAAGCAATATGTTCTGGGCCTTTTAATCACTTGAAAAATACCTATTTTGCAGAGGATTCTTTCAGTGTTTATTGCAAATCCTTCTATTTTATTACAGAAATTCCAGGCTAATCCTTCAGTGAGGGCAACTTTCTATTAACACACAGCTGTTAAGTGGGGGGAAAAGAGGAGAGAAACCAAGCCAGTCTCCAAATAATCACGTGTTGATCCTGTGAACACAACACTGTCAGGCAGAGGAAAGCTTTTAGAGTTTTGAATAGCGCTCTTTTGAAAGGCAAAACACACTTGCAACCTACATAATTTTATTAACTAATATTTTCCCAATAAATTTAATTCAAAAGAAAGAAAGAGCCCAGCCGGTGTGGCTCAGTGGTTGAGCATCAATCTAAGGACCAGGAGGTCACGGTTGGATTCCTGGCCAGAGCATATGCTGAGGTTTCGGGCTTGATTCCCAGTGTGGGGCATGCAGAAGGCAGCAGATTAATGATTCTCTATCATCGTTGATGTTTCTATCTCTCTCCTTCTCCCTTACTCTCTGAAATAAAAAAAAATATATTTTTAAAAAAGAAAGGCAAACAGAAATTCGAGGGCCTGATTTTACAAGGATAACCAGAGGCATTCGGAATATCCTCTTTTAAGGATGGGATGTGACCCTCGGCCCATCCCTTTTCTACATGTATTTCTCTTTTCTTCTTTTTGTTTCCTCTTTTTCTCCAAAGAGGAGTTTAATCACATACTCACCCTTGGTCAGCACCTGGGAAACTGTGAGAATGACCCATTCTTTAACTCAGTCTCCTCGCTTGTGAGATGCTGCATGCCTGGAGGCCAGGAGAATATTTCAAATGCAGGAAAAGGATGCTCTGTAGTGCCTCCCTTTTAATTTTCTGAAGCTTTTCCTTGGTTAACATGCCATAAACACAGGTCTTTTCTCTTTGTTTTATTTTTTTCGTGCAGGTTTATTTTTTTAAAAGGCAGGTTTATTGAGGTAAAATTGAAAAGCAGTAATACCTATACTTCTTAATGTGCAGTTTTGTTTATTTTTATTTTATTATTATTTTTAATTTAATAAATCTTTATTGTTCAGATCATTACAATTGTTTCTCCTTTTCCCCCCCATAGCTCCCCTCCACCTGGTTCCCACCCCATCATCTGCCCTTACCTCCCCCCCACTGTCCTCATCCATAGGTGTACGATTTTTGTCCAGTCTCTTCTTGCACCCCCCACACCCTTTTCCCCTTAGAATTATCAGTCCACTCCCTTTCTATGCTCCTGATTCTATTATATGCACCAATTTATTCTGTTCATCAGATTTTTAATTCACTTGATTTTTAGATTCACTTGTTGATAGATATGTATTTGTTGTTTATAATTTTTATCTTTACTTTTTTCTTCTTCTTCCTCTTCTTAAAGAATACCTTTCAGCATTTCATATAATACTGGTTTGGCGGTGATGAACTCCTTTAGCTTTTTCTTATCTGTGAAGATCTTTATCTGCCCTTCAATTCTGAATGATAGCTTTGCTGGGTAGAGTAATCCTGGTTGTAGGTTCTTGCTATTCATCACTTTGAATATTTCTTGCCATTCCCATCTGGCCTGCATAGTTTCTGTTGAAAAATCAGCTGACAGTCATATGGGTGCTCCCTTGTAGGTAACTAATTGTTTTTCTCTTGCTGCTTTTAATATTCTCTCTTTGTCTTTTGCCCTTGGGATTTTAATTATGATGTGTCTTGGTGTGGTCCTCTTTGGATTTCTTTTGTTTGGGGTTCTCTGCGCTTCCTGGACTTGTAAGTCTATTTCTTTCACCAGGTGGGGGAAGTTTTCAGTCATTATTTCTTCAAATAGGTTTTCAGTATCTTGCTCTCTCTCTTCTTCTGGCAGCCCCATAATTCTGATGTTGGTATGCTTGAAGTTGTCCCAGAGGCTTCTTACACTATCTTCAACTTTTTGGATTCTCTTTTCTTTTTGCTTTTCCAGTTGAGTGTTTTTTGCTTCTTTGTATTTCAAATCTTTGACTTGATTCTTCTGTTCCTCTAGTCTGCTATTGGGTCTCTGTATAATATTTTTTATTTCAGTCAGTGTATGTTTAATTTCTAGTTGGTCCTTTTTCATATCCTTGAGGGTCTCACTAAATTTATCGGCCTTTTCTAGAAAATTCTTGAAAAACCTTATAACCGTGGTTTTGAACTTTATATCCAGTCGTTTGTTTTCCTCCATTACTTTTGTTTGTGATCAGTTTCTTTGTCTCCGCATTTTCGCTGCTTCCCTGAGTTGGTAGGGTAGCTTTGTGTGCTAGGTGTCCTATATGGCCCAGTGGCTCAGCCTTCCCAGTTACCTGAGGTGGACACCCTTGGTGCACCCCTTTGTGGACTGTGTGTACAGCCTTGTTGTAGTTAAGTCTTGATTGTTGTTGGTATCACTGGGAGGAATTGACCTCCAGGCCAGTTGCCTGTGAGGATCAGCTGTGTCTACGCCTGGAGAACTTCTGTGCTGGAGACAGCCTTATGAGACAAGACTTGCAAAATAGCAAAAGCCTCTGTGCTCAGCTTGGATGGGGCAGAGTCTTAGGGCTGAGCAGACAGTCTTGGCTTCCCGTCAGCCCTGCCCTATGAGGCCCCTGGGTCTCAGTGTCCCTCCATAATCGCTGCAAGCATCTC
This sequence comes from Eptesicus fuscus, assembly GCF_027574615.1. Taxonomy (NCBI): domain Eukaryota; kingdom Metazoa; phylum Chordata; class Mammalia; order Chiroptera; family Vespertilionidae; genus Eptesicus; species Eptesicus fuscus. The sequence goes on from NC_072484.1 coordinate 11,811,686, forward strand.
TGAGAGAAAGCCGCCTCGAGTTTCGCCCGCTGCCAGACAGTTCAGATTCTCCCCCAATGAATCTGGATTCCCAGATTCTCGCCCGGAACTGGAGTTCAGCGCAGTTGGGAGCTTCCGGTTCCCTCCAGCTAGAGAAAGCCAGCGGCACACTCAACAGTCAATCCTCTCTGCGTGCACTTGCACGCGCGCCTCCAGACCTCTGCCTTTCGTGGCTCCCCTGAGTTTCCGCCTGACAGTCCAGATTCCCCCCGTAAGAGCCTGGGTCCCCAGGGGCTTGCCCGGAACTGGGGTTCAGTGCAGTTGGAACTGGGGTTCAGTGCAGTCGGGAGCTTCCGACTCCCTCCAGCTAGGGAAAGCCAGCGGCAACCTCAGCAGTCAGCCCTCTCTGCGCACCCTCGCGCACGTGTGCCTCCAGACCCCTGCCCTCCGCAGCTCCCCGAGTCTCCGTGTGCCTTTCTCTCTACCTGACAGTCCAGACTCCCCCCGTATGAGCCTGGGTCCACAGGGTCTCGCCCAGAACTGAGGTTCAGTGCAGTCGGAACTGGGGTTTAGTGCAGTCGGGAGCTTCCTTCTCCCTCCTGCCAGAGAAAGCCAACCAGGCACTCAGCCGCCCTTTCTCTGCATGTGTTTCTGTACCTCAGCCCTTTGCAGCTCCTCTGATTCTCCGTGAGCTTTTCTCTTTCTTTCTAGTTGTAGAATTTCCACTCAGCCAGCTTTCCTGTGGTTCTGGATGATGTCTGTTCTGTCTTTTAGTTGTAGTTTTGAAATTTTTGTGTGAGGCAGCAGTTTAGGTGCTTACCTATACCGCCATCTTGGTTTCATCTCCCTTAATGTGCAGTTTTCTGAGTTACAGTCCTGAGGTCTATTTTTCAGAAGCTACTTGATTTTGGTGGGTTTCTCAGAAGCAGGGCTTGAGAAAAGGATTCAATACCTGTCGTTTGTTGAGGGAGAGCTATCAGGAGAAAAAGAGTGCTGAGGAGGGATGCACAGGGAAAGTTGCAGAGTAAGGAATGGAGTACCAGGTGTACCACAATGAGTACCATTTCCAGGAAGTGGCCACTCCTGGGGCGCAATTGGGACCACCCCACCCCAGCACTTTGGAACAGTGTGACTCTGCCAGCCTCGGGTGGTTCACCAGGGAAGAATGCCCTGTGAGCTCATAGCCCACAGTGCTCAAAGCAGCATGGGAATGGCAGCATCAGGCCAATAAAAGGCATCTGGGAGGGTCCCAATCATTCAATTACACTTCCTTAGAGTTAGAGTATTTAACAGTCACAAAAACCAAACCTGGGACATACTAGGCTGCTAAGAGGCATGCCAGTTCTACATCCCCGGAATTCTCAGTTACAGGAAAAAGCTTGTAGAGGGCATGGGCTGAGCCTCTGCTGCACATTTTGATGTCAAGGCAAAGCAGGTGAAAGATTTCACCGTTACCTCTGATCAACATTCTATCTGCACATAAAAAGAATATCCCTGTTAGAAAGCATATATATACATATATACATACATATATATACATATATACATACACACAAATATATATATGTATATATGTATATATACAGATATATATGTTTATAGTATATATACGTGTATATATGACCAGAATAGCCAGAACAACCAGTCGACCAGTTGCTATGATGCGCACTAACCACCAGGGGGCAGAAGCTCAATGCAGGAGCTGCCCCCTGGTGGTCAGTGTGCTCCCACAGCCAACCTCCTGTGGCCCCTCCCCCCAGCCGGCTGGCCTCCATTGGCCCCTGGTGCTAAACCATTTGTAGAGACCTGTTTCTGGGTCGGGGTTTCATATGTAGCAGAGCAGCTCCCTTGCTGTGATCTATTGAAAGTCAGCCCTTGACACAAGGGTTTGTCTCACTCCCATCCTCTCCCTTCCCCAGCGAGGGAAGGAGGAGTGGGGGAGGCGGGGAACTGCCTCCTCCTCTCCCTTCCCTGGGGGCTGCCCACCCACCGCAGTGGCAGCATGGTGGTGAGGGAAGGAGGAGGGGATAGGTGGGGAACTGTGCAGTGGCGTCAGCGTCAGGTGTCCGTTCCTTCTGTGCCCAGCCCGACGACCGTCGCCTCCTCTTCCGACCCCACTTGGGCCCTTGGCCCTGGCTGGGACAGGGAACCGGGGGTGGGGGTGGGGGGGCAGACGCGGCCCTTTTCCCAGGGGTCTGAGGGCTGGCTCCCTCTTTGGAGCCAGCGGCCAACCTCCCGCAGTCCCCCCCTCCCCCCACCGCACGAATCCGTGCACCGGGCCTCTAGTATATATATAATTTATCTAAGCTTATAGGGAAAGGTTGTTGGGTAGTGCAAAAACACAAAATATAAATGGAAATAAAAATATATTTTAACTTGGATGCAAGTATCCTGCTGTCACTAATGAGCCATTTCTCTGCCTGTTCACTCATGGGGAAGTGTTGTGAACACACTGTAAATCAAGCACTTAGCAGCTATCATTAATGCTTGTGAAATAAGCCCAGATAGTAGTGATTTCTTACTCTCAGAACATACACTGTATGCATGTTCAAGATAAATATCTTCAAAAAACCACAATCTATAAATCAATTCCCTGGATTTGAGAAAACTGGCTTTGAGTAGAATTAATTCCTCTTTCTCAGATGTGGAGAAGCTGTGCTTAACCTGTCACAAATGTAAGAATAAAGTCAATTCCTGTGGGTGTCTGTGAATGTATTCTATCTCTTTGTCCATATGTCATGCATTTAATTTTTAAGCACTTTAAGGTAACATATAAAATGGAAATAGATGAAATAAATGAATTTTTGTCAGAGCTGCCAGAAACATTTCTAAAGTGTACATTTCCCAATTTTACTTCAGTTTTATAGTTTGTTTTCTTTTTTTTTTTTTTTTTTTGTTTTTTTTTTTTGTTTTTTTAATTTCTTTATTGATTAACGTGTCACATATTTGTCCTCATCCCCCCATTCCCATCCCACCCCTCTCCCCACGCATGCCCCAATCCCCTGTTGAACTTAACCGTTGGATAGGCTTAAATGCATGCATACAGGTCCTTTGGTTGAACTCTCCCCCTCCCCCACCCTCCCCCTCCCCTCCCCTATCCTCCCTCTGAGGCCCGATAGTCCGATCGATGCCTCCTTGCTTCTGGTTCTGTTCTTGTTCCTCAGTCTATGTTGTTCATCATTTCCCCTAGATGAGCGAGATCATCTGTCACTAGATATATACTAATAAGAACTGAATGTGAGACGAGCAATAATAGTTATGCTGACAGGCAAATGAATCAGTCTGTAGCGAGCTTCCACCTGGACCAACAGTTCTTTTGAGACCCAATTTCACTGTCCAGTAGTTCCTTATGTGTACATGTCAGCACTGACCCCTCAGCTCTGGATGGTGGACAAATGGTGGTAATGGAGGTCCGACTCCCTCTGGTTTGGTCTCGGCCGAACCCAGGGGCACGGCGTCACCCGGACTAAGGGGCACGTGGCCTCACCCATACCCAAGAGGCGCGTGGTCTCACCCGGGCCTGAGACCCAGCCTCACCCGGATGGATCCAGGGGCGCACGGCCTCACCCGGACCCAGGATCTGGCTTCACCCGTACCCAGGGACGCTTGGCCTCTCCCAGACCCAGGGGCACGTGGCCTCACCCGGGCCTAGGTGCACGAGGCCTCATCCGGATCCAGGGACACATGGTCGCACCCGGACCCAGGGACGCTTGGCCTCTCCCAGACCCAGGGCCACTTGGGCTCACCCGGGCCTAGGTGCACGAGGCCTCATCCGGATCCAGGGACACATGGTCGCACCCGGACCCAGGGACGCTTGGCCTCTCCCAGACCCAGGGCCACTTGGGCTCACCCGGGCCTAGGTGCACGCGGCCTCACCCGGATCCAGGGACACATGGTCTCACCCGGACCCAGGGACGCTTGGCCTCTCCCAGACCCAGGGCCACTTGGGCTCACCCGGGCCTAGGTGCACGAGGCCTCACCCGGATCCTGGGACACATGGTCTCACCCGGACCCAGGGACGCTTGGCCTCTCCCAGACCCAGGGCCACTTGGGCTCACCCGGGCCTAGGTGCACGAGGCCTCATCCGGCTCCAGGGACACATGGTCGCACCCGGACCCAGGGACGCTTGGCCTCTCCCAGACCCAGGGCCACTTGGGCTCACCCGGGCCTAGGTGCACGCGGCCTCACCCGGATCCAGGGACACATGGTCTCACCCGGACCCAGGGACGCTTGGCCTCTCCCAGACCCAGGGCCACTTGGGCTCACCCGGGCCTAGGTGCACGAGGCCTCATCCGGATCCAGGGACACATGGTCTCACCCGGACCCAGGGACGCTTGGCCTCTCCCAGACCCAGGGCCACTTGGGCTCACCCGGGCCTAGGTGCACGAGGCCTCACCCGGATCCTGGGACACATGGTCTCACCCGGACCCAGGGACGCTTGGCCTCTCCCAGACCCAGGGCCACTTGGGCTCACCCGGGCCTAGGTGCACGAGGCCTCACCCGGATCCAGGGACACATGGTCTCACCCGGACCCAGGGACGCTTGGCCTCTCCCAGACCCAGGGCCACTTGGGCTCACCCGGGCCTAGGTGCACGAGGCCTCATCCGGCTCCAGGGACACATGGTCGCACCCGGACCCAGGGACGCTTGGCCTCTCCCAGACCCAGGGCCACTTGGGCTCACCCGGGTCTAGGTGCACGCGGCCTCACCCGGATCCAGGGACACATGGTCTCACCCGGACCCAGGGACGCTTGGCCTCTCAGACCCCGGGGCACGTGACCTCACCCATGCCTAGGTGCACGAGGTCTCACCCGGATCCAGGGACACACGGTCTCACCCGGACCCAGGGACGCCTGGCCTCCCCCAGACCCAGGGGCACGCGGCCCCACCCGGGCCTAGGTGCACGAGGCCCCACCCGGATCCAGGGACACATGGTCTCGCCTGGACCTAGGGGTGCGTGGCCTCTCTCAGACCCAGGGGCACGTGGCCTCACCTGGACCTAGGTGCACGAAGCCACCCGGACCCAGGGGCGCGTTACCTCTCTCAGACCCCTGGTCGCGTGGTCTCACCCGGATCCAGGGGCTCACGGCCTCACCCGTACTCGGGACCCAGCCTTACCCGGATCCAGGGGCCCACGGCCTCACCCGGACCCAGGGTTCAGATTCGCCCGGACCCAGGGGCACATGGCCTCACCCGAACCCGGAATCCAGCTTCACCTGGACCCAGGGGCGTGTGGCCTCACCCAAACCCAGGGGCGTGAGGCCTCACCTAGACCCAGAGGCGTGTGACCACATCTGAGCCCAGAGGCTCGCAGGCTCGCCTGGACTCGGGTCTCAGCGGGGTTTCGTCTTCTTGATCCCAATTCCTGTTGGTCAATTCCCTCTCAGCAATTCCTTCGGTCATTTTCTCAGAGCTCCAGGGCGGCTGCCGCAGAACTCGTTGGGCGGCGGGCTCGGCAAGGCTCCGGTGTGCCCGGTGCCCGGCGGTGGGCTGGTCCGGTGTCGCTGTGTCGGCCCTTGGGTCTGCAACGGTGGCCAGTCGCTGAGCGTGCGCACCTGGCCACTTCGGGGCATTGAGATTCTTGAAGGACTCGGAGGTCAGCAAGCACGGAGTCTCCCACCCCATGTCTCCCAGGGGCTCGTCTGTCCGTGCTCGGCAGCGAGTGGAGCCGTCCCCTCAGCCGGGGACCGCCGGGGGAACTGCGCCGAGCACGTTCCAGGCCACCATTGTGTCGCCTGAGCCATAGTTCTTAAAGTGTGGACTTTGGGTCACCGGCATCAGCATCATCCTGCGTACCCCTCTCTTTTATTCTAGTTGTAGAGCATCTGCTCAGCCAGCCCCCCGGTCTTTCTGGCTGGTGTCTGCTCTGCTCTCCCGTCGTAGTCTCAATATTGTTGTGGTAGGCAACGATCAGGCTGCCGCCCTATGTCTCCATCTTGGTCCTCCTTTGTACAGTTAAGTCTTGATTGTTGTTGGTGTCACTGGGAGGAATTGTCGTCCAGGCCAATTGGCCGTGAGGACCCTCTTTGACCATATAGGAAGAGTTGCTGTGCAGGAGACATGTTTGTGGGCCGGGTCTTGATGCAGCAATGCCTTGGCGCTCACTGAGTCTGCCTCTAGAATGCCTCCCTTATGCAAGTGATTGAAATCTGGTGTCATCTCACACCAACCACTAGATGCCCTCGTTTCTTGGTCTCCAATGCAGTGTGGGTCAGCCACTACCTGAGGCACTCAGCAGGAAAAAGCTTCTGCTCAGCTTGGCTGGGGCGGAGCTACAGGGTGGAGCCTACAACCTTGGCTTCCTGTCAGCCCCGCCCTATGAGGCTCCTGTGTCTGTGTCCCTCTGTATTCCTTGCAAACACCTCTGAGAGAAACGCGCCCTGGAATTTCGCCCACTGCCAAACAGTCCAGTCCCTTCCCTAATGAATCTGGACTCCCAGATTCTCGCCTGGAACTGGGTTTCAGTGCAGTTGGAACTGGGTCTCAGCGCAGTCTGGCGTCCCTGTCTCCTTCCCAGCAGGGCCACCCAGTGGCGCAGGCAAAAGTCCGTCCTCTGCGCACCTTCCAGTGCGCGCGTCTGGAGCCGCCGCTTCTCTGTGCCTCCGCCACCACAGCCCAAATTCATTCCCCCAGCGTGCGCCTGGCTTCCCAGGGTTTCGCCCGGAACTGGGGTTCAGTGCAGTCGGAACTGGGGTTCAGCACGGTCCTGAGCTTATGTCTCCTTCCCGCTAGGGCAGTTCAGTGGCGCAGGCAACAGTCCGTCCTTTGCGCCCCTTCCCGTGCGCGCCTCTGGAGCTCTGCCTTCCCCCGCTCCTCTGTGCCTGCGCCCCACAGCCCAGATTCATTCCCCCAGCCTGCGCCTGGCTTCCCAGGGTTTCGCCCGGAACTGGCGCTCAGTGCAGTCGGAGCCGGCGCTTAGCGCACTCCGGAGCCTTTATCTCCTTCCTGCCAGTGAACGCCGGCCAGGCCGTCAGCCGCCCCCTCCTCTCCGGCTCCATCTTCCCCGCAGGCGCGCGCGCTCGTGTCTCCGCCAGTTTCTCCATACCTCAGGCTTTTACGGCTCCCCCGATTGTCCCCGTGGCCCTCTCCTTCCCCCCAGCTGTGGGCGTTTCAGTCCGCCAGCTCTCCTGTGGTTCTGGACGATGTCCGTTCTGACCTCTAGTTGTGCCTTTGAAATTGTTGTGTCCGGCTGCAGGTTAGGTGTTTCACCTATGCCGCCATCTTGGTTTCTCCTATAGTTTGTTTTCTTAAACAAAGTTCCCATAACAGATCTTACTGCATGGTACTAACCAAGATGCCTATAAGTAAAAGAATCCTATCTAATAAAAGAGTAATATGCAAATTAACCATCACTCCGCTACAAAGATGGCGGTGCCCATAACACCAGGGCGGGACGCTGGCATTGTCACCATGGTGACGATGCTAGCGTCCCACTCCCAGGCCGCAGAGGGAGGAAGGGCTGCAGACAGAACGCTGGGCTGCTGGGCTGGGGGCTGCTCAGAGCCGACGCTGCCCAGCTTGGGACACGCCCCGGCCCAGCAGACAGAAGCCCAGCTGACAGAACCGGGCCGCTGTGCTGGGGGCTGCTCAGAGCCGCCACCGCGGGGCTTGGGACACGCCCCCGGCCCAGCAGACAGAAGCCCAGCTGACAGAAAGTGGGCGCTGGGCCGGGGGCATGCCCCCAGCAGCCCCCAGCAGTGTGGCTTGGGGCATGCCCCCAGCCCAGTGGACAGAAGCCCTGTGGACACAATGCAGGGGGTCCTCTGTGCATGAGTTGCAGAGGAAACACCTTTTCTGAAGGCTCATTGGCTAAGCTCCCTGTAAGCTGCCTCTCACAGTGTTCTTGGTAACTTGAGTAATGAGAATCCAAGAAGGTGATCTAGGGTTTTTCCACCACACTCCTGGAGGAAAAACTAAGGTCTGCTGCTGGAGGGCTAAGAAATGTCATATCCTGCCCTAGCCAGTTTGGCTCAGTAGATAGAGCCTCGGCCTGACAACCGCAGGGTCCAGGTTCGATTCTAATCAAGGGCATGTACCTAGGTTGCAGGCTCCTCTCTGGCCAGGGCTCAGGTCAGGTCTCATGCAGGAGGCAACCAATCGAAGTGTTCCTTTCACATTGATGTTTCTCTCTGTCTTTCCCTCTCTCTTCCAAGCTCTCTAAAAATCAATGGAAACATATCCTCAGGTGAGGATAAAAAAGAAAGAAAAGAAATGTCATATCCTATGAAAGACACATCTTGAAAGTGCCTAAAGAAAGCTGTCATTTTTTTCATGGTGAAGGGACTGGAGTCCGTGTTGGTGAAAACACCTTGGCGGCTGCGACAGTGGCAGCAGCAGCGGGGTGATGGGGGTGGCACCTTCCCTTGATCAGCCCAGTCACCTCCAGCAGAGGAAGGCCAGACTGTGGCTTAGGCCTGCTCCCCGTCAGTAGGACATCTCCTGAGGGCTCCCAGTCTGTGAGAGGGGGCAGGCTTGGCTGAGGAGACCTCCCCGCCAGTGCATGAATTTCGTGCACCGGGCCTCTAGTAATAGGTATAATTAACAATCATTTATAAATCTAAGTAAATTCCTTTAGGTTATACTTCGTTGAAAATGAAAAAAGTAAAGCATATAATGATAGGATAAAAAATAATTTTGCATGCCAGGTAGTTTCTTACTCTTTGATTTAACATTAAAATAGCACCTGATTAAGTTGTCAGATAAGAAATGATAAAGTAAAAACAAAATTTTGGGGATGTAATCAGGACAAATGAGTAATATTGTTATGAAAAACCTGCTTCTAAAAGGATTGATTGAGTGATTTGGAAAATGACCAATCAGAGTAGCAAAAAAATATTTTTTAAGGAATTTAAAAAATAAGAATAATTTAAAGAACCTTTGGGACAACATGAAGTGTAACAGTATTCACATCATGAAGGTATGAGAATAAGAAAGTAAAAATTGATAAACTATTTGAAAAATAATGACTGAAAACTTTCCTAACCTGATGAAGGAAAAAGACAAAAGTCCAGAAAGCACAGAGTCCCAAACATGATGAACCCAAAGAGGCTCAAAATAAGATACATCATAACTAAAATGGCAAAAGTTAAAGACAAGAAGACAACCTTAAAAGTAGCAAAAGAAAGAAAGTTAGTTACCTACAAGGAAACTCCCATAAGACTGTCAGCTGATTTCTCAACAGAAACATTTAAGGCCAGAAGGCATTGGCACAAAATATTCAAAGAGATGAAAAGCAAGGACATATAACCAAGACTACATTACTCAGGAAGGTTATCATTTAATATTGAAGGAGAAATAAAGAGCTTCCCAGACAACAAAAAGCTAAAGGAGTTCATTATCACCAAACCAGTATTACAAGAAATGTTCAATGGTCTGATTTTAAAAATGAAAGAAAAAGAAGAGAAACATAGTTATAAAGAATAAAATGACAGTAAATACATACCTATCAATAATCAACTTAAATGTTAATGGCATAAATGCTCTAATAAAAAGACATAGGGTAGCCCTGGATGGCATGCTCAGTGGTTAGAGCAGTGGCCTGTGCACAGAAGGGTCATGGATTTGATTCCTGGTCAATGGTGTATACTTGGATTGCAGGTTCCATCCCCATCCCCATCCCCAGTCGGGCTCATGTGGGAGGCAACCAATTGATGTGTCTCTCACATTGATGTTTTTTTCTCTCTCTCTTTCTCTCCCCACTTCTCTCCTCTCTTCCACTCTCTGAAAAAAAAGTTAGTGGAAAAAATATACTCATTCTTGGAGTGAGGATTAAGAAAAAAAGGCATAGGGTGGCTGAATGGATAAGAAAACAAGACTAATATATATACTTTCTACAAGAGACCCACCTCAGAACAAAAAACACAGAGACTGAAAATAAAGGGATAAAATATTTCGAGGAAGTGGAAATGGCAAAAAAAAAAAAAAAAAAAAAGCTGGGATAGCAGTACTTATATCAGACAAAATAAACTTAAAAGAACATACTATATTAACAGGCAAAGAAGAACTCTACGTAATGATAAAGGGATCAACCCCAAAACAGGATATAACCATTGTAAACATTTATGGACCCAACATAGGAGCACCTAAATATAATAAGCAAATGTTGATGAACATATAGGGAGGGACTGAATTAACACAGTCACAGTATGGAATTTTAACACCCATTGACATTAATGGATAGATCTTCCAGACAGGAAATCAACAAGGAAACAGTGGCCATAAATGACACACTAGATCAGATACATTAAATTGATATCTTCAGTGCATTTCACTCCAAAGCAGCAGAACACATATATTCTTTTCAAGTGTACGTGGAACGTTTTCTAGGAGAGACCTCTGCTAGAACACAAAACAAGTCCCAATAAATTTAAGAAGATTGAAATCGTATTAAGCATATTCTTACCTAGATATGAAATTACACCTACATGGTCAACTAATATTTGACAAATAAAACAAAATATAAAATGGGGTAACAACAAACTATTTAGTAAATGGTGTTGGGTAAATTGACCCATTAACTAGACCACTTTCTTACATTATACACTAGTATGAACTCAAATGGATTAAAGAATTGGATGCTAGACTAAAACCATAAAAATCCATGAAAAAAACCTAAGCAGTAAAATCTCTCTTAGTTATATATATATTAGATACATCTCCTTGGGGAAGGGAAACAACAAGAAAAAGATAAACAAATGAGAAGACGTGGGGGGGGTGTCCTGGAGGCCTGATGGGCATGCAGTACAGTGGTTAGGGCATGAGATGTGGACAGGGCAAAACAAGAGTCTGCTACAAGGATCCTTAAAGGGGACACAAAAGCGACTGAGAAGGAGCAGACAGAGAGGCGGGAGGAAAATCAGAAGAGGCACGGAGCCAGGGGACCTGTTTGTGTGGACCATCACAAGGCCATACATTTTAAGTGCGGTGCATCCCGCTTCCATTGTGTCTGTACTTTATACTGACAGCCTGCCAGGGGCAACTCCAAAAAGCCCAACCCCGGTCTCTGTTGAGCCACTCACACCCGGTCCAGGGTCCATTTGGGGGCGCCCAAGCCAGGCCAGCCTGGGACGCGGGCTGTGTATGTGTATGTGTGTGTGTGTGTTGGGGGGGAGGAGGAGGGGTAGGAATTGGGGAAGTGGAGCTCACATTTGTGGTTGGCCACAAAGCGGGCTTGGAAACCTTCCCTGGGAAACAATGAGCGGAGAAACTACTGATTAGTTACATCCCGGATAATCCTGGGCTAGAGGCTGGAGAGGGCTCTGATTTGTCTGTGCTGCTCTCTAACCTGCGAAGGAGGAGTCCCCCATACGATGGCGCCGCCCGCGTAGACTGGCACCTGCCAGGGCACCTGGACGCGCACACTGCAGGCCGGCTCGCTCTCTCCTGGCCAAGTCTCCTGAAGAACGGTTTCCCCAGCTTTGGAGGACTCTGCGTGAAGCCCTTACTTAGCCGGCTGAGCTATTCTCAGGGGTTGGGGCTCTGAGCGGACCCCCCCCCCCACCCCCGAGGCGCGCGGAGAGGACCGTGGATCTCCAGCAGCAGCCGGGGGCGGGAGTCGGGGCGCGGATCAGCAGGGCGGCGGGGGGGGGGGGTGGGGGGGGTGGTGGTGGTGGTGGTAGGGAAAGCAATTCTCACTGGGGAGGGGGCAGTGAAAATGCTGCGAAAAGGAAGGGGTGCCAGGGTTCAGCTCTCCCCAATCCCGCCCCCATGTCCCGCGGGCCCCTCCCCGCAGGTGGGGCCGGTGGAGGCGTTAGGGACGCGTCTATCCTGGAATTGGAGGGTCCCCTAGGCCTCCAACCCTGGCTCCTTCCCAGGCCTCTGGCTTCTCTTCCCGGGTTTCCCTCTCCGTGTCCAGGGTGAGCGGATTAACAAGCCGCAGTTCCTCGCATTTGGAAATGCGGTTTGTAGGATCCCTCCGAAGTGCTCCTGGCACGCACTGTGCGCTGCCACCGTGCGGGGTGGCCGAAGGTGGGGTCTTCCGGGGACCTCCCGCCTCCCCTGGCAGAGGCTCGGGGAGGGGGACTCCAGGACCCCGGCCCAAAGCCCAAAAGGACGCCGGCGTCTAACGCCGCCCCGCCCCCGAGCAATTCAAAGGGCAATTATCCCGAAGGAAAGTTATTGTTTTGCTAATCCCGGGAACAGCTTGCGAGGGGAGATTTGGGTCTTCCTTTAATACTTGGGGGTTAATGCTCAGCCTTTTGTAATTATCTTGATCGGAGGCCCCGCGTTTAATCTGCACGTCCCGCGGAGGCCCCGCTGGAAGGCGCGGCGAGAGGGAGACCCACTTCGCTGGGCCCCGGCTGCGTCGTGAGCGCAGGGAGCCGCTCGGCGCCCGGCCCGGCTCGCAGATTGGCTGCCTCCTCGCTCGGACCTCAGGGGTGGGACTGGAGAGAGCCTGCTTCCCGGGTTCTTGGTTTGGGACGGGTGGGCTCAGGGCCCACAACTGGTCGGGTTGGGTGGGCGCCAATTTTCGGCGTGTCGGCCAGGACTGGCTGACTCACGTGCTGTGTTTGGCGCCAACTTTAACCACGACGGCGTTTCACATGAAAAACCAGGCTTTCTCTGACTAATCATAAACTGACAATAATGGGTTAGCTTCCGAGAAAAGCTCTCTGTCCCAATGGACAGGTCCCTATTTTCCAAGTTACTCCCCACCACCCTCATTTGGGGTTGCGAGATGGAATGCTGGCACGTACTCATACTAAGAGAAGTCTTCATTGCTCATCTGCCATGTCAGGGTCCCGGACCTCCAGGAACGCAGTTCGCTGAACCTGCCACCTGTTCCTGTCGTGGGTGCGGGCCACTCCACTCCTGCCTGTCTCTAGGTCTCGCCCCCCCCCCCCCCCCCCCCAGTTCCCAGCAGCTCTGCGACCCCCTGGAGCACCAGGGGGTGGGTTTGCCTGGAGGCAGAGTGGGCAGGGGGTAAATTAACGCCTTCCAACGCCCCGCTGGGGGTTTGCGGGGGAGGCCTTCTTGGTGCCCGCGGTGCAGCGGGAGCGCTGGCGGGGGTCGTACCCGCCGCATCGCGGGGAGTGTGGCTGTGAACGGAGCCCGAGGCCTCAGTGTGCGGCTGGCTGGTGGAAGCGAGGCTTCGGGGGCCACTGCGACCCGAACCTCCCCCCCCAGAGAATCTGGAAGGAAAGGGAATTTCATGCCGCACTGAAACCTGCGCGTTTTAGAGGGACGGGCGGATAGCGGGGTCCCTGTCTCCTCCCACCGAAAACGGGGGTGGTGGTGGGGCAGGGGGACAGCTGGGAGGAGATGGGAAAAGAGGGGCCTGCAGCTGCGAGGGCGGCTCCCGGAGGGAGGGGAACTGGTGGCGTCCCGGCTCACGGGGTCCCAGGCGATGACGCATCCGCGCCGGGCTGATTGGAGCCCTCCTGGCCGTCTGCGCCCGACGGGAGACCCCACTATATATAAGGCGTGCTCTTAGCTGAGCCCCCTTCGCGATGGTGACCTACCGAGGGTCAAGCCTCCCCGACTGAGACCCCATGACGGGCCGAGACGCGCTCTCGGAAGCGCGCGCGAGGGGCGCGGCGCTGGCGCCCGGTGCCGCCCCCACCGGCCCGCGCCCCCGCCCTCGCGGCTTCGCCATCACCGACCTGCTGGGCTTGGAGGCTGAGCTGCCGTCTCCTGCCGGACTCGGGCCGGGGTCGGGCTGCGAGGGCCTAGCGGCCGCGCCCCGTCCCGATCCCGGGCTCGGCAGCCCCCGCCTAGCGCTCGGGACCCTTCCGCTGGGTCTCGGCCTCCTCTGCGGCTTCGGTGCACAGCCTCCCGCGGCCGCCAGGGCGCCCTGCCTGCTCCTCGCCGACGTGCCGGTTCTGCCGCGCCGGGAGCCCGAGCCTGCCACCCCACCGGCCCTCCGCCGCCCGCCGTCCCCGCGTGGCCGCCAGAAGCGCAGCGAAAGCGTCTCCACGTCGGGTAACTAGGCCGTCCCATCCCACTCCTGACCCTGTTCCCTCGGGTTTGGGCCGCGCAGGAGTAACGCAGCATCACCCCACCCCCAGATCCTAGATCTAAGGGAGGTCGGAACCCCAGGTCCCCGCCGGGTCCAGGGGAGGCGCATCCCCGCATCTGCAACCGCACCCCCTCTTGCCTCTTCCTAAATCCCTGCCTATCCTCGGATTCTGGTGAACACCACTGCCACCGGGTTTCGGGCCTGTCCTGGGGGTCTGGACTACCCAGCATTGGTCTGGCTCTGCCCAGCGCCTTTCCCCACCGCCCGCGCGAGTTTCGACCCTGAGAACCGCGTAGGTCGGGAAGGCCTGAGCCTGCCTTACCACCAGCAGCACAGAACCCGGTAACGCGTGGGCGCTCACACCTTTGCAGAATTGGTTGAATGATTGACGGGTCCGTGGAGAGCGGTGGGCCTGGAGCCGTGGGCCTGTTTCCTCCCCGGGTGCCTCGCTTCCCTCCTGGCGCCGCCCTTCCTCCTCCCTACGCTAGAGAAACAAAGCAACCTGGTCAATTTCATTGTAGTTAGGCTTAGTATTTTGTTCTGAGCCCACCTATTTCCTCAAAGACATCAATGCGGATTACAGGGAAAGAGAAGGAAGCAATAAAATTCTTTAAAGGACAAGGGCCTGGAAACAGACGTTTAGGGTGTTAGGGAAAATTACATAAGAAAACTGGACCGAGAGAAACTATGTAGTAGAATCTAGAGCTGAGCATCCAGGCAGCCAAGGCAAAAAGAGTACATTGGGCCCTAACTGGTTTGGCTCAGTGGACAGAGCATCGGCCTGCGGACTCAAGGGTCCCAGGTTCGATTCCACTCAAGGGCATGTGCCTTGGTTGCGGGCACATCCCCAGTGAGGGGTGTGCAGGAGGCAGCTGAACGATGTTTCTCTCATCGATGTTTCTAACTCTCTATCCCTCTCCCTTCCTCTCTGTAAAAAAATCAATAAAATATATTTTAAAAGAAGAAAAAAAAGACTACATTGGGTCTCCACTGATAAAAGGAAGGCAGTAAGCAAGTGAGCTTTTGCTCAACTCCAAAAGGACTTTATTTCATGAGTCTATAAAATAAAATTAGTACCTACCCCGCCCCCCCAACTAAAAATTCAGAAACCACCTACATAGGATGGGATCTTTCTCTGTGGGCACTGATAAAATGAAAAGCAAAATGCAACTAAATTTTAGTCTGTGAGGGAATTTCTGGAAGATCAAGAGCAATGCTACCCAATAGAAATATGTGACTGAGAGTGTGAAGAAAATTTATCTTTTTAAAAAGCTTTTTTTAGAGGGAGGGAGAGGGAAACATCCATGTAGAGCAAAGCATCAATTGGCTGCCTCCTGCACGCCCCCTACTGGGCCCACAGCCCAGGTGTGTGCCCCGATTGGGGATCAAACACGCAACTGTTCAGTGCCTGGGACAACAGCCAACCAACTGAGCCACACGTTAAAAAGGACAAACAAACAGGTGAAATTAATTTAAATACTATACTTAATCCAATACATATAAAGTAACATTTACATGTAATGAATCTAAAAATCATTAATATTTTACTTTTGGGGTAGTAAGTCTTCTAAATCAACAGAATATATTACATTTACAGCAGGTCTCAGTTTGGACCAGCCACATTTCATATGTTCAATGATGTGTGTCTAATGGTACCGGATTGGACAGCATGGGCATTGTAATCTAAGCATACAGTTTTCTGGTGAGCAAATTGATGTTGGAGTAAAACTAATATTCTTTTTCCTTTAATTTATTTTTCATATTTTGAGGCAAAAATGCCTTTTAACAATGAATCTGACAATAGTTTGATATTCTAACCTTCCTTTTTATACAGATATATATATATTTTTTTAATATATTTTATTGATTTCTTACAGAGAGGAAGGGAGAGGGATAGAGAGCTAGAAACATCGATGAGAGAGAAACATCCACCAGCTGCCTCCTGCACACTCCCTACTGGGGATATGCCCGCAACCAAGGTACATGCCCCTGACCAGAATCGAACCTGGGACCTTTCAGTCCGCAGGCCGACGCTCTATCCACTGAGCCAAACCGGTTTCGGCTATACAGATATTTTAATATAAAGGCTATCAAGAGATAAAGTATAGTAGGGTTCTTAATATTTTTTCAAGTGCACCTAAGACTTATCTAGGCATATTTATCAAGAATGAGTTTCTGGACCCCACCTCCAGAGATTCAGAACTGGTACAGCAGGGCAAGGAGTGCAGTTTTAAAAAAATATATATTTTTATTGATTTCAGAGAGGAAGGGAGAGGGAGAGAGATATAGAAACATCAATGATGAGAGAGAAGCATTGATCGGCTGCCTCCTGCACTCCCCCTACTGGGGATCAAGCCTGCAACCCAGGCACGTGCCCTTGACCAGAATCGAACTTGGACCCCTTCAGTCCGAAGGCTGATGCTCTATCCACTGAGCCAAACCTGCTAGGGCAGGAGTGCAGCTTTGACAAGAGTTCTGATGTCACAAACTTCAGCCCTCCTTTGAGAAATGTTGGTGTGCTGATTAAGATCAGGAAGTTGGAAGCAGAAGGAAGTGGATGAACTTGAGAGCTGGGTGGGGATAGAAAATTCGATCAGTTGCCAAGTAACTTTGGCTTCACACAGTCTAGGGTTTGAATCCCAACTTCACCATTTATTACCTGTGTGATCATGGACAGATGACTTAATCTCTCTGTGCCTCAGTTTCCTCATCTGTAGGAATAGGATACTAATAGCAGCTACCTCGGAGTTCTCTAATTTTATGAAGAATAATTGCAATAATGCATGAACAATGCTGAGCACAGAACATGGGTTGTAGTGAGTGCTAAAAGTGCTAGCTTGTATTAAGCTATTAAGCTAAATATTACTCACATTTTGCAACAAGTTCATAGTTTTAATCCTTGCATTAAAATCCAGAAAATAAAGTGAAGAATATGCTCACTGTGAAAGCCCTCTCTTTCTCCTTATGCCAACAGATGAGGAGAGCCTACCTGAAAACAGGAGTAACCTGAAGGTGTCCCCCAACCCTGGCAAGAGGAAGAAGAGGCGGCACAGGTACAGGGCCAGGCCATCCTCTCTGACCCTTGCCCTGGGACACACAACATCTGAGAGTGGGTGGTCCTGCATTAGAGGAAGCCCAGTGGGCTCCAGGTTGGCAATGGGAAGGGTGCAGTAACCATTTAGGAACATAACTTTGCAAATCCCAGGAGGCTGCAGGACAATCTTTGCAGCATTGAAAAGACACAATTTTGTGGGTCTTTAAAATGGGTCTTCTTAGAATGAGTTGATGAATACATTGAGGAGGGGAAAAAATGCTGAAGAACTACCTTATTTGAACCAAACTTTCCAAAGGTTAATCATTCTGAAGTGGGGTATTCAGTTATTATGAGGTGGCCTTTTGGGGTGTGGACAATGGGGGCGGTAGGCACAGGGTCCCCAAGCTGGGAAGCCTGGCATCCTCCTTTGACCATGTGCGCATGTGTCTTCGGGGCCTCCCTGCAGGACTGTCTTCACCACCCAGCAGCTGGAAGAGCTGGAGAAGGCGTTCAGCGAGGCGCACTACCCTGACGTGTATGCCCGGGAAATGCTGGCCATGAAAACTGAGCTCCCTGAAGACCGAATACAGGTGTCTGGGGTTCCCTTCTCCTTCCTGAAGACACTGTAGAGATCATGTTAACCTCACAGTCAGTGTGACCCACAGCCACATCTAAACAGCCAAACACACATTCCCTCGCACAGGCAAACTGAGGGCCACTCAGCCGCAGGCACCATAGTGCTAGAGCCTTCCTTATGTCTATGTAAGAGGATATCTCCTGTAGCCTTCATGCCTTTTTTCCTTTTATTATGTCATTCTTTAAAATCACAATGCCGTGTGCTGCAACTAGAAATGATATAAAGATAATATCAATAAAAGGAAGTGACCATCCACCCTTATAAAACCTCAAAGAAACCAATATAAGTAGCCTGACGTGGCCTTTCTGCACATTGCCTCCATGGCATATATATCTGGCCCTGAACAATATATACACTCACATACATATAGAATTTTGTCTTGTTTTTACAAAAAGGTATCATATTATACAACTCTGCCTCTTTGCTTGACAACACATCTTGGACATTTGTCCAGGTCAGAAGATATGCCACAAACTCACCCTTTTTTAACAGCTAAATAATATTCCATACTATTCCTTTATTAAGCTGTTTTCTATGAGAAATATCACCAGCAACCCAACAACCTGAGATTAGAATGGGCCATTGACTGAGTGACCTCTTTCCAAACCATGAGAAAAGCCAGAAAACGTTATAGTTGCACTATGTGGGAAAGAATACTCTACTTTTATTTTTGTCAACTCTATGGAAAGCTTCAGTGGAAAGTGGTCACCCATCGCCCCACAACGAGCCCCTGTGCGTTTTGAGTGAACAGTGGGCACAGTTACTGAAAGGTCTTGGGTCGTATGAACTCCCGGCTCAGGGACACCGCCAAGCGCCCTAGTCACAGTGTCTCCTGCCTCACACCAGGTCTGGTTTCAAAATCGGAGGGCCAAGTGGCGGAAGCAGGAGAAGCGCTGGGGCGGCAGCAGCGTGATGGCCGAGTACGGGCTCTACGGGGCCATGGTGCGACACTGCATCCCTTTGCCGGACTCCGTCCTCAACTCCGCGGAGGACAGCCTGGCCGGTTTCTGTGCGCCCTGGCTCCTAGGTAAGGAAGAGGCCGAGAGAGAGAAAATCCGGTGGGAAATGAAGCTCACCCCTCTGAGCTGATAGGACCCGCGGTTGAGTGGGTGGGTGGGGTGCCTACTGGCATCTGCTGGTCCCTGGCCATACAAGAAACTGGGCCCAGTGCTGCCAGACATGCTGACTTTTTGAGAGAAGCTGGAAGTCTGGCTTTCGATGTTTAATCTCCTGATTTTAAAATGTGGTGAACAATTTTCAAAATAAAAATTTAAAAGTCCCTATGTCATCTAAACAAGGCAACTTTGCTGGCTGCACCTGGCCGGCACACACCAGCTTTCAGCCCCTAACAGTGGGAGTTACCTACGTGACTCTCCTGAGGAGCCAGAGAGAGGTACTGACAAGGGCAATTCTAACGGGACTTAGAGAAAAAGAACATAGAAGAAATTTAGTTAATAGCTGACCCTAAAGATATCTGTTTTTCCCCCCTTTTTCTTTTTTTTTTTTTTTGCAAGGGATGCATAAAAAATCCTCAGGGATGATAAGGAAACCAGGAAATGAAGAAAAGCTGGCTGGACTCTGGGGCCCTGACCACCTCAAGGAAGGTTCTAGTCCAAGTCAGGCAAGGTCCCGGAGGGTCTCCAATGAAGCCAGCCCTGAGAGTAACTTGGAAGATGTTGCCATTGATCTCTCCAGCTCCACATGGCAGGAAACCAAGACGGTGCAGCAGGGGGCCAGTGCTCAAGGTCCCCAGGGGCTCCAGCCTAGGAAGGTGGGAGCCTTCTGAGGCCCACAGGTCCCACCCTCACAGGTTGGAAATCCTTCACTTTGGCTTTTTCAGAAAACTAACGTTGTCCAGGACAAATCCTCTCAGTTGGATTTCTTGCTAGTGTCAGGATAAAATTCAATGCCATTTGTTTTAAGAAGACGAATGGGTGACTTGGGAAAAACTCCATTTTGTTCTAGAGTGGAAACCGCTCCTTAAAGGCACTTGAGCCAGTCGATGGGGTGTAAACATTTTATTGTCTTCCGTAGAACTTGAGGAGGGAAGATTTTCGTTCAAACAGCATTTTCACTGCTGGGCATCATTTGAGATTTGGTTCAATTAATAGGTTAGGTCTGATGTCCTCACTCTGAACTTGAAAATACAAAATTACTTAACTTCCAGAGAATCAGATGTCTTCATAAATAGTGAAGACCCCATGCAGACATATGAATGAGTTATATTACCTTTATCTTGAACCCTCACTTCAGACATTTTGATTTTCTTATCAGGCAATAATTTTGCATTCTCCTGAGTTTCATTTGATCTCTATGTGTGTTGGAGTTCGTAAAAAACCCCACAAAGCCTGCTTTCCCCTTTCTTTTGGAAATAACATGGACCATATTTAAACAATTGTTGGTTATTTATAAACAGTGTTTTAAGATCAGACCAGGTTCCTTGGTCTTTTAAAATTTGTGTTGGAAAGCACTTTAGTGACTTGGATTTCATGAATATTTCCTTTCCTGTATTCCCTTTGCCACTTATTTATTATGTAAAAATAAACATTGTGTGGTATGCTTGCCTGTCAAAGTGCATGTCTCCATATTATTGCTGATCCCCCGACAAGCCATCCCTCCATCCCCTTTTAATCTGGGAACCTCTAAAGCATTTCATTCTTCAGGCTGCAGCACTCATCGTGTGTTGCTTTGTAAACTGAGGCAGTGGCTGTGTCTAATTCACCTGTTAGAGTCGAGTCCAGAGAGAGCTGAGGGGGAAATGCAGAGCTTCGCGAAGGGAACGTGCAAACACTGCTTGCAAGGGTTTCCTCTGGAAAACGGTGCAGTCATCTGTCAGGTGGGGCCTGGTTCTCCCATCTCTCCAGGTGAGAAAACAAGGACTCCCTTCATTGGCTTACTTCCATACTATTGTGAAAACGGATTTCACCTGTCCTTACTGTAAAGAGAAAATGAGATCATGCAGTATTTGTCTTTCTGTCTGACTTACTTCATTAGCATAAGGCCCTCAAAGTCCATCCATATTGTTGCAAATGGCAAGATTTCCTTTTTTCCTCATGGCTGAATAACATTCAATTGTGTGTGGATCTAGTTCTTTGTTCTCACTGAGTGGTATATAGCTGACGTAACCCTAGAGGGAGGTATCCGGGAAGCTATACCTTGTAGTTTAGGAGAATGAATTGTTAATAACACCAAATGAGGACTTGTTTATATTGGGTTTGGTTGATCTTGCAGGGATCCTGATTTCCAGGTTTTAAAATATACCCAGTTCCCTGGATCATACAGGTGTAGCCTAATATTAATTGGTATGAGTAAAATCAGATTAGCATATTTATTTGTGTTGTTACCTTTCCTAGTTGAAGAATATGTTTAACAGCCTGTTTTATAAATGGGTCTGGGTATCCTAAAATTTGAGAGGAACCCAAAAAGGGTCTACAATACATAAGTTCGAAATGATTTACTTTAAGCATTCCTTTAGGCACTGCCCTGATCTGGGTCAGGGCAATTGCTGGTTATTTAAGCCAGTTCTCATGGGTTTCCTGACCAAGGTCTTTTTGAGTATTTTATTACATCATTCCATTTTTTCCTGAAGACTGTGGTTTCCATGAAGAATATAAGACTCACTTCATTTGGAGAGCTTGTGCTACTCCCTTTACGAGGGCCACTGCGAAAGCTGGGTCATTGTCACTTTGAAAGGCCCCGGGGGGAGTCCAAACCTAGGTGTTATTTCCTTAAGCAGTGACTTTACAACTTTTTGCTCCTTCCAGTTCAGCATTTGAATGCTTGAACCTATTCAGTAAAGGTATTTACTAACACCAATAAGTATTTGAATCCTTTTCCTGGACATCACTGCAAAGTCTACCTGTCAATCTTCTCTAGGCAACATTCCTTGGGACTGGACTGCCTGACTTAAAGGTGATAACGGAGGTCTGGTATATGCATTGTTCTTTGGCGCAGCTAGCCGAAACACCATTAATGACTGTTCTCATGCTTGGGGCCCAAACCATGTATATAGTGCTTCCTTTCCATAATGTGTGAAATCATGGGCTTCTTTTACTATTTTCCAAGCTAGTTCTTGAGGAAAAAAACCTTATGTGTTCATTTATCCACCCCTTACATGTAGGAGTCTCCTTAAACCCCTTTCAACACAGCTATGACCTGAGGCTTCAAAGGAGGTTGGCAACAAAGTAGCAAGATAGAAGGTGTGACAACTTTTTATTTTTATTTTTGTTAATTATTACCCAAGGATATTTTTCTATTGATTTTAGATAGAGAGAAACATTGATGTGAGAGAGACACATTGATTGGCTGCCTTGACCAGGGCCTGGGATCAAAACTGCAACCCAGGTACATGCCCTTGACCAGGAATCAAACCTGTGACTCTTTGGTGCACAGGCCGATGCTCTAACCACTTAACCACACCAGCCAGGGCAGTGTGACAACTTTTTTAAAAAAAATTTTATTGTTTAAAGTATTATGTATATTATTACATGTCTCCTTTTCCCCCCATTGACCTCTCCCCAGCCACCCCGACCCCCGGCACATGCCCTCACCCCCCTAATGTCTGTGTCCATTGGTTATGCTTATATGCATGCATACAAGTCCTTTAGTTGCTCTTACCCCCTCCCCCTCCCCTGACTGCTCTCTGAAGTTTGATGGTCTGATCGATGCTTCTCTGTCTCTGGATCTATTTTTGTTCATCAGTTTATGTTGTTCATTATATTCCACAAATGAGTGAGATCATGTGATATTTATCTTTCTCCGACTGGCTTATTTTGCTTAGCATAATGCTGTCCATGCCCATCCATGCTGTTGCGAATGGTAAGAGTTCTTTCTTTTTTTTTACAGCAGCGTAGTATTCCATTGTGTAGATGTACCATAGGTTTTTAATCCACTCATCTGCTGATGGGCGCTTAGGCTGTTTCCAAATCTTAGCTCTTGTAAACTGTGCTGCTATGAACATAGGGGTGTATATGTCCTTTCTGATTGGTGTTTCTGATGTCTTAGGATATATTCCTAGAAGTGGGATTACTGGGTCAATGGGAGTTCCCTTTTTAATTTTTTAAGGAAACTCCATACTGTTCTCCACAGTGGCTGCACCAGTCTGCATTCCCACCACCAGTGCACGAGGGTTCCTTTTTCAGCACATCCTCGCCAGCACTTGTCCTTTGTCGATTTGTTGATGATAGCCATTCTGACAGGTGTGAGATGGTATCTCATTGTCGTTTTGATTTGCATCTCTCGGATGATTAGTGACTTTGAGCATGTTTTCATATGTCTCTTGGCCTTCTGTATGTCCACTTTAGAAAAATGTCTATTTCAGTCATTTGCACATTTTTTTTATTGGATTATTTATCTTCCTTTTGTTAAGATGTATGAGTTCCCTATACTAGTAAATGTTGGAGATTAGGCCTTTATCAGATATAACATTGGCAAATATGTTCTCCCATGCAGTGGGCTTTCTTGTTGTTTTGTTTTGCTGTGCAGAAGCTTTTTATTTTTTTATTTTATTTTATTTTTAAAATATATTTTATTGATTTTTTACAGAGAGGAAGAGAGAGGGATAGAGAGCTAGAAACATCGATGAGAGAGAAACATCGATCAGCCGCCTCTTGCACACACCCTACTGGGGATGTGCCCGCAACCAAGGTACATGCCCTTGACCGGAATCAAACCCGGGACCCTTGAGTCCGCAGGCCGATGTTCTATCCACTGAGCCAAACCGGTTTCGGCAGAAGCTTTTTATTTTGATGTAGTCCTGTTTGTTTATTTTCTCCTTAGTTTTCTTTGCCCTAGGAGCTGTATTGGTAAAGATATTGCTATAACATATGTCTGATATTTTGCTGTCTATGGATTCTTCTAAGATTTTTATGGTTTCCCATCTTATGTTTAAGTCCTTTATCCATTTTGAGTTTATTTTTGTGTATGGTGTAAGTTGGTGATATAATTTCATTTTTTTTGCATGTATCTGACCAATTTTCTCAGCACCATTTATTGAAGAGACTGTCTTGACTCCATTATATGCTCTTGCCTCCTTTGTCAAATATTAATTGAACATAATGGTCGATTTCTGGGATCTCTGTTCTGTTCCATTGGCCTATATGTCTGTTCTTGTGTACCAGTACCAGGCAGTTTTGAGAACAGTGGCTTTGTAATATAGCTTGATATCTGGTATTGTGATCCTTCAACTTTGTTCTTCTTTCTCAAGATTGCTGTGGCTATTTGGGGTCTTTTTTATTCCCCAACAACTTTTTATAATGATGCTAGAATTATCCAACAACATGGCCTGGTATTGAATCATTCTCCCTCCTGTTAGCCAATTATTTCCCTTGTTTTCAAGCACCACACCTGGAAAGCTGATGAATATTCTGCTGAGACCTTCTCCTAGAGCATCCCCTAGGATTCAGGCCTTTAGAAAACAGATAAGAACCCCCATAACAAAGGACTTAGCAGGAGCTTAGACTTGGGAACTTGACTTTCTTTCTCCTAAACTCCATGGGTCTCCACCAGATTTGCAACCAGGGAAGCAGTGGGCAGCAGCAGCT
Organism: Eptesicus fuscus; assembly: GCF_027574615.1. NCBI lineage: Eukaryota > Metazoa > Chordata > Mammalia > Chiroptera > Vespertilionidae > Eptesicus > Eptesicus fuscus. The sequence continues at coordinate 11,835,834 of NC_072484.1, forward strand.
TGTCCTGGGCTAACCCCTTAAGCCTGTCTCCAAGGCCTGTTTTCTTTGACTTTTCAGTGAACTAAAAGCAGCCCGGCCTTGGCCCACTTCTGTCACTGTGACTTTTACTTCTCAGCGAGTCCACGCAGCTCTGCATGGCTCACTTCTTTCCTGTAATATTTCTGGAGAGCCAAAGCAGCACTGCCTCGCTCTCTCCTGTTGCTTCTTCTATCTGAGGCCCTTCCTTGTTTCACTGTCCCCAGCTTCATTAAACATACTCTCAAAATCACCTGGACTCGTATTGTGAACTTCCCTGCATGAAGTCAAGAACCCATACACTGCAGGCTGGCCTGAGGCACATCCGCTCCTGTCCTGGTCCCTTTCCAGTGACACAGTTACATGTCCTGGCTCCTCTCAGCCCTCTGGCTTCTGGACTCCTAGAGAACATGGGCTGAGAAGGCCTCCCCAGGGCTTGTTCCCCATGTCCCAGACAGGTGGGACTGTGAGACAGAGGATAGGCTCAGGATGCCTGTTTTTTTAAAAAAATCTTTATTTTTAGATTATTACAACTGTTTCTCTTTTTTCCCCCCATAGCTTCCCTCCACCCGGTTCCCACCCCACCCTCTGCCCTTACTACCCCCCCCCGCCCCACTGTCCTCATCCATAGGTGTACGATTTTTGTCCAGTCTCTTCCTGCACGCCCCACACCCCTTTCCCCCCGAGAATTGTCAGTCCACTCCCTTTCTATGCCCCGGATTCTATTATATTCACCAGTTTATTCTGTTCATCAGATTTTTTATTCACTTGATTTTTAGATTCACTTGTGATAGATAAGTGTTTGTTGTTCATAATTTTTATCGTTACCTTTTTCTTCTTCCTCTTCTTAAAGGATACCTTTCAGCATTTCATATAATACTGGTTTGGTGGTGATGAACTCCTTTAGCTTTTTCTTATCTGTGAAGCTCTTTATCTGACCTTCAATTGTAAATGATAGCTTTGCTGGGTAGAGTACTCTTGGTTGTAGGTTCTTGCTATTCATCACTTTGAATATTTCTTGCCACTCCCGTCTGGCCTGCATAGTTTCTGTTGAGAAATCAGCTGACAGTCGTATGGGTGCTCCCTTGTAGGTAACTAATTGTTTTTCTCTTGCTGCTTTTAATATTCTCTCTTTGTCTTTTGCTCTTGGCATGTTAATTATGATGTGTCTTGGTGTGGTCCTCTTTGGATTCCTTTTGTTTGGGGTTCTGTGCGCTTCCTGGACTTGTAAGTCTATTTCTTTCACCAGGTGGGGGAAGTTTTCTGTCATTATTTCTTCAAATAGGTTTTCAGTATCTTGTTCTCTCTCTTCTTCTGGCACCCCCATAATTCGGATGTTGGTACGCTTGAAGTTGTCCTAGAGGCTCCTTACACTATCTTCATACTTTTGGATTCTTTTTGCTTTTTGCTTTTCTGGTTGTGTGTTTTTTGCTTCTTTGTATATCAAATCTTTGACTTGATTCTTGCGATCATCTAGTCTGCTGTTGGATCTCTGTATATTATTCTTTATTTTAGTCAGTGTATGCTTAATTTCTAGTTGGTCCTTTTTCATATCCTCGAGGGTCTCGCTAAATTTATTGGCCTTTTCTAGAAAATTCTTGAAAAACCTTATAACCATAGTTTTGAACTCTATATCCAGTCATTTTCTTTCCTCCATTTCTTTCATTTGTGACCTGTTTCTTTGTCTCCATATTTTGGCTGCTTCCCTGAATTGATAGAGTGGCTTTGTGTGCTAGGTGTCCTATAGGGCCCAGTGGCTCAGCCTCCCCAGTTACCTGAGGTGGACTCTCTTGGTGCACCCCTTTGTGGACTGTGTGCACAGTCTTGTTGTAGTTAAGCCTTGGTTGTTGTTGGTATCATTGGGAGGAATTGACCTCCAGGCCAGGTGGCTGTGAGGATCAGCTGTGTCTACAATGGGAGAACTTCTGTGCTGGAGACACCCTTATGGGGCAAGACTTGCTTCAGTGGGGCTTTGGTGCTCACTGAGTCTGCCCCCTGAGTGTGTCCCTTAAGGATCTGAGGAGTTGTAATCTGGATGGTTCCACTCTGACCCCTGGGTACACTGGCTCTTGGATCTCCAAGAAAGTGCTAATTTAGCCTCTGCCTGAGGCCACCCAACAGGAGCTACAGAGATATCTGCAGATTCCTCTTCTTTGTTTGGGTTTTGGAGGTGCCCAGATGAGGCCCAGCTGTGAAGCAATGCAAGCTGTTGCGGGGCCTTGGGCCTTCTTTTGGATGTTCTGGGTCTCACTGACTCAGCTGCAGTTTCTTAGGTAAGTTTAGAATTCAAAGGACCAGGGCATTCATATGCAAAAGCCTCTGCGCTCAGCTTGGATGAGGCGGAGTCTCAGGGCAGAGCAAACAGCACTGGCTTCATGGGGCGGGATCTCAGGGCGAAGAAAACAGCAATGGCTTCCCATCAGCTCTGCCCTAAGAGGCCCCTGGCTCTCAGTGTCCCGCGGTAATCGCTGCAAGCACCTCTAAGAGAAGGCCACCCTTGAGTTTCGCCTGCTGCCAGACAGTCCAGTTTCTTCCCGTATGAGTCTGGGTCCCCAGAGTCTTTCCGGGACTGGAGTTCAGAGCAGTCAGGAGCTTTTGTCTCCCTCCTGATTGAAAAAGCCAGCCACGTACTCAGATGCCAGCCCTATCCGCGCGCATGCCTCTGTACCTCTGCCTTCCGCAGCTCCTCTGAGTCTCAGTGTGCTTTTCTTTCCTTCTAGTTGTAGAATTTCCACTTGGCCAGCCTTCCTGTGGTTCTGGATGATGTCCGTTTTGTCTTTTAGTTGTAGTTTTGAAATTGTTGTGTGAGGCAGCAGTTCAGGTGTTTACCTATGCCGCCATCTTGGATTCTCTTCTTCATGAGTCTTCTTGACTAGATTGGGCTCTGACAGAAGGGAATTCATGACTGTGCACCTTCCCAGAGTCAGTGATCTCAAAACCATCCTTCAGGTATAGAACACCACCTCCACAAAGTGATGTCAGACCTCAGGTGATCTGCTCATCTCAAGGCTACTGGGCAGCTGTCTACTGTTTGAGTAATACTTTAATAGAGTTCTTTAATACTTTGCACTTCTGACTTTTCCTTGTATCCAAATAGCTGGACTAAGATGGTAAAAAATTTCTGTGGGTATAGTTCTCTGGTGTTTCAGGACCTGATGGAGTAGGGCCATAAAACATATTCCTTTAGCCCGGCCGGCGTGGCTCAGTGGTTGAGCATCAACCTATGAACCAGAAGGTCACTGTTCGATTCCCGGTCAGGGCACATGCCTGGGTTGTGGGCTCAACCCCCAGCAGGGGGTGTACAGGAGGCAGCCGATCAACGACTCTCTCTCATCACTGATATTTCTCTCTCTCCTTCTCCCTTCCTCTCTGAAATCAATAAAAATATATTAAAACAAAACAAAACATATTCCTTTATACTTGGGAATCAGTACTTCTATTATTTCTTTTTTTAAAATAAATAGTAGCCCCCAATTTACTTAGTAGGTTTTTCCTAAGAAGTAAACTGGATGCTAGGGTACATAGAGGATTGGGTGTGAGAGCTGTGTTGATTCTTTCATAGGTGTCTGGCGCTCTTGGAGAGGGGGCCCAATGGGTAGTACAAACAGAATAAGTGGCTTCAGTATCTAATAGAAATTAAATTTTCTCCTCTTCTATATTCAGAGTAACCCAGGGCTTCTCATGGGGGATTAAAAGGTTATCTTTTAGAGCCAAAAGGGGAGCCCCCACACCCCAGGCCTGTCAGTCCTTATCTTCTATCTGAGTAACTGTAAAGAATTAGGAGCTTCCCAGTCCCTCCTTCTCTAAGGACAGCTGGGGCACTCTCTTGCAATACGAACATTGGTTAGGCTCCTGCTTTGCTGTATGCCTTTGGCTGGTCCCATGGTGGGGGCTGGGGTTACTCACCCAAGGTGGTCTTCAATCTGTCACCCCCAACTCTCCTGAAGCCTGGAGGGTGACAGCCAGAAAAATGGCTTTTTTCTTTTTCTTTTTCTTCTTCCTTCTTTCTTCCTATGGAATTGTTCTGACATTTTAGGGACCTTTCCCCTTCTTAAAAACTCACCCAAAGCTGTTTGTCTTTTCTCTCCCCTTTCATTAATTAATTAATTAATTAATTAACATCTTTGTGCCAACTCTTGGCAAGCCTGCATTTGTGCTTTTGCCTTGACTTGTAGATTAGTAGCCATCTAAATCCACAGCTTGGACATTTTTATGTAGAGGAATTTTTATGTTTTTCATTCCTCCAACTCAACCTCTTAATCACACACCATGGTTTTTCCCCACTCTTTCACTGCTGATCTTTCAAATGTCTCCATTCACATGTTGTTAAAAACCTTAAAGTCCGCCCTAGCTGGTTTGGCTCAGTGGATAGAGTGTCGGCCTGTGGACTGAAGGGTCCCGGGTTCCATTCTAGTCAAGGGCACATGCCAGGTTGTGGGTTCGATCCCCAGTAGCAGACATGCAGAAGGCAGCCGATCAATGATGCCCTCTCATCATTGATGTTTCTATCTCTCTCTCCCTCTCCCTTCATCTCTAAAATCAATAAAAAAAATAAAACAAAACAAAAAAACCTTAAAGTCCACCTCTACCAATTGGTTGAGTTCCTGTCAAGCTCATTCTGTTTATAGCTGGTCTGCAAAATACTATGCTAACATTTAGCAAGAAAAGCATTTAATAAGAACTGTCTAGACCTTAAGACCCTTGTGCTATCTAACACTATCTCTCTCTATCCTTCTGCATTATTTGAGTTTTTAATGGTTAAGATGAGTTAAAACTCATTACTTGAGTTTTAATTTTTAATAATTTGATATTTTTTCTTAAATAAGGGAAACATTTGGAAGGAAGTTATTTTGGAGGTAAGCAGGCATGTTAATTATTTTTTTTAAGTCCTTTGAGTAGTGCATATAGATTGAAAAGTCTGTGCAAGATTTAGGAAAGAATCCTTTGTGTCTAGAAGAGAAAATCATCTTCCAGCTACTCAGATGTGGTGAATTCATGATAACAGATATTTCTTATATCTGTTACCTAGTTGATGAGAGTAAAACCATATTCATGACATATAGGTCCAAGTTACAGATGTAGAAACACCTCTTCATATGAAAGGTACCCTCTAATGTTGGCTCCTTCTGGGAAATTGCTCATGAAGCAGTGCTCTGCCTAAATAAGCATGCTAATTTCCCTTTGTCATACTGATGATCCCTGTTCCCACACTTGCAGAGCTCTCTGATATGCAAAGGGTTCAAGAACATTAGAACCTCATCTCCCAAGTGTATATTTTTTCTCATATCTGTTACCTAGTTGATGAGAGTAAAACCATATTCATGACATATAGGTCCAAGTTACAGATGTAGAAACACCTCTTCATATTAAAGGTACTTGTTAAAGGTACATATTAGAAGAACTTTTACACAAGTTTTGTCAAGAGGAAAGTGTAGATACCTATGGAATTGTTCTGACATTTTAGGGACCCTTCCCCTTCTTAAAAACTCACCCAAAGCTGGTTGTCTTTTCTCCCCCCTTTCATTAATTAATTAGTTAATTAATTAACATCTTTGTGCAAACTCTTGGCAAGCCTGCATTTGTGCTTTTGCCATGACTTGTAGATTAGTAGCCATCTAAATCCACAGCTTGGACATTTTTATGTAGAGGAATTTTTATGTTTTTCATTCCTCCAACTCAACCTCTTAATCACACACCATGGTTTTCCCCCCTCTTTCACTGCTGATCTTTGAAATGTCTCCATTCACATAATTATCCCCTTAGCCATCCTTCCAGCCAGTCTCATATTTCCATTTCAGGACCTCTCTTTCATCCCCTTCCGTCCACACTATCTCTTTTCTCTTTCCCTCTTCAATACCCTGTCAGATTTGTACGAAATTTGCATCCAATTTTGAGCCAAGGAACTAGAGATGCGGGAGGTGGGGAGATTCTGGGATCTCTTGTAATGCCTTGTGTAGGGAGCCCCTGGAGGGCCAGGTGTTCTTAATAGTGACCAATGGAAGCCCAACATTGCAAGCAAGGGAGTGTGTGTGTGGGGCCGGGGGAGAGGAGGGATGGTGGTGGTGGTGGTGATAGAAATCATTTTTTTTTAAAAAAATATATTTTATTGATTTTTTACAGAGAGGAAGAGAGAGGGATAGAGAGTTAGAAACATCGATGAGAGAGAAACATCTATCAGCTGCCTCTTGCACACCCCCTACTAGGGATGTGCCCGCAACCAAGGTACATGCCCTTGACCGGAATCGAACCTGGGACCCTTAAGTCCGCAGGCCGACGCTCAATCCACTGAGCCAAACCGGTTTCGGCAGATATCATTTTTTTTTAATTTTTTTTTTTTTACCAAATAATACAATGAAGAGACCTTCAAGAAATTTCTGATTGGGACACTCCTCTGCTCCATGTCACATCTTCTTGAACATCTTTTATTCCAGTTGCAGCAACCGGTTTTGCAAGTCTGGCTGCTATGTTGGGTATCTCTTGCTTTCTGCCTGGAATTTCTCAGACACTGAGCTGTGGATGCTTCTGGGAACCTGCCTCGTGCTGTACTTTCCTCTGTGAGACCTGGAGTGCAGGGAAGTTCACAGAACCTAGGCACATCCTGACCAGGGAGGGGGTAGAATTCCTGTGCTCTCCCTTCTAACTCTGAAGTGCATCCTACACATCATCTTTAAGATTCTGGTGCCCACAGAGGGACAAACTGGAGAATGATCCCTAGTTTGGTGCTTCCTCCTTTTCTGTCTCCTGCTCCTCAGTCTCCCACTCCTTCACCTGGACCAATTCCCAGCCAGGTTGCCTGTTCACAAGCCCTTGTCTCAGGTGGGGGTGGAGGTGGGGCAACATTCCAGCCATGAGAGAAGTATTGTACATGAAAGAACTATTATAATCTAAAATTCCATGTGAATACACAGACTAATTTACTAAATTTGGTTTTGAAAACAAAACTTGAATTAAATAAAACTGCCACTTTTATAAATATAAATGATGTCCAGTAACTATTCCATTTTTTTGTTGTTGGTGTTGTTAATCTTCACTGGAGGATATTTTTTCCATTGATTTTAGAAAGAGTGGAAGGGAGGGGGAGGTAGAGAGAGGAGAGAAAGAGAAACATCAATGTGAGAGAGCCACAGCAATTGGTTGCCTCCTGCACACGCCCCAACGGAGGTGGAGAACCCATAACCCAGGTATGATGTGCTCCTGACTGGAATTGAACCTGGGACCCTTCAGTTTGCAGGCTGACACTCTAATCACTGAGCATCACCAGCCAGGGCTGTTCCATTTTTTATGAGACAGTTTTGTGATTATGTATACTAGTACACTAGAGGCCCGGTGCACAAATCTGTGCATGGGTGGGGTCCCTGGCCTGGCCAGCAATCAGGGCCAATCAGGGTTGAGGGAGGTTGGCTGGCGGGAGGGGTGGGGGGAGAGGGACCACAGGAGGTTGACTGTTGGAGCGCACTGACCACCAGGGGGAAGCTCCTGCATTGAGCATCTGCCCCCCTGGTGGTCAGTGTGCGTCATAGCGACTGGTCATTCGGTCGCTTAGGCTTTTATATATATAGATGGCCTGAAAATACTATGAGGATCAATTTGCAAGTTTCTCCCTATATTTCCATCTATTTTTGCTTTTTATTTGTTGGAGATATATTACTAGATATATGGAAGTTACAAAATTCCTAGATCTCTCAGGTGACCATTTATCATTTTTATTTTCCCCCTTTATTGCTTCTCTTACATTTTAAATTACTTTCTATTTTGTCTAATATTTCATTCATATTTATCTGGGAAATATTTTCCATTCACTAATATGATATTTCACTATAATATTTCCCAATATTTATATTTTTGGTTTAGGTATGTATCTTGAAGGAGTATCTAGCTGAGACTTTAAAAAATTTATTCCAACACCCTTTTTCTTTACTCCATTTATTTAGAATATAATTATTGACATTTTGAAATTTATTTATTTTTTTGTGTATATTTAAAAATTTTTCCCACCATTTCTTTTCTGTTTCTTTAAAAGTTGTTTCTCTTTTTTTCCATCTCTCAGATTGCTCAGACTTTTCTTATTCTATTTTTCCTGCTAAATTGGAAGTTATATATTCTGCTAGATTAGAAGTTATGTTTTCTGTTTCTGTTTTTAGTTAATCTAGAATTTAAAAAATATATTTTTGTTGATTTCAGAGAGGAAGGGAGAGGGAGAGAGCTAGAAAATCAATTATGAGAGAGAATCATTGATCTGCTGCCCCCTGCACGCCCCTTACTAGGGATTGAGCCCACAACTGGGGCATGTGCCCTTGATCAGAATTGAACCTGGGACTCTTCAGTCCACAGGCTGATGCTCTATCTACTGAGCCAAACCAGCTAGGGCAGTGGTCGGCAAACTGCGGCTTGGGAGCCACATGCGGCTCCCGAGCCGCGGTTTGCCGCTCTGTGGACTGATGAGTTTGCCGACCACTGACCTAGACTCTCAATTCCAATAATTACAGGCTGTTGTTGTTCCTTGTGATTAAGCCCCTATCCCAGTGGTCGGCAAACTCATTAGTCAACAGAGCGGCAAGCCGCGGCTTGCGAGCCGCAGTTTGCTGACCACTGAGCTAGGGCATTTAATATGCCTATTCAATTAAACTTAAAACTCTCGCAAGCATTGGAAGGATTGTAGGATGCTGCTTTTGATTTTTTTCATCAACTTCCATGCTCTTGTTGCTCAGGATTTTGTCCCTATCTTGCTTGTTTTAACGCAACGATGTAGATATTATTGTTATATTTTCATGTTGCTGTTTGTTTTTATTTATCCACAAGTGTAACCATTTCCCTTTTTTTTAAAAAAATATATTTTATTGATTTTTTACAGAGAGGAAGGGAGAGAGATAGAGAGTTAGAAACATCGATCAGCTGCCTCCTGCACAACCCCTACTGGGGATGTGCCCGCAACCAAGGTACATGCCCTTGACCAGAATCGAACCTGGGACCTTTCAGTCCACAGGTTGACGCTCTATCCACTGAGCCAAACCAGTTTCGGCCACAAGTGTAACCATTTCCTTGCTCATTGTTCTTGTGGACAAAAAGCGGCCACAGACTAAACCTGACAAGCTCAGGGGAGGCCTGCTAGGTGGCTTTATAAACTCAGAGACCTACGTAACTGCAGAGGATGATCTGAAATGAAAACTTACTAATTATAAGCAGTTTATGGCAGGCAGTCATGCCTGAGGCTAGAATCTCCCCTGACACAAGTCAGTCTTTGCCTTAGGTAAGCCTGTCTATTGTCTTTTTGCATCTATGATACCAAACCTTTGGAAGGTCAAAGTAAGTTCCTTTTTCTGGACCCCTCAAGCACAAATACCATACCAGAGTGGGAGACCACACATTCCCTCATTGTTATTGAGTTAATTGTTGCCTAACTGTCCTGTACCCACTTATGTGAAAGAACTTTATGTCCATTATTTTACTTTTTTATCCAGTCTCAGAAGTTCTGTCTCCCCCTACCTTCTTTGCTTTCTCCCACCTCCCTAATCTATCACCAATGGATTTCATGGAACCCGCTTACGTCCTCTCTTTTGATTATAATATATAAAGAGGGGTGCAGAACTGCCATTTTTTCTGGAGCATATTCTCAATCCTTTGAGCTCTTGCTTCCTGGCAATTGTCAGTTTGGCTCAAGTAAACCCATAAACATTTTCTACAGGTTTGAATGTTTCTTATGTTGACATACTTCTTGCATTTCAGATACCCCTCCACTGCTAGCTGTCAATGTAATCACTATTCTTGTGTCAGTGATCTGTCTTTTCTTTCTGTTTTTCAGACCTGCTGCTTGTCTTTTGGTTTTGATAGTTTCACTATGATGTATATAGGTGCTGATTTCATTCCAGCTGACTTGGAATTTGTGTTCTTTCTGAACCTGAGTATTATCTTTCATTAATTATGGGAAAAAGATTTAATTCATTGAATATTGCTTCTTCTCATTCTCTCATTCTGGACCTCCAAATGTGTGTGTGTGTTCCACAATCTATACACGCGGACCTGGGGAAAGCCTGGAGACTGAAAATAGAACTCTGAAAACAGAGAGCAGGGAAAGATTGGAGAAAGAGGAGGCCACTCCAGTCTGGCAGTGAACAGAGTTCATTAAAGGAAACACATCCAAAGTGCATCTTGAGCAGCTGCAAGACAAAGTGGTTATCCTGTGGGCTGTTTGACAGGCACTAAAGAGTTCTATGGAACAGGGCAAGATGGATAGGGTTTTGCGGTGTGACCTGTCCTAGGTATGGGAAAATGCCTGAAATGCTTGCCCCCGAAAGAAACCAGCACACCGTGGGACACAGGGGAGAGCTTCTGGTTTATGTCAGAAGGAAAGTATCGATCACCATCAGACAGTCTCAGAGGGTTTCCAGGAAGCACTCTGTCTGGCCTGGGTCTCGCTTGAGGGCCTGGCCGCAGTCACATCATGGAACTCTCTCCTTCACACCGTATCTTGCATCCTCTTTCCCAAATGTTCTATCATTTTGACTCGCAGCTATAATTTGTATTTATTGGGGAAATTTGATTAATTCATAGCTATTACTGATATGATGCTTGGCTATGTCCCTTGATCTTATTTTACATTTTTCAACTTACCATCCTTGCTTGCTCCTTTTCTCATCCTACCCTTTCCAGCTTTATAAAAAACTAGAGGCTCAGTGCATGAAGATTCATGCAAGAACGGGCCTTCCTTCCCCTGGCTGCTGGCACTGCCTTTGCTTCAGCCGGAGCCGCCTTTTTGCTCCGGCCTGGAGCCGCCTTTCCCCCTTCCTACGCTGCCCAGAGGCCCAGAGCATCCTGCCCCACCCCCAGCCGCTTGCGCCTGCATATGCAAATTAACCCGCCACCTTTGTTGGGTTAATTTGCATACTCACTCCTGATTGGCTGGTGGGTGTCATGAAGGTACTGTTAATTTGCATCTTACTCTTTTATTAGTGTAGATTGATTAACATTTGTTCCATTTCCCTCACAAATGGTTTTGAAGTTACACTCTATTTTTAGCTTTCTAAAAATTATCCATCCATTTTAAACATATATAGCATATGTTTCTATAAATATCTGGTTCCACAGTGCTTATATCACACCCCATTCAGACACAAACCTTTGCATGGTTTTACTTTTCTCTACCCTCACTTCTTCCTGACTCCCTACCGAACACCTGATGGTTTCCCCAGAGCATCTTCCTGCTGCTCACATCTGGCTTCCCCAAGTCACGTTTAACTTTTGTATATGTTTTGGGCTGTAATTCCTTCCTTTAATTCCACCTTGTTTGCCTCTCATCTGGCAGAAATCCTCCTCAGGATTTCTCTTCAACCAAGGTATTATGGATGTTCCCCAAAAGTCATATGTTGAAATCCTAAATGAGAGACAAGAGAGAGAGAGCGAGAGAGCACGCATTAGGGGACATTGGTGTGGGGCCTATAGGAGGCGATTAGATCCTGAGAGTGGAGTACCCTGAATGGGGTTAGTGCCCTTATAAAAGAGGTCTCTCACTCTTTCTGCCACATGAGGACAGAATGAGAAGACTGCTGTCTATGCACTGGAAAGTAAGTCTTCTGAAGCTGCCAGAGCCTTGATCATGGGCTTTCCAGCCACCAGAGCTGTGAGAAATAAATTTCTGTGTTTCAGCCGTCCAGTTTCATGGTACTTTTTTTTAAAAAAATAATTATGCCAAACTAAAATACAAGGGCCTTATCTTTTCCCAACTTACCAGATTTTAAAATAAATCTTTTCAGTTATTTCATATACCCAGTCCACCACCTTGATTGAGTCTCTCATTTAGAAGAGATTTCTCATCTCCCTTGAGTCCAGGACTGCTAATCAATCACTGTTGATTAGTTCACTAAAAAGACCAAGAAGTGACAAAGACTGTTCCAAGGAACCTTGTTATTCAGGAAATGTTCCTGGACTTCTTTTGATGTTGACATGATTACAAGGAATGTGTTGTGTTCTTCTAGTTGGCATGTCCTGTAGATCAGCGGTCACCAACTGGTGGTCCGCGGACCACTGGTGGACTGAGAGGTCCGAAAGGTTGGCGATTGCTGCTGTAGATTACAAACATTAAATTCCTCAGATGATAGGAAGGTAGAATTCATCACCAGGTGGCAGTGTTGGCCAGCTTTAAAATGATCAAATTCAGTGATGTAAGAAATTTGATTAATAATATTAGATTTATTTTGCTATCACTCATCTTTCCAGTCAATGAATCAATCACTATTTATTGAGCTCCTGCTCAATCAATATACAGCCTCTTGAATCCCCCTTGATTTTTCTCATTTTATGCAAGTCAAAATACAAAGCTTTCAAGCCAGAACTGTATGACATTCTTGGAAGCATTGGACCAGAATTCCGCCAAACCATTGATTCTTGGTTGCATTGAAGTGAAGGATGAAGTCAGTTCTAGTTGGTCCAGCTTTAAAAGAAAATCACAGAGGGTATTCCTGACTGCCTCACTCGGTTGTGAGCTTGGGCCCAAAAGTCCTGTGAGAAACAGTGGCTGGTCTGGGGGACTGCACCCATCCAGGTGGGGTGGGGCAATCTACTGAATTGGAAACAAAGAAAGGCAAGGAATAGGGGAGGGGGTTGGGCTTGAGCTCTCCAAAGCTGAAGTGAAACACTCCTCAAACACATCCATGGACCCTCACACTGGCATTAGCTGTGACCTAGGGAAACAGAAGGGACTTGGGTATTTAGTTTGACATACCCTTATTGGTATGAATGCACCACTTGGAATTTTAGAGCTAAAGGATTCAGAATTTGGCTCACATTTGTTCATTATACAGATGAGAAAACAGAGGCTTGGAGATATTGAGGGACTTACCCTGTGGTGGGCTGGGTCAGAACCGAGAGTCTAGTCCAGGTCGCCTGGCTCCCTGTTCAGCACTCTGTCCACTCAGTTTTCTCAGGTTATAAAGACAGGGTTTTATCCATGTGTGATGGTGGCCACTTACATCAGGCCTAGGGTAACTTGTGTCTGTGTGATCATCACTAATAATGCCAGTCTGGCCTCGAGTGAGAGCAGGAATAGGAGGTGCTGTCTCCCCAGCAAGGGTGTCTACTCAGGAGACCAAGAAGAGGGGATATGGGCTGGGAGTCCTGGTTCCCCTTGGCCCTGTGCACCTGGCAGTTAGGAGACTGGGTTCTTCCAGGTGTCAGTGACTAGCAGTCATAGGAGATGCTGTTGTCTTCTCTGATCATTCTCTTGACCATTGTTGGCTAAGGGCATTTCATGGAGGCCACAAGCGAATCCAAAAGTGGAAGCAAGTTAAGAGTTTACAGGATTTGGTTTGATAGAATTTAATTAGCATATTGCTAGAGCTAACAGGGAATGGACCCTGCCATGAGGTCTGGCTGCTCCACAGTCGCACTGCCCTCAGATGGGGGTCCCCCAGCTCCAGGGGCCCCTCTGAGCACACCCAGCTGCCAGCCTGGCACCACCTGGCGTTGGTCCTGCTTTTCACCTCCTGTGTCTTCCTGCTCTTTGGTGGTGAACCTGCTCATCCTGGAGTTGCTATGCATTGTGGGGTAAGCCCCACAAGGATCGAGCCTGCAACTTACAAGACAGAGACAAAGGTTTTGCTGCAGCTCAACACCCCCCCCCCCCGCCCCCCCGCCCCGCTGAAGCAGATTACATAGCCTCCCACATGTCACTGCTACCACTGAGTTCATGGAACATCAGGAAATGGGAACTGGAAGGGAAGGTGAGCCCTTCACTCTGAAGAAACTACTCCCACACTCCCAGCCAATTGTGTCCTCTCCTCCCTCCAAACCCTTTCAAGGCTCTACTTGTGGATTTTTTGTTTTTGTTTTGGATTTGCTTTGAATCTCTGTTATTTGAGCTGGTGTGTGTCTCTCTGTTCCTCCTCACACTCCTCCCCCAATCATCATCTTGAGTTCAAGGGCAGTGTTGGGTTCATCCTTGTTGAGCCGACAGCCTTTGTGGGCTGTGCACACAGAATGGGCTCCACAGATACTGTTTGTGTGTCATTGACAAGAAGAAATGGGGGAATGAAGAGAACAGGAAAAGGAAAAATATAGGGAAGAAGAAGCAGAGTGCTTTACAGGTGCATTGAAGGCACCAGACTACAGTGAACAGATTTGGTGACTCGATGTTAGGTCTTGCTGACTGGGGGCAGGTGGGTCTCCCAGGGGATCTGTTAAAGCAAAGACTGGCATCCACGTGCTGCAACTTTCTAAGTCAGGCGTCCTCAAAGTACGGCCCGCGGGCCACACACGGGTGTTTTTGCCGTTTTGTTTTTTTTTACTTCAAAATAAGATATGTGCAGTGTGCATAGGAATTTGCTCATAGTTTTTTTTAAACTATAGTCCGGCCCTCCAACGGTCTGAGGGACAGTGAACTGGACCCCTGTTTAAAAAGTTTGAGGACCCCTGCAAGTAATATTGGTTGTAGGACCTATGAAGACAAACGGCAAAAGCTATTACAACTAGAAGCTTTGGCCCTGGCCGGTCTGGTTCCACAGTTAAAGCATCAGCCCGTGCACCAAAGGTTTGTGGGCTTGATCCGTGGTCAAGGGCTTGTACCTGGGTCTCAGATTTGAACCCAGCCCCAGTCAGGACTGGTCCAGGAGACAACCAATTGATGTGTCTCTCTCAGATCGATGTTTCTCCCTCTCTTTCTCTCTCCCTCCCTCCCTCTCTTCCTTCCACTCTCTCTAAAAATCAATGGCAAAAATATCCTCAGTGAGGATTAACAAAAACAAACAAACAAACAAACAAACGAACAAATGAACAAAATAAACTAGAAGCTGTGGAGGCAGAAAGCTAAGGCTCTACCACTTGCTAGCTCTGTGGCCTTGAGCATCTATCCTCTCTGTGCTTGTTTTCTTATATGTAAAGTGATGATCAAAGCATCTATCTGTAAGGATGGTGAGGGTCAGCAATTGTGCCTGTACCACCATCTCCAGTTAAACCTCAGGTCTGAGACATAAGGTTCCTTCAGGTCTGAGATATAAGGTTCCTGGAAGGCCCCAGAGGAAGGAAGAGGGATAGAGAGCCAGAAACATCGATGAGAGAGAAACATCCATCAGCTGCGTCCTGCACCCCCGCCCCCCTCCCTCCAGTGGGGATGCGCCTGCAACCAAGGCACATACCCTTGACCAGAATCAAACCCGGGACCCTTCAGTCCGCAGGCTGATGCTCTATCCACTGAGCCAAACTGGTCAGGGCCCATGTGTTCTTTAGTAAGTCGATTGATTCATTTGGTCTCAGTCTCCTCATTCGTTCCGGTAGAGGTTTATGATGGGCAGGAGTTGACAGCACTAAATACCTTTAAACAGTAAAAAAAATGCAGATCAAGCGCGGCACAGGTCAGGGCACATGTCTAGTGCTAGCTATTATCACTGGTTTTCCAGCCTTAAAATCCTCTCTTCTGTGGCAGGAAGCAGGTATTCGACATGGCGGGGGGGCTAAAGGACAGCAGAATCTCCTTGGAATGGCAGGGACATTCCCTCTGCAAATCTCACAGTTAAGAGGGCAGAATCTTGCCTAAACCCAAAGAACTCAACCAACCAGTTTTCAAAAATCCCCTTTCCCATGTGCTTGCCTTCTTTATTAGATGCTTACTTCTTGGGTGTTGAAACATTTAGGAAGCTGGTTGAGACAAGTTTCTCTGAGTTCCCTTCTATCCTTCCTGGGCTGACAAGAAAAACACCACCTCTGCTATTAAGCTCCCAGGTGCTGATTCCAGGTGTGGACCTGAGAAAGAAGATACCCAGTAAGATGGGCTCCTGGTGGCTAACTGGATTCAAACAAACAAAAACAGAGCCTAGCAGCCATTTCCACGCAGGGGTCTCTCATGCAAATGGCACTTCAGGGAGAAGCCTGCAAATAGCTACTGCCTCCTGCACTCAACTGAACTGTGTTCCTGCCATCTGGTCCGCCATTTATAAAGGAATTCCTGGAACCCTATTTCAACCAATAGGACTGAGACTTTCCCTTTCCAATGGGATCTGCAGGGGCATAACTCCCTCAACATCTTCACTGACCAATCAGAGAGGCACCATTCTGACCAATAACGACAGTGCCTCTTGGACCAATCAAACTGAGAGGATTTGGAGTCCTCATTTGCATCAGGGACCAGAGGCAGGGGCTTCTGTTTATATGTCAGCTCTCCTCTAGCTCTGGGAGTGCACTGTCCCTTTCCACCTTGAGACTTCCTTTCCCCAGAGCTGAAACACCAAAGATGTCTCTCTGGAGAGGGAGCAGAGCTGTCTAGCTGGAGAGGTGCTGCTGTTGCATAGCTGTGCTGTTATCACAATTGAGCTGTTTGCATTGACTAGTTTCCCTCAACCTCAAACTGGGGATTCCTATTGGCCTTGGACGCTTCCGACACAATCTCGTTTATTCTTCACTGCAGCAGGGGAGGGAGATATTACTCTCGTTTTCTACAGAAGTAAAATGAGACACAGAGAAGTTCAGGAACTTGCCCAAGACCACAGAGCTAGGAAATCCAGGGTTTGAACCCAGACCACGGAGACTGAGGCCATTGGAGAAAACCCTCAAAGTTACACAATTCCAAACCAGACAGTTGGGTGATAAAAGCAACGGACCCCAGGTCCCCACAGCCTCCTGGCCGGGGGGCGCCTGATCAGCCCATTTAGCCCACAGGGGCTACTTGAGTTTGTGTGCGGACGTACAGACCGGTCTGGCATGAGGGGCGTGGGGGAGGCGGTTCTCTCTCAATAGCACAGAGATTAACAGGTAGACTTCAGCCTGAGACACGAACCGACCTGGCTCTGGTTCTCACGCCCACCTGTGCACTTCGCTGCGTTAGTCGATTGTTCTACGAGGCTCCTTTCCTGGGACCCGGAAGTCCCGGGCGCGGGCCCAGCCTGGACGCACGTGTCTCTGCAGTTCTGTCCGAACCTGACACTCAAACTGAAACTAAAACGGCCAAAGCCCCGCCGCCGGGCCGGAGCGCAGGGAGCGCAGGCGAGGGGGCCCGCCCTCAGCCTCGCCGGGGCGGGGACTCCCCAGCGCCCCTCCTCGGGCCGCTGTCCCTCCTCCTTCGCGGTCCCTTCTCTAGGCGGGGAGGGGGGTTCTGAAGGCAGCTTCGAGCCAGGAGGGGTCCAAGGAGTGGGTGGCGGCGGGAGGGCGGAGACGGGGCGGGCCCTCGGAGAGAGCGACACCCCCCTCCTCCCCACCGACTGGTAGTCTGGCTAGGGGTGCAGAGGCCTTGGGGCGTAGGGGAGATGGCGGCGCGCAGTGTGGGCTGCGGCGTCCGGCGGCTCCGGAGCGTCCTGCAGGGGCGCGCGGGACCTCGGGGGTGGCCGCCCGGCGGAGGTTGCGCGCCGCGCAGGGCGGCCTCTGGGCCCCCGCTGCCCGCCTCGTACCCCGCGCTGAGAGCGCTGGCGGACCGGCAGCCCGACGCCTTCTGGGGGCCGCTGGCGCGCGACACGCTGGTGTGGGACACCCCCTTCCACACCGTCTGGGACTGTGACTTGAGCAGCGGCAAGATCGGCTGGTTCCTGGGAGGCCAGCTAAACGTGTCCGGTGAGTGGGCTGCGGGGACCAGGGCGCCCCCAGCTCAGACGTCCAGAGGCGACTCCGAACGCAGCCGTCAGGGACGGGTCGCTGGCCCGTGGGCCGGCACCTCCGGACCCAGAGGCCCCAGCCTCCCTATCCGCTGTCACTCTGCGTCCCCCTCCCCCCCCTACCCCCCAACTTCCCCGGCTTCAGCCCGCGCCCGGGTGTCAGCTCGGGTCGCCCAGCTGCTGGCCCTGCCCTGCTGCCTCCTCCAATGGTGGACTCTCAAGTGTAACCACGGGGAGCAGCAGTTGACACCTGGGGCGGGCTGGGGTGGTGGGTGCCGGGTGCACAGGAGCGGGGACTTCCCCGTACTCTGTGCTACCACCAGCTGCCTGCCCGGCGACTGGCCCGGGAGATATGCTGCCCAAGTAAACAAACGGAGCGGTGGCGCGTAGCCTGGGAGGAGGAAGCCCAGGGCCCGCAGCTGGAATCACTTATCTCCCTGCTCCCTGGCGGTGCCAGTGGGAGGGAAGGAAAGAACCGCGGGGCCTCCCAGCTCTCCGTTTCAGATGACCGTGCCCCTCCCAAGTACCCCCCTCCCCCCCGCCCCCCCAAACACCTAGCCATGGCTTGCTTTAGACCTGGTTCTGTTTGAGGTCCCAGAAACCAGCACCACCAGCCACTGGGTCCTTTGGTATCTGCTGAGATTGAGTCTACTACTGTTAGGATTTGGGATTTGGGTGGTGGGATGAGCACACTGTGCCTGGAGGAGAGAAGGCCCGGGAACTGGAGGCAGTGGCCATCCAGGCAGGGTAGACTGGGGTGTGGGTAGCCTGGGGAGCAGGGGATTTACAGCCAGGTGGAGTGCTCAGGGGAGCTGCATGGCGAGGGAGGATGGGGTACCCCATTAGGTGGAAGTGGGGTCTAGGGGATGTTTCTGGCGGGGGTGGGGGTGGGGGGTTGGGGAGGTGGGGACATGTAGATCTTAATGGCAGGGTCAGGTCCTGGCCAAGACCTGAACTTCATGGTAGGGTCTGGTGTTTGCACAACTCCACCATTGACTGGGCCTGTGACTTCTCCCCTGAGCCTGTCGCCTCATTTGTAAACGGGGGGCAGTAAGCCTGCCTGAAGGTTGATTGTGAGGACAGAGTGCTGGAGGTGTGGAACAGGCCCAGCACTTATTGGTGATCAGTAAGTAGTAGCAATTTTATCGTATTTAGAAATAGCCATACAATTATAGGTAGTGTGTCTTGCAGTTCTTTTTCTTTTTTTTTAAATATATTTTTTTGTTAATCCTCACCTGAGGATATTTTTCCATTGATCTTTTAGAGAGTGTGGAAGAGAGAGGGAAAGACGGAGGGAAACATCGATGTGAGAGAAACACATCGATTGGTTGCCTTCTGCACTCACCCTGACCAGGGCCTGGGCTGAGGAGGAGCCTGCAACTAAGGTATGTGCCCTTTGACCAGGATCGAACCCGGGACCCTTTGGTCCGGAGGCCAACGCTCTGTCCACTGAGCCAAACCAGCCAGTGCTCTTGCAATTATTTTTCAAACAAAGAAACTTAGGGAAGAACTTTGGGCCAGATTTTTTTTTTTTTCATTTTGTATACTACTTTGATGGTTTAATTAAAATGAATCACGAGATAAGTGTTTTCTTTAAAACTGAGTCAGCAGCAAGTGTCCTTGAACTAGTGGGTAAAAGAAGCACAAAACAAACCCTTAGGTTTGCAGAGTTACCCTTGCAGGGAGGAGAGCACTTACAGGAGAGAGCAGGACACGTAACGTGCAGCTCTTGTGCAAGCGACTGGGACTGTGGAGGCCCGAGGCCACTGGGGATGGTCAGGGTTGGCTCATGCACACGTGTATCCTCTCACTCCCAGATCAGTCACTGGGGATGGACCTC
This sequence comes from Eptesicus fuscus, assembly GCF_027574615.1. NCBI lineage: Eukaryota > Metazoa > Chordata > Mammalia > Chiroptera > Vespertilionidae > Eptesicus > Eptesicus fuscus. The sequence continues at coordinate 11,855,253 of NC_072484.1, forward strand.
AGGGGACAGGCAGGAAGGGCCTCTTGAGCCTCACTCAGTCAGGCTCAACATGTGGTTGGCCAGCAGACGTGCCTCTTTTTCCTTCACTTATTTTGCCAGAAATTGAGCTTCAGAAACTGCCTTGTGGAAAAACAGGTTTTCAGCAGCATTCTCACCTTGAATGTGTATGTCCACCCTTTCATCTGTCAGGGATATCTCTGCCTTTTGACAGTGTCTGCAAACCGCAGAGGTGATGGTATGAAAAAGACCAGGCCAGGCCATCGCTGCTCTGGGAGCCCCCTAGAAAGTTGTGGAATGGTGGGTATGCTTTGGGCTGATCTGTCTGTATGATAGTCACTGTAATGATGGCTTATTCCAAAGGAGTATCACTTTTGAAACTCCCATTACCCCTTCAGGAAAATCTGTACCACTCGTTCTCGAGACATGCAAGTTCTCGGGCCTCATCCTAGACCCCGGAATCTGAAGCCCTGAGGGTGGCGCTCTGCCATCTGTGTTTATAAGCTCTTCGGGTGCTCCTGAGGGACACACACAAGTTTGAGAACCACTGACCTATAGGCCCCAAACTAGGGCAGACAAGACACTTCTAAATGGGCAGAATTGGGATTCGTGTCCTGGCGATGACTCTAATAAGCAAACAGAAATGGCAGATGGGCGGTGCAGTACAGCTTAGTGGTTCTGGGTATGTCTTGAGAATTCCACCTGGGTCTGCATCCTTGCTTTCCCCTTACTGTTCTCTCCATGGATCTCCTTGTCTGCACAATAAGACAGTCTGAATTGTGTTCTAGTTACTATTGTTGCATAGCAAACAGCCCCCAGGAGTCATAGTACTCTCACCGGTCTGTGTGTCAGGACTTTGGACAGGGCCCCATGGGCATGGCTTGCTTCTGCTCCCCATTGATCAGTGTCTGAGGCTGTCATCACAAGTCTGGGGCCTTGACTGGGAGGACTCAGGCTGGCTCAGCTGGAACTGTGTCCTAAACCACTTACACAGGCCCAGGGAACATGGACCAGAGGTCACAGACACTACAGCAGAAGCTGCTAGGTTTCTTCTGGCCCGAAGTGGATGGCCTGGGGACACCCAGGGCTGTTGTTAGCATTAAATGAGAAAACACTTACAAAGTTCTCTGCACAGTCTTGACTCACACCCAGTCACTGGCCTTTGTTATTAATGAATGAATCCTGTGGGTGTAGGGAGCTGGGGGTGGCTAGGGGGCTGTGACATTGAGCCTGACCTTCAGCAGTGCTGCGTTTCCTCTGAACAGGACCACATGCGCTTGCGTCTGATCAGCCTGGACTAGGCTGGAAACGGGTCAGGAGGGTACGCAGGTGGTCAACAGGGCTCCAAAGATCTAAAAAGGATTCCTCCCAGACTTTGAGATCTGGCTCTGTCCTCCATATGGCTCAACCGATGTTTTGCTCTGTGCTGTATAAACGCAAGATGTCAGGAAGGTGCAAATGCAGAACTGGAGGGTAATAACGTATGTTGCGTATGTTGCTTTCAAAACACACAACCGTACTCTCTTTTCTAAATACCAAATTCTGAGTCTGATTTTTTTTAAAGTGTCTGTATTCTTACTTTCAAGCAAGGGTATAGAGAAACTATTTTTAACCAAGCATTGAACACAGATTTCTGGATGCTTTTGGGGACATTCGTTGAGGCAATGGGAACCATTTTGCTGTACCTTTCTTTTCTTTATGACGTGCCTCCAATAATTCAGAAGGAGGATACACTGACAATCGCAAGGCACTATAGTCCTGTGCTTTGCTTATTTCTCAGCAATTGAAGTAACTTGCCTAAGATCCTTCAAGGAACTTGAAATGAAAAATGTAACCCCAGGTCTTAGGAGAAAGGTCCTCCAGAAGGGACTGAATTGTCCGTAGTTTTCAGAGGCCTCTCTTACTTTAAAGGGCAGATGCTTCTGGAAAGTTGGCAGGTACCATTTTTGTGACTGATGTAATATCTTACATCATGCCAGGGAGATTTTCTATTTAAGGAAAACCCATTGTGAATCCTTTTGTGAATATTAACTCCCTTGTTTCTTTTGATTAAAATAGAATTTCTATATGTGGGTTCACTTCAAGTTGGGGAGGGGAAGGATGTATTTAAACAACTGACAGGAGTTCTTGAAAATTCCTGCATAAGTGTGTGCCATCTTTATAATGGATATTATAACCTATTTAAAAAACAAACAAACAAACAAACAAACAAAAAACAAAAACCCAAACCTATGAACCATCAGCAGTAATTGCTGAACTATTTGCAGAGCTGTGTTAGGCTCAATGGTAGACCTGCCTTGAGGTGAACATGATGGAGCCTCTTCTCATCTCATTGTCATGACACCAGTGTGAAGTGGTTGGTGGTCCCATTGTGCAGATGTGGAAATAAAGGTTCCAACTCATGTAGAGTGATGAGCAATGCAGAAAATGCCCCAGTGCCACTGAGTGCATTCTGATGAGGAGATGAATCACAAATCAGTAAATGAGCAAATCCACTCTAGGGTAACTTCCTCAAGGCATTTATAGTTGCTAAGGGAAGAATTATGATGTCAGCCCCCAATCCACACCCCCATGATATGTGAATCTTAGGGACATGGTCCCTGCTCTCAGGGACCTTATGAATTAGACGGAGGAGAGTTTAGCAGAGACAGCATTGTGTCCCAGAATGGGATCACTGGGCAGAATAACTAAGTGTTATGTGGTGTGGGCCACTGGGTGCTGGAGAGAAAGAGAGATCATTGCTGGGAAATTTGAGTTAGGAGGTGGGGTTTGAGCTGAGCCTTAAATTGCATTAGGGTCTTGCCCAACTCTTCCTGGCAATGCTTGTAAGCGGAATTTTCTTGTCCCACTGCTCAGTTCTATGGGTGGAGACTCTTTAAAATGTGGAGGAGCAAGAATTTCTTCCTTTTATCCTTGCTCTCTCCTTTCCTTCTTTGCTTTTCTCCCTGAAGTTGGAGCAATAGCAGGAACCATATGTATGTGTTAAATGCCAACAGATCCCATGCTGTTTTAGGGCCACTGTCACTCAGACCCTGCACTGTGCTTCCTCTAGGTGCCCATGTCAAATGAGTGTAAAACATGGCAGCTGAGAAATTGCCTATCCCTGGGAACACTGCACACAACCTGACCCTGTGACGGGAAACACTCCAATGGCATCTAATTCCTATTGTCACACCCAGAGTTAGGAACTGTTACCCCCATTTTGGATTAAGAAAGTGACATTTAGATTAAATAACAAGTGTGTCCTTTCTGCTTGATGAGTGTTTGGACAGGGATGGACTCTGGAGGGTGGGTTTGACCTGTGATGTAAGTGAGGGCATGGTCAGATGTCTTACAGAGCTGGCAAGTTTTTTTTTAAATTTATTATTATTTTTATTGTTGGCAGTATTACAGATGTCCACCATTTTCCCTGCCTTTGCCCCTCTCAACCCAGCCCCTGCCCCACCCAGGCCTCCATCACACTGTTGTCTGTGTCCAGGGGTTGTGCATATATGCATATATGTACTTTGGTTAATCTTTTCCCATCTCCTTCCCCACCCTCCCTTCTGAGATCTGTCAGTCTGCTTCATGTATCCATGCCTCCTCTAAACCTATTTTGTTCATCAGTTTATTTTGTTCTTTAGATTCCATATATAAGTGAGATCATGTGATACTTATCTTTCTCTGACTGGCTTATTTTGCTTAGCACAGTGATGGCGAACCTATGACACGCGTGTCAGCACTGACACGCGTAGCCATTTCTGATGACACACGGCCACTGAGGTTTATTAAATACAATTATATGTAACAATTATACATTTATGTTATTTAAACTATAAATATCGCGAAATAATGATTTTTCCTCAAAGTGTCACACTACCCGAGTTATGCTCATTTTTTTGGCGAAGTTTGACACACCAAGCTCAAAAGGTTGCCCATCACTGGCTTAGCATAATCATCTCCAGGTCCATCCATGCTGTTGCAAAGGATAACAGAAAGATCCTTCATTTTTACAGCTGTATAGTATTCCATTGTGTAAATGTACCACAGCTTTTTTTATCCACTCATCTACTGATGGGCACTTGGGCTGTTTCCAGATCTTAGGTATTATAAATAATGCTTCTATGAACATAGGGGTGCATATATTCTTTCTGATTGTTATTTCAGAATTCTTAGGATATATTCCAAGACATGAGATCACTGGGTCAAATAGCAGTTCTGTTTTTAATTTTTTGAGGAAACTCCATACTGTTTTCCACAGTCTGCATTCCCACCAGCTGGCTCAGCTGGAACTGTGTCCTAAACCACTTACACAGGCCCAGGGAACATGGACCAGAGGTCAGTGTACTAGGTTTCCCTTTTCTCCACATCCTTGCCAGCACTCGTTGTTTGTTGATTTGTTGCTGGTGGCCATTCTGACAGGTGTGAGGTGGTACCTCATTGCAGTTTTAATTTACATCTCCCTGGTGATTAGTGATGTCGAGCATTTTTTCATGTGTCTCTTGGTCATCTGTATGTCCTCTTTGGAAAAGTGTCTATTCAGGTCCTTTGCCTATTTTTTAATTGTATTGTTGAGTTATACAAGTTCTTTATATATTTTAGAAATTAATCCCTTATCAGGTGTATTGTTGGCAAATATGTTATCCCATACAGTGGGTTCCCTTTTCATCTGTTGATTGTTTCTTTTGCTGTGCAGAACATTTTTAGTTTGATGTAGTCCCATTTGTTTATTCTTTCCTTTGTTTTTCTGGCCCTAGGAGATGTATTGGCAAAAATACTGCTACATGAGATATCTGAGATTTTGCTGCCTATTTTCTTCTCGGATTTTTATGGTTTTTGCGAAGTATATTTAAGTTGCTTATCCATTTTGAGTATATTTTTGTATATGGTGTAAGTTGGTGGTCTGGTTTCATTTTTTTGCATGTAGCTGTCCAGTTTTCCCAATACCATTTATTGAAGAGACTGTCTTTATTCCATTGTATGCGCTTGCCTCCTTTGTCAAATATTAATTGACTAGAGGCCCGGTGCACGAAATTCATGCACAGGGGGCTGGAGGTGTCCCTCAGTCCAGTCTGCACTGTCTCCAATCTGGGACCCCTCAAGGGATGTCAGACTGCCAGTTTAGGCCCCATCCCAGTGGGATCAGGCCTAAACTGGCAGTCGGACCTCCCTCTCACAATCCAGAACTGCTGGCTCCCAACCACTCACCTGCCTGCCTGCCTGATTGCCCCTAAGCGCTTCTGCCTGCCAGCCTGATCACCCCCTAACCACTCCACTGCCAGCCTGATCGATGCCTAACTGCTCCCCTGCCAGCCTGATTGCCCCTAACTGCCCTCCCCTGCCAGCCTGGTAGCCCCTAACTGCCCTCCCCTGCTGGCCTGGTTGCCCCTAACTGCCCTCCCCTGCAGGCCTCATCATCCCCAACTGCCCTCCCCTGCTGGCCTGGTAACCCCTAACTGCTCTCCCTTGCCAGCCTGGTAGCTCCTAACTGCCCTTTCCTGCAGGCCCGGTCCCACCCAACTGCCCTTTCCTGCAGGCCTGGTTGCTCCCAAGTGCCTGCCCCTGCAGGTCTGGTCCCCCCCCAACTGCCCTCCCCTGTAGGCCTTGTCCCCTCCCACCTACCCTCCCCTGCTGGCCTGGTCACCCCTAATTGCCCTCCCCTGCAGGCCTGATCACACACAATTGCCCTCCCCTGTAGGCCTGGTCACCCCCAAATGCCCTCCTCTGCATGCCTAATCGCCCACAACTGCCATCCCCTGAGGGCCATCTTGTGGCGGCCATCTTGTGTCCACATGGGGGCAGCCATCTTTGACCACACGGGCGTGGCCATCTTGTGTGTTGGAGTGATGGTCAATTTGCATATTACCCTTTTATTAGATATGATCATAATGGCATGGGACAATTTCTGAACAGTCTCTGTTCTGTTCCATTAATCTATATGCCTGTTCTTGTGCCAGTACCAGGCTGTATTGATGACAGTGGCCTTGTAGTATAGTTTGATATCTAGTATTGTGATCCCTCCAATTTTGTTCTTCTTTCTCAAGATTGCTAAGGCTATTTGGGGCCTTTATTATGTTCAAGTATAATCCCTCTGTTTCCACTTTGCTTAGAGTTTTTCTCAAAAATGGGTGCTGGATTTTGGAAAGAGGTTCTCTATCACTTGCTCACTTTCTTCTCCCTCTGGTATCCCTATCAATGTTGTTACATTTCACATTGTGCCAAACTATCCTTAAACTGTCCTCTTGCTTTTTAATTATTCTTTCTTTTCCTGCTCTGATTGAGTGACTTATTTTCTATCTTGTCTTCTAATTCACTGACCAACTCTCTGCTTGGTTCAGCCTACTGGTTATTCTTTCCAGTGTATTCTGTATTTCAGATACGACATTCTTAATTTTCAACCTATTATTTTTCATGGTTTCTATGTCATTTTTTATGCTTTTGAGTATCCTTATAACCATTACTTTGAGCTCTGTTTCTGATAAATTGCTTGCCTCCATTTCATTTAGCTCTTTTACTGGAGATTCCTCCTGCTTTTTCATTTGGGGCCTGATTCTTTGTCTCCCCATTTTGGCTTTCTTTTTGTGTTTGATTCTGTGTATTAGATAGGACTGCTATGACTCCCAGTCTTTGTGGGGTGGCCTTCTGTAGTAGGTGTCCTGTGGGACCCAGTGGTGCAATCTCCTTGATCTCCTGAGCTGGGTGCTCTAGGAATGTCTCTTGTGTGCGTTATTTGGGCCCTCCTATTGTAATTGGGTCTTGATTGATGTTGGCCCATTTGTGGGTGGGATTGACCTTCAGGCTGGCTGAATATGAGGCTCAACCCCACCCCTGGCATGCACACTGCTGGGCAGATACCATCTCGAGGTGTCTTGATGGGCTCAGTGGCACAGTCGTTAACCTTTCGGGCTGGGTGTCTGCCAGGATTCCCCTTTGGATGTGCCATTTGTGTGGCTAATTGGATTGGCGTCTTGTGTGGTTTGAGCTCTGTTTCTGATAAATTCAAAGCCAAACTCCTCAGTCTCTGCCAGAGACTCCAACTCTAGCCCCCCCTCTGGGGTCTCACTGCAGGTTCAGGCTGGTTACAGCCTGCAGTCTCCTCTGCAGTACCAGGTTCAGCCGCCCTGAGCTCAGCGGAATAGGTCAAGAGTCTCCTGTTGAGGATGTCTGGGGCCCAGCCTGCAGGTGGGGACTCACACTTTGAATGACCTGCTGTGAGCTGCTCTCCCATCCCCCACAGAACTTCACCCAGCGGGGATACCCAGAACTTCACAGGCTGAACCAGGCAGCCTCCTGTTGGGAGTGGTGTCCGCAGCCTGCAGGAGTGGACGGGCACTGCCTCTCCTTCCTGGGTCTGGAGGTGAAACTCACAGGAAGCTCAGATCTGCCTCTCCACAGTGTAGTCACAGAGCTCAGCACTCGCCTCTTTGTCTCCCTGACAGAAGCCTCCTTTGGGGGATACAGTCCCAAAACCCCAGCTCCTCTGTGCCACCAAACCATGGAGGAGGGGCCAGGAAATCAGCCCTGCGCAGGACTCTGATCTCTTTGGGCGGCTGGTCTCCGCAAAGTGGGGCAGAAATCCCCAGCTCTGATTGGGCTGTGAACCCCGTAGTATGGGCCTAAAATCCCAGACCTGCACTGCTCCCGGGTGCTGCCAGCCAGCAGGCTGGGGCAGACCAGGTGGCTCCCACAGGTGGGTGAGGGGCTCCGGCCCTGTGCTCAATGTGGGAGAGACATTCCTTTCCCCCCCAAGACACACAGATTAGTCACTGACTGGGGCTCTCTGCCCAATGCCTTTCCAGAAAGTAGAGGGTCCCTCAAAGTCATTGCTGGGTGCAGCCCACAGACCCCTCCGCTGGACCCAAACACAGCCGCACAACCTCTCCAGCAGTCAGAGTCTGGAGCAAACTTCTCCGGCTGCGGCTGCTAACAGTAGGTGCGGTCTGAGTCTCCCAGGTGGACAGATCCCCCTGAATCCCTCTGCCCAATGCTACACAGACTCTTCCCGTCTCTGTTGCTCTGGGTTGGGGATCTCTGTGTGGGGTTGAGCCTCCACACTCCCAGGGGGAGGGAGCTTTTCAGCGGCAATATCTGTCCGGCCTGTCAGCCGCCACACCTGCTCGAGGGGGACTTTCCCTTTCTGCATCTCCACTTCTCTTACCAGTCTCTACGTGGCTTCTTCAGTGCTACCTAGAAATAGTATTTCAGATCAGCTACCCTTCAGTTGGTTTTCAAGTTGATTGCTCTGTAGTTTAGCTGTAAATCTGGTCCATGGCTGGAAGAAAGTGCATGCAGTCTCCACCTTTCATCTCCCTGGCAGTGTTTTTGATCACTCCTGTCCCCGTAGGGAAAAGAAAGCCCCCTGGAACCGGGAATATACATACAAAGTAGAATGCGTGTAGAGGTACCCACGCATGTCTGTCTATGGGAGCCTGGGCCTGAACCAGCAGCAACGGTGTCACTGGGATCTGTTCGAGGGGAAATCTCAGGCCCACCCAGATCTGCTCGCTCAGACTTCCAGTAGTTGTGGGCTCATAATCTGTGTGCTAAGAAGTCCTTTGGAGGTTCTGGGGGGGATTTAGAAGTGCTGACTTAGTCCAACAAGAGAACTTCTTGAGGAACAAAGCCATGAAGACAGGAAGAGGTCTGTTCCCTCCCCTGGGCATGGGGCCAGCCTCGTGCCATTTAGACTCCATCATTGTCCTTTAGCTCAAGGACTCGAATGGTCTGCCCACCATCCAGAGCTGAGGTGCTTCTCTGCTCTGTGCTCTGGCTTAGGCTGCATGTATGCAAATATGAAGAGGACATCTGGCCCCTGCCCACAGAGGGTCAGCAAGTGCAAACACCTCAATGAGTTAGAGGTCCAAGGGACGTGAAGTGCTCACTGCGAGCGTGAGAACGCGTAGGTCGGGACCTGCAGGAGAGTGGGCAGTAGGTGAGAGGCTGGGACAGTGTGCCACAGAAAGGAAGAACCATGGGAAAGTCCCGAGGCTGGAAGGTGCTCACCAGAATCGGCACTGCCCTAGGGAGAGGCCGATCACTCAGGGTCTTGGTGGCCACTTGTCCAGCACCTCCGTATTCCAGGAAGGTACCCAGGGACACTGCACCTGGGCTCAGTGCCTTCCTGCCATTTGTCAGCCCTGGGAAGAGATGGACACAGGGCTGGTCTCGCTGGCCAGCCAGCAACACTCTGGGTGCTGTCCATCATGGGGCATGTCTTTCCCCTCCACCTTCTGCACCTCTGCCCTCCTGCTTGGCATAAAGCAGGCACAGGATGCCCTTCTTGGCTCCGTGGCACTGAGGGTCTAGGTTCGAAGTTGGACGGTCATGTGTTGGCAACCTTGGCTGCCGTGGGAGCAGGTGATGTGGGTAGATGAGCCCCGGGTAAGGTGTTTTGAGGCCCTTCCTGTTGCTTCCTTGGCTCGGCCTTGGGCAGGTCACTGGACCGACCACCTGTAGACTGTTTCCTAAGCTATACCTGAGCTGGCCACTTTCCAGGGTGACTCAGAAGGTCCACCTCAGGGCGGGAGAAGGTGTGTTGGAGCAGATTTCTCGGATAAGAGTGCACACCTGTCACCTGCAGTCTTCTCAGCACTGATCTGGGGTGGGGTTAAGGGTTTGCATCTGTGATGCCTGGAGCAGCCAGGGTCCAGCAAACACTCGTACGCATGGAAGCAACGCCCTGCTGCCGGACTCCTGCTCAGTGCGCAGCTTTAACTCACCCTGTTTCTCCTCCAGCCCTTTCTCAGCATCTGTCCTCAGGTCAAGGAGCTGGGCATCCGAGGCTTGTCGTGACCTTCTTAGAGTCACTGCTTCCCACTCCATCAGGGCCGGGCAGTGGAGGGGGGACAGGACGCGCCCTTCTGAGGCATGGCTCCCGCCTTAGCTCCCAGGGGAGAGTGTGTCCTCAGCTGCTAATTGTTCAAGAGAAGTCAGAGATCCCTAGCTTTAGTGGGAAAATTTGATTTATCAACTTCAGACCATTCTCTCTCTCTCTCTCTCTCTCTCTCTCTCTCTCTCTCTCTCTCTCACACACACACACACACATTGATTTGGGCTTATTGTATAAATCCAGGTTCTACCACCAAGCCCCTTCTTCTCAGTTTCTCATATTGTTTTTCCTCTTTTCTGTTTTTTTTTTTTTTTTTTTGCATTTCTTCTCTTCTATTTTTCTAATAATTCAAATAACTTTTCTGCATCAATAATAGTATTAGTAACTTTTTTCCATGACATCTACCTCTTACTTAAAATTTTTGACATATAATTTGTATACCTGTTAGGAGCCAGGAAATTGAAATGAAATTTTTTATTATAAGAATAAAATAGCCCAAGAGGGGGAAATGTAATTCATACACACACACACACACACACACACACACACACACACAAAAAAACAAACAACAACAAAAAACTAAACTATGTAATATTTTCAAGTGAGTTCACCCTCTCAAGAATTATAGGAATCATATGATCTTTTGTATCTCCCATAACTTTTGTCAGAACGGTTATCCCATTTAAAAGTCTCTAACTCATAGTATGGTATTTATCAGTTGGCAACGTAGTACCTTATATTTATATAATGGTACTTGAACATTCAGTATTTCATTTGTTTCTGGTCACGGCCTCTTGAGTTAGAGATAATAGCTCCCAGTTACTAGGAGGAGATTGATTTGAAGAAGATAAGTAACTGCCCCGAAGAGAAAAAACTCACAAATTTATATGCCTGGACATTGGGGTGACCTGAAGAGCAGGTGGACAGATGGCTGCTACCCCCAACAGCTATTTGTGATGTTCATTTCCCCTGCTGTTGGGGAGGTGAGCAATGAAAGGCTGGCTTCAAAGGCTGGCATTCCCAGCCACAGCTAAGCTCACCTTGAACAGGATGTCAGCAAATGAACATGATTTTACCAATCTTCAGGTTTACAGTAAACTGGAGGAACTGACCTCTTCTCTTTATGGGAAGGCATGTGACCTAAGCTTGAGTAAGAGCCGGGGGAGGGGAGCAGAGCCTTCCAGCAAACCGGCATTGCCTTTCCCCATCATTGCAACACTCCTTGGAGCAGAGGCTGGTTTTAGGGTGCTGGCTGGACACCTGAGAAGGAATGTGGCTCCTTGGCCTGGACTGTGTGCATCTCTACCACACACGAGAGCCCCTTGCATGAACCTTGTATTGCATCAGGAGCATCCTATTTGCATGAAATATTCTTTCCAACAGCTCAGGCTGTGGTGCTCAGCCCCAGCTGCCCATTAGCACCACCCAGGGAGCCTTGAAACCACAAGGTCAACTGGGTCAGGGTCCCTGGTGGGGGAGGCCCAGGTAACACCAAAGTGTGGCTGGGCTTGAGACTACTGGTGTGAAGTACCTGCCTCAGATAGTCCACAGGGGATCACCCTAAACCTGTGAGACGGAATTGTGTAGTTATTGTCTTGTTTTTTCCAGCTCTGACAATCACCCTTCTCCTTCCAAGGAAGTAGACACCTCACCTTTGATGCGGGAAGGGTCCACCTCATCAGCGAGTAGTGCAGGTCACAGCAAACCAGACCCTCCCCTGATTCAGACTCTGAGAACACCGCATCTGATGTTTGTTTACCTGTTTTTGTGCAGTCAACTGCTTGGATCAGCATGTTCAGAAGTCCCCGGAGAGTGTTGCTTTGATCTGGGAGCGAGACGAACCCGGAACTGAAGTGAGGATCACCTACAGGTACTGTGTGCTCCCTGACGGCAGGCATCTCGGTGCCCCCCGCCCCCCACGGGTCTCCTGGGCCTCTGTGTCTGCTGTAGACGCTGGCACCAGGTGCCTCTGCTGAACTGTTTTCCAGAATTGCCCAGTTTGGAGGAGGCCTGGCTTTCCTGTTCACTTGGCAATGCTCATTGTCTTCAGATTCCCATAGAAGGAACTGGTTCTTGGGGAACAGCGATGATGAATGTTCAGGGCATTGGGGAGGCTGTTGGCACGGTTCTGTGAGTGTGTGTCTGGTCCTGGGCAGGTGTCCTGGTTGTCTGAATATGAAGGAACATTGGGCATGTTCTCGCATCCCAGGAAAAGTAAGCATGAATGCGAGCTGAATGAAATACACGCTGACATAATTATTATAATTACTCTCAGTGCGCTCATAAGAGTGGGACCAAAAATAAAATCAAGTCTTTTAAAGAGGGGATACACATGACATTTGTATTCTTTGACTCCTTAAATTCTTCACATATTCTAAATGCCAAGCACCCTTCTGGATATTGTGTGTGTGTTGAGGAGTTTGAACAAACCCGCTGTCTAGGAAGAGTACTGGCCTCCTGACAGAGCTGCCTCCTGTGGGGACAGCCTTGCCTGGGGTCTTTGTCCGTCACTGCAGGGCACTGGGTCTCCTTTCCCCGGGGGTAAATTCCTTTGACTAAAGTCTCGAGGTCCTTCCGGTTCCCTGTACAGCATTATCTCAGACCCACGATGAATCTAAGTTGTATGTCCTTTACAGCCGCCCCCACTCCCCATCAAGGAGTCACGAGCACGATGATGCTCCTGGTGGGTGTCCTACGGCTTTTTATGTGCAATCACTCAGCACGTTTCATCGTGTGCCACTGTACCACACAGTTCCCAAGCACAGAGCGGTGTGGCTGGGCGGTCTGAGGAGGTGACATTTAAGCTGAGGTCTGTTGATGAGAAGAAGCAGCCATGCCTGACTTGCATGGCTCAGTAGTCACAGCATGAACCAGGAGGTCATGGTTTGATTCCTGGTCAGGGCACATGCTCGGGTTGCGGGCTCGATCCCCAGTCGGGGGCATGCAGGAGGCAGCCAATCGATGATTCTCTCTCATTATTGGTGTTTCTATCTCTCTCCCTCCCTCTCCCTTCCTCTCTGAAATCAATAAACATATTTTTTTAAAAGAAGAAGCAGCCATGAGAAGAATGGGGTAAGAATTTCCCAGGCCAATTCAGAACCCTGGGGGTCCTTATTCAGCGTAGGTCCCCGGGAACAGAAAGAAGGTGGCTGGGGTGATGGGATGGGGGAATGTGATGGGAGGAAGGTTCAGAGAAGCAGGTCCAGACCCAGGGTCCTGAGAACAGCAGTTCCTCTCCTGCCACTTGGGTGACTAAGCAGGGGGGTGGCGGGAGGCACTGGGTACCTCTAGTTTCCCGTTTGTTTCTTGAACTGGGGATTTATCACCAAAGATGGTAAAATTTTCCAAAAATGATAAAACTACTCAGGTTGACCTTTGGGTGCAGCAAACTGACGTTTGTTAATCTGCTGCAGCTTCCAGTGGGCACTGCCCTACGGGTCCTCTCCTGTTTTTTACCAAGACCCTCAGCAGCCACAGCCCCTCATGGCCTTTCCAGCCTCTGCATCGACCTGTCTCCCACGGGCCGAGCCGAGAGCCTAAACAGATAAACCTCAGGCCCCATCGGACAACTGAGGCAGGTCCCAGGACACGTGTGCACACTAGAGATTAGAGAGCGCTGCTCCAATAGACAGACTGGCTCCACTGTTCTTTACCATTATTGGCCCATCTCGAGTGATGTGCGATTCGTTAGTAAAAAGAGCAAGGCTCTGTGGGTGGGGGAGGAGGAGCCTACCATCTGGATGCTGGAGATAAAGTGGTTCAGCCACAGACTGAATTCCTTCCATCGCTGCCTCAGGCGTGCCTGGATCCTGGGGCAGGGGCGGGTGGGCGAGGGGTCACATCTCCTTGCTGGGCATCGCCTGTGCACACACCGAGTGGGTGTTCAGCAGCGTTCGACAGTCTGAGAGCTGGGCTCAGGCTGGCCTTTGGAGATCTGTGGTTTAATTGTAAACCTCGGGGAATTTTCAGGACTGCAGCCAGCGTGTTAAAGCTGAGGATAACTTTAGTTCCACTTCACCAAAGTAACCTTGGGCAAGCGGCAAACTTATAAGTGCAGGCCAACTATTCTCTCTCCAAAAATACGGAGAATTAGCCCAGAACAGCTTTATATACTTTAGCTATCTAAGCACCAGATGGCTATTACTATTTACTGTTTGAGTAAAAAGTGTACGTACAGGTTGTCTAAAAGTGCAGCTAGTTTTTGAGAGGCTCGGGTTATTGTTTTCCTGGTCATTTTTGACACAAGGTTTTCTTTCTGTCCCCTCGGAGTAAAGCCACCTAGACCCTGGTGCTGGCTGTCCTGCCAGTGTAAAAACTGCCACTAAAATAAAGTGCTCCCCGTGGTGGCACCCAGATGCCCCAGGATGGCCACAAGCCCAAAGATCAAGTTCTGGATTCATAGCCTGGGCCCTTAAGGAAACACGTGGGGGTTGCTGGTGGCAGTGCAGCTTCTTGGGGACCATGCCCACTTGTCGGCCTCAAGCTTGGGCGAATGTCTCATTCCTCAGGTGCCCAAAGCCTCTCACTCCTGAATTTTTTGGACGAGGCACATTTCTGAAGAATCGTTGTAGAGTTTGTTAACAAACCAACAGCTCCTGCCCCAATAACTATTGGCAACACCTTTTTCCCACTCACGAGAATTGCCACTGTTTTCCATATGTGTAGGCAGACATACATGTACATGCCCACGGGTGTTTGTGTGTACACATACCACATGTACCTGCACATATACATTTTAAACATGCTCATTCTCCATTCTCCAAGTATGTTTTTGTTGTTGTTGTTAATCCTCACCCAAGGATATTTTTCCTTTTTTTTTTTTAGAGAGAGAGTGGAAGGGGGAGAGAGAGAGAGAGAGAGAGAGAGAGACATCTATTGATTGCCTCCTGCACACACCCAGACTGGGGCCGGGGATTGAACCTGCAACCCAGGTACAGGCCCTTGACTGGGAATAGAACCATGACCCTTGGTGCCTGGGCTGACGCTCTAACCACTGAGCCACATCGGCCAGGACTCCAGGTGTTTTTATAAGCTGCTCTTCGTGTCGAATGATCTGTCCTGGAAACATTCTCCAGGTTTCAGGCACAGCCTCCTGCTCTGTTAGTATTGCCTGTGATTACTTAGCTGTTGCCTTCAACTGTCTACTATTCTGAAGACGGGTTGTATTTGTAACCTTATCTCCCTCGGGTGGGAGAGGCCTGGCAGGTCAGCTTTGGGAACCGACCTGCCAGGAGGCCCCGTGTCCTATTCCTGCCCCCACCCCTCCTGCCCATCAGGCCCTGCTTTCTGGGACACCGGCTGGCACCGGTTCCGAGGCACACGCTGCCGATGGGCCGAGGCTGCAGGAGGGGTGCTCCTCAGCAGTGCGGTAGGCCTGTGCTGCCATCCCCCTCTGGTAGGAGAGCCTCTCTGGCGTTGGTTTTTCGCGCTCCCTCCGGGAGAAGTGTAGTGCTCGCTTCATTTCTGAAGTGAAGGGGCAGGAAGGCGTTGCTTGGCAGGGATCAGCCTGGGATAGTCCGCACACATCTCTCCCTCTCCCAGGGAAGAGGGCAGCCTGTGACCTGAGGCTGGAGCCAGGGCCAGAGGGCCACCCAGGCCCGTTTCAGATGTTGTTCAGAAATGGCCTGAGGACGCTGTTCTGGCCTTTGAACCAGCAGGACTGCAAACCCCTCTTGCACTGCCCGAGGCTGGCCACAGGAGCTCTCCAGCCTGCGCCTATTTTACACGATTGCCCTTCACCTGTAGTTCTGGTTGGCAGATTTCAGAGGCCCTGGGGGATGGGGATGTGGAGAAACACAGATCCGTTTTCTTCAGGGCAGTGGTGGCGGGGTCTCACGTAGATTCAGACCCATGGTGTGCGTGGGTGCCCAGAAACAGGAGAGAGCAGTCTGTGGGTGCCACGCTGAGAGTATTTACCAAAGCTTTTAAGCAGCTCATCTTTTGCCTGAGGTTCTTTATTTTTATTTTTTAATATATTTTTATTGTTTTCAGAGAGGAAGGGAGAGGGAACATCAATGATGAGAGAGACCATTGATTGGCTGCCTCCTGCATGCCCCCCACTGGGGATTGAGCCTGCAACCCAGGCATGTGACCGGAATCGAACCTGGGACCCTTCAGTCTGCAGGCCAATGCTCTATCCACTGAGCCAAACCAGCTAGGGCAGCCTGAGGTTCTTTAAAGAGGGCTCTGAACTTGAACCCGAGTCCAGATGTGACCCTTGTAATTAAGCTGTAACCGGTTTTAACACAGCATCCTCATCTGTCACACAGGGATTAGAGACCAGTCCCGTTCCGATGCTAGTGGGTGTGGGGCAGCGCATAGCGTCATGCCCAGTGTTGTAAAACACAGAGTAGCAGAGCTGGGCATCTGTGCTGCTCCGGGCAGGGCAGGCGTCCTCTCGTGTGTCTGCCCCTCCCCCCGCAGTCCCTCCCCCTCCCCCCCCCCCCCCCCCCCCCCCCCCCCCCGTAGAGAGCTGAGTGTAGTTTTCACTGCAAGTCAAGCCCCTGGAGAGGAGGATTTCTGTGGTTGTTCCATCGGGGCCTTTTATTGGGGAGGGCCTCTCCACAGTGAGGAGCTGGGGGGCATCGGGCCCTCCTCCACCCTGCCTGCCTCAGAGCTCAGGTGCCCGGGGCTGGCTTTCTCCCTGGCTGTGCTGGGCCAAGCATTGGGCACCATCGAGACTTGATGCAGCCCAGGGCTTAGTGCGGGGAGGGCCCAGGAATATAAGATGGGGCCTGGCCCTGTGGAGCGCCCCTCTGTCCGAGGCAGCTAGACCAGCACACATGGGCAGAAGGAGTGAACAGGCTTGCAGCCTAGAAGCACCTCCCCCAGAGGCTGGTTTGTGACCTTCCTGGGTGTCTTCAAACTTGGCCACTGATTAAGGTCACAGAAGTGGCCGGTCCTTGTGGGCGCCAGGGGAAGGAAGCAGGAAGTCTCACCAGATTGAGAAGGCTTTGGGGAAGTCCTGTGGAGGGCTGGGTTTTGGGAGGCAGAGGAAGGGGAGGCGTGACGGTGGAGGCAGAGTGGGTAGTGATAGGCGAGCACACTGTTGGCTGAGGCAGCCAGCGTGGGTGGAGATGGGAGGCCTGTGTCCGCGCGCTCCGTCCCCTGCCTGTGTGCGTGTGACCTTAAGCAAATCACTCCAGCTTTTTGACCCTCAGTTTTCTCATCTGGAAAATGGAAACACACTTCTCCTCCACTAGGTGGCTGAGTGTTAGCAGGACATGGGGGCTCAAAGCCCAGAACAGTATCTGGGAGGACGAGGGTCCGTTTTAGCTGTAGGTTGGGGCCAGTTGAAGGGAGGTCAGCAGAGGATTTCAGATTTGACATTGGGGGAGGGGACAGGGTGGCCCTATGGCTGCTGGAGCTGGGAGGATAGGGCTGCATTTCCAGGGCGAGGACTTCAACTCAGGAGAACAAGCATGCCAGCTAACAGGCTTCCCCTCCACCTTCTCCTGTGCCTGACCCTTGCACCTTGCTCTTCTTCTCACCCCCAAATAATTACCTCAGTAAGCAGATCCTTTATTAAAATATTGGGGCAATTGAAGGGAGGATCATAAACTGGCATAATGAGGTTGGTGGGTGTGGTGATTGGTCACTTGTCGCACAGGTCAAAGTTGGCGTGTTCACTGGGCTCCCCTGGGTAGGGCAGAGAGGCCAGTGGCTTCCGTCCGTATGGTGTCCCAGCTTCTAGCCCGAGAGGAAGCTGACCACCAGAATCCCGTAGAAACCGGTGTTCCTTGGGTCCTGCTGGCTTTAAAGACTTTCCTTAAGACTTTGGCTCCTGGTGTTGAAGTGGAAGTGTTTGAACCTTTCTGAACATGACCACTTATTTTTCTTTGTCCCTCTTTTGGGCAAGCTAAGGCCCCTGGAGTTTCTTATTTTAGAATGACCCACACCGAGGGAGTCTGTTTGCACGTCCTGGGAAACCTCCTCGAGGGACCTTCTGAGCACAGGGGGAGAGGCTCACTTGCGGGGAGCACACATCCCTTGGAACTGGATGCTTGCTTCTGTGAACCCCCTTCTTCCATCCGGTGGTGTTGGGGGTTGGTTGGGCTGTGGGAGGTGAAGGTGCACAGCCTGGTGAGGGGAGAACGCAGACCCTGGGGGTGCGGGTGGGGGCTGGTGCCAGCCTTTAGGGGGTTGAGGGTAGGATTGCCTGTGCTCCGGGGTGCGTGGGGAAGGGCACATGCTGTGCTGCAGCTGGCACTGGGAGCTAAGGCTTCCGGGACGGTGCTCTGTTGTTCCTGTTTATGTGTCCCCTCCGCTCTGGAGGCTCAAGACAGTGGAGTTAGCTGTGCTGTGGGCCTCACTGTGGGTCACACCACCATGCCCTGTGCCTGGTCCCCATCAGGACCTGCCCGGGACCAGGGCCACCGGGAACGAATCTGGGGAAGGCTGCAGTAAAAACCTCGCAGCCAGGCTGGGAATAGGGCAGCCCAGCCCTTGGTCCTCCTGTAGTCATGGCTGACCCATTGGCCTGGGGGCAGCCCCTGGTCAACTGGATAGGTGCTCACACTGATGATCCTAGTTCATATTCATGGTGGACCTTGGTTTTAAAGCCCAGGACCTGACACCCAATGAGCTTCAGGAAATCTCAAGCTCACCCAGCTGGAAGGGTCAGAGGTAGGGTTTGAACTCAGCCTTGCCTGGCTCGTTGGCTGTGCTGAGGAACCTGAGTCTCCCAAGGAGCACTAACTTGGTGACAGGCTCCGAGGCCTGTGTGCAGAGCCTGAACCTGCTGTGTGCAGATAAAATGCCCTTTCACTGATCAGGGCGATGTGTTCCAGATGTTGCCCCCCCCTTCTCCCTCCCCCCCGCCCCCCCCCCCCCGGAGAAGCAGACACACATGAAGTGTTAATACCAGCTCAGGAGGAGGGGACTCACCAGTACGAGGGGCTCCAGGTCGCTGGGAGGAGGGACAAGGCATAGTGTAAGGAGGAGGCTGGGCTGTGGAGTCCTGGTGTTATAGTGGGACAGGGAGAAAGCACACATGCTCGAGTGGCCTTGCACTTCGGGGTGCTTTGGAGGCAAGGGGGCATCGCTGTGGGCACCAGAGGAAGGGACAGTGGGTGGGTGCTGCATGCTCCTCAGACAGGTGCTGTCCCTCTCTCGCTCCTCGCCATCCTTCTCCTGGCCCTCCCTGTGGCTGTCTTGGATCCCATCTGCTGTGGTGACAGCAGGGGTGGGTGAGAGGCTTGACAATTTCCTGTCAACAAACCCAGTTAAACTTCCCCTTAGAAATTTGGAGCGAGGTTTCTGGACCGCTGGCCGATGAGAGGATCCGCATGCTCCCTGTCTGGGCTGCCACAGCCCCTTTCCCCCTGCTGGTTCTTCTTGGAAGGCGGCTTGGGGGGAAGCCTTGCCCGTTTATGCAGTGTGGACATGGAATTTAGAAAAGGGTGTAAGGGTCTTGCTGATGCAAACGTTTTCAGGAGTTCCCTGTGGTCTCCAAACATGCCAGAGCCTGAGTGACGTGTCCGTTCGGCAGGATCTGAAGCAGTGTGATCCAGCCCAGGTGTGCCTGAGTCTGCAACACCCAGACCCTGCTTGGGCCCTGAGCCAGGATCTCCTGGTGGGGCCTGGGGATTTGCATGGTGCAAATGCATCTCTGGTCACATGGCGAGAAAGTATTTGTCAGGATTTAGTTGCAGAAAAGGGAAGTCACTGCCACTCTTTTAAGCAGAAACAGCATTTATACCAGGTGCTTACAAACCCACCAAGGAGCAACCTCTGGCAGACTCCAGCCCTTGCCTCTGGGGCAATCAGAATGGACTCACGAGACCCACAGACACTGCTGAGCTTTCAAACACATTGTTATGGCTTTGGTCTAAGGGTCAGGAAACCACGAGTATTGCTGGCTCAGTTGCCTTTTGCAGCCAGTGGAACCTCTCCAGGAGGCAAAGCCCAGCCTCTCCTGATCACACTGGGTGGCAGCAAGACAGCAGCCCACCATGCAACTGCTCCTGCATGCAGCTACCTGGGGCAACCCGAGGCACCTGCACAGCTGGATGTGAGGCATCTGAGGTGGCGGATGCACCCCTGGGAGGCTGGCCTGGATGTGGAGAGAAGGCCATGGCAGTTGCAGGCAGGGTGGGTTTGTGGACCCAATTCCAGCTGATGCCTGGGTGGTTGATGGTTGCAGTGCGGGGACTGGGCCTGTACCTGCTCCGGTCCCAGGCTGCTTGGGTGGGGCCTGGTCATCCCTCCTCCCAGTGCAAGTGATGAACCCCTCCTTTGTGCACCACAGCTGTTCAAGTTCTGTTCTAACTACTAGGCTCCAGTCTTCACCTGTAACTAAGTGCTTCCACCAGGGTGGGCCAGCCACGATTTATACTTGTTGTAGGTGCATTGGCTGTTTTCCAAAAGGATTGTTTTTTATCCTCACATTTTTCTAACCCTTACACCTAAATTATGGATTGTTTTCCAGCCTAATGTTTCACACGAGGAAGTCTTGGTCATGTTAGCAGCTGGTGCAAATGAGGGCACTTTTGTGGAACTGCAAAAGGGTGGTGCAAGGCCTGGGAGCGCTCTGGCGTATGGGGAGCTAGTGCCCTGGAACCGATCTGACCGAGCTGCACAGCCAGCTACAGTGGCCCAGGTGACAGCCTGGCAGGGAGTGTACCTGAGAGTATACTCTCTGACCTGGAAGATGGGAGTGGAGCCTTGGAAGCCCAATTTCAGTGCCTTAAGCCCAGGGACAGGGGTCTGTGGCCTGGAAAAGAAGGTGACTTGTTATATAAATGTCTAATCATAGTTTTGTACATCTAAAACTAATATGATATTGTATGTCAACTATAATCAAAAGTAAATTAAAAAAAAAGGTGGTGACTGGGACTGGAATAAAAGAGGTATGCATTATGTTCCTCTCATTGCTTCCAAGTGAACAGTTTTCTTTTTTAAATATATTTTTATTGATTTCAGAGAGGAAGCTGGAGGGGGAGAGAGAGAGAGAGAGAGAGAGAGAGAGAGAAGAGAGAGAGAAACATCAATGATGAGTCTTTTTTTTAACTAATTTTTTTATCTTTGAGTTACAGTTGACATACAATATTATATTAATTTCAGTTATACAACATAGTGATTAGACATGTATATAATTTATGAGTGATCACTCAGATAAATCTGGTATCCATCTGACATCATACATAGTCATTACATATTGACTATATTCTCTATGCTGTACTTTACATCCCGATGTCTATTTTGTAACTACCAATTTGTACTTCTCAATCCGTTCACCTTTTTACCCTTCTCTCTACCCTTTCCTTTCCAGAAGCTATCAAAATGTTTTCTGTATCGCCCTAGCTGGTTTGGCTCAGTAGTTAGAGCGTCAGCCGGTGGACTGAAGGGTTGTGGGTTCGATTCCTGGTCAAGGGCACCTACCTCAGTTGCAGGCTCAATCCCTGGCCCTAGTTGGGGCGTGTGCAGGGATGCAAACAATCGATGTGTCTCTTTCACATCGATGTTTCCCTCTCTTTTCCCCTTCTCCCTCCACTCCACTCTCTCTCTCTCTCTCAAAAAAAAAAAAAAAAAAAAAATCAATGGAAAAAAATATCCTGGGTTGAGGATTAAAAAAAAAGAAAGCCCCCTGTCTCACTCAACCACAGTCTCTGCTGGTTTTACAGCCAGAAGCTGTGGAGTCTTCTCTTTTCAGCACCGAAACCCTAGGCTGGGGAGCCTGGGGTGGGGCTGGGACTCTTCTATCCTCAGGGGGGACCTCCACAGCTGAGATATCCCTGATTTATTTTTAACTGCCCATTCCACATCTCTGCCCCTCCTACCAGTCTCTATGTGGCTGCTTCTGTGTGTTTTTAGTTATAGGGCTTCTGTTCAGCTAGACTTCCGGCAGTTCTCAGTGACAGTTGTTCTGTAGTTTAGTTGTAATTTTGATGTGGTCGTGGGAGGAGGCAAGTATAGCATTTACCTACTTCGCCATTTTGACTGGAAGCCCAAACAACTGTCGTTTTTATGAGCAATTATGTATTTATTATTAAATGAGTAATTATTAAATAAAGTGAATTAAATAATTAACCATGTTTTTGTGAAGGAAGACATTGGTTGCAATGGCCTTTAGGGCCAGCCTCAGTGGGGAGTCACAGGCTGTGTTGGGGGCGCTGAAGGCCCACAGGATTGGATCTGGTGTTACAGAGGCGCCTCTTCCCAAGTCCTGGCTCAGTCATTCAGGAAGTCAATGCTGGTAGCTGGAAATCGAACGTGGTGGGACTATTTACACGGCGATAATTGGCAAATGCTATAAATCAGGGCTTTCTTCCCTGAGAATGTTGGTTGTTAAACATTTGCTGGCACAACAGTGGACTACATGAGTCATTCCTGTTAGCAGTGCTGTGTTTCTCCAGGCTGCGACCCAAAGGCCAGGAAAACAACCTGGGCCAGAGGCGGTCACACTGAGTGTGCCCTCTGGACCCCCACCCACGTGGCTGTGCCTGCCAGAGCAAACTGGCCCTACTTACTCTCCTTCGGGGGTTCACTTCGAAGGCTCTGTGCATTCCCCTTAAAGCCTGAGAAATAGAGCCACCCCCATCTGTGTCTCGTCTGAAACTTTCCGTGTGAACCTGGTATTAGACGAAGTGGGGGATCCTCTTCCCCACTGTGTGTTGGCGGGGAGCGGGGGTGGGGGGAGAAGGGGAGCTAGCACTTCTTACGATATTCTGAGAAAAGAATTTTCTGGGACTCGCATGGGAGAACGAGTGATTTTTATTTGTGTGGAATTAAATCCCTGCATTTCCAAAGACCCATATCCCTTAGGTCATCATAGAAGAAGTGTAGCTGGGGTTTCAACAAAGCTAGAAGCCAAGCCATTGTCCAGAGTGTCCTTTGCATGTGGGAGCCAGGTCCAGTTCAGCATCAGGCTAGCTGCTGTCCGTTAGTCCATTGTGTGTGGGCCAATGTAGGTGAACAGGAGCAAAGGAGCCCACAAGCCCAGAGTCACATGGCTTCCAAGAGAGCCAAGAGCACAAGAGAGCAAACTCCTTTGTTGATGGGGTTATAGATCCTGAATCTTCACACACACACCCCCGGTGTGATTGACAGCAAACACCTTCTTTAGTCCCCCCAACTTTACTGGGCATTCGTCTGTCTTCCTTTTGTCCAGTCTCCTTCCCCCAGTGTTTTGCAGGGAACTTGCCCATGTCTGGCCTTCCCTTTGCTCCTTTCCTGTTACTAATAACTAGTTGATTACAACGGTATCAAGCCCACTTGCTCTGTTTTGTCGTTGCTGGTGTGGCCCAGTGGACTTGCGTGGAGCAGTAGAGACCCACCAGATCGCACGTGGGCATGTAAACCAGGAGAGGGACCCGGACAACATTCTGTGGCATGTTTTCCTTTAACCACAGGGAAAAGTGCATGTATTTATAAAGTTAAAACCAACATCCTCTCTCATTTTCTGCCCGGGAAAGACCATCACGTCTGTGGCTTTCCTGGAAGGTAAACAAGCCTGCCGGGCAGGGGGTGAATGTCCGGCCAGGACACCAGCTGTTTTCCGGGCCGGGTTCCAGGCCAAGGTCCACCAGTGTCTCTTGTCCAGGCTGCCAGCCTGCAGGCACCCCTGGAGCATGGGAACCTGGCTCCTCCTTCAAGTGATACGAGCGGGCTTTGCTCTAGAAAGGAAAGAACGTCTTTTCAGGGGACAAGACTCTGGTTGAAGGCCAGTTGCTGGGGTCAGAGGGGACATGGGCCCAGCCGGAAATTAGGCATTAATTAGGGAGGAGGACAGAGCTTTTCTGAAGTCTTATGGTTACTTCCATTCCACAAGGCTTGTCCAGAGGCCAGTGACATGCTAGGCTGTGTCAGAGTAGGAGAGAAAGACGTGTGGTGTGGCATATGACCTGGACACGCCCAGGGAGACAACCCTAGGACAGGTGGTCCTGAGTGTGGAACCGAACACTGAGTTATGAAGGAAAAGGCTACCCCCACCCCAGTTCTCCTTCCTCCTAATTACAAGGAAGGCTGGATGTAACTGCAGTTAGCAGACTTTTAACACTTCCTAATTTCCGTTTTGAATGGGTCAGCCTCAGGTTCAGAGCCTTTAGTTTATTCTGAAAATAAATTTACACAGCCCGGCCAGCATGGCTAGTGGTTGAGCATTGACCTATGAACCAGGAGGTCACGGTTCGATTCCCGGTCAGGGAATGTGGCGGGTTGCGGGCTTGATCCTGGGTAGGGGGCGTGCCGGAGGCAGCCGATCAGTGATTCTCTCTCAACATTGATATTTCTATCTTTCTCTCCCTCTCCCTTCCTCTCTGAAATCAATAAAAACATATTAAAACATAAATTTACATAAAAATACCCCCCAAGAGATAAAACAAAGAACTTATATACTTATATGCATAGCCCATGGACATGGACAATAGGGTAGGGAAGACCTGGGGGTGGGAGGTAGGGACTGGGAGGAGGATATTAAAGGGGGGGGGGCGATTGGAGATATCTGTAATACTATCAACAATAAAAAATATATTTTAAAAATGTCCCCCCCACACACATACAATGTTACATATATAACAGGGGTGGCAGATGGCAAAAATCCTGAAGTCCAGCACCTTTGCCATAGAAAGTGAGCAGTTCTGATGCTGAGGGTTATAGAGGAACTGGTTGAGACAAGATCCTTGGAGCCAGGCCTAACCCTTTCAGCTGAAGAGCTGTGAGAAAGCCTGTGTGCCTCATCTGGAAACTGAGGGTGGGGTGATGACAGGCTGTTGTGAGGGTTAAATGGATGTGCAAAGGATTCAGAGCAGCACTGGGCACAGGACATGCACTTAATAGCAGTCACTGTTGTCATTCCATGAGCAGGAATTATGATGGGGGGTAGGCAGATAGGAGGAGGCTGCTCTGGATAGTAACACTTGGGGGCCAGGGACGGAGCCAGCCCCCTCGATGCTGAGGAGGCCTGGAGAGGAGGTTTCTTGTGCTTTAGTGGGTGGCAGCTGTGGCTGGAGGAGGTGGGGTTGCTGATGGAGACTGTGGGGTGATGCGGTGGGTGATGGGTGGGTGGGGTGCACAGAGCAGGGAGGGGAGGGTCTGTCTGTCTTCCCTCCAGCCTCTCAGAATCACAGGCCACAGGCTGAGTGAGTGCCAGGAACCTGCAGGCTGTGGATGATGTACCCTTTTCAGATCCACCCCCTCCCCAAGGTGAGGACTTCCCAGTAGCCCCTGCCACAGGGACACAGCAGGTGGGCCATGTAGGTGAGGGCTTCACGCATGGCATTCACATGCTCGCGAGGCTCATTCACTCTGAGTCAATGAATAGCACAGATACAGTACTTGCAATGTACTCAAAACCAAATGGGCATTTTCATCCTCCTCCTGAGGACAGGCACTGGAGGTGCCCACCTTCTATGAAGGAGGCACCCGTTTTCACTACGCTTCTTTTTCTGCCGCTCTCTGCAATAATTGTGCCGGGGACCTCATATTTGATCCCTGTCTTCAGTCGGTTCCAGCTGCTATAACAAAGCACCACAGACTGGGGTCCTGTAAGTAGGAGAAACTCATTCCTCACAGTAGTGGAGTCTGGAAGTCCACGTTCAGGCGCCAGCATGGTGACATTCTGAGGTTCTCCTCCTGAATCACAGCCAGCACCTTCTCACTGCGTCCTTGCACGGTGGAAGGGGCAGGGGAGCTCTGGGGGACCTCTTTTATGGGGGCACTAATCCCACTCCTGAGGGCTCCACCTTCATGCCTAATCGCCTCCCAAAGGCCCCTCCTCCTGGTACCATCATCTTTGGGGGTTAAGGTTTCCACATGTAAATTTGGGGGGACACAGCAATTCAGACCATAGCAGTCCTCACAATCCCTCTGGAAGTGGGCCTTATCCTGAGGCCATTCGGTAGATAAGGCAGCTAAGGCCCTAGGAATATGGGGAGCTGGAGTGGGGACCCCATCTCTGGTCAGATGTTGTTTGGTCTGAGAGATAAACTCTGAGTCCAGTACTTTCTACAGAGCATAGCAAAGCCTCAAGGAAAATACATTTATTTTCTTCTAAGAAATTTAGAAAACAGGTTGCCCTAGTGAGCCCCAATTCACTGGCTGACCCGGCATCGCCAGTGGCAGTTTAGATCTTGGGTCCTGTGAAGCCTAAGTATGTCTGGGGCCTTCCTTGGAAAATAGCAGCTTTGGGAGCTTTTCGTGTGTAAGTGTGGCGACTGCTTTATATTTCACTGCAACTTTTGTTTACTAAAGGCCATTGTCATGAAGTGAAAATATGATGTGTGAGGAATTTGGTACTTGGTTTATGAGCCCATCCAGCTGAATTTCCTGAGCCTCTTCTATTCTCTCAGTGGAGTAAACAGCAGAGTGAGCAGATTCCATCACCATTACATCAGATTTAGTGGCCACAGTAATGTTGGATCAGAGGAGTCTGCAGCAGGCAGGGAGTTCTGAGAGGTGATTCATGAGCCACCTCCATGCCCTGCCTGGCCTTCCATGTTCTCCCTGTGTGAATTAGGTCCTTCCTCTGTGTTCTGCTTCCCCAAGCCAGTCCTTTCTTCTCTCACCACCGTTGTCTTTCAGAAATGGTTTGCTGAAGAGAATAGCAAATTCTAGAGAAGTGTCCCGGGGGAAGATGAGCCGTTCTTTCAATTGTTTGCATCTAGACTACGGAGTTAACCCTTCCCCTGTAAGCACTCGGGCGTAGAGAAGAGAAATAACTGTCCATGAGGTGTTTTGTGTCTGTCACAGGCCTTCTATTCACATATCAACACAATGACCTGGGTTTAATTCTCTTATTGGCAGAAGAAAATGAAGAGAAAAGTAGCTGTGAGTTGGTTTACTAGTGGTGGTGGTCCTTTCTCTGTGCTCTCTGAAAGGGGCAGGACATTTACCTGCCCGTGTGACACTGAGGTGATGGCAAACCTCGCCTGCCCGTTCTCGGTTCGGAAGGTGGAAGGCATCTGCAGGTGGACAGTGGTCATGGTTAGAGCACAAGCTCAAGTGACCCCGGGCCTGCCAGGCTCTTGTCGTTTCAGGCTTACCTGCTGTTCCCATTACTTCAGCAAATACCTATAGAGTATCTTGAATGAGCTAGGCTCAGTTCTAGACACAGGGAAGGAGGCAATAAATCCCCAGTCTCTGCCTGAGTAAATTGTACTCAGTGGGTACATCAGAGGTAAATCAGATAACTGGTGTTTATTTAATGACCACTAAGAGCCAGAGTAATTTTAGAAAGTGAGCAAATCATGCATTTCCCTTAAATATAAGATCACACACATGGCTTATCTTAATTCCCTAGGCTGTCATCAGGAAAGAGCTAGGAAGGAAAGATACTTTCAAATAGTAACCATGAAAAAAAAAAAAAGCTTTATTTAAAAACAGATAAATAGATGCTGGTGTATTTCTTTCTCTTTCTTCTGAACTCCACTTCAGTGTGTCTTGCTTTGGACTGAGCTGGACCCGGGGTGCCTTTATACCACCTGAGCTGGGGCAGGTATCATACTGATTACAAATACTTATAGTCAAATTATGTCTTTAGGATAGGATGTTATTCCCAGTTGATGCTTAAGAGTTAGCTAAACAAGGTCTTATTCCTCCCCTCTAAGGCCAGTTGGCATTTTACTGGTGTTAAGCACCATGCACACAAGGCCACATTTGTGTATTTGGTGACACTATTTGCATATGCCCAGGTTGAATCCTTGGCCCCGAGGAGTCTACATGGCAGACAAGTTTAGATATCTTGCTCAGTACCTGGATAATAAGTGTCATATTTCTCTTTGCACTTGAAAATATAATTTTAAATCATTTTAGTGCGATCATTTCTCAGAAAGTTGTGCATAACCGTCCTTGGAAAGAGACCACAGGCGAGGAGGCAGCCAGTGCCTCCTGCAGCAGCAGCCCGAAGCTCTGGTCACTGGGCTGTGTTACCCTTCTGACACAGAAGCAGTAGCATTTCAGTTTGTGGTAGTCTTCGAGAAGGCAGGAGTATCCAAAAACATGCCTTTGAACAATCTTTGAGTACTTGGAATAACAAGATCATTTTAATAACATTTATTTTTTAACGTTTTGAAGACTTAGGTTCGCTCACCATATTTTCCAATGGGTTAAGTCTGGAGGCGATTGCTATTGAAAAGCAAAAGTTAAAAATGGAAAATCCAAGCTCAAAAAATAATGGGTTAGCTGGAAAGATGAGTAGAAATTGAAATAGAATTATATAGGGACAAATGGACAATCTGGAAGGTCTGCTTTAAAAGAATTCTCTGACCAATGTAGGAAAGCACTGGTTAAAGAGTAGCTGTTCCATGTATTGGGGGATGGGGTGGATTAGTGAACCCATTGAATTTGAGCTACCTGTGTCAGGTGTTAAAATATTAATATGCTCTTAATTTACGTGGTTAAGTTAGAGTTGAGGTCAGGGATCTGGGTACCTATATTCTGAGTACCATGGGCATATACCATGGAATGTGGGATACATATGATAACTTGGAGGTATCTAGAGAGTGAAAGTGGGGTCATGAGGACTGGATGAGAGAGCCTGGGAGATGGAAGGCTTCATGGGATAATGGTGAGTATTCAGGAATTTAAAAGGCTATCATTGAATGACAAATTAGAATTATTCAGGCAGTATTAAAGGGTTGAGCCAGGACCAAGGGGTGGGATTTGAACAGCTACAAATCTTGGTCCAATTTTAGGAAGACTGTTTCTCTACTGAAGTGACAAAGAGGCAGCCCTCTGAGGTTCTGACTCCCAGCAGTGTGGAGTTGAAGCAGAGGCTGGCCTGCTGTGATCAAGAATGTGACAGTGAGCCCTGGCTAGTGTGGTTCAGTAGTTGGAGCGTCCACCTTTGCACCGAAGGGTCGTGGGTTCAATTCCCTGGTCAAGGGCATGTTCTTGTGTTGCAGGTTCTATCCCCAGCCCTGGTCAGGGTACATGTGGGAAGCAACCAATGGATGTGTCTTTCTCATATTGATGTTTCTTTCTCTCTCTCTCCCTTCCCCCTTCCACTCTCTCTGAAGATCAATGGAAAAAATATTCTCAGTGAGGATTAACAAAACAAAACAAAAAAAGAATGTTACAATGAGATTTCTAAACCCCGGGGAGGCTGCACCTTCTGACCTTCAAGGATTCCTTTGACCTTGAGGTTTATGGCTTTGGCAGAGTGGATAGGAAGGGGAGTGAGCTTAGAGGTATACCTGGATCAAATTCTTGATCAGAAATTTCTCCTCTGGATGCAGCAGGATTGTGCCTCTCCCCCAGGCCCAGCTCCAGCTCCAGCCCCTGGGCACATGTTGAGTCCCCTTAACCCTCAGGGTGGTCTCCAGACCCTCCTCCAGGGCTATGGGTCAACTGCCCAGCTGTGACAGCCAGGCGGCATGTGCCCCTCTAGGGAACATTCACTCCTTCATTTCCCCTTGGCTGCCTTGCTCCTCCTCCCTACAGCCAGGCTTTCCAGAAGGCTCTCCTTGCTGCCTCAGCGGTGTGTCACCACACTGAGATGGTAATGCGCGTCACACTCTCGTGCATGTACCTTCATTTCCCCAGTCAGACTGTGCTCTTGGAGGAAACATTCCTTCTCATTTCCTTGTCTGATGCCCCACTCAGCCCATGATTCCTGGAAAGGAATTATTAACATCTTGGCAGTTCACTAAAGTGAGTTAGCTGATTTTAGTCATTTTAGAAAATGATTTCAAACAAAGATATCTGATGGGAAAGATAATACCTACTGAAGGTTTGGCAGGGTCCCAGGTGGGTGATCCTTCTCATTAATGCTTGTGACAGTTACACAAGGTGGGTGGCGCCTGCTGCGTCTCAGTTGAGAAAGGTAAGCTCCCGTGCTTGTGCAGTTGCTATAGAAACTAACGCAGGCTTCTCTGTTGGAACAGTTCACATTTGTTTCTTGACTGCAAACTGCTGCCTTTGGCCTGCAGGATGACTGGATCTCAGCACCATTGATCTGTCACTCACACTCCGGCTCCATCTCCCTCGAGCACTGCCCAGAGCTATGGCCATGGCCCCTGCCCTGAACCTGAGGTTACTCTCTGCATCATTGGCCATAGTTGCCGCTTCAGCACTGTCGCAGGCCATCCCAGCCTCCTCCCCTGGATGTAGTTGGCGTGTCTCTGGCCCCTGGATTCTGGGGACTTCCGTGTTGGGAGATGTTGGGGTTCTCTTTCTTACATCATAACATTTGGCAAGTGGTGGGTGGGGTGCTAATGAAAGGTACCTTTGTCCTCCTTCCTCAAGCTTTAAGGAGAAAAGATGAAATCTCACAGAAGAGGCATGCTGGAGCCGCCTGGGCAGGAGTAGCTGGTCGTGGCGGCGGGGAGGGCGCTTGGGATCTGGTTCTCATCTGGTCTCCTGTACGATGGCTGTGGGAAGAAGCAAAAGCCCCTGGAGGTCCCTGCCCGTGGTGGGGACCTTTCATTTTCCTTCTGCTGTACTTTCCTGCGCAGCCTCTTGTTGAGTTTTATCCTTCTCCGTAGCCCTTTCCTCGATGGCCCTGTGAACGGAGGGGAGCTATGAAAATGTTTGTAGGGGCCTTGCAGAAAGAACTTGGAGGAGAGTCTGACCTCTGGCCCACTGCTGGCCGCTCGGGGCCTCTCAGAGCACCGCAGAGGGCAAGGGTGTGGTCCTGCCCCAGCCAGAGAGAGTGTCACCAAACCCTTGTCAGTGAGAGACCCCACAGCAGGGCCCTTCTGCCCAATGTTGTTCACAAATGAAGAATCAGACTGTATTCAGTAAAGCAGAGCAGAAGCTTTGTTCTTCGATCGAGGCACAGAGAAGGGCAAGCTTATGCTCTAACGACACCTTCTCTCCGACTTGAAGAAATTAGGAGAGTCTTACAGGGTTGGTGGCAGGTAGGTGGGTTCAGGGGTGAGGATTTCTGAGAAAAGGGTGGAGAGAGCTAGGAATTGCAGGGGAGTAGGCACAGCTTCTAAACAGGCTGGGAACATGCCTGGCCCTACGTCACGTCTCATTCCTGTTAAGTCTCCACGCTGGGCATGATTTTTAGCACTCCAATGAAGGGGAGCTTGTCAAAAGGTCACTCGGGAAGGGGTTGCCAGTGCCATCTTGGATCTTTCCCATGCAGACCAGTTTCTTAACTGTGGTCTTGGGCCTTTTATGTGGTTCTTTCCTGTAGGCTTAGTTCCTCCTGGAATTTCCACCCTTTCCTGACTTGTTCAGTCAGCTCTTACTAGGGGATATGTTGGAGAATCAGAGAAAACAAGAAAGGCAAGCTCAGATCCTGATGGTACAGCAGCCCACAGCCTCAGTCAGGAGTCCCAGCCACAACCTCAGCACCATCACAGCCACTACCATCTGCCCAACAGCAGCAGAAGTGGCTGTACCACCACCACCATTATTATTTCTACAGCCACAGCCACAACCGCCATCACCACCACCTTCACCTGCAGCCTCACTAGTACCTGCAGCATGGAGCCTTGCTGCCCCAACGCCCAGCCGAAGCAGCTGGAACAGGAGCAGAAACACGCCCTGTAGTAGCACCAGGAAACACCAAAGAGGAATACAGGCTGTGGTGAACCAAATGGTAATGCTGGAGAAAGAGAAACACCTTTAAAGAAGCTGGGTTCTGATGAAGCTACCAACCCTATTGCCAGGGTCCTCAGTGGTGACCAGCAAGTTGTAGACACTAATCGGAAGCAGACGGTAAAAACCAGCACCTTTTGGAAAGCAGGAATGAAAACCAGGAATTTTATTCAGAAAAACAGTATAGACAAAAAAGAATGGAAAGACTTATGAAAAGAAATCTGAAGAGAACCACTCTGTAGAAAAGAGTGATCTTGTAGTAATTCCAAATGGTGTTGTAACAAATAATTTCAGCTATATTACTAATGGTTATATGGGCCAAGGAGCAGGTAATGGTGGTAGTGGATCTGAGAGTGGGTATACCATTCCTAACAAAAGGAAAGCTAGGCGCAATAGTGCCAAGGATTGTGAAAAACTTAATTTACTAGAGGACCAGTGCACGAAATTCTGCACGGGTAGCCTAGGTCTGGCCGGCGATCAGGGTTGATAGAAGCCTTCATTCCGCGCCGTACCCTGGTGGTCAGCGCTCATTAAAGCGAGCAAGCGGTCGGTCCCCCGAGGGGACACTTTGCATATATATTAGTATAAGTATAAGACAAAATAATGCAACAAAAGACCAGTGTCTCAACCTTAAAACAGGGACTTGAAACTCTCAATCCTGACTACAGTGAGCAAGAGGGAAATCGAGTAGATGGTTTGAAGCCCATCTTGAAATATGAAACTGGGCCTGGAGGAACAAGTGGAGGAAAACCTGCTGTGGGTGATATGTTGCAGAAAAACTGATCCTAAACCTGGTGTGAGCAGAAAGAGTTTGATGATTGGCTCAGAGGAAAGCATGCTTCTGCAGTTGCCTCCAAAGAGGACTCTTGGGCCCTATTTAAACCTCCCCCAGTTTTTCCGGTGGACAACAGCAGTGCTAAAATAGTGCCTAAAATAAGTTATGCAAGTAAAATTAAGGAAAACCTCAACAAAACTGTACAGAACTCTTCTGTGTCACCACCTTCATCTTCATCCTCTTCATCCTCTACTAGGAAAACTCAGACCCTGTCTTCAAGTTGGTTATCCCAGGTCCCTGTGTCAGTGCTGAAATCTGTTACATCGGCCAGTTTTTCTAACAGCTCTGTTTTAGCAGGGACTGATGAAGTGTGTATTCTCCAGGGCTTCAGCCACTGCTAACTACTGTTGCTAATATGCTAACACCCATCCCTTCTGGGACTGATTCAGTTCTTCAAGACAGGAGTCTAATTTCAGCAGCTGTTGAACAAATTAAGTCTAGCCTTCTCATCTACCCTTCAAATATGCAAACTGTGCTGTTGAGCATAGCACACGTGGATCTATCCTCTCAGACAGACCAGCATGACCTGAGGGATCTCTTCCAGAATCAGTGGGGTTTATTACTTATACATGAGCCCAGTGCTGGCCCTGAGACTGTTACTAGGAAGTCATCAGATCATAAGTGATAGAGCTGAGATTTCAATGGGAATGTCCTCCACTTTGGTTTCATGGGGTGCTGAAATAACCCCCTCAGGAACTGAGCATCCTGTGTTTCCCAAGCCTTCTGAGCTGGAAAAGTAGACTAGTCCTCAAGTCTGGGTAGCATTCTAAAATCTGGGACCACTAGTGAGAGTGGAGCCTAATCTTTGGAACCCAGTCATATAGATGAGTATGGGAAACAGAGTTTATTCTTGTATTATCATTTATTGAAATATTTTCCATTCCGACAACTATAAACCTACTTTTGCCTCACCCTGTATGTATGCATGTGCTTGTGTATGTGTATGTATATACCCACTGCTGCTTTTCTCCCATTTCCTGCTCTACTCCAGAAAAGTGGGAAGTCTGTGACTGCCATAGACTCTGATTGGGCTGGTTTAGGTCATGTGCTAACCCCTAAACCAATCAGTTTGTTCAGGGAGATACAGGGTTCTGATTGGCAGGCTGAGCTTCACAGTAAGCCTGGGAGTGGAGAGTGGGGTCATGTGTAAGAGGAGAGAGGTGTGGGCTAGTGGGCCCCTAGCACAGTCCCCATCCCGTTTAGCACTTAGCATGAGGAGAAATGGGGTGCTCTCACTACCCACCAACACTGCTTCGGGGCTGCGTGGAGGGTTACTGTCCTACCTTTCCTTCTGACTCACTGTGGGTTTACAGAGTTGGGGTCTGCTGCATGAGTTTGGGTTGGGACCTTGCCTGGCAAGAGCCTTCCTTGATGCCAGGGACTGTGTTGATTAAAAAGACGGGGTCTGCCCTGGCTGGTTTGGCTCAGTGGATAGAGCGTCGGCCTGCGGACTGAAGGGTCCCAGGTTCAATTCCAGCCAAGGGCACATGCCTGGGTTGTGGGCTCGATCCCCAGTGGGGGGTGTGCAGGAGGCAGCCGATCAATGATTCTCTCTCATCATTGATGTTTCTATCTCTCTCCCCCTCTCTGAAATCAATAAAGAAATATATTTTTTAAAAAAGACAGGGTCTTGCATTTTACCACTGTCTTACTTATGAAATCTTTATTTTGGAGGTGAATGTTTTAAGAAGTCTCAGGGATAGGATGATCTAGGCTTTGGATGCTTACAGTCTTTGAGAATCCATGCCCTACATGGACACAAGGTCAGTCGTTTTACCTCAGCAGTGTGATAATGAATCTTTGTCAATACTAGTTTACAAAGTTAAAAACATTCTTTTCTAAAAACGACCTCACCATGCAATAAGTATTTGATTGTCTGCTATCCTCTAGGCACTGGCTGTGCGTGTATACAGTACTTGCAGAATGATTCCACTCCAAATTTTCTGAGTTTTGGGTCTCCTCCATCTCTGATGGCCTTCTCTTCTCTGTGCCACAGGGAACTGTTGGAGACCACATGTCGCCTGGCTAACACATTGAAGAGGCATGGAGTTCGTCGAGGGGACCGTGTGGCCATCTACATGCCTGTGTCCCCACAGGTTGTGGCTGCAATGCTTGCCTGTGCCAGGATTGGAGCTGTCCACAATGTTGTCTTTGCTGGCTTCAGTGCAGAGTCCTTGGCTGGGAGGATCAATGATGGTAAGCATGTGGGCTGGGGAGGTAGTGAGGGAGGAGACCAGAGCCCCCGGGTCCTTGTTCCTTGGACTTAGAGACAGACATTAATAAAAGTCACAAAGACAATTGACAGACACTACCACTCAATGAGCATTTGTTTTATGAGCTGAGATCCAAGTGTGATAGATTTAACCAGGCGAGGAAGGGAGGGAAGATTCCAGGTGGAGGGAACAGCATAGGTACCAGCTGAATGGTGAGAGGAGTACAGTGGAGAAGAGATGAGGCTGGGGATGTACAGGTGAGGTCTCACAGGTCAATAGCTGGAAGCCTTCCAATGTGAAGTATGATGAGGGACCCTCTCTGGAGGCCTAGAGTCAGGTATGAGAGCTTGTGATGTATCTTTAAGGCTTTTGTCCGCAGGTGAGTCAGAATTTCCTGGACAGTGTGCAGAACAATAGCATCTCCTTCCTTTTTTGGTGTCAGAGTCTAGTGTTTGCATGGTGCCCATGTCCATGCAGTCTGAACCCTGCTTCAGTGAGATTCTAGAGAGAGTCCTTGAGCTGGCTCCCCAAGGACGGTGCCATGTTCTGGGGGCCATTGGAGTTCTTACATTTTCATAACCATTTTAGGATCAACATTTTTGTTTCTGCCTTCCCTACGTCACCCAGACTTCACTGCACATGCGCCCATCTTCCCCTTTGTTGGACCCTTTCCCCCAGTGATCTGCAGGGAATGGACTGGTGAGCAGGTGGAGCGGGGAGTGTAAAGTTGCAGCTCCCTAGTGAAGCTGCCCAGATGACCATGCTTACAATGTCTGGCCTCCACATTGCTTTCTTTCTATTTTAATTTTAGCTAGCTAATTATGACAATAACACCCTGACACCTTGATTTTGGCCTTGAGACTCTTAGGACAGAACCCTGTGGAGCTCACCTGGACTGTAGAACTGTGAGCTAAAAAATTAGTGTTTGTGCCACTAAATTTATAGTAATTGGCTGTGGGAACCATAGAAAATTAATACAGATGCTGATACCTGCTCAAAACCCAAGAAGGTAAATTGAATCCTCTCAAAGCGTCAGGCTGATCCTGCCTGAGCCCCTGTGCTGTGCACTCCCCAGTACCTGTTGCCCAGCTATGGGGAACCACAAGGTGATATGTGCTCCCCACGCACCTCCTAGGGACCAAATCTGTGCACACAGGCTCCTGCCCTGCACACAAGTAGAGGCTTTGGACAAATGAGCTCCAGGAGTGAGGCATGGGCCATGGGAGGCTGGGGAGGAGCTAAAACCCACATCACAGGATTGCAACATGTTGGATGGGGCAGGTCCATGTTTTCTCTTGAGGTGGGGGAGGTGGGGGGAAAGAGCGCTTATTTGAGAAGGATCCATTTGAACCTTCTGGGTCATCACCCTTCTTTTCCTGAAGGGAGCTCACCTGGACCAGTCCCAGATTTGGGGGACGTAGGCTTGGAGTCTCTGACAGGTTCTGTCCAACAGAATTTGTTTACACAAGGTGACTGATTGTGAAGGTTCAAAGAAGAGCGATGAGTCAGGATCTCTGATCCCTCTATAGACCCTGCTGAGTCATCCAGCTGCAAAGGCCTGTGTAGAGAATTCTCAGGTAGCCCTCAAGGCTATGTCATTTCTAGGGCTCTTGGGAGGAAGAAAGAATGTGGGTATATTGCTTGAAATTGCTTTTCAGACTGAAAAGCTGAGGGAGATTGGTGCCTTAGTTAGGGCTCCCCTGGAAGCAGACCCTGAGATGAGAGTTCAAGTTCATTTGGGAAGTGGTCCTGTAAGGTGCTGTAGGGCAGTGGGAGTGAGGCTTGGAAGAGGAATCAAATAAGAGCAACTTTCACGTTGCATACCCAGAGCTCAGTCCCACAGGGAAACCTTGTAATTTGATGCAACCACCTGTGTCAGGATAATCCCTCTACCCAGGGATGAGGGAGTGGGGTATTTATATTCCGGTTTTTGAGAGTCACTTGTTGAGGGCTGCTGGAGTCAGGGTTCTGCTTGTGGCTCCCAAAGAAGCCCTTGGTGCAGAGTGACTACAAAGTTGAAGTGATGTGCCTGGGGCCCCACTAGCCAGTCCTACACTGGATGGTTGTTCCAGGTTCTTCCTTAGGGAAGTAAAACCCCACTGTAACCTGATTCCTCCAGGTCATCCAAGTTAAGGGCGCAGTGCAAGGTTCATTTGTGGTCCTGAGGCCTGGTTGGTTTGTACATGATTCCCTGCTCTCCTCTTCGCCCCCCTCCCCACCCCCTGCCCCATCCCAGGTTAACCATGGAAGCTCTGGTCAGTCCCGGCATTGCCACCGACCTGGCTGAGCCTGGCTGGGTCATTGAAGAGCACTTGTAAGCTTGGAGGGCCTTCCCTGAAGGTGAGGGTAGGGGCCAGCAGCTCCTGGCATTCACCTGGGGTGTGGTCTCTGTTCTCTGGCACTTTAGCCCTAGAAAGTGCACAGGGCATATTGGGGCTCGCTCTCTGGCTGCCCAGCTTTCTTGGTCTCTGCCTCACGGTGGCTGTGGCTGGGGATGATGTGATGGCCTCTCGCCTAGGAAAGCTGCCGGGCAGGTGGAAGGCTGGGAGAGTTCAGCCTCCAAGTTACTTGTCTCCACTGACTTCCTG
This sequence comes from Eptesicus fuscus, assembly GCF_027574615.1. NCBI lineage: Eukaryota > Metazoa > Chordata > Mammalia > Chiroptera > Vespertilionidae > Eptesicus > Eptesicus fuscus. The sequence continues at coordinate 11,892,183 of NC_072484.1, forward strand.
CTCCTCCTCAGAGCTGGGAAAAGGCCTGGAGCTTCTATATTCTGCACAAAGATTGCAAAGCAGGCACACCCTTTACTGTGTTGCTGACTCACTTACTCGATATTGGACTTTATCACCCTCCTGTGCCTGGAATGTGTGTCTGCCGGTCTGGGCTGTGAGGGTCAAAGTGGAGAGGAAACTGATGAGAAATGTCTGTTGTCTCTGTCAGCAAAGTGCAAGGTGGTTATCACCTTCAACCAAGGACTGAGGGGAGGACGCGTGGTGGAGCTGAAGAAGATAGTGGATGAAGCCGTGAAGCACTGCCCAACGGTCCAGCATGTCCTGGTGGCTCATAGGACGGACAACAAGGTCCCCATGGGGAAGCTGGATGTGCCCCTTGAGGAGGTGGGTCCACCTCGCTTTGTACAGTTTGATGAGGAGAGGTTATTGTTGGGTTATCTGGGTCTGAGTCTTGTCAGATTGTAGTTTTGAATCTGGGTCCCCCTGAGATGTTCCAGGTGGTATTGGATGGGCTTACATCTGGTTGGGAAGATGGAACTCAAACATCACAAACAGTGAAACAGTTGATTAAACAGAAATGATTGGATTCATCCTTTTATTTTGCGTCTTCTCTGTATCTGGAATGGAACTAGGTTAGAGAAGATGAGCTCGGATCCTGTCCGCGGAGTCTCACAGCAGCGGGGAGAGGTGTTCTCAGGGGTGCTGAATGGAGGGAGAAGCTAACTGCCCTGGGTGGGGCTGTTTTTGTCTCCCCCTTACAGGCCATGGCCAAGGAGGACCCTGTGTGTGCCCCAGAGAGCATGGGCAGCGAGGACATGCTCTTCCTGCTGTACACCTCCGGGAGCACCGGGAAGCCCAAGGGGCTCGTGCACACTCAGGCGGGCTACCTGCTGTTTGCCGCCCTGACGCACAAGGTACGGCCTTGGTGGTGGGCAGAGCATGGGTGGTCCTTGCCTCCCTGGTGGGATAGGGCAGGGGCCAGGTGGGACTGGGTGTAGGGCTAGAACTCCTCCTGCTATAAAGCAGTGCCCATGGGCGTGAGGGGCTCCTGTGTTCCCGCAGTGAGTGTGCTCATGAGCAGGGCTACTACAATTCGTGGCACTGGCCCAGTGGAGTGGGTTGGAAGGGGGAGCCATGCTCTGTTTTTGCTGAAAGAGTCCAGGCCTCAAACCTGGACTCACTGCTGGTGTTTAGCCCTTTGCACCTGTGCCTGTGTCGCCCATTGGCTCAAACGCCTGCAGGAATTGGGCCCTGGCCAGCTCTGACGTACTCGCTGGTGGGGCCACATTCTGATGCTCAGGCCCAAGACACTTTGGCCTTCCTGGGCCCCTTCCTCTATTAAATAAACGTCCAAATATATAATATATACTATTATATTTTAAAACTTCTTTTAAACTTAAAAGATCATATTTTTCTCCTGATTTTAAGAGAAAGTAAAACATTTTCATGGGCCCCTAAAACTATTGTGACCCGTCTAGACACTGCCCATTGGGACCATATTTTAAAAGTAAAAAATTTACTTTGATAAAGAAACTTAAATTTAGTATGTGGAAATTATAATATTACAGTGAGCCATCTTTAGGGGTTATAAAGCTAACTTGAGGACATGCTTTGTTATTCCAATAAATCAGTTTAGAAATCAGTACTCATTTAAATGTTGGCGGAGGATTGCAGTTTCACATGGCATCCCTGGTTGCCTTGGGAAGTGGCTGACATTTCCAGGTGGGATTGGGTTTCGATATACCATCTGTGGACCGGACTCTCTCGGTTGCAGAACCCAAACTCAGCTCCAGCAGGTGCCAGCAGCAAAGGGAAGCGTCTGGCCAAGTGACTAGAGAGCCCAGGCCCATCCAGTCAGGGCTTGGACACTGTCCTGGGTCGTGGTATCTTCCCTGCCTCAGCCCTCTTCTAGGTCCATGAGGTTTCCAAACAGGCTATCAACTTGGCTTCCCCAGGGGCCAGAGGGAGCCTCCACAATCCCAGTCACTGTGGTCAGGTTGGGGGTGGGGGTAGGGGTGAAATATGCTGATTGGCCAGGCTGGGTTATGGAGGAGGCGAACTTCCTGGAATGAGAGTAGATGAGGAGCAGGTGCTGGGCAGCATGCACACAGCCTTCACATGGCAATGTCTAGGTCCCACTGGTGGCCACTCACACCAACCGTAAGGATATGAAAGTGAGGCAGAAAGAGATGTGGTACAGAACCAGGCTGAGCATTCAGTGTGTTATACTTAATACAAATACTAGTACTTATTGAAATATCGGCCTCTGGCTGCTGGGTGACCTTGAGAATGTCACAGAACCTTTCTAGACCTTAATGTTCTCATCTGAAAAACCCCACCCTTTCTCAGTTCTTGGTAGGGGAGTTATATCATGTAAGTAAAAATACTTTGGAAAATATAAACACAGAGACAAAATACCAAGAAAGTCACAGAATGAATCAAATTGTTTCCATCAATTTATAAAAAAAACTAGAGGCCCAGCTTGTGAAATCGCGCGAGACCCAGACCTGCTGCGCTGCTGCAGGACCCCAGACCCACCACCGTGAGACCCAGCAATGCACCTCCTGGTGACCGGTTGTTTGGTTGTCTGGCGTTACGGTGTTATGGCCACTGGCCTTTTATAATGTAGATTAATATTAGGGAAGCTCAGGTGAGAGATTCATCTTTTTTTTTTTTTTTTGCATTTTTAAGGTGTTTTGCATTTCCAGGAAACTATCTACATGAACAAAAGAAGCGTGGGGATATAGGGACAAGCACCATCTTTTGAATTTTTTTTTTTCAATACAATGAGATTTTTTGGGGAAGTATTAGTAATAGAACCTTTCAACCATCTGTAGATAAGAGTGTGTGTGTGTGTGTGTGTGTGTGTGTGTGTGTACGTACATGTGTCTTATGTATGTGTGCAACTGTTTTTGTGTGCACATGCAGAGGATATTAGGGCAGTTGGTTTCTTCAGGGAAAAGGACAGCTGGCTCTGAAGGGATGATGGGAATGTGAACTGATTTTGGGAGTATAAAGTCTTAGAAGCTGATGATGCTTGAGGCATTTCTTGGCCTTTCATACTTTAATTTTTTGCAGTTTTTAAGGGTTTCAAAAAATTGTGGCATAACGTGCCCTGGCCGGGTAGCTCATCCCGATATGCCAAGGTTGTGGGTTCAATCCCAAGGTTATGGGTTCGATTTCTAGTCAAGGCATATACAAGAATCCTATCTAATAAAAGAGTAATATGCAAATTGACCATCACTCCAACACGCAAGGTGGCTGCCCCCATGTGGACACAAGATGGCTGCCACAAGATGGCCAGCAGTGGAGGGCAGTTGGGAGGGACCAGGCCAGGCCTGCAAGGGAGGGCAGTTGGGGGCAATCAAGCCTGCAGGGAAGGGCAGTTAGGGGTGAACAGGCCGGCAGAGGAGGTAAGTTGGGGGCGACCGGGCCTGCAGGGAAGGGCAGATGGGGGGGACCCAGACCTGCAGGGGAGGGCAGTTAGGGGTGACCAGGCCTGCAGGGGAGGGCAGTTAGGGGCAATAGGCTGGCAGGGGAGCAGTTAGGCATCAATTAGGCTGGCAGGGGAGTGGTTAGGGGGTGATCAGGCTGGCAGGCAGAAGCGGTGAGGAGCAATCAGGAAGGCAGGCAGGCGAGCAGTTGGGAGCCAGCAGTCCTGGATTGAGAGAGGGATGTCCTGGATTGTGAGATCGGGCCTAAACGGGCAGTCGGACATCCCTCGAGGGCTCCCAGATTGGAGAGGGTGCAGGCTGGGCTGAGGAACACCCCCCACCCCCGTGCACGAATTTTGTGCACCAGGCCTCTAGTCTATCAATAAATGCAGAAATAAGTGGAACAACAAATCAATGTTTCTCTCTCTCCCCCCTCCCTAAAATAAACAAATTTTAACAAAACTACATGTATTAAAAAATAATTTTTTAAATTGTGGTATAACAATGCAGAAAGATGCCCTTATACATACCACTCGGTAAAGTGTTCCCTGTGAGTACACACAAGCCTGGGGCACCTTCAGCCCCTGGAAAGCCCTGCCATGCCCCTCCCATGCAGTCCCCGAGCAAGACCAGCTCTAGTGTGACCTCTGCATGCCGATTGGCTTGGCCAAGCTGGGGCTTACACCGTGTGCACGCTGAGGGCTGGCCTCTTTCCCTGTCCTCTGCCAGAGTCAGTGTGTTGTTGCTTGTACTGTGCCAGTAACTCTGTCTTTTCACGTACCCCTCTGCTCTCGGTGGCCAATGGAGTGGCTACATTGTAGTTACAGAACAGTCTCAGTGACGCGTGGAACATGGGTCCTGGGCTCTGACAGCCTCTCCTGTTTCTGCAGCATGTGTTTGACTACCGGCCGGGAGACGTCTTCGGCTGCATGGCCGACATTGGCTGGATCACTGGGCACAGCTACGTGTTATATGGGCCCCTCTGCAATGGAGCGACCAGTGTCCTTTTTGAGAGCACTCCAGTATACCCTGATCCTGGTGAGGACTGGGAACCCAAATGGGGTCCCTGGGAGGGAGCACCCTGGGAGACACAAGCATTGGTGGCCTGTCCGCAGTATTCCAGGGGAAGCACCAGCCACCACTTTAGAGACCATTTAAATTCAACTGAACACGAGTTCTATATTAATGCTACCTGGCTGATTTTTAAATTCACAGAAACATATTTTTAACTGATTCCTCACTATATCATACGGGGTACCTTGTGGGGGGTGGAGCTGTCCAGAGCCAGGTGGAGGCTTTTTACAAATGGGCCAGCCTGCGGATGGGGGTGGGCCAGGGGTTGACTGCCACAGGGAACTCTTTCCCAGAGGTCTCCCTTCCCATCCCGGTGATGGGTGTTGAATGCAGGCTTGCATGTATCCAGTACCCAGTATTGCTGACTGATCTCTAAATTGGGTGAAAATAGATCCTGTCTGGTGGGCTCTCAGATGGACTGAATTGGGGCCCTTTTGTAGGTCGGTATTGGGAGGTGGTGCAGAGGTTGAAGATCAATCAGTTCTATGGTGCCCCGACGGCTGTCCGGCTGTTGATAAAATACGGCGACACCTGGGTGAAGAAGTACGACCGCTCATCCCTGCGGACTCTGGGGTCAGGTGAGCACTGCTCTGTCGCTGGAGAGGGTGTGGGTGTTGTCTGTCAGAGCCACTGGAGGCTTCTAGATGATTTTAATCACAAAAGCTACGTGTCTATGTCCGTGGTGAATTCAAACAATGTCAGACCCCATCCAGTAGAAAGCAGAGGCCTGTCAGCCCCTCCCCAGAGCCCACAGTTGTTAACAATCTGGGCACAGCACTCCAGACACTTTCTGTACCCATCCTTATTATGGGCTTTATTATTATTATTATATTATTATTATCACCACTGTACCTTTGAGATCTGTTTCAGTGCTGAAATATTTTTTTTAAAAAAATTTTTATTGATGTTTAGAGAGAGAGGAAGGGAGAGAGAGATAGAAACATCTATGAGAGAGAAACATCGGTTGGCTGCCTCATGCACACCCCCTACCGGGAATCGAGCCCGCAACCTGGGAATGTGCCCTGACCGGGAATTGAACCAGTGACCTCTTGGTGCATGGGTCGATGCTCAACCACTGAGCTACCCCAGCCAGGCGGACTTCATCCTTACTATGAATCCTTACCAACGCTGTAAGGTAAGGGCTGAGCCGTTTCTTCAGTGGCTGCGTGGGACTGCCCTGTGGAAGTCAGCTGCTGTTCCCTGAGCATTCCCATGATGCTGGGCGCTGGTTGTTCCCAAGCCCCGTAATAAATGTCATTCCGTGCTGTGCATTGCTCTCACTCTAGATATTCCCATGCAAGTGGTTGCAGAGTACAGGTTATCTCCATTTTTAGTTTTAGCTGAGGTTGCCAAGGCACATGAAAGCTTTTGGGAAAGGATATGGGATTCATTCAGAGGGTAGCTCGGAGGCCCTGCCTGTTCTCTCTGCTTTTCCCTGATGCCCCTACACGTGCTGCCAGGTGTGGTCAGGAAGGAAAATCAGGTGGGAGGCCCCCCAGGCTCCTTGGTGAATACACACATCTGCTTGGTGGTTTTTCATGGGATGTGTCTTTCTGCCGCTTTTGTCCATGGAAAAGGTAGCTCGGTGATGGTGTGCACACGTTCCTTGTCCCTGATGCAGGTGAGCGGCGCTGGCACAGGACGGAGGGCCCTGGTTCACTCCGCGCCCATTGCCTACAGTGTCCTGTTGCCCCCACCAAGCTCAGGATGCCCACCCTCCCTCAAGGCCCCTCTCTGTGCTGCGCCTGGGGTTTCCTTGGCTGCTGTGGAACTTGGGCGGTCAGCTCTCGGGAAAAGTGTATGTTTCATACCTGGGCAGGGCCAGCTTGGTGCTGTCTCCTGCTGTGGTCATAGCTCAGGCCCCTTGTAGGCGGGATTAGCCCTCACAGACCTCAGCCTTTGGTGTTTTGACTTCTTTTCATCTTACCAGTCAGCAGAATCTAGCTCACCCAAGACTTACATTTCTTAAGAGAATTTTTTTACTTTAAATTTTATAAGTAACACAGGAATAATCTTACTATAAAAAGCAAAACTCGGTACTTTGCCATGAAAGCTGATGTCCTCTGTGAGTGCTGCCCCAGGGGACCCTGGTGCTTGCATACCTTCTAGCATGTTCCTCAAAGGTATATTCCTGTGCAAAGACACAGCTCGGCTCTGAGATGACTTCTTTATCATGAGTCTCCTCACACTGTACTGTTATAATGTGACGTTTATTTTAACTCCACAATAGGCAGAGTTTTCCATGCGGCTCTGAAAACTTGCTCACACCCTCCTGTGGGGCTTGCCATGGTCCTTGTAGTCACGTCCCCGTGGTTGGCTACTGGGGTTATTGGCAAGTTTCCCAGTATCACCCAGTGCTGCAGGTGGCATCTTCCTGCCTCCTTGTGGGCACATGTGAGTGCAGGGGCGATACACACAAAACCCAGCCCCCTGCGTGACCAGCAGGGAAGACCCCAGTCAGGACTGGCCTTGGTTAGCTGCTGCATCGTGGGTGGTCCCAAGGAAGAGACAACCAGCATGAGAGTATTTCAGTATTTTAGCAAAAGTATGTCAGAACCTGCAAGTTCTGGCTGAATGCTAGTCTGGTGTGGGTGTTTCGCTAGTGTAGTGTCTTAGCGTTAGGATTTCAGCATCAATTTGGGAGCATAAATTCAGACCCCAGCAGGTAGACACTGAGAATCAGCAATAGAGTCTTAGGGCATAAGCACTTCCCCCCTTTCTATTGAGGTATACAATATAGGGAAATACACAGTGTCAGGTGTTCAGCTTCAGAACTGTTTGCATATATGTACAAATATGTTACCATGTGCAGATCAATCCATAGATATTTCCAGTCCCCAGAAGGCTCCCTTATGCCCCCTCCCAGTCAGAAGCCCTCAAATATGACCACTACTTTACGGTTCTCAGCGTGGATTGGTTTGCTTATTCTTCAACTTCATATACATGGGCTTGTGCTGCATACATCACTCTTGTGCCTGCTGTAGTTGCTTGGGGCCGTGACTCTGGGGTTCATCCCTGCTGGTGTTGGGGGTAGTGGTGGCTTACTCAGTGTCATGCTGTATGGTATGGTATTTCACTGCATGAATCCGTCACATTTTATTTCTCCATTCCACTCTCGATGGATAGTGTTTTAGTTTTTGGCCACTGTGAACATTCTTGTTTGTGTCCATTTTTGGTGAACAGAGACACCTGTTTTTGTGGAGTGCGTGTCAGGAGTGACATTTCTACATAGTAGAATAAACCTATATTAACTTTAATGTAATCTGCCCCAAACAGTTGACTAAAGGTGTATAGGATGTATGCAGTTTTAAATATTAAGAGAAGTTGGGGGGGGGGTCAATTGGGGAAAAAGGAGACTTATGTAAAACTTTAGAATATATATATATATATATATATATATATATATATATATATATGGAGAGAGAGAGAGAGAGAGAGAGAGAGAGAGAGAGAAGTACCCAAATTGCTCCCCAAAATTGCTGCACCAAATTATACCCCTAGTGTGCATGGAGTATTCCTTCCCCTACATTCTTGTTATTATTATTATTTTTTTTAATTTTTGACCCTCCAGTGGTAAAAACACCTCATTTAACTTTTATTCCTTTGATGGCCATAATGTGACAGATCCCAGTGCTTTTTTAAACCTTCTTTTTATGCCCTTGAGGGAAATTACAGAGCTGTTTTCCCCTGAGCAATCTATTCCTTTTGGGTTCGGGTTTATTGAGGCCTGTTAATGTCTTTTTTTCTTTTGTGTGTGATTTCAGTGGGAGAACCAATCAACCGTGAGGCCTGGGATTGGCTCCACAAAGTGGTGGGGGACAGCAGATGCACCCTGGTGGACACCTGGTGGCAGACAGGTGAGAGCGGCTCCCAGGGGGGGCGTCAGGGCCCCTGGGAACCCGTGCAGGGCTCGCCACGTGGGCCATTCCTGCAGCAGCTGTGCTCTCCTGTTACTGCACGGAGAGCACGCGGCCGAGCGCCGTGGGGGCTCAGGCGTGAGGCGTGTGAATGTGGGATCAACACCACGAACGCCTCAGCCCTCCACATGGGTGGTTGTTGAAAACCTGGTGGCTGAAGCTCAGAGGTGGAGCCTGGCTTTGCAGCTGTAAGACTTGGGATGTGTAATGACTTCTCTGAGACTCAGTTTCCACATTTGTAAAATGGGGTGCTCCCTCCAGGCTCTGAATGAGGATGAAACGAAAGGGTACCATTCTCTCATGTTGCCCCAGGCCTGACATGCATAGGCACTCAGCTAAACGTTCACTCTCCTCATGAGGGCCCCTTTCTGCACGCGAGCGATGAGCATGAGCCCTGCAGTTTAAGGGACTCTAAGTCTAAATTGTAGTGGGGAAAGGCGTTTTCTGTGGCATTTGGTTTAGATTTGCCCCCTCGTCTCTGGAGTATCTGACTTATTAGGATGTTTGGGGCAGGAGACCACCACTGATGTAGCGGAGGGCTCGTCTTTCCGGAAGCCAGAAAACTGGGGCGTTCGGGTGGCTTAGTTCTCGTCCGTTCGGGAGGGCACAGGACTAAGGTTACCGCTGAGTCCCGTGAGGTATTGCCATGCAGGCTGACAGAGGGAAGAGAAACAGCGACACAGAATTGTGGGCTTCTGGCTTTGTTGTTTGGGGCTCTGGTCCAGAAGCGATTCTTCTTCTTCCTGTGCGAGTACGTGGGCTCCACCGCTTCCACTGATGTGCGGGCGGGACCAGCGGGGCCTGGAGGAGGAGAGGAGCACCCTTGGGGCTGTGGAGCCACAGCACCTGGGCCGGAGCCCCCTGCCGGGGCCCACTCCCAATCCACAGCGGAGGAGACCAGGATCCAAGTCCAGTTTCGTCTCAGAGAAAAGTCCTTGGGACAGCGGAGGCTGTTTCCTTGCCCCAAATCGGCAGTCCCACCCACTCTGTCCCAGCCAGTCTGTCCCAGATTCCTGATGGCTTGGCCTGGAGAAATGTGGCACTAGCCCCTCGGCCCATCGGCATTTCTTCCCTGTCATCCCCATAGAAACCGGCGGCATCTGCATCGCACCACGGCCCTCGGAAGAAGGGGCAGAAATCCTCCCCGCCATGGCGATGAGGCCCTTCTTTGGCATTATCCCGGTTCTCATGGATGATAAGGTGGGTAAGGGCTTCCCCTCCTCCACGCACACCCCACTGCGCTCCCCGGTGTTTCTTCCTGCCTTCCTGGCCTCTGTTGCCCACTCGCCCTTGTCACACATGCCCAGGGCCTGGCAGGGGGTGGAAGGAGCCTGTGTCCTCAGCAGCGTGTGCTGCAGGCTCCTCGTGGACACGGCGGGTGCAGTCACCACGTGGGGCGAGCCCAGGTCCCCGCAGAAGCCCTCTCCAGAGGGTTCCTCTCGGAGCAAGAGGCTCTGGACAGTTCCTTTGGGGCACACTTGCTATCTTTCTTTTCTCTCTCTCTCTCTTTTTTAAATTGCTTTATTGATTAAGGTATTACATATGTGTCCTTATCTCCCCATTACCCCCCATCCCCCCCACTCATGCCCTCACCCCCCTGTTGTCTGTGTCCATTGGTTAGGCTTACATGCATGACACTTGCTATCTTTCTGTCTCAAGCCAAGCAGCTAGGAGAACGATACTGATTGTCAGTTCTTTGCTTCTCAACCAGAATCTGTCCTTATTTTCAAATGCATGTCTCCCTGGTCTGCAGGGGAACGTCGTGGAGGGCAACAATGTTTCCGGGGCTCTGTGCCTCTCACAGGCCTGGCCGGGCATGGCCAGGACCATCTACGGAGACCACCAGCGGTTCCTAGAGGCCTATTTCAAGGTTTACCCAGGTGAGCGGGTGCCTGTCCACACACTGCTGGAGCCCTGTTCTCAGCACATGTTTCTAAGGGGACGGTGCCTGTGAGCACCCCTAGTGCAGGCTCAGAGCAGGGGCTGTGAGGCCTGAGTTTAAGTCCTGCTCCCTCCCCCGCTGCCTCCTGACTTTATGTCTAAAACGGAAGAGACCCACCTCGGGAACGTCCCGGGGTGCAGGGGGAGAGCGTGCAGACCCCTGAGCGCATGGCCCATGGTGCGGACTCCGCAGGCTGTCAGGGAAGCTGTTAGGATCTGCTGGCCTATTTTCCCCACAGGTGGCTTTGTGTCGTTGGTTGGAAGTTTGCATGTATAGTATAGCCGTTGGAACCCATGGTCTTTAGTCTCGAGTCTACAAACGAGACTCACTTTTGGGGAAGTTGAGTGCACTCCTCGCATGTCTTCTGCTCCCCAGGCGTTTGCGGTCTTGATTGCATTCAGTTGTGTCGGGGCCATCTGCCCTTTCGCTAGCACACAGCCACACGGCACAGCCAGACAGTGCCTCCTGCAGGGAGGGCCAGCAGGCAGGAGGCTGGCAGAGCGCAGGGCTTCAGAGCTTCCTTCTGTAGAGCTTGGCTGGAACACAGCCCCACTGTGTCCGCGAAGGAAGGATGCGAGCTCTGCTGGGTCCTGGTTGGGAGGTGCTGGTCTGAATTCCCTACTGGGTTGCAGGCTACTACTTCACGGGAGACGGAGCTCACCGAACCGAGGGAGGCCATTACCAGATCACGGGGCGGATGGACGACGTCATCAACATCAGTGGCCACAGGCTGGGCACGGCGGAGGTCGAGGATGCCATCGTGAGCACAGGCCACGTTCGCCCGGCTGGGAGCTGTAATTTGAGGTGCCAGGTGTTCACCCTCCCACATATGTTGCCTTTTGCTTCTGTTCTGTGCAGGCGAGCCACCCCGCAGTGCCGGAGACCGCTGTCATTGGCTACCCACACGACATCAAAGGAGAAGGTGAGACACGGGAGGAACTCTGGTCTGGCTCCCATCACAGCCCCTCTGTAAAGAGAACAGCCTCTGGAGGATGGTGGCAGGGTGTTTACGGGTGAAACTGTTGTTTTCTTCTATTTCAAGTGCAGATTCGGGGTGAGGAGGCTGAGCAGTATGCCTGTTAGACTAAGGCCAGGTTTCTGAGATGCTCTGGCCCTGCTGTCCTTTAAGGACACGCATCCGCAAGCAGCCCTGAGCTCTTTGGCTCCAGCTGAGCCGGGGAGTTCGCTGCTCTGTGCGCGGTGACTGACAGCACCATCACGGAGGACTTAGGATGAAACGCCCTGCCTTGCTCACCGCGTCTCCTTGCACCGGCTGGTGCACAGACCCAGTGCCGGCTCTGCAGCTGCACTGCCGACCAGGCTGTGCCCAGCGGGCTCCTCTGGGACTCCTTTTAGAGGAATTTGACCTGTGGCTCCACTGCACAGCGTCACGCAGATGGGAATGCAGAACAAGTGATCAGAAACGTCTTCTTTTTGTTGTTGTTAATCCTCATCTGGGGATATTTTTCTATTGATTTTTAGAGAGAGTGGAATGGAGCGGGGGAGAGAGGGGGAGAGACAGAGCGAGAACTATCCATGTGAGAGACACAATGATTGATTGCCTCCCATATGTGCCCTGACCAGGGCCGGGGATCGAGCCTGCAACCGAGGTATGTGCCCTTGACCGGGAATCAAACCCACAACCCTTCAGTGTACAGCCTGATGCTCTATTCACTGAGCCACACCGGTTAGGGCCAGAATTGTCTTCTTTACCGTGGACATACTTTGTCCCAAAGTCTGCTGGTTTCTAAGCAGGTGGGAAGGTGCCGGGTCACCTGAGTGTTGTGATGCCAGGGGCACAGTGACCTGGAGATCCACTGACCCCGTGCTGCACTGCTGGGTGGACTGACCTTAGCTGCCTGCCGAGTGGTCTGGCCTGGGCGCTCTTCCTCCTGCCGTCAGAGACAGTCTGCGTCGTGTGTCCCGGAGGTCACCTCCTCCCTTCCCTGTGTGCCACTGCTCCGTTATTTGCTCAGCACTTGCTCTAAATTGGCCCTTTGTAAAAATTAATATTTGTTTCAGTTGCCATGAGAAGGCTGTGCCCCTGAGGCTGTCTTCCCTTTGTTAACAGGAGATTGGGCTGAGGGGAGCTCTTAGGGACCAGAGGGCGTGGAGGTGGGAGCAGGTCTTCATGTGTGACTCTCAAGGCCTCGGGCACTTCACGCTCCCGTAAGCAGCTCTCAGCACTGCTCCCTGGCATCCTAAGCGACGGATATTGCCAAGTCTTTTAATGTCTGCCAGGCTAGTGGGGGAGAATTGTACATAATGAGTATGATGATATGAATTTTCCCGATTTCTTACAAAATTGAGCATCTGTCCATTTGTAGTACATAACCCATTAACTGCTCTTGCGAAAGCTTTTGTGCATTTATTTGTGCCCATGCTCTCTGTCTGTGCTTCATCTGACCACTGTGCCGTGCCTCTGCCATCGGCCTGGCTCACTAGTCCCTGAGGTCAGCCTTGCACGCCTTCCCAGGGCTTGCAGCCGACTCCTCCTCCCATGTCCAGGCTTTCCTGACCCATCTCTGCCCGGAATTCACCAATCCAGGCTCAGTTTATTGCCATCTCGTTACAGATACAAGTGACTGGCAGGGAAGGGTGCCAATTAGAGACAAGGGGGCACATGGCAGCATGTCCAGTGTGATCCCACCAGGGTCTAAAAGATGGCACTATATACCCAGGAGTTAGCTTTAAAATTTGTGTCTGGGGACAGCAGCCAGAGCCCCTGAGAACCTCCTCCTTGTGTGTTTTGTCACCATTTAATCCTGACGCAGCCACGAGGCAGGAACTGTTAGCTCCCCAGTCCCAGGTAGAAACCTGCGCCATAGCGTGGCTAAGTGACTTCCTCACAGGTAGCAAGTGGCAGAGCCAGAATGTGGAGCAAGAACAGTCTCCCCTAATCACAATTCTGCTCTGCCTTTAAGGGGTAGAGTGAAGGGGAGGGGAAGTATAGTTTTATTTTATATATTTCTACTGTGTTTTAATTTTGGTAATCAGTGTGTGTTGCTTTGGTAGTTTTAAAATTTTAATTAAATCCACAATAAACATCTCTCAGTGGGCCTACCCAGACAGCTCAGGTGTTAGCTTTGTGCCTTTCCTCTGAGCTCCAGTGGTTTGGGCCTAGACTGTTTGGAATTTCAAATACCAAAAGGAGATAAAAAGTGCAGCTCTTCCCCTCAAAGATCTCACAACCTAGTGCGGTGGGCATGGGGGACCAACAGCTGTTCACACATAGCAAGTGCCACAGCTGCATTCATGGACAGAGTCAGGAACAGCTTCCCAGAGTGCAAGGTAGCTGAACTGGGTCTTGAGGGATGAATAGGAGTTTGCCAGGTGGAAATGGGAGGAGGCTTTCAGGGAAAGGCTGTAAGTCTCTACAGATTGTAGCTTATTCAGGAAAGTCATTCATTGATGCATTTGACAAACACTTGTTGAGCACCTACTATATTCCAGGCACAGCTGTAGATACTGAGACACAGCAGAAAGTGAAAGAGATACAAGTTCCTGCTCCCTAGAGCTGCCATGCTGTAGTGGTTAGAGATTAGAGGGGAGAGAAAGACATAAACAGTAAACACGATCAATGAGGAAACTACATAGTATGTTAGGTGATATGTGCCAGAAGGAGAATTCATTAGGATAGGGTAGAATTGGTATAGGAATAAAATACAAATAAACAATAGGGAAGGCTGCACATACATATATATAAACTTTGTGTATGAGAGAGGAGGACATTGCCGGTCAGTGAGGCAAAGGACAGACTGTCCAAGATGGTGCTGGGACAAGTGACTAATCAAATGGACAAAATATTGAATTAGATCCCGATATCATACCATACACAAGATTATCCCAGATAAATTAAAAAGGAATGCATGTATTTGCAGTAGCCGTGGGAGCTCCGGTAAAGCTTTTCTGGAATGTGGTAGGATATTGACAAAGTGTCTGTGCTCAAATATGGGATGGCCGTGGCCGCCCAGCAGACTCTGCCATGATGGAGCTGTCCATCATAGGGCTCAGGTAACCAAGGAACTGCATTTTTTACTTATATTTTTATTTAGCTATCCACTGTGGCTGGTGCTTACCATGTTGGACACATACCCACAAAGTTGGTGCCATGTGCAGTACTACCTCACGGGAGCTGAGAACAAACTTCCTTTGAGCCCATGTTATAGGCTATTTCACAGGTGCAAGGACAGTGAGGATAAGTCCTGTGTTCAAGGTCACACAGACAGCCAGTCCACACCAGAGCCATGGTGCCAAGCTCTCACCCAACCATGCCCACTCACCTAGGACATTCACAGGAACTGACAGAATCAATTCCTTTTTTAATGAAAACGATAATGCATCTTTAGGGATGCAACTGAAGAAACCAGCTGCTACAAGATCATCAACATAGGATTTGAAATCCTTTGAATTTATGGGGATTTGTGTACAACACTCTTGGCTAACACATCCTAAAATCTTGCTCTCCTTCCAGCTGCATTTGCCTTCATTGTGTTGAAAGATAAAGCAGGTGACGCGGATGCAGTGATGAGTGAGCTCAGGTCCACAGTGGCCACCAAGATTGCCAAGTACGCTGTGCCCGATGACATGCTGGTGAGTGGACTTATGGCCTCAGGTTGGACTGCACTGTTCATCTACACCTTCTTCTCCTCTTCACACAACTAACATCACAACAAAACTGACACCAGCTGATTGGTTTCCTGGGTGGTAGGTGAGGGTGGCGGATGGCTGTATTGTCGGAGAGAGAGGGAGAGGGGCAGGGAGATGTAGCGGCATCAGTTTGCCTGTTCAGGGGGTAGTGCTGAGCAAGACGAGATGCTCTCTTACTTTGGCATTTGGGGGCTGGTTACAAGGAGAAGAAAATTAGGGAGAAATGGAGAAACATGTGGAAAGTACCAGAGTTTTTCAGCCCCTGGGTGGTTTCTGAACACCTTTCCCAGTGCCAGCAAAGGAGATGCCGCAGAGCCTGAGGGAGCCTGTGTTGGAGTAGTTTAGTGGAAGAATTGGGCCCCCCTCTCAGCCCCTTTAGCGTTTCATTCCTTCCTTTGTTAACATTTTCCCCATGGTGTTCCTTCGCATGGAAGTGGCCCTCTGAAGCACCTCTTGGTGTGGCACAAGGTCAAGCTGTTGGCCTGGGGACCAGAGTTTCAGGGAGACCTGAACTCCCCTTGCAGGAACTGAACTCTTTCAAAAAATAGGTCATTAATAACGAGCCCAAATACAGCTCCTAAGGTACTGCCATTGACCGTGAATGGGTTGCGGCTTTTGGAAAATGAGAAATGCTAAATTTCTACACACTAGCAAGACAACGTTTTTTTCTCTTAAGTAGCTCTCACCTCATACATAAGACAAAACCAACCCAGACCCAGGCCAGCGGGTAGAGACAAGCTGCTGTGGCACGGGTTTGGTCCTGTTGCTGCCCGGGGGCCCCCCGCTAATGTAGCTTGTGGGAGAAACAGGTGTCAGCAGTGCGGCGAACACAGGTACAGGGGAACCCGGGCCTGGTGGAGGCTTCGGCAGGACTCGCAGTTGAGTCCGCCCTTTGGGTTGGTACAGCGTCAGGTCCAGATTGTAGGTGGGTGAGACCAGAGACCGTGGGCCTCACGATCCCCTGGGAAGAGCCCTTCTTCCCTCAATGCCGTCGGACGCTGGCTGGGGATGCGGGCACCACCTGAGATTCTAATAGTGCACCCCTTCCTTGCCAGATAGTGAAACGTCTTCCAAAAACTCGGTCTGGAAAAGTCATGCGGAGGCTCCTGAGGAAGATCATCACGGACAAAGCTCAGAATCTGGGGGACACCACCACCCTGGAGGACCCCAGCATCATCACGGAAATACTGAGTGCCTACCAGGAGCACAAAGACAAGAAGGCTGCTCGCCAGTGATGGGCTGTGACCAAGCCCCAGCGCCCAAGCCCCTACCTTGTCCTTCTAGGACATAGCTGTCCGTTGGCTTGTTTTTAGATGTCCCAGAGTAGTGTCCTCCCAGCACATACCCCACACCGCCCCTCGTGTAAAGTTCGTGCTAAAATCCCATCTCCTTTGTGTTGGAGAACCCGTGCGAGGATTCTGTAAAATTGGTTAGGGTCCGTTCTCCTTGTCCTGAATTTGGTTTCCTTTAGTGAAAAGTCCCTGTTGACTCTGTTTCTGTGCCCGCGCCAGACTGCACAGGAAGGTGACAAACCTGGTGAAGTGTGCCTGCTCAGATGACTGAGAAGTAGAAGCAGGTAGTTTTTTTCCAGATGTTTCTAGATATAAAAGGTGGATGTGTTATTTTTATACTTTTATATTTTGGAAGAATAACATGCAAACATGTGGAATGTGTGGGTTTGCTTGTACATGCTCCTTGTAACACCTAGAGTTATGAAAATCTTCTCGTCTGCCTTCGCTCGTGGGGAAACATGGAACGGGCCGGGGTGCACTTGTAATGATGGTTTGGCATAGTTGGACATCTGAATTGGAAGTGTTTGTACCTCAGTCTAAACACAGCTCTCTTGAGAATGCTCGAGCCTGCAGCATCCTTTTTTTTGGTATAAATTTCTACTTCTCTTGGTTTGTGTACAATGAAACTCAACTTGTAAAGCGGTGGCACGGATGTGCTCACCTTTTAGTTCTAAAGCTGCTCCAGTCACACGTTCTGTTTCTCCAAGCTGTGATCTGGGGAGATTTCCCCCTCCCCACCTTGGATACCTCTTGGTAGGAGGTCAGCATGCTCCAAATTTGTGGGGTGGTTCAGGGAAGCCAGCGAAAACTCAGGTAACTGAGAGCATGAATTTGGCTAGAACTCTGTCTGTCTTCATTCTGTCGTTGGGGCACAAGAACCACAGAGGCCCAGGGATGAGGGCAGGAGCCCTGAATCAAGTTTCTCCCTTTCAATGTGCCTTAAGTCCCCTAAGGTTAGCGTGATGATGTAATCATCAAGTCAGAAAGTGTTTATTTATTAGCCAAGCATGCCAGGGACGATGGTGTGGAGTACAGGGGCAGGTGGGCCTGGAGGACAGGAAAGGCTATCCTTGTCTTTACATCACAGTCCATAGTACCTTGCACCTGTGTAGGTGTTCAAGGAGTGTCTGGGCTACTGGATACTTACTGTGGGCTGTAGCTGTGCTGGCCTCTGGGGTGATTAGGCAAGTACACCTGTGGCACCAACGGAGTGGCCATTGGCTGTAGCACACAGATATACCGAGTGACGGTCTGTTAGCCACAGAGGACCATACACCTGGACCTGTCACATGCGTGGTGCACTGAGAAGACTGTAGTTGTGGTGCTATTTGTGAAATGGCTTAGATGTAAGCTTGCACAGTGACCAGGGCCTCAGAGTGATCTGCAGGGCAGCTCTAATAAAGCTCTATTTTGTTCATTCTCTTCTGTTTGTGGTGATGTTCTAGATCAAATAATGTTGCTGAATATAATCCCAAGAACAAAATTGGAAGGGGCTTATTCACTCAAAAGAGAACACACACACACACACACACACACACACACACACACACACAATCTATCGTCTGTTAGGGAGGAACTACACAATAACAGGTCACCCACCTTAGACTTAAGTTTACCTGTCTTTATTTTATTTTTTTTTTAAAATATATTTTATTGATTTTTTTACAGAGAGGAAGGGAGAGGGATAGAGAGCTAGAAACATCGATGAGAGAGAAACATCGATCAGCTGCCACCTGCACACACCTACTGGGGATGTGCCCACAACCAAGGTACATGCCCTTGACCGGAATCGAACCTGGGACCTTTCAATCCGCAGGCCGACGCTCTATTCACTGAGCCAAACCGGTTTCGGCAAGTTTACCTGTCTTTAGATGATTGTGCTGTCCAATACACTAGTCACATGTGGCTAGTTAAATGTAAATAAAAACAATAGAATAGAATAGAAAACAGAACAGAATAGGCTATTCAGTTCCTCCATGGCAGTAGCCACTGTTCAAGTGCTTAGTAGCCACACGTGGTCAGTAGCTGCCAGATCAAACATGTGGATGAGAACATTCCAGTCATCACGCAGTGTCTGGTAGTGAGTGCTGATCTAGAACATAGATGAGATTTAGGACACACAAAGACCGCTAGGCAGCTGAGTCAACAGCACAGACTGCATACAGGAGAAGCCCAGCCTTGCCGGTGAGACATCCCATATAGCCCAGGTTGTCTTTACACTAGATGTGGGTGGATGAGGTTTCCCGTGTCCTTCACTAGACAGAGAAACAGAAGGACACATTGAACTGGTGCCATGAGAGGTGAGATGTGAAAGGCTGGTTTGGCTCCCCCAAAACCCGAACCCACTGTTGCCTCTAAAGCAGGAGCTGCGAGTGGCTGTCCCCAGGACGGTGATAGTTCTTGTGCCTCAGGAATGGGGGAAGGGAAGCTGGGGGGATTGTCAGGCGCTCACCTGAGGTAGTCTGGATCCATAGAAAGGCAACTCACTGGGAAAGACACACTTGTACACCTCTGGGTGCTGTGGGAAGTCACAGCAGGACTGCTTTTTTCCGGAATAGTCTGTATCCACCCCCTGCCAGGAGGGGCATTGTAAGAGGCTTACAGATAGACTGTTAACAGGCTAGGTTGTCCTTACTGCCCTTCTCTGGTAAAGCCATCCTGCTTGATTTTGGGCCCCAACTTGTCCCCTACATTTTCAGGGATCCACCCTGGCTGCTAGGGGGTTTGTGATGGTTATTCCCAGAATCTCAGTCCCTGGCCTAAGTGGCAAGTTCATGGCTGACCATTCAATGCTATCAGGGCCCCTCAGAAGCAGACACAAAGACAGGAGCAGTACACACAAGACAAGACACAGAGATGAGCTACAGTAGCCGTTTAGTCACCACAGGGCAGGGCCTGCCTGGGAACAGGGAAGTGCAGAAGACATGGAGCCCAGGAGAGATGCACGGAGGCCTGGCCAAGCTGCACCAGGCCCACCCTACCCCCAGACTTCACTTTCTACTTTGGCTTTTCTATCTTAACTAAAACATCCTGGCAAAAACCTAAGTCAGTGCTACTGAGAAGCAGAGAGAAGAGCAGACAGCTGTAGCAAAAGCAGAGGGGAACTACACAATAACAGGTCACCCACCTTAGACTTAAGTTTACCTGTCTTTATTTTATTTTATTTTTAAAAATATATTTTATTGATTTTTTTACAGAGAGGAAGGAGGTGAGACATGTGATGGGGAGACATGTGATGGTGTGGAAGCACACAGAGGATGGACGTATTAGACCAAGTTTAGAGACAGCTAATCTGAACATTAAGTAGATCTCAGGGTGGCATGAGATTACATTCATAATAACCATTAAGTTCCCAAGGGAAATTATATTCATACACAGAAAAGCAGTAGGCAGTGCCTGTTAAGAATAACTCTCTTGCCCGGCGGGTGTGGCTCAGTGGTTGAGCATTGTCCTATGAACCAGGAGGTCATGGTTTGATTCCCCATCAGGGCACATGCCCAGGTTGTGGGCTCCATCCCCAGTGGGGGGCATGCAGGAGGCAGCCAATCAATGATTCTCTCTCATCACTGATCTTTCTCTCTCTCTTCCCTTTCCCTTCCTCTTTGAAATCAATAAAAATATATTTTAAAAAAGAGTAATTCTCTTTTAAAGTGGCTAAAAAAAACACAAATGTCATGTCAAAGGGAAAATTCAACTTTCAACATGATTAATTCCCAAGGGGAAATATGTTCCTATTAATTAGAAAAAAGAAATCATGGCTAAGGTTCATGGTTTGCACAACATTTATCTAAAATTAAGTCATAAGGTGATTCAGGCACACACTTGTCCCAGGTTCACACACAGCAGCTTAATTTGTGGGGAAGAAAATAGAATTCTCATCCCATTTCCTCAGCTTGATTGAGGAGTGGAAATTTGGCTGTGCATTGTTATCATAGGTAGCTAGATATTAATGAAGAGAGCAAAGCGATTCAGACATTAAGCCTAATAAACTAGGGAGCTGAATCAAACACTGGGCCTGCTTTGCTAGGAAGCTGTAGCATTCATAGGCACCTCACATAGGGATGGCAGTATTGCTGGAACAGGGGGATTAATACCCCTCCCTCCCCATGTAGGGAGAAAAGACTGGATTTCCAGTCTCTCCAGGGTACAACTGGTCCATTTCTCCAAACTACAGGGGGAGGAATAAGCAATAAAGGGGACATTTCTTTATTGGGTGCATGCTCAGTGGAAGCCTAGATGGTGCAGGGGGAGGTGGTTCTTCGATAATGCATTCACAATAGGAACTAAGATGGCAACCATAAAGGGGAGGAGCCTAGCCTGGGAAAAGGATCAGATTGGATAAGGGACACAGAACCCTGGAAGATCTAGGAAATGGATTGGTTAGGGGAAGGACCCAATGCAAGCCTGTAAAGGATTGAGAAACTGATTGGTTCGTTTGAAAGAGTGCCTAGTCCTTCCCAAACTTAACAAAGCTCTCTCTCGCTGGGTAACGTGCGTTTGCTGGGTTTGTTCATATACTCTCTCCGTAGCAACCATGGGGGCCTAGCAGCCACCTGGGGTCCAGCAGCCACACAGACTAGAAGTGTGGGCTCCAAGATGAACCTGGGCACTGCACCAGCCAAAGCACAGCTGGAACAGACTAAGCTAGCCAGATGGGGACAGAGACTAATCTGGACTAAGTCTTCACATGGCACAGGATTTCTAGACACTGGCCCTATGTCTGGGTCTGATGAAGGAAAGGCTGGACTTTTCCCACAGTGGGACAGAGCTGAGCCCAGGATAGTCCTGTGTGTTTGCTCCAGCTTCAATATGCCTTACCTAAGGTGACCAGATGTCCCGCTTTTGGCGGGACAGTCCCGATTTTTAACAATTTGTCCCACGTCCCGCGGCGTTTTAAAAAAGTCCCAATTTTTGGAAAGAATGCATGACAAGCTAGGGAACAGCGGGAGAACGGGAAGGGAATATACGGTTTTCGGCGGCCATGTCGCTATTTAGCCAGGATATGAGTTTTATATTATTTTTGTTAATTTTATAATGTTAAACTTTAATAATAACAAATAATTATTGAGAACTGATTATCGAGAACTGCTTATCAAAGTTCACATTGTTGATCAGTTGTTAGAATTCAACCACCATTGTTTGGACTTAATGAACAATGGCATTTTTGGGGATTGGCAACGACGAAAACATTTTGTAACTGTCTCTCAGACGATACACATCGTACTGCATGCTAGTAAGCTAGTTAAACAAGTGATGTCATTACAAATCAGCTATTCAGATAATTTAGGTAAGTAATTTATTTATTTATTTCATAAATACATAAGTGTTCTTGAATTTAGCAGACAGTACTCATATTATTTATATTTTATAGTGGCGGCAAAAAGTCTAGCGCCGGCCTTGAAAGTGACACGACTTACGTTACAGCAAATTCAGAGGAAAAATAATACAAGTTAGTATTGTTATTATTTAGAAAGAAATATAGGATTAAAATAATTTTTTAAATATAGTTACAATCAAATTAATTTAATTTATAAACAATAAAATATGTTCATGTAATGATGTACCTACTTACTGTGTTTTTAAGCAATATGTATATAATAATTTATAATATAATTTTAAAGTATTTTTTTTAGATTTTTAACATAATGAGTAAGAAAAGAGGATGCAAATTCAACGATGATCTAAGAAGTGAATTTCCTTTTATTAAAAAAAAAAGCGATTACAATATAGACCAAATTTTTAATCAAGAACCGCCCCCCCCCCCCCCGGGCCAAAACCGGGTTGGCTCAGTGGATAGAGCATCGGCCTTCGGACTCAAGGGTCCCAGGTTCGATTCCGGTCAAGGGCATGTACCTTGGTTGTGGGCACATCCCCAGTAGGGGGTGTGCAAGAGGCAGCTGATCGATGTTTCTCTCTCATCGATGTTTCTAACTCTCTCTTCCTCTCTGTAAAAAATCAATAAAATATATTAAAAAAAAAAAGACCCCCCCCGCCCCGCCCCGGTCAATGGTGTCCCGCTTTACCAATGTTAAAATCTGGTCACCTTAGCCTTACCACAACTCAATTTCCCATGTGTGGGTCCCCGGAAATGCTTTTTTTATGACTCCATGAAAGGACCCCCTTTCCACCGGCAACAGAATCACCATAAGCTGTGCTAGTCCTTGCAGAGCTGATTTTGACCACTACCCTCAAGACACCCAATATTGTGAATGAGGACAGAAGTGCTTACATTACTGAGTGCTACATGCAAGGAGGTTTTGAGCAGGTTCTCAATTCCATCATCCATTTCATCCTTACACCTTCCAGGGCAGTGTGGATGAAAAAGGGGCAACATACTAAACCTGCAAGGTGGGCCTGACGAACTCAGAGACCTAGCCCTGACTGAGTAGCTCAGTTGGTTAGAGCATCATCCTGATACACAGCAAAGTTGTGAGTTCTATCCCGGATCAGGGCACAAACAAGAACCAACTAATGAATGCATAAATAAGTGAAACAAATCAATGTTTCTCTCCCTCTCATTCTCTACCCCTTCCTCTCTCTCTCTAAAATCAATAATTTAAAAAAAATTAAAAACAACAACTCAGAGACCTAACGTAACCACACAGGATGGTCTAAAATTAAAACTTTCTAACTGAAAGCCAGTCATGGCTGGTAGTTATGTCCTAGACTGGTATCTTTCCTGACAAAGGTCAGTCTTTACTTTAACTGAGCCTGTCTAGTGTTACTGTTGTTTTGCATCTACAGTAACATACCTTTGGAATGTCAGGATAACTTCCTCTTTCCAGACCCCTTGGGGCACAATCTCCCACCAGAGCAGAACTCAGAGCCCCTCGTTGCTATTGTTATCATGCTACATGTTAGCTGTTAACTATCCTATACCCACCTATGTAAGAGAAGTATGTGTCTATTTCTTTACTTTTTATCCAACCCCAGAGATTTCCCCACTTTGCTTTCTTCCATCTCCCTAAAGTATTGCCAGTGGATTTCATGTAACCCCTTATGCCTCCTCCTTTGATTGTAATAAAATAAGGTGCACAACAGCCATTCTCTGGAGTATTTTCTCAATCTGCTGAGATTTTGCTTCCTGGCAATTGTCCTCAGTTTGGCTCAAATAAGCTCATAAAAATTCTCCACAGGTTTAAACGTTTCTTACATTGACATTTACTTGGCATAGTGCAACAGCTGGAATCCTGCTGGACCAGCTTGAAGACCTCGACTTATGCTAGCTTCTTGCTTTGCATCAGGTGAACTTGGATGAGTTTTTCTCAAAATTCCAGACTTCCCCGTTTTAAGGTAAGAGGCCTGACTTTATTTGAGCTGTTTAAAAAGATTTCTTCAGGTGGGAGCTAAAGGGTAAGTGTTGAGAGAACCTAAGCTAAAGATAAGAGTTGAAAACTCAGGTTGGAGTTGGGATGGGTGGCTCATTTCAATTTTGGCTTTTCAATTGGAATTACTTATTGAGAGTTTGAACAAAACCTTTTGCTGGATAAATGAGAGTCTGAACTCTTTCAGCTCTGAAATTAAATGGGTACTTCCTCCCTTCAGCTGGAATCTTGGGTAGTCTTAGGTGACTAAGAATCTCTGTGGAGGTATCAGAGGGCATCCCTCATGATGTGCAGGAGCCCCATAGGAAATTCCAACTCAATTATTTAATAAAATAATTCTGGAAACACACACAAAAATGTTGGCTAGCTAGTCTCCACGTCCTCCAGCTGTATTAGACAGCCAGAAGAGAAGCCGAGACACAGAAGAGGGGTGGGTGCAACTTGGGAGGTTACAGCCTCTTGGGTCTCAACTCATAAGCAGCACACTTCAACCTACCACACACTATCCCTAGAAATTTGTTCAGATTGTGCAAACTAAAATTAACGTGGGAAGTTGTGCCTCCACGCTGAAAAATTCCAGCCCCAGTCCCTATTAATACTCCCACAGATATACAATAAATAGGAAGCCTTTACTTGCAAGTAGTCACAGAAATGGGACTATTTAACTAGAAGTGATAGCAACTTAAGATGGCCAAAATGGAACTCTTGATGACTAAATTAAAATTTTTTTTTTTGCATACAAAATTAGAAAAAGCTGGCCCTAAAGTGAAACTGAGTAAATGGGAAGCATATCTTGATTGGAAATTAGAAGAATCTAGGAGAAGCACAGATAAAATCTCTTCTCTATAAGAAGTTGATAAGACATTTTAGAGACAGTCTCTGAAGTAAGGAAGGCTTCTGAAGCTAATAAATGCCAACAACCCATTCTCCCCGCTATTGCAGCTCCTCCATCATATCCTTTGCTTTCAGAGCTTTCTTGTTTGGTCTTGCCCTCACCTCACTTCTTTCCCTTCTATCTTCTCTATATCTCCTCCACTGTCACTCCCTATTAACTTAAGGAAAAATGAGAATAGAAATTCTGACAAGGGTAATCCAGACATTCTATCAGTTCCTTTCAGGGAAAAGCCAGCCTCCGGCAGGGGGAACCAATGATTGTATATACTAGTATTCCTTGGACTAGAACAGATTTAAGGAATTTACCTAAAGATTTCTCCGATTTTCTTTGGGACCCTGATGGGTTCACAAAATAATTTAATTTACCTGTTAGAACATGTGGTTCTGGCTATTCTGACCTATTCTAATTAATATACCTACTGGTTTCTGGGAGCAAAGCAACAGAATTACTAAGTAAGGTTTGCTGGGAAACTCCTGTTGAGGAATCTGTTCACCTTCAGAAGGGATATAGAAAACTAACATGGGATTTAGAAAGAGAAAAGAGACAGAAGCAAGCGTACTGATACGGGAATTTTGGACTGGAAACACGCAGTGTTTCCCTGGGCTGGATGGTCTCCTGGGCTCTTGTTGAAGAATGAAACCACGGACAAAAGGTGGTGCTATAGCAAAGGTGGAAATTTATTGAAGAACAAGTACAGACTCCCACATGGGGCAGGGGAAAGAGTCCCACAGCACAGACTCCCATATGGGGAAGGGGAAAGAGTCCCAATGAGTCCCCTGCCTGGGCCCCCCCTCCCCCCTTTATAAAGGCTGCAGTTTTTTGTGCCTCGATATCCCCTCTGATTGGCCACTATTCCCCTTTGATTTGATCACTATAGCCACTCCTGAGCTCAAAGGTCAAACCTCACATGGGACGATGTGTGAGGCCCTCCTTTATTATGTAAATATAGACCTTTTGCTACTCCCAGTTCCCTTGTCTTATGGAAATGTAATTGTTGCCTCTCCCAACTCCCTTGTCTTATGGAAATGTAACTGCTGCCTTTCCCACCTTCCTTGTCTTATGGAAATGTACCCTTTTGCAGCTTTGTAGCTTGTGCTTTTTCCATGGACTCCCTTAATTTTTTAAAAAATTCCCTAATCCTGCCTATTTCACCCCTAAAAATTCCTATTTCAATATGGTTGCTCTGAGGACTATGAAACGGCATTTTTCCTTCTGTTTACAATAGTTTAAGATAAACTGAAATTACCACTAAGGGAAATTACTAAGGCCCTAGTAGATACTTAGACTACTTTACCTGTTCTTAACCATACCCAGTTAAGTTGCCTTCTCCCTCAGAGTTAAGCTTCTGTGAAAATAGTAGGGATATGTGATCAACCAATGAGTGTTCTTAAATCAGAACCAGTCTCCTTCCAACTAAGGAATGTTATAGGGCAACATATATTTTTACTGGTCAAATTGGCCTTAATTCACCTAATAAGGAGACATTTCCTTGAAACCCATGACACTTGCATATCCTTTTCCAAGAACGGTGAAATGCATTTAGAACTAAGTAAATCAGATACTGAACCAATTGGGAAAATAATGATTTTAAAAGAACTTCTACAAGAGAAAACTAATCTTGAGATGGACTGAACATTCGTTACAGGATATTCCAATACGACTCCAGTCACTGATATTCTTTATGCTCAAGAATTGAGCCCAATATACAAGATCACTTTTTAAAAGGGTCTTATAATTCCAAGTACAAGCCCCTGTAATTCTTCTATCCTTCCAGTAAGGAAAGTCAATGGGAACTGATGGAGATTTGTACAGAAGCTCAGAGCTAGAAATAAGATCATTATCCCCAGATATCCTGTGGTTCCAAATCCACATTCCTTATTATCAGCCATTCCTGTGGACTGCCATAATTTTCAGTAATAGATTTCTGTAGTGTCTTTTTTTCTTTTTTGCATTCCAGTAGAAAAATATAGTCAATATCTCCTATATTCACCTGGGAAGATGGCTAATTTACTTGGACAATAATGCTCCAGGGATATACAGATTGCCCCAGCTATTTCTCCCAGATATTAAAGGCTGATTTAAATAATGTCAAATTTCCTAGAGATTCTACTCTAATCTAACATGTGGATGATTTACTTTTATGCTCTAGGACATTACTAGCCTACCCAAAGGACACAATTTGCCTATTACAACAGCTAGCTGTAAAAGGACATATGGTCTCAAAGGATAAGCTTCAATTTTGCTTACTTCAAATAAAATACGTTGGCCATCTCATACCTAAAGATGGGCTACTGATTAACCCTGAGAGACTCAGAGAAATCTTATCTTTTCCTCTTACAAAAACAAGAAATAGCTTAGAGGATTCCTGTGTTTGACTGGATCTTGTCTCAATTGGGTTCCAAATTTTTTATTAACGGCCCAGCCTCTACATGTCCTATTAACGTCAAATGGACCTGATCCAATTCAGTAGAACCCAGAAGGGAAACAAGCTGTAAAATCTCTAAAGAATTATCTAAAGTTCCTGCTCTGGGACAACTAATTATAAACTTTCTAAATTTTTATGAATAAAAGTAAAGGAAATGCTTTGGAAGTTTTAACTCAGAAACATGGAGATTATTATAGACCTACTAGAGGCCTGGTGCACGAAATTCGTGCACGGGGGCGGTGTCCCTCAGCCCAGCCTACATCCCTCTCACAATCCGGGACTGCTGGCTCCTAACCACTCGCCTGCCTGCCTGCCTGATTGCCCCTAACCACTCTGCCTGCCAGCCTGATAGCCCCCTAACTGCTCCCCTGCTGGCCTGATTGATGCCTAACGGCTCCCCTGCCAGCGTGATCGTCCCCAACTGCCTTCCTCTGTGGGGCTGAGGGGACTGGGGGACTCCAGCTGGATGAGGCGGGGCTGAGGGGACTGGGTGCTGCCATCTTGTGGCCGTGGGCGCCACCATCTTGTGAGGGCATGATGGTCAATTAGCATATTAGATAGGATAGGATATTAGTCAGCAACTAGATTCAGTAGCAAAAGGCTCCCTCCTTGTATGAGGGCCATCTCTGCTACAGCCATGTTGTATAAACAAACAGAAGAGATAGTTATGAGCTCTCCTTTGGTTATGTTCCTCCTTCTGTTGAATCTCCACTGAATTCTCATCATGTTAAACACTACTGTCAACTGACTGGCTCTTACTTTCTGCACCTAATCTTACTTTAACTCGATGTAATCATCTTAACCCTACAATTTTGTTACCCTTTTTACAGGATGAAGACACCCACAATTGTGTTTTGCTTATTGACCACCTAGGAATGATTTACAAGAAACTCCTATTGATAATGCTGACTTAATTTGGTTTATAGATGAATCTTATCTGAAAGATGAACAGGGACATTACCGAACTGGATATGCAATAACTTTTGTGGTGTGCATAATGAAAGTCTTTATCTACCTGAAATAAGACCTGCCCAACAAGCTGACCTAATTGCTCTGATTCAGGCTTGTCAATTGGGCAAAGATCAAGTAGCCAATATTTACACTGATAGTTACTATGCATTTGGTGTAGCTCATGACTTTGGAATGTTATTAAGCAGTGAGGCTTTTTAACTTCCTCAGGGCAGCCCTTAAAAAATGGAAAATAGGTTGCAGAATTATTAGATGTCATACAGAAGTGAAAATAATTGACAGTTATAAATATTTTAAGACATTCCAAAGCTACAACCACAGAAGCAAAAAGAAATCATTTAGCCAATGCTGCAGCTAGGCAGGTGGCATTAAACAGTCAAATTATCCAGACCCAAGAATGCTCCTTGCTTTCTTGTTTATCAATAAAAGACTATCTTTTGCAGTTCCAATAGACAGCTGCAGAAGAAGGAAAGAGGATATGGCAACAAAAAGAAGGAACCTTTGATTCAGAAATGGTATGAATCAGAAGCCAATTTTACCTATAGGGAATTGATGAGCTTTACGTTAACATGTACATGCGCTAACACATTGGGGTCCTGAAAATAAGATTTCATGAAATAAACAATATTACTGGAAACCTTCTGCTGTAGCTCGTACAGTGTATAGCAGATGTTCTATCTGTCCAAATATAACCCTGGAAAATCATTCCATGTGTCCCAAGGCCATTTCCCACATCCTTTCGATTCATTTGAAGTATGGTAATTGGATTTTATCCAATGCCACCATCTAAAGAATACAAATATGTATTAGTTATGATTTGTATATATATTTTTTCACTGGGATGATGCATTTGCTTGCAGGATAGCAATAGCCTTAACAGTAGGTAAGTTATTATTTGCAAAAATTATTCCCAGTTGGGGAATTTCCTCTGAGTTAGTGATTGAGGGATTAATTTCACTGGGAAAATAATTCAATCCATTTGTAATATTTGGCCTACTCTACAGTATTTTCCTTGTGCCTATCACCCCAGTTGTCTGGATCATGAATATGGTACAATTAAAAGTCAACTAAGTAAATTTTCAGAAGCTTTTAATGGCCCTAGGCCAAAAGCTTTTCTTATGGTGCTCCTCAACCTGAAATTTACTTCTTTTAGTAAACACATCTTATATCCTCATTAAATAGTCACTGGTCACCCTATGCATCTGGATGAAGGGACATATAAAATCAGCCTTCCTAGAAGAAGACATTCTGCATTATTATCAAGAACTTATTAACCAGATTATAGGGTCTGATAAATTAGTGACATTCATTTCACAAGTGCGCTTCAGGGAGATGAAGACTTCAAAGACCACGACTTACAACCAGAAGATTTTGTCCATTGGAAAGGACATTGATTAAAGACTCTTTCCCTTTGTTGGATGGGACCTTATCAGGTCCCAAACTTCAAATGGACATCTACCCTGGTCTCTGATTCTTGCCTCCACCTACAGTGGAGATCAAAGACTTCTTGAGGATGAGAAGTTGCTGACATCAGAGAAAGACATCTTTCTCAAAACATTGACAAGGCCTGTATACCTACAAATTGATGTTGAACTTTATTAATTTGATTATCTATACCTGTCTGTTAATATTAGTCATAATAATAATTATACTTGTTCTTTGGGCTTTTCTCAAACCTTGTGTACATAATCCAACTGTTAATAATTGCTAAAGGTGTATAAGATTACATTTCTATTATCAATAATGCTCTTTTTATGGTTTCTCTTTTGAAATTTAGAAGGACTGCTATAGCAAAAAGAAGGAAAGGGATATATATGTTTTTAAGAGAAGTTAAAAGTAAGTAGTTTGTCCTAATAAGTTGGTTTTCTCTGAATGAGTAAGAGAAAAACTAAGAAGAATAAGGCAAGTTGTAGAAGGTTAGTGGCAAATAAATATTAAGAAAGAAATTTTATGTATAAATTCTAGAACCTAATTATGAAAATGTACTTACACCCTAACCCAACAAAAACTACTAATTATATTAATTCAAATGGAAGCTAAAGTGGCTATAAAAACATGGCCCTCTATAACTGCTGCTAAGGCATAGAAAATTTACTTGTGAAACTTACTGTCCTTCTGGCCTCTGGAATTTTTAGCTGGTAATTGTAATTTACAGCGTTGTGTTCTTACAGCTTGGTTCCTGAGTAAATCTTTAGGTTATAGCTCCCAGTTGCACAACTAGCAGGAATCAGATTAATAATGGACAGCACTTGAGGGTTTCCAATGGGAAACCAATGGGCCATAGTAAATGGAAACCCATCTCATGGTCAGACTGTAAAAATTGGAGGTATATGGTGTGCCCTCAAACTATAAGTAAATATGCTAGATGCAAAATACAGAGAAGGAAGACAGCAAAACCTGGATCATGATAGCTAGTAGGTTAGAAATGATCCAGAGTGTTTTTCTTTTTTTAAAAATATATATTTTACTGATTTTTTTACAGAGAGGAAGGGTGAGGGATAGAGAGTTAGAAATATTCATGAGAGAGAAACATCGATCAGCTGCCACCTGCACACCCCCTACTGGGTATGTGCCCGCAACCAAGGTACATGCCCTTGACCGGAATCGAACCTGGGACCCTTGAGTCGGTAGGCTGACACTCTATCCACTGAACCAAACAGGGCCAGAGTGTTGTTCTTAATGAAGGCTCTTAGACTTAACTGCCTCCCATATACCTGCTATTCACTTTTGAGAAAAATTTGGCCTTGACTTCTATCCAAGGTCACAGTCTTGCCCTTTCCCCAGTGGTTGATCATTCAGCAAGACAAACACTAACACTAATAATTTCTAGGAATGAGCCTTCTTAGCACAGTGGGACCACATTATCCAATCCAAAATTTGTCATTAATGCATCCTCTGGATTGATTTATGACCAAAAGGGGAAAATGTGGACAAAAAGGGGCCACATACTAAACCTGATAAGCTCAGGGGAGGCCTGTATGGCAGCTTTACAACTCAGAGACCTAAAGTCACCAGCTAGGATAGTCTGAAATTAAAACTTTCTAACTGAAAGTGAGTAAATGGCTGGTAATCATGTGCTAAGCTAGTATTGTAACAGTGGAAAATTGTAACCCACCTCACCAGTCTTTTGACATTGTTTCTGTAAATGCTGACTCTGAATATGTAGCTTATAGATAAATGGCATGTTTGTATAAGAATTCTAGGAACTAACTTCAGAAGATACAGACTCTGACCTTCAGTCATCCCAGTTCTGGGAGATTTGCTGACCTTCAACCATAGAACCAGGATGACATAAAACCAGGATGACTGATGCACACCAGACTATCACTTGTCCAGTTCTGAGGTCCTTATCGGAATGGCGTGTGCTGGACTGCACATAGAGAACTGTTCACCCCCATCTCCTTGATTACTTTGTTCTGCTAGAAGAACAGGAGGAAACCCCAGAAAAAGAGCTAAATGAAATGGAGGCAAGCAATTTATCAGAAACAGAATATAAAATAATGATTTTTAGAATGCTCAATAGTATGAAAAAGCACATAGAAGCCATGCACAAGAACCAGTCGGAAATGAAAAAAAATGACATGGGTGAGAAATAAAGAAAACCATGGAAGGAATAAACAGTAGGTTAGAGGAAGCAGAGGGTTGAATCAAAGACTTAGAAGACAAGAAATAGCATAAAATGTAACAACAACCATAGCATCATAAGGGTACCAGATGGAGAGGAACTTGAGCAAGGCATAAAGAACCTGTATGAAGAAATAATGACCAAAAACTTCCTTAATCTGATGAAGGAAAAAGTCACACAAGTTCAGGAAGGACAGAGAGTCCCAATCAAGATGAACACAAAGAAACCGACACCAGGAAACATCATAATTAAAATGGCTAACATTAAAGACAAAGACAGGATCTTAAGGGTATCAAGAGAAAGACAGTCAGTTACTTATAAGGAAGCCCCCATAAGACTCAGCTGATTTCTCAACAGAAACCTTACAGGCCAGAAGGGAATGATATGTATAAGTTTTCAAAATAATGAAAAGCAAGGATCTGAAACCAAGACTACTTTATCCAGCAAGGCTATCATTCAAAATTGAAGGTGAAATAGAGAGCATCTCAGAATTTTTAAGAAGGCTAATGGAGTTTATTACCACCAAACCTGCATTGCAGGAAAGGCTAATTGGACTGTGTGAGAAGAAGAAATGGAGAGAGAGAGAGAGGAACATAGGCCTAAAAAATAAATATTCCAATAAATAAATGCCTATCAATAATAACCTTAAATGTAAATGGATTAAATGCTCCAACCAAAAGGCATAGAGTACCTAAATACAAAAGCATGATCCATATATATATACTGTCTACAAGTGACCTATCTCAGAACAAAATATTCACACAGGATGTAAGTGAAGGAATGGAAAAAATATTCCATGTGAATGGAAATGAAAAACAAAAAAAAAGCTGGAGTAGCAATACTTATATCTGACAAAAGAGACTTCAAAACAAAGGCCATAAAAGAGACAAAAAAGGTCACTACATAATACTAAATGGGTTAATTAAACAAGAGGATATAACCCTTGTGAACATATCTTCACCTAAATAGGAGCACAGAAATCTATTTAAAAATTCCTGAAGGAATTTAAGAGGAGACAGCAATACAGTCATAGTAGTGGAACTTAACACCTCACTGACATCACTGGATTGATCATCCAGACAAGGAAAAGAGTGATCTTAAACCACACAATAGATCAGATGGATTTAATTGATATTACAGAGCATTTAATCCCAGAGCTGCAGAATATACATTCTTCTCAAGTGTCTATGGAACATTTTCAAAGACAGACCACAGGTTAGGAGACAAAATAAGTCTTAATAAAGTTCAAGAAAATTGAAATCATGTCAAGCATCTTCTTAAGATCACAATGGAATGAAAATAGAAACCAACTACAATAAAAATACTCAAAAACATTCAAACACACAGAGGCTAAATATATTATTGAACAGTGAATGAGTTACCATTGAGATAAAAAAAGAAATAAAAAACTTTCTGGAAACAAGTGAAAAAGAACACACAACAACCCCAAATCTGTGGCACACAATGATATCAGTCCAGAAAGGAAAGTTGATAGCATTGCAGGCATACTTCCAGAAACAAGAAAAATCTCAAATAAATGATCTTACCCTACAACTAAAAGAATAAAAAAGAGAACAAGAAAAACCCAGAGTAAGCAGAAGGAGGGAAATAATAAAGATCAGAATGGAAATAAATGAAGTAGAGACTAAAAAAAAATAAAAAAACAAAAAAAAATACAACAGATTTAAAAAAAAACCCCAAAACTGGGAAGAACCAAGATGGCAGTGTAGGTAAATGTCGGTATTCACCGCCTCCCACAACCACATCAAAGTTATAACTAAAATACAGAACAACCATCATTTAGAATTGCCTGAGATCTGGCTGAATGGAAGTCCTACAACTAGAGAAGTAAAGAAGAAAGCACATTGAGACTGGTAGAAGGGGCAGAGGTACGGAATGGGCTGGTCTGGCATGTCTTGTTTTTTTGTTTTTGTTTTTAAATGGAGAGATATCGTGGCTGTGGAGACCTCCCATGAGGAGCAAGGGGTCCCAGCCCCACACCAGATCCCCAGCCTAGGGTTCCAGGGTTGGGAAGAGAAGTCCCCGTAACTTCAGGATGTCAAAACCAGCGGGGATTGTGGCTGATTGACACAGATGCTGCTGGAGACCCAGGCAGATGGACTTACTCAGACTCGATTCCTCTGGGCTCCAGTGCTGGGGCAGTGGCTTGAGAGAAACTTGAGACAATCGGGGAGGAACTGGATTGTCTGGCATCAGGGCAAGAACTTGGGGGTGGCTTTCTCCCAGACAGGGGTGCTCGCAGGGGTCATTGTTCCTGTGCTGGGACTGCCCCCGTCATAGAGCCGACTGGCAGCCATATCTGAGTTTCCATTAGCTTGGCTCACACTGTTCACTCTGCCCTGGTGATTCCCTGAGAATTGCGAGCTTGGTTCTCAGGAGGTTGGGGTCTAGGGATCTAGGATTTTAATAATTTCCAGTTGTTTTGCACAGCTAGCCAGGCCCTGGTGACAAGCTTTTGGGGATCACTGATCAAGCCCAACACTAAATGTATTTCCTTCTATTTCAATGTAAGAAAGTGACCTAGATAGATCTTTCAAGGCAGGCAATAATATTTTTCTTTTATTTTTGGTGAAGTGTAACAAACAAATAGAAATGTGTGCAAAAAACCAATGTACAAATTAACATAAAACAAAAATCCAGGTAACCCTCACCAAGGTCATGACATGAAACATTGCCAGCATGTTGGAAGTTACCCTCTATCCATTGCTCATCAAAATTTGTGCTCCCACTGCCAGGTCACAGACCCTCAGGGTCCCAGTCCAAAGAAGGGTTGTTTTATCAGGGTTTTGCCTAAGTCTTCCCCAACCCCACCTCTCTCAGCCGAGAGCTATCTCCCAGATGTTTCTTGTGGATAGGCAGTCAGTCGTTCAGGTTGTTGGTGGGGGTGATTCTCCAAGTCTCCAATCTTAGGGACACTGGATTCAAATTCTATCCCTCCCACAAACTGGATTGCTATATAGACTTCCCTAGTTCCTGTTTCCTCTGTAAGCAGCAATGTTCAACTTTGGCTTTTAAAAGTACCTGGAAGCACTTTAAGCTTCTGATGCCCAAGCCACACCCCAGACTAATTGCATCAGAATTCCTGGGGTAGGGTGCTGACATCATCATAGTTTAAATAGCTTCCCATGTACAAAGTACTATCTTATCATGATGACCAGTTGAAGTATTTGCCAGTGTTGCATAGTGTACATGTTTAGTTTTACTTTGATGTAATGTCTTTGAGTTCAGTCATTGCCACTGTGAAGGTCACAGCACGTCTGTGAAGGTAACTAACCACTGGGATGGTCCTCCTGGAATAGTTGACTTAAGAGGAAGCAAACTGGCTACCAAGCAGGAAGGGCAGGAAGAAGTGCTAATCTGCTTGGTGTTGTCCCTAAAGAGGCGAAAAGCCAGAGGGCAAGAATCCTACTCTGAATAAACCCAGAAGTAGAAAAGGGAAGAAAGCTGGATTTTGGCTGTCCCAGTACAGTGTTAACAAACCAGTAAGTACTAAGGAGTTCAGAAGACACATTGGAATAGTCAGTTTGCCAACTTCTCTTGCAACAGGGTAAAACTTTCTGGGTAAGAGCCATTAACTGGGTAATCCTGAGTTGTCTAGTCTTCCTGCTCCGGCAGATCCAAACTTCTGCTAGCAGCCTTCTGAATGAACAGACACACCAGTGGCCAATTCCTTTCCTAAAGGACATCACTTTACCCAATCACACATCCCTTTATTCCTGAGAATCAAGGAAACCTTTAATGCTTACAGGTATGCATATGTTTATTCAAAAAGGCAGAGCAGAAATAGGACAAAGGGCAATGATTAGTTGCTTTCAAGAAATGGCTTCTGGCTGTAATGAGTGACTCATGCCAACCGTGAAATGTCAGTTTAAGCGTCCCACGGGAACAAGGAACAGCTGAGTTCACTTTTCAACAGAGATAGCAAACATGAACATCATGCCCATGGCAAAAGACTGCTGAACGTCTTTCCTACTGAATACCTTTTCCTTTCGAGTCTGTGTTGAGCTTAAGAATCTTCCTCATTAGGGCTATTGAGGCCTTTTTCTCCTGTTAGCCTCTTTATAGTCCTCACCTCTACCCCTGCCTGCTTTCTTTTCACTGGGACCAACATAATTCCATGTGACAGTTCTACCCTACTCATGCTGACACTGTCTAGTCCAGTGGTCGCCAACCGGTGGTCCGCTGACCACTGGTGGTCCGTGAGGTCCAAAAGGTTGGTGACCACTGGTCTAGACTGGTTCCCATGGAATGGTGGGTCATGGGATCCTGTCTTCTAACACAGATAGTCATCCAGGGTCCGGCACCTCACTGAAGTTGGGAACATCAGATTCTCAGATCAGGAATCTAGACATTGCACAGAGACTGTTAATTAGTGTGGGATACATCTTATAATGCACATGACAGCTTCTCTCCCACTCCCAACCCCCAACAAAAGATCATCTGGCCCCAAATGTCAATAGTGTTGAGAAACAAAGCACAGCTATCAAAGTGTATCTCACCAAGACTCACAAACAAACAAATGATAGAAACAAGGTATAGGGATCTAAGCTCAGATCATTCAACTCAGTGGTCGGCAAACTCATTAGTCAACAGACCCAAATATCAACAGTACAACGATTGAAATTTCTTTTGAGAGCCAAATTTTTTAAACTTAAACTTCTTCTAACGCCACTTCTTCAAAATAGACTCGCCCAGGCCGTGGTATTTTGTGGAAGAGCCACACTCAAGGGGTCAAAGAGCCGCATGTGGCTTGCGAGCCGCAGTTTGCCGACCACGGGTTTAACTCATTTAGCTCATTCAGACCATCTGCTCCAAGACTGACTCCTTCCAGTGACTCTGCTCGTTTACAAATTCTGACCGATCCCTGACAAGGCCATCTGTGACTACATCAGCTCTCACATTCCAAGAGGACCTTCCATAACTCCACTGTTTTGAGGAGCCTCACGGGGCCTCTGGTGCATTTCCTTGTTGCAGCAAGTTCAATAAAACTAACATGTTATTTTTTTAAACTGAGGAATAATTGACATCTAACATTACATTAGTGTTAGGTATACAACATAATTGTTCAACATTTGTGAGAGGATCACAAATCCAGTTAACATCCATCACCATACATAGTTACAGATTATTTTTTGTGATAAAGACTAAGATTTATTATCATAGAAACTTTCAAATTTGCAATATAGTATAGCAATATAGTATTATTAACCAGTCAGTACGCTAATCTATATATATAAAAGGCTAAGCGACTGTCTGTCACCTATGATGCCCAATGACCACCAGGGGGCAGACGCTCAATGCAGGAGCTGCTGAGCTGTGGTGACTTGGCAGCAGTGGTTCTCGGGTGATGCATCCCAGAACCTGAGAGGAGGGAGCCTGATTCAGGGGTGCATCACCCGAGAACCACCCTCTTGTACTCTGGGACTCCTCGGGGATGTCGGAGAGCCTGTTTCAGCCCAATCCCTGCAGGCCAGGCTGAGGGACCCCACCTGCCAGAGGGACCCTGCTCACTCTGCAGATGCCCTTCGAGCCACGGCACCACCCCAGATGTGGCTGGCAGGGGAGGGGCGGTGGGAGGTTGGCGCCAGGGCATGTCTGGCCCATCTCACCCAGTCCTGCCCCACTGGCCACCTTCTAATTAATTTCCTTTCAATGTGCACAAATCCGTGCACGGGGGCAGTAGTATTATTATAATATTTTTTTCAGATATGATCCTGGTTGCTTTTGGTTGGAGGGCTTAAACACTGGGCATGGAATATAAATAATTCCAATGCAGGGGACTAAGTCCTTTAATTCAGGCATGTTCAAAGTGTCTTAGGAACAAATAAATGTTCTGCTTGAGAAATTAGAGGAATGATTTTCAGTAAAGATACTTGACGTAGGTCCTGAATAATAAAAATGGTTTTGGTGAAGTGGAAGTGAAGGAAAGCTTTATCACAGGGAGAAGGAGTAATATGGACAAAGGCAGGGAGGCATGGAATTAGAATTAGCAAGCAATTCTGAGTGTCTGAAACATGGGATTCAGGGCAGGAAAAATAATCTAGACAGGCAGGAAGGGCCAGATCATGCAGTACTATTAAAGGTGTCCCTGATATAATAGCTACACTGGTTGTATTTAACAGGGAATGTAGTAAAATGTGACCAATGCCTGAATTTTAACCTGGGATCCCTGCAGACCTGGATTTATAGAACTTTTTACTTCCTTCATGCTAGTTCTTTATCTCTTTTCTTATGGAATAGTCATGTGGGACTCTAGTGCCATCTAGCACTAAGAAAGGTAAAGGCACATTTCCATCAGGAAAGCCTTTGAGTGCAATGGGGAAATTAATTCTTAATATTTCATTTTGTATATGCCTTTTCTAGTGATGATATATAGTAACAGGACTTGGTTTCCTCTGCGTGGAAATCCTCTTCTCTTTCCCTTCACCAAATCCTATTAATCTTTCAGCATTTTTATCTGTCAAATGTTCTCACAAGATCATCCTATTCCACTTTAATGCAATTATTACATTTAAAAATTTAGCTCAGCTGGCACGTGGCTCAGTGGTTGAATGTTGACCTATGAACCAAGAGGTCACAGTTTGATTCCAGGTTAGGGCACATGCCTAGGTTGTGGGCTTGAACCCTAGTTTGAGGTGTGCAGGAGGCAGCCAATCAATGATTCTCTCATCATTGATGTTTCTATCTCTCCCTCTCCCTTCCTCTCTGAAATCAATAAAAATATATTTGAAAATTTACATTTATTATGGTGAGCTGATTAAAGATGTCTCTCTTAAATACCCATAAGTGAGCAGGTTTGTCTGTGGTTTGCTCACCATCATCTTCCAGCACTCAGCACTGGCTCATTAAAATAGCATTAATGAACAAACTGATGATTATGTCATGCTTTTTACACTTTGTTGTTATTTACACCCTGCCTTTATAATTCCAAGGGTAACCTTTTGATATGCTAAATAAAATTTTTTAACATCTACAGAAATCGGCCCCAATGATCCTCAGGTTCTTTTGCCTGCCGCATAAAGCCAAACACAAGACACAGGTACTCCTAGAAGGAAAGTGATTTATTCAGGTGCTGACTTCCTGAGTAGATGGCAGGCTCAGGCCTTAACAACCATCTTAACATCTCAGGGTAGGCAAAGGGCTTGTATAGAGGGATCATGGAAAGAGGGAATTAAGGAATTTTGGTGATGTGCAGTTTCACATTCCAGCTCTTGGGTGCTTTTGATATTCTCTTTCATGTGTGTCAGTGTCTGGTGTTTTGTTTTGTTTTTCTCTCGGCAGTTTTTATTTCTCGGGATAGGATGTTGCAGGCCTGGCCACCCATCAGCATCTGATACACTCCTGTGGTTGAGGCCAGTGAAAAGGGGACTCCTGGAACTCCTGTTGCCTGTAACATGCTTACATATGAAACTATTAATATTTTAGGCTATAAGTTTTTTTTTTTACACTTAGAATATTTTATTGACTTTAGGTAAGCAGGGAACAATTTCTTGCATTTATACTTTTTAAGATATTTCACCTCACTGAAAACCAAGACAGATGTTACATTACGGACGTGGAACTTTCATGTGTTTGCTGCTCTCGGTTGAGAAAATGTCCAGCTCTTTCCTACAATGTGTTTCAGGTTTACAGCTCATCAACAAAAGGTGTATGCCCCAAATTTCCACTTGCTGCCATTGACTTCTGGCCAGAAACAAACTTCTTTGCAGCATTTAGACATCAGCGTCTGCTACTGAGTTAATCTGCTGAAGGACTGTGGATGGTGGCACGTAGGAGCCAGCAACGAGAGCCTGAGACCCGACTTCATCCAGGAAACCTTCAGAAGAAGACTCCACTGACATTAGGTACCCAGCTTTCAGCTTGTTCTTGGCAGCCTGGACATCTGTGCTGGAAAGGTTTCCTTGAGCAATTGCTTTGACTTGGTTGTAGGCAGCCTTGATAACATCTCCAGCAGCTGCAGCCTTCGAGATAGTATAAATCCCAAGAGCCCAGAATCCGAGTTACTGGCATTAAAAGCAGAAACGTCACATGGCTTGGCAACAGCTTGGTACAGAGAGCTGGTGGTGTTGCTGCCCGGCCTGACATGTGGTCCGGCGCCAAGGACATACTGGAAAACACTAAATGCATTTGCTTCTGCACTTCCTGTGGCAGCACTCTCTGCTACAAAGGCTGCATGAACAAGACTGTCTCCATTCTGCTTCCAAATTTCACCTCCACGGTATCTGGCCTTTGCACCTGATAAACCAAGCCCAATCCTCATGTTCAGAAACCATTCAGCAACTTGCTTCAGAACAGGATGACTCACACCAAGTCCAACAAAAGCCATTCTTGCACTTGTAAAATGATTCTGAACATAGCGATGATACTCATCTGGTGTCACTTTTCCAATCCTATAATCAGGACAATACAAGGAATTAGCCCAGGCATTTCGGTAAGCTGCAGCATGCAGATTTTCAATGATATGAGCCTGTGCATTCTGAAGAGCCACAGCTTTGTCAGTCCTCAGCTGAGACTGAAGGGCTGCCACCTCCCAATGATGAAATTCAGGTGCTGTGGTGACACTGAGCAGGAACTCCATTAGAATTTCCATGTCATCCCGCAAGCATTCCAGTGTAGGCCATGTTTTCTCTTGTGGAAGTCACACTTAATTTACCACTAACGGCTTCAATTCCACGGGTTATCTTAAAAGATGACGCTCCCCCTGGGTCCGGGTGAGACCATGTGTCCCTGGATCCGGGTGATGCCTTGTGCACCTAGGCCCGGGTGAGCCCAAGTGGCCCTGGGTCTGGGAGAGGCCAAGCGTCCCTGAGTCCGGGTGAGACCATGTGTCCCTGGATCCGGATGAGGCCTCGTGCACCTAGGCCCGGGTGAGCCCAAGTGGCCCTGGGTCGGGGAGAGGCCAAGCGTCCCTGGGTCCGGGTGAGACCATGTGTCCCAGGATCTGGGTGAGGCCTCGTGCACCTAGGCCCGGGTGAGCCCAAGTGGCCCTGGGTCGGGGAGAGGCCAAGCGTCCCTGGGTCCGGGTGAGACCATGTGTCCCTGGATCTGGGTGAGGCCTCGTGCACCTATGCCCGGGTGAGCCCAAGTGGCCCTGGGTCTGGGAGAGGCCAAGCATCCCTGGGTCCGGGTGAGACCATGTGTCCCAGGATCCGGGTGAGGCCTCGTGCACCTAGGCCCGGGTGAGCCCAAGTGGCCCTGGGTCTGGGAGAGGCCAAGCATCCCTGGGTCCGGGTGAGACCATGTGTCCCTGGATCCGGGTGAGGCATCGTGCACCTAGGCCCGGGTGAGCCCAAGTGGCCCTGGGTCGGGGAGAGGCCAAGCGTCCCTGGGTCCGGGTGAGACCATGTATCCCTGGATCCGGGTGAGGCCTCGTTCACCTAGGCCCGGGTGAGCCCAAGTGGCCCTGGGTCTGGGAGAGGCCAAGCATCCCTGGGTCCGGGTGAGACCATGTGTCCCAGGATCCGGGTGAGGCCTCGTGCACCTAGGCCCGGGTGAGCCCAAGTGGCCCTGGGTCCGGGTGAGACCATGCGTCCCTGGATCTGGGTGAGGCCTCGTGCACCTAGGCCCAGGTGAGCCCAAGTGGCCCTGGGTCTGGGAGTGGCCAAACGTTCCTGGGTCTGGGTGAGACCATGTGTCCCTGGATCCGGGTGAGGCCTCGTGCACCTAGGCCCGGGTGAGCCCAAGTGGCCCTGGGTCTGGGAGAGGCCAAGCGTCCCTGGGTCCGGGTGAGACCATGTGTCCCTGGATCCGGGTGAGGCCTCGCGCACCTAGGCCCGGGTGAGCCCAAGTGGCCCTGGGTCTGGGAGAGGCCAAGCGTCCCTGGGTCCGGGTGAGACCATGCGTCCCTGGATCTGGGTGAGGCCTCGTGCACCTAGGCCCGGGTGAGCCCAAGTGGCCCTGGGTCTGGGAGTGGCCAAACGTTCCTGGGTCAGGGTGAGACCATGTGTCCCTGGATCCGGGTGAGGCCTCGTGCACCTAGGCCCGGGTGAGCCCAAGTGGCCCTGGGTCTGGGAGAGGCCAAGCGTCCCTGGGTCCGGGTGAGACCATGTGTCCCTGGATCCGGGTGAGGCCTCGTGCACCTAGGCCCGGGTGAGCCCAAGTGGCCCTGGGTCTGGGAGAGGCCAAGCGTCCCTGGGTCCGGGTGAGACCATGCGTCCCTGGATCTGGGTGAGGCCTCGTGCACCTAGGCCCGGGTGAGCCCAAGTGGCCCTGGGTCTGGGAGAGGCCAAGCGTCCCTGGGTCAGGGTGAGACCATGCGTCCCTGGATCCGGATGAGGCCTCGTGCACCTAGGCCCGGGTGAGCCCAAGTGGCCCTGGGTCTGGGAGTGGCCAAACGTTCCTGGGTCTGGGTGAGACCATGTGTCCCTGGATCCGAGTGAGGCCTCGTGAACCCAGGCCCGGGTGAGGCCACGTGCCCCTGGGTCTGGGAGAGGCCAAGCGTCCCTGGGTCCAGGTGAGACCATGCGTCCCTGGATCCGGATGAGGCCTCGTGCACCTAGGCCCGGGTGAGCCCAAGTGGCCCTGGGTCTGGGAGAGGCCAAGCGTCCCTGGGTCCGGGAGAGACCATGTGTCCCTGGATCCAGGTGAGGCCTTGTGCAACTAAGCCCGGGTGAGGCCACGTGCCCCTGGGTCTGGGAGAGGCCAAGCGTCCTTGGGTACGGGTGAAGCCAGATCCTGGGTCCGGGTGAGGCCGTGCGCCCCTGGATCCATCCGGGTGAGGCTGGGTCCCAGGCCCGGGTGAGACCACGCGCCCCTTAGTCCAGGTGACGCCGTGCCCCTGGGTTCGGCCGAGACCAAACCAGAGGGAGTCAGACCTCCATTACCACCATTTGTCCACCATCCAGAGCTGAGGGGTCAGTGCTGACATGTACACATAAGGAACTACTGGACATCGAAATTGGGTCTCAAAAGAACTGTTGGTCCAGGGGGAAGCTCGCTACAGATTGATTCATTTGCCTGTCAGCATAAATATTATTGCTCGTCTCACATTCAGTTCTTATTAGTATATATCTAGTGACATTTGATCTCGTTCATCTAGAGGAAATGAGGAACAACATAGACTGAGGAACAAGAACAGAACCAGAAGCAAGGAGGCATCGATCGGACTATCGGGCCTCAGAGGGAGGATAGGGGAGGGTAGGGGGAGGGTGGGGGGAGGGGGAAAGTTCAACCAAAGGACCTGTATGCATGCATATAAGCCTATCCAACGGTTAAGTTCAACAGGGGATTGGGGCATGCGTGGGGAGAGGGGTGGGATGGGAATGGGGGGATGAGGACAAATATGTGACACCTTAATCAATAAAGAAATTAAAAAAAAAAAAAAAAAAAAAAAAAAGATGACGCTCCTTTTGTAGTCAGACTAGATGCAAGATGAAGGAAATGAGAGGTTCCTCAGTCGTTAAAGTCCTTGTACCGACTGCCAGCTTTAACGAACAAACCAATTCTTGATGCAGGAGCATAGTTTTCCAGAGACTCAATCACTACACCATTTGGTAATTTGGTAAACTCAAGGTCCGGAGGATGTACAGGCGCTCCTGCAGGGGCAGTCGTGGCTTTCACTTTGGGAGCGACTTTGAGGGAATAAAATCTCGAGAAGGACCCGGCTCTGCTTAGCAGATTCATGGCCCCAAATTCCTCTGACCCATGGTCACCGGCTGAAAGGCCTAGGCCAGTGATGGCGAACCTATGACACGTGTGTCAGCACTGACAAGCGTAGCCATTTCTGATGACACGTGGCTGCATGCCAAGGATGAAACATTTGCGACTAGAGTCTTGGAGTTAGGTTTTTCCTCAAAGTGACACACTACCTGAGTTATGCTCAGTTTTTTGGCGAAGTTTGACACACCAAGCTCAAAAGGTTGCCCATCACTGGCCTAGGCTATAAGTTTTTTGTTAGTATATTCTTATTTTTAATTCTTGGCTAGTTAGATAATTAAATGTGAGTTATTGTTGTTTTAAATATTCTATACCTTGTTACACCACAGCTGAAAGTCTTTTTGTAAGTAAGGTTTTATTGAGCCAAAAGATAGGTCTTGGGGCATAGAATCTAAACCAACAGGGTTAGCAGTGGAAGTGGGGTTCTTGGGTTACTGCTGGAATAAGCATTTCTGGAGACCCCTGTGGGAGGATGAGATATGGTAGAAAGCTTTATTTCCATGGAATTACATCCCTTCAGTAAAGCGAGAAGCAGAGTCAGAGTCTAGTTTCCTTTCCATGTTGAAGCTGGGTCCAGGACACCATCAAGCTAGTTGTAGTCCACTAGTCCATTGTGTGTAGGGCAGTGGTCGGCAAACTGCGGCGGCTCGCGAGCCGAGGTTTGCCGCTCTGTTGACTAATGAGTTTGCTGACCACTGGTGTAGGGGTCCACATGGCCATAGGCCGCACAGGAGAATACAGGAGGGTGTGCCCCAAGCCACAAGGGTACCAAAGGTCCTGAAAGCACAGGAGCTCAAGAGCATAACAGAGTGAGTTTCTTTGTTTAGGGGATTAAAGATCCCAAATCTTATTGCGTTTGCAGTGGCCACCCCCATTTTGGCCGATACTGTTGTAATTAACCTACCTTACCTAATAATAGACAAACATGTAAATTGACCATACCTCCTCTATGTCCACAGCCAATCAGGAGTGAGTATGCAAGTTAACATGACAAAGATGGCGGGTTAATTTGCATATGCAGGCGTGGAGCGGCCAGGCGGGGCGGGATGCCTGCTATGAGGGGGAGAGTGGAGCGGAGGGAACTACAGGAGCAGTGCTCCGGCTGGGAGCGGGGACTAGGTGGCTCCTGGGTGGCCCGGGAGTGGGGACTTGCAGGCTCCTGGGTGGCCGGGAGTGAAGCCAGGGAAAGGAAGGCCTATTCTTGCACGAATATAGTGCAACGGGCCTCTAGTTTACTAATAACAGGAAGGGAGAGGCCAAATGTTATATGTCATTTAGGCAGCTTCACCAGGAAGCTAAAGTTTTACACTCCCCAGGGAACCATCAGTACATTCCCCACAGATCCCTGGGGGAAGGGACTGGACAGGGAGAAGAATAGACGCATGCCCAGTAAAGTTGGGGTGACC
Source organism: Eptesicus fuscus (assembly GCF_027574615.1). Classification (NCBI taxonomy): domain Eukaryota; kingdom Metazoa; phylum Chordata; class Mammalia; order Chiroptera; family Vespertilionidae; genus Eptesicus; species Eptesicus fuscus. The sequence continues at coordinate 11,936,813 of NC_072484.1, forward strand.
TTGGGAAGGTACTTGCCTGTCAGTCCCACTTGGGAACAGGTCATTGGCCAGAATGGTCACTGCAAGGGTGTGAAATTTGGGATATTTAATCCCCTAAACAAAGGAGTTTGCCCTCCTGCTTTCTCTTATGCTCTTGGTGCGTTGTGCTTGACTCCTGGCTTGTAGGGCTCTCTTGCCCCTGCTTCCTGGCATTCTCCCAAGTGGCCATGAGCTATGTGAACCTCCCAGCCTGCCCCCCCCCCCCCCCCCCCCCCCACACACACATACATTGGACTAATGGACTACAACCAACTTGATGCTGAACTGGACCTGGCTGCCACATGGAATGGAAACTCTGGACACTGGCGTTGCTTCCAGCTCTACCGAAACCCAGCTGCACTTCTTCTATAACTGGACTAAGGGAAATGGGACATTAGAAATGCAGATTTAATTCTGTGCAAACAAAGATCACTCATCCTCCTGGGCTAGTCTCAGAACATTCTTTTCCTGAAGGTATCATAAGGACCCCACCCCCAGCAACTAGTGAGGAAGAGTTTACCCCAATTTCTCCAATAACACAATGACCTCTGTTTGCAGGTGTGATTGGCAGTAAGCAACTTCGCTAGTCCCCTGAACTTTATTGGGCATGCATCTATCTTCTCTTTGCTCCTTTCCTGTTATTAATAACTAGGTTAATTACCAGCAGCATGGCTAGGTAGAAAAGACTGCATCTCGGTGGTCCCAGAGTTTTGTAAGCATTTTATACATCAAGTAGGGGGAAGGGAGAAGTAAGTGGTAATATGAAAGAATTCACATGAGTTACAGGCAGTGAAGTTGGGGAATGTGAAACGGGCCAGCCCTGGGATAGTTGCAGAGATGGAATAAAGAAATGTCTGCTCTTGTAGATTGGCTGGGGGTAGCAGTCTGAAAAGCCCTCCCGTAAACAAGTGGGACTCCTGGAGTTAGATGTATGAATGAAAAAAAGGGGCCAAATACTACGCCTGACAAGCTCAGGGGAGGCCTGTGTGTCAGCCTTACAAACTCAGAGCCTTAGTGTAACCACACAGGATGGTCTGAAAGGAAAACTTTCTTTTAAAAAAATATATTTTATTGATTTTACAGAGAGGAAGGGAGAGGGATAGAGAGTTAGAAACATCGATCAGCTGCCTCCTGCACGCCCCCTACTAGGGATGTGCCCGACACTAAGGTACATGCCCTTGACTGGAATCGAACCTGGGACACTTTAGTCCACAGGCCAATGCTCTACCCACTGAGCCAAACTTATTAGGGCTGAAATGAAAACTTTTTAATTAAAAGAGGTTCATGGTGGTAGTCATGTCATAAGGCAATATTTTTCCCTAACAAAGGCCAATTAACTAAGCCTGCCTATTGTCTTTTGGTATCTAGGGCAGTGGTCGGCAAACTCATTAGTCAACAGAGCCAAATATCAACAGTACAATAATTGAAATTTCTTTTGAGAGCCAAATTTTTTAAACTTAAACTTCTTCTAATGCCACTTATTCAAAATAGACTCATCCAGGCCGTGGTATTTTGTGGAAGAGCCACACTCAAGGGGTCAAAGAGCCGCATGTGGCTCTCGAGCCGTAGTTTGCCGACCACGGATCTAGGGTAACATACCTGATAAATATGCCTTTGCAATAACAAAGTAATTTTCCTTTTGCTGGACCCCTCAAAGCACAGGCACTGAACCTGCAGAGTGGAGACCAGAAATCCCCTCATTGTATGGTTATGCTAATTGATGACTGTTAACTACCCTGTACCCACCTATGTAAAAGAAGTGTGTCTATCATTTTACTTTTTATCCAATCTCAGAGGTTCCCCCACCCATTCTCCCTAATCCAGTGATGGGCAACCTTTTGAGCTTGGTGTTTCAAACTTTGCCAAAAAAACTGAGCATAACTCGGGTAGTGTGTCCCTTTGAGGAAAAAACATTATTTCGCAATATTTATAGTTTAAATAACATAAATGTTTCATCCTCGGCATGCGGCCGCCTCAGCGGCCGCGTGTCATCAGAAATGGCACTGACACGCGTGTCAGAGGTTCGCCATCACTGCCCTAATCTATCACCAATGGATTTCATGTAACCCACTTACATCTTTTCTTTTGATTGTAATGCATAAAATAAGGTGCAAAACTACCTTTTTTTTTTTTTTTTTCTGGAGCATTTTCTCAGTCTGTTGAGGTAATGCTCCCCAGCAACTGTCCTCAGTTTGGCTCAAATAAACTCATAAAAATCTCTATACATTTGAACGTTTCTTATGTTTCTTATTGGTGCCTGGCTAAAATAACCTGTGGAAATACCCACCTGGAAATTAATCTGCAATTCCAACAGGCAAAACAAGGATGTGAGAAGTGTTTTTGCTAACTGGTCAGCATCCATTAACAGACTAGCAGTTCTGTCTCACTCTCCTGCTGTAATTTAATTTAGATTTTTTTTCTTATCACTTTCATAAACTTTATCAAATGTCTGTTGTAATCATCACAAAAAGATTTTAACGCTCAACATCTGGCCTTAACCATATGGACATTTTCCAGCCTATTTTCCCCTTAACCAGATCTGTTCAGACAAAGTATAATTTTCAGGTGAGGGTTGTTGCCCTGCTGTATCTCTGTTACAGGGCAGTGAAAAGCTAGGGAAATTTCAGGGCAAGAAGAATAGGGAAACCGAGAAGGGAAAGTTAAAACAAGGCCAACCAGTGTGGGCAATTTGCAGCTGGCTTGTAAATAACAAGCCATTATCTTCCCCAAACCAAGGACACTTGGGAGCTAATGGTTAAAAGCCTCTCTAACCACAGACTACAGAAAAGGAGGGAAAAGGGGGAAGGAAAAAGGGCAGTTTTACTCGCTAAGCAGAAAAGCCAGCAGCAGTCTCAAGGCTTGGCAGGATAAAACTGCCAGGTGCTTCTCATGAATTCTGGGAAGGCCATAACAAAGTAAAAAGGGACCTTGAGAATTAATGTGTACCAAAATATTCAGCAGAGGAATTCTGAAACCTATAGACAGGAAGGTATATAACGCTTTGGACCCCCACCCACCTTGCTCTTCGGATAAGCTGAGAGCCCACCTGCGCTTTATAAACCAGAAGTCTAGATTTGCTTGCTTCTGTAATAAATTTGCTTGCTTTAATAAAATTGGCTTCATCACAGCGCAATCACCTGGCGTTTTCTCATTTAAATTCATTTATATGAGAAGACAAGAATTGAGATTGGGGACAGCCCTCTCCCAGGGACTCAGGTGTCTGTGAGAGGTGCCTCTAACATCTCCAAGAATATGAACTTACTTTTTACGCTGCCTGTAGGAACCCCCGTCTTGGACCTCCAATAAGCTGCACCAGCCCCTTTACCGACACAAACCACCACCACCTCACTGCCCACGTGCACAACAGTTATCGTCATTCACCATCAGAAACGAAATGAAAGGAAAGCAGGCAGCGCAGGGGCTGCACCAGGCGGCGGGAGTTTGGGCTCCAGAAGCCCGAGGCCAAGGCGCTCACTCTGGACCGCAAACCCCCTCGAGGCGGGGAACCAGCACCCGGGCCGCTGGAAAGCGCCGGGAAGGCCCACTGAGTGACAGCCAGCAGGCAGGAAGGGGCGGGGTCAGAGTGCGTAGCTCGGGCGCGCGGGCCAGGAAGGGGCGGGGCGCGGGCGCCCTCGGAGCCGGCGTTTTGGCGTTTGTCCGTTTCGGTGCAGGCGGTCAGGCGGCGGTGACAGTTCCAAAATGAGCGAGGCGGCTGGGCTCCGGCAGCGCCGGCCCCCGCGGCCGCCCGTCGTCACGGACGACAGCCAGACCCCGGAGGCCCAGGATGGCAGGTAGGCCCGGCCCCCAAGCACGAGGAGGGCCGTGACAGCCGCAGGGCAAATGCGGTGCCAACGCGCGGCGTGCGCCCGCGTCATGCAGTCCCCTCGGCAAAACTCGTTTTACGGGGAGGAAAACAGGCTCCGTCCAGGCGGATGCCCCTGCCGGGTCCTGGAGGCTTTGGGCCCCCTCTGCGCTCAGCCACTGCAGTGTCCCAGGCTCCGGGTTCGAGGCCGCCACGCACCGCACCTACCCCTCCGGCCCCCGCTTCCAGAGCGGTGGTTTCCTCGCCTTTCCCTCGCTCTCCCTTCCTCTGCGCGCTGTCCTTCCCGCTGGCTCACCCGGTCCCCGGGGAGAGCCGCCCGGCCACTGCCCTGCGTCTTCCCGGGCCCGCGCTCGCACCGTCCCGAAGGGAGGTCCGAAAAGATGTCAGGTCGCCGCTGGAGACCCAGCTCGTGAGCGCTGCCCTCTGCGCCTGGCCCTTCTCGCAGGCGACCAGCCCTCGCCGAGGCTTTCCGGAAAGAGGAGAGCTCACAAGTGACTTTATTGGGCAATTTTTGTGAGAATTCAGCTTTGCAGATTTCCCCTGATACGGACACAGAAGCATAGGAAACGGTAGTTGTTGATGCCTGATGAAAGAAATATCAGAGTTTTGGCCTTTGCTGCTTCTCTCAACCTTCTAGAATTTAAGTATGCCGTGTTTTGTTAGCTTAACAACTGAAGCACGGTCCTCAGACATCTATTTTAATATACAATAAACTTCCGTTTTTATTAATTTTGTGTCCCGAGTCTCATGGCTTTGAATATTTTGGTATTCAGGCGGCTCTACACAGACCAAGCTCAAAGCTGTGGAACTGATTGATTTATAGGTTGAGAGAAATAATGGAAATATTTATTGGTGTGCCAAGGGGTGTGGTACGTACTGAATGAGGGACAGGTTTGGCTGGGACAGACCGGATTTATTCACTGATGATCATAAGAGGAACACCTTGGAGGGAGAGCTATAGCAGAGAGGACTGTTTGGGCTCTAAAAAGGCAATTCGATGAGAAGACTTTCTGGTAATGTCTGACTTCTGGGCCCAGTGGAAAGGTGGGGAATATAATAGAGTTCTGACCGTAGCGTCACTAACCATCCTGGTTTTCCCCGGACTCATACTTCCAAGGACGCAGGACTTTCAGTGCTAATCGTGGCAGATCAGGACACGTTGGCCACCCCATTGAATGTGGACATAGAGAAGCCATCCTCTGCTGATGACCGAGGGGCCTATTAGAATGGTCATGCAAGGACTGGCAGCACTTTACCAGAGAAACCGTATATATCTGTAATGGTCTCTTTCATAGTGAGTTTTTGTCAGCCATCTTCCTTTCTACATTTATTATCATAATACTATAGTGTTTTTTTAAATATATATTTTATTGATTTTTTTTACAGAGAGGAAGGGAGAGAGAGTTAGAAACATCGATGAGAGAGAAACATCGATCAGCTGCCTCCTGCACACCCCCTACTGGGGATGTGCCCTCAATCAAGGTACATGCCCTTGACCGGAATCGAACCTGGGACCCTTCAGTCAGCAGGCTGACGCTCTATCCACTGAGCCAAACCGGTCAGGGCTATAGTTGTTTTTTTTTTTTAAATTGTTTTTGTCATGTAATTCTCCTCTGTTTTTTGTTTCTTTTGTGATCATTTTTAATAGTTCATCTAATTGTCTTCTTGATTACCTTAAATGTTGACTATTCATCACAAGACAAAAAAAGCATTGAGTATAATGGGTAAAGTAAAGGGATCTGAAGGAAGTAGAAATGTGACAGCTATAAAATAAACTTTATATGTGCTAAACAGGATAAAGAAAGCCTCGGAAGATACATTATTCAATGAACAGAAGTAGGACAATAGATTGTAGTGGATGGGACATCTAGCAATAACTTGGCTAACTCCTGATTCTTGGCATGAAAGGTGATGTTAGTTCTTTCACTGATGAGGTAGGTCATTGAGGTCTGTGTGAGTGAAGTGGTTTACATAAAGTTACAGAGTATTGGAGTCAAAAGAAATGAAAATGAATGAAGAAGGATAGAATTGGCAGCTGTGCAATGATTGACAAGCATATTCTGTGTTTGAACTATAATGGGGAATGCAGTCATTAAATCCATTTATCCAGAGTGGAACTTAGCACTTTAAAGTTCCATTGCTAAGCACTTTAAAATACCATTGCAAGCTTATAATTAGTATTATTTGGCATCAATTTCTCCAGGTGCTTTAGAAACTTTATTGTTAGAATGATTGTAACACTGAAAATATTCCTTCCCTTTTGAAACATATTTCTGTCTGGGAAGAGAGAATAGCTGTCTCATGTCCAAAAATAACTGTTTAGGACTGAAGAGTGAATACATTGAAAATTTAATAGCCGTTTTTATTTTTATAGCTTTTTCTTTTTTTAGAATATATTTTTATTGGTTTCAGAGAGGAAGGGAGAGGGAGAGAGAGATGGAAACATCAATGATGAGAGAGAATCATTGATTGCTTGCCTCCTGCATGCCCCCCACTGAGGATCAAACCCGCAACCTGGGCATGTGCCCTTGACCGGAATTGAACCTGGGCTCAATTGCTTTTCCTAAACGATTTTTAAACTAATTACATACCTCTACTTGGTCAATTTTCCTTTTTCCTTTTTAAGACTGAAGAGTGAGCCTGGCCCGTGGGGCTAAGTGGTTGAGCGTCGACCCATGCACCAAGAGGTCACTGGTTCGATTCCCGATCAGGGTACATGCCCGGGTTGCAGGCTTGATCCCCAGTAGGGAGCGTGCAGGAGGCAGCCAATTTATATTTCTCTCTCATTGATGCTTCTATCTCTCTATTCCTCTCCCTTCCTCTCTCTCAAATCAATAAAAACATATTTTTAAAAAATGACTGAAGAGTGAGAGAAGCAGTGTGGAGAAATAGATAGGGCTGTCATAAAGTCATGAAGCCATGAAGATTTAGGAATCTGGAGTTTTCTTCTCAGCCTTGTGTCCATAAGTGTTTTCAAAGGGCTCTTATAAGTTCTTTGTTATTTTCAATGCTAATATGAAGACATCTATAGTCTAGGAGCCCTAGTATAAAGGAATGTGAAAAATAAACATATTTGAGGTGCAGTCACTCAATCAGACAGACTTTGTTGCTGTTTGACTTTCTCAGTTCCCAGAGATCACTTTGACACCTGGCGTTCTGGTCCCGCATAGATTTGGGGCTCACAGGTTTCCCACAAAAATCACGGGTTGTTTTTATTCTCACAGGGTCAGTGTGTCAGGACTTCAGTCCATGACTCGAGGCTCTGATGTCCTGTGTGCAGAAGGGCTTAGAGAACGCCTTTCATGTTTGGCTGGTGAAAGTACAGGATTGTGTAAATTGTGGTCGAGCCAACAGAAATTGCATTACCGTAATCGTTCTCTGGCCCTTAAAGACTGTAGGAAATTTCAGGCTCAAGAGATTGGGGCAAACAAGTTGATTTCCCAAACTTTACCTGGGAAGGAAATTGTCAGCTCTCCTGAGTGTGTCAGCACACACAGGGAAGGGGAGTATGATGGGTTTCGGCAGTAGAAATGGATGGGGATAAGTGGGTGTCCTTTATTTAAGTTACCATCATGAAGGAGTGCAGAGGCCAGGGGCACACCTGGAGGAAAGGCAGAACTGTAGTTGACTGTGAGTTTGCAGGAACCAGTGAGATGGATCTGTCAAAAAGTTAATGAACCTGGGGATAAAGTAAGTGTGCCTAGAGCAGTGGTCGGCAAACTGGAGCTGCCGCGGTTTGCCGCTCTGTTGACTAATGAGTTTGCCGACCACTGGCCTAGAGCATGGGTACAGAAACCACTGCAAGGAACTCTGCACCAGTCAGGGACTCAGATGCCTCCAGGGAGCTGCAGTCCTGGTACCTACCATTTTCTGAGAGCTTTTTGTGTTCCAAGCCTTGGTCTTAGCATCAGTCACAATGGTTCTTGTACCATCTGGATGTGGTACTGTCTGCAGCAAGTGTGAGGCTGGGGAGAGCAGTGTGTGCTTGTCTGAAGATTGGACACCTGTGCGGCCACCCTGCAACTTTGGGTTTCTTAGGGCCAGATCTGCCGCTTTTTCAAGAGAAGCTGGAAACCATATTTTTCTGTGAAATCCTTTACTTTTTAGTTTTGTCAGCTAAAGCCATTTTGTGGAGTGATAATTTTTGGTTAAATTGGAGCTTTGCCTTGAGTTGTGGGAACCACATTTTATGGGGGACGTTGACAAACTCTGAAACAATGAGAAAAGAGAATGTTCTGTAAGCCCCACCAGTAGGACTGGGGATGCCTTGCTTGGAGACGAGAGAACTGAGGATGGTGTGACTTCAGACATCAGTTCTAGGGAGGGCTGTCTAGGAGGGCAAGGGTTTGTTGCTCCCCAGAGTAGAACTGCGACCAACCAGTGTAAGCAAGGGGAAAGTGTGTTTCTCAGAACGTGTTGCGTGAGATGACATGAGCTGCGAAGGTCCCTGAGCCAAAGGACTAGGGAAATGCTCTCTGTTCTGCCTTTGGACATTGACCATGCATGCCGGCAGAATGGTCTGCAGGGTTCTGTGGGATCTGCCCCTGGCAGTGGCCCGACCTGCTGAGCAGCTTCCTCTCACTCACTCTGCCTCAAACTCCCTGTTTTGGTTATTGTGGTCAAGGCTTGGGAATGGAGGCTTCAAGTTAACGCCTAAAGCATGTATGCTTTACTCACATGCCGAGTGCTTGTTGGGTGCTACTGTGTTTCCTCTGCTTGCATTGCTTTGTCCCAGACACTGTGGAACCTCCGTTTTGAAACTTAATTTGTTCTGGAAGGCAGAACTACAGCTGCTAGGTGAGGTTTCACAGAGTATGTAGCAGGCAAGCTCTAAATGGCTGAAAATTTGCTTGTTTGGGCTATATTTAAAAATGATTGGATATGTAAAAATTGGATTTTGGCATTGGAGGGCTTTTTGAGCTAATGGGTCTCACAGCCTGCAGTGAAGAAATACACAATTCAGGGGCTGACACACAGAGATGGTCTTTGGATCATTCATATAACCTGCTAGCCCCATTTCAAGTGCTCAGTAGCCTGCTGTATTTCTATCACTGCAGAAAGTTACATTGGATAGCATTGTCAAGGAGTTTAAGTTTAAGGTGCTATTTCTAAAATGTGACCACAGAACTTTTTTTATTATTGACAGTATTGTAGATATACCCCATTTCCTACTTCTATGCCCCCCTTCACCCAACTCCTGCCCCACCCCAGACCTTCACATTATTGTTTGTGTCCATGGGCTAAGCATATCTCTATATATAAAAGCCTAAATGACTGAACGACCGGTCGACCGGTCGCTATGATGTGCACTGACCACCAGGGGGCAGACGCTCAACGCAGGAGCTGCCCCCTGGTGGTCAGTGTGCTTCCATAGTGGGAGCCACCACTCAGCTGACCGATGGGCGCCAGATGCCGGGCTCATGGCTGGCAAGCGCAGCTGTGGTGGCGTGAGCCTCTCCTGTCTCCGTGGCAGAGCTACTGAGTGGCAGCAGCAGGCACAGCGGGGCCGGGATGAGTGGGAGCAGCGGGGTGCCCAGCCTGAGCTCCAGCTCCTCCCCGGCTGCCTGCCACTTCATGCACTACTACATCCTTTGGGGGCGGGGATCGGCTGAAACTGGCAGTCCAACATCCCCCGAGGGGTCCCGGATTGCGAGAGGGTGCAGGCCAGGCTGAGGGACCCGGGCCTCTAGTATGTATATAAGTTCTTTGGTTAATCTCCTCCAATTTCCTCCATCCTTCTCCCTTCTGAGATCTGTCAGTCTGTTCCAAGTACTGTATCCATGCCTCTGGTCCTATTTTGTTAGTCAGTTTATTTTGTTCATTAGATTCCACATATAAGTGAGATCAGGTGATATTTATTTTTCTCTGACTGGTTTATTTTGCTTAGCATAATAATCTCCAGGTCCTTCCATGCTGTTGGAAAGTGTAAGAGAGAGAGAGAGAGAGACCCTTCTTTTTTTATAGCTGTATAGTATTCCATTGTGTAGATGTATCTCAGCTTTTTCATCCATTTATCTACTGATATGCATTTGGGCTATTTCCAGATCTTGGATACTGTAAACAATGCTGCTTCAAACACAGGGCAGCATATATTTTTTTCTGATTGGTGTTTTGGAATTCTTAGGATATATTTCCAAAAGTAGAATTGCTGGGTCAAAAGTCAGTTCTATTTTTAATTTTTTTAAAAAATATGTTTTTATTGATTTCAGAGAGGATGGGAGAGGGAGAGAAAGAAACATCAATGATGAGAGAGAATCATAGATTGGCTGCCTCCCACATGCTCCCTACTGGGGATCGTGCCCATAAGCCAGGCATATGCCATGACTGGGAATTGGCTCAACCACTGAGCCATAAAAATAGCCGGGCTATTTTTAATTTTTTAGGAAACTCCATACTGTTTTCCACAGTGGCTGCACCAATACTTCACTAGGGTTCCCTTTTCTCCATATCCTCACCAACACTTGTTGTTTGTTGATTTATTGATGACCGCCCTAGGAGATGTATTGGTGAAAATACCATTATGTGAGATGTCTGAGATTTTACTGCCTATGTTTTCTTCTAGGATTTTTTTTTATGGTTTTGCCAATGATACATCTGATAAGGGGTTAATATCCAAAATATATAAAGAGCTTATTCAACTCAACTCCAGGAAGACAAACAAGCCAATTGAAAAATGGGCAAAGGACCTGAAAATAGACACTTCTCCAAAGAGGACATACAGATGGCAACTAGACACAGTAAAAAAATGTTCAACATCACTAATCATCAGAGAGATGCAAATTAAAACATCACACCTGTCTATGTGTATTCTGCAGCTTTGTGATGAAATAATCTATAAATATCAATTAAATCCATCTGATCCAGTATGTTGTTTAAGGTCACTGGTTTCTTTTTTTAAAAACTATATTTTATTGATTTTTTTACAGAGAGGAAGGGAAAAGGATAGAGAGTTAGAAACATCTGATGAGAGAGAAACATCGATCAGCTGTCTCCTGCACACTCCCATCTGGGTATGTGTCTGGAACCGAGGTACAGGCCGATGCTTTATCTACTGAGCAAAACTGGTTAGGGCTTCCTTTTTTTTTTTTTTTTTTTGGTCTGGATGATCTATCCAGTGATGTCAGTGGGGTAGTCCCCTACTATGACTGTATTGCTGTCTCTCCCTCAAAGTCCTCCAAGAGTTTCTGTTACATACTTAGGTTTTCCTATACCAGGTACATATATGTTTACTAGGGTTATATCCTCTTTTTGGATTGTTTCCTTTAGTAGTACATAGTGACCTTTTTTTGTCTCTTTTATGGCCTTTGTCTTGAAGTCTATTTGTCAGGTATAAGTATTGTTACCCAGCTTTTCTTTTGTTTCCATTTTCATGGAAAATTTTTTCCATCCCGTGTGAGTGTTTTGTTCTGAAGTGGGTCTCTTATAGATAGCATATATATAGGTCATGTTTTCTTATCCATCCAGGTACCCTATGTCTTTTGGTTGAAGCATTTAATTCATTCACATTTATGGTTATTATTGATAGGTACTATGTTCCTTTCTAGAGGTAATTAGCTTCCTTTACCTTTTTTTTTTTTTTTGCCTAGGAAGCTATTTCACCTTCAATTTTGAATGATAGCCTTCTTGGATAGAGTAGTCTTGGTTTCAGATCCTTGCTTTTCATTACTTTGAATAGTTCATTCCATTCCTTTCTGGCCTGTAGTCTTCCTGTTGAGAAATTAGTTGACAGCCTTATGGGAGCTTCCTTGTGGGTAACTGACTTTAGCTGCCTTTAAGACTTTTTCTTTGTCTTTAGCCTTTTCCATTTTTTTAAATATATATATTTCTTTATTGATTTCAGAGAGGAAGGGAGAGGGAGAGATAGAAACATCAATGATGAGAGAGAATCATTGTTCAGCTGCCTCCTGCACGCCCCCTAGTGGGGATAGAGCTCACAACCTGGGCATGTGTCCTTGGTCGGAATTGAACCCAGGACCCCCCAGTCCGCAGGCCAACGCTCTATCCACTGAGCCAAACCAGCTAGGGCTAGCCTTTTCCATTTTAATTATGTATTGTTTTGGTGTGGGTCTTGTTTGTTTCATCTTAATTCGGACTCTCTGCTTTCCGAACATGTGTGACTATTTTCTTCACCAGGTTAGGGAAGTTTTCTCATTATTACTTCAAACATGTTCTGTATCTCTTGCTAACTTTCTTCTCTCTCTGGCACCCCTATGATACAGATTTTGTTACGTTTCATGGTGTTCCAAAGTTCCCTTAAAACTGTCCTCATGCTTTAAAAAAAAGTATTTTTCTGCTCTAATTGAGTGATTTTTTTGCCTTGTTTTCTAATTATCTGATTTGATCCTCTGATTCCTCTAACCTACTGTTTATTCTTTCCAGTGTATTCTTTCTTCAAATATGTCATTGTTCATTTCTGACTGGTTGTTTTTAATGGTTTCTCTATCCTTTTTCATGCTGTTGAACATTCTTAAAACCATTACTTTATACTCCTTTTCTGATGAATTCCTTGCCTCCATTTCATTTAGCTCTTTTTCAAGGGATTCCTTCTGTTCTGTCATTTCAGGCCTGTTTCTTTGTTTCCCCATTTTTGCTTTTTCTTTGGATTTGTTTATATGCATTGTATAGTTATGGTCCCCAATCTTGGTGGTTTGGTTCTCTGTCCTGGGTGTCTTGTGGGATGCAGAGGTTTAATCTCCTTGATCATCTGAGATGGGTGCTCTAGAAATGTCCCTTGTGTGGGTTACATGGACCCTCCTGTTATAATTAGGTATTAATTGCTGTTGCTCAGCCCTCGGGCTGGTTGACTGTGAGGCTTAACCTTAACACATTATGCCAACTGTTATACAGGTGCTGACAGAACAAAATAATACAAAACAAGACTAACCCAAAAACAACAAACCACCACCACCACCAAAACAATAAAAAAGAATAAGAAAACAGATGACAAACAAACAGAACAAAAATAATACTAAGTGACAAGAGACCAAAAGAATTAGAGAAGAAAAACCCCACAAAAAATAGAATATCAAAGAAAGGAAGACAAGAAAAAAAAAAAAGAATAAAAAAGTAAAGAAAAAAAATGAACTAGTAATAAATTTTAAAAAGTAACAATAATGAATAAAGTAAAATATAAAATAGGAAAAGAAAAATGGGAAACAAAATAAAAAGAAAAGGGAAAATAGAATAAGATAAGGAAAGAGAGAAATAAGAGATGTGAAAGAAAATAGAGAAGAAAAATTAAAATCCTATCTAATAAAAGAGTAATACGCAAATTGACTGTCACTCCAACACACAAGATGGCCGCCCCCAGGTGTTCAAAGATGGCTGCCCCCATGTAGACACAAGATGGCCACCACAAGATGGCTGGCAGGGGAGGGCAGTTGTGGGTAATCAGGCCAGCAGGGGAGAGCAGTTGGGAGGGACCAGACCTGCAAGGGAGGGCAGTTTGGGGCCACCAGGCCTGCAGGGGAGGGCAGTTGGGGGAATCAGGCCAGCAGGGGAGGGAAGTTGGGGGGGACCAGGCCTGCAGGGGAGGACAGTTGGGGGTGACCAGGCCTGCAGGGGAGGGCAGTTAGCGGTTACCAGGCCAGCAGGGGAGGGCAGTTGGGGGCGACCAAGCCTGCAGGCAAGGACAGTTAGGGGCAACCAGGCTGGCAGGAGGGCAGTTAGGGGTGACCAGGTCAGCAGGGGAGGGCAGTTAGGGGCAATTGGGCCGCTAGGGGAGCAGTTAGGTGTTGATCAGCCTGACACGGGAGTGGTTAGGGGGTAATCAGGCTGGCAGGCAGAAGCATTTAGGGGCAATCAGGCAGGCAGGCAGGCGAATAGTTGGGAGCCATCAATCCTGGATTGTGAGAGGGATGTCCCAGATTGGAGAGGGTGTAGGCTGGGCTGAGGGACCCCACCCACCCCCGTGCATGAATTTCATGCACCAGGCCTCTAGTATGAAATAAGAAAAGAAAGGAAATTAAAAGTAACACACATATACAAACATACACACCACCCACAAAAATGGAGTTCTTCTTTGCAGATTTTAATGCCTACTGTATTTGCCCTTTGGATCTGCTATTTTGGGAGGTCACTGGATTTTGCTCTATGTTGCCTGAAGCTGGGCACTTGTTATGCCAGGCTGGGGCCTCCTAGCAGGTTCTCTGGTGCAGGCAATTGTCAGTTGCTGTCCCTGCCCGGCCTTTGGTAACCTGTCTGAAGCTTAGCAGGTCTGAAGCCCCAAGCCGCCCCAAGCCATCTGGCAGGTGGGGCCTCTGGAGCCCAAGGGCTGGGTCTACCTGGGGTCATGCCCCTTGAATGTCCGTCCCTGCTCTGAGTTGGTCTCCCTTCTCCCACAGAACTGCACTCTGTGGAGGCAGTTTAATCAGACTAAGATTGGAGATAGTAACCTTAACCTATAGACGGGGTGGTGGGTGCTTCTCCTCCTTTCCAGGGCTGAGCTGGCTGAACTCCCTGGGGAGGTTGAATGGACCTGCTTCCCCACAATGCAGCCATAGCTGCACACGTCTGTCTATCTCCAGATAGAAGCCCATCTGAAAGACAGTCTCAGTACCTCAGCTCTGGCTCCCTGGCACCCCTTGCTGTCACACCAAGTATAGGGGATAAAAAAAATCAGCTCTGCTTGGCACTCCATTCTCTTGCATGGCCAGCCTGGCGCTGGGCAGAGCCTCTAGCCAGACTCCAACTGGGCCAAATATCCAAGACTCTGTACTATCATACTGAACAGTACAAGCTCAGATTTCCAGCCCAGCACTGCTCCCCTTTGCCTTGGATCACAGGATGGGGCAGACTGAAGAGCTCTGCGCATGGTGGGAGGAGTGTCGCCATGCTTTCTCAGTGGGCAAGACCAATCCTCTTTCCTAAGCCACAGAGACCAGCCCCCGCCTGGCTCTCTGCCCAAAGTTCTTCCAGAGAATAGAGGGCCCCCTCAGTGTCACTTTTGGGTGTACCAATCAGACCCCTCTGCCGGCCCCAAGCTCTGCTGCTCGGCTCTAGTAGTCCTCGATTGGAGCGAACTTTTCAGGCTGGTGTTGTAACAAAGAAATCACTCTTTGCCTGGTATGGTGTGGTCTGGGTCTCCTAGGTGTACTGAATCCCCACTGATTCCCACTTTCAACACTACGCAGGCTCCCCCGCCCTTCTCTTGTCACTCTGGATTGGGGATACTTGTGTGGGGCTGAGACCCCACACTTCCAGGGGATGGAGCTGCACTGCTGCAGTGTCCCTTTTGCTTCCCAGTTGTGTACCTGTGCAAGTTGGCTCACCCTCTCCCCATCTCCTATCTTTTCTCTGAGTTCCCTGCTCTCAGTATTCAGATCAGCTACACGTCATCTGTTTTTTTCTGGATGAACACTCTGCAATTTAGCTACAAGTCTGGTTTGGTGTTGGGAGCAAGCGGATGAAGCTTCCAGCTACTCTGCAGCCATCTTCCAGAACTTTTCAAGAGAGGCTAGTTGATGGTTAGCCAGTGAGGTGTTGATAGACTTCTCTCACTGGGGAGGGAGTTAGATAAAGTTGGTGGTGACCCGTTAGTTGCACCATTAAGAGGGTATTACCTAGATCTCTGGCAAGGATGGGCCATGTGGGACACAGGTCATCATCCCAGACCTCTGGTTGCCTTTCTAATTATAAGCACTGTTGCTTTCAGTCCTGGCTTGACTTTTCTTTTTTCTTTTTTTTTTTTTTTTGGAGATAGTGAGCCTTTTACCATTGTATGAAGGGGCAACCAAATATTTAAGCAGGGTATCACAAGCTTTAAATCAGATTGCTACTAAGTTTAGATTAAAAAGATGTAAACTACAGTGTGGTAAAGGACAGTTAACTACAGGAGTCTAAGACAAATAACAGGATTCTGTTTTATGTAGAATCATTTTAGTCAAGGAAAAGGTAAAATAGCCCTATGGTGACATTGCACAATGCAGCTTCCCCCAAGCGACTGTTCCTCTGCTAGGATGGGGAAGGGTGATTACATCAGCCTCCTTTACGGACAGGGACCCTACCAGAATGCCCATGTGGTCAGCACTCACCTCTGACAGGCACCTATCTTTACCATTTGTCTCTCTTTAGGGAGCCTGCTTTTTTTTTTTTTTAAGAAAAAAGTATTTTTATTGATTTCAGAGAGGAAGGGAAAGGGAGAGAGAGATAGAAAACATCAACGATGAGAGAGAATCATTGATCGGCTGCCTTCTGCACCCCCCCTATTGGGGATCCAGCCTGCAACCTGGCCTTGACCGAAAATCAAACTGTGACTTCCTGGTTCATAGATCGATGCTCAACCATTGGCCAGGCAGGGATTCTGCTTTTAAAAGAACCACACAAAGTCTTTGCTGTCATTTTTACTTATAAATAGTTATTTCCATTGTGTTGAAAGACTTTAGGCCACTTAAAGAAAATCACTTGAACCCTGGCTGGGTGACTCAGTTGGTTGGAGCATTTCCCATACACTAAAAGGTTGTGGATTCGATTCCTGCTCAGGACACATACTCAGATTGCAAGTTTGATCCCTGGTCAAGATGTGTACAGGAGTCAACCGATCAATGTTTTCCTCTCCTCTCCTCTCCCCTCTCCCCTCTCTTTCTCTCTCCCTCTCCTCCTCTTTCCCTCCCTCCCTCCCTCCCTCCCTCCCTCCCTCTCCCTTTCTTTCTTTCTCCCTTTCTCCCTCCCTTCCTCTCTATCTCTCAAATAAATAACATATCCTTGGGTGAGGACTAAAAAAAAAAAAAGGAGAGAAAATCACTTGAGTTACAGATTGTCCCAGCCTCTGTAGTGGCAGTTTACATAGTTGAGTCATTGACTTTTAAAAAAATATATATTTTTATTGATTTCAGAGAGGAAGGGAGAGGAGAGAAAGAGATAGAACCATTAATGATGAGAGAGAATCATTGGTCAAGCCCACAACCTGACCGGGGATCGAACCAGGGACCTCTTGGTTCATGGGTTGACGCTCAACCACCGAGCCACACTGGCTGGGCTGTTTTTTTTTTTTTGTTTTTTTTTAAACCTCTCTGAGATATAATTCACATACCATAAAAATCTACCCATTTAAATTGTTTAACGGTTTTTAAGTACAGTCACAGAGTTTTGCAATAAGCATTACAATCTAAGTTTAGAACATTTTCATCACTGTTAACCTTTCAAAAATTTGAGGTGAAATTTACATAATGTAAAGTTACCTTCAGAGTGTTCAGTTCAGTGATGTTTAGTATTGGACAATCACCAGCTCTCTAGTTTCAAAACTTTTTCATCACCCCATAAGAACACCTTATACCCATTAAGTAATCACTCCCCATTTCCCCTTCCCACCAGAATGTCCATCAGCAGATGGAATATTGTTGAGTCCATATAAAAAGGAATGAAGTTCTGATATATACTGCAACTTGGGTGGACATTGTAGCATTCTGAGTGAAGTAAATCAGTCATGAAAGGTCAAATATTGTATGATCCCATTTGATCCCATAATATGAAATGTTCAGAATAGGCAAATCACCATTAACTTTTGCAGAGAGTGTTTCAGACCTTGACTCTGAGGGCTCTAGGTCTGTGTATCCTCTCCCTGCCTTCCTGTCCTTGTCAGGCAGCGTTGCTAATGGTGACGGCAGGCTTAGAATCAGACCTGGCACTCAGTCGTGTTCTTCCAGTTCTGTCAGTGGTCTGCGGGCAAGCTCCTCGTGCTTCTCTGTCCACTTCTCTTGTTTGTAAAGTGGAGGGATACACAATTCCACCTAGTTACCCATGTAGAGCACATTGCATGACACGTCCTTATTATCGTTTATCATTACTTTTGTCATGGTCCTTACTCCTTTCCTGCTGAGGACCTCTCAGGTTGCATTAGCCTGCTGTTGTATGGGTTCATAGCTGATCTGTGCCGGACACGCATTTTCACGCACTGTGTAATCTTGTACCCTTGGTTGGCATCAAACAGTCACCTTAGAAGAAGGTTGTGTGGCCCTGGGGTTTGGAGACAGGGCTGGGAGAGAGGGGTTATCTGCTTTCTGTCCTTCCTGGAGTCTGGGTTCTTTCGGCCTCTCCCTCCTGGGTTGGTAGGACTGGACCACCTCCTTTCCCAGCTAGCAAAAGGGGAAAAGGCCGACAACTTGGCACCTTACCTGGCCAGGGTGAGTTCTGAATCCTGTATGACTGAAGAGAAGGAAGTTAGGAACAAAATTTTTATTAGAAGGAAAATAGACACAGATTAGGAATCTCATTCTCAAAGGGGAAATGTCAAAAGGAAAAAGAACTGGTTAGCACTGTGCCCTAAGCTGTTCTGCTCTGGGAGAGAAAGTAGCAAGAAGAAACCAGGCTGCACCTTCAACTTTGCTTGGAAATGTTCTCAGCTAGATGTCCTGGTTCACCATTTACAAGTTCTGCTTTTCACATCACTGCAGAAACAATCCAACCAAGCGTTCTGCCACCATTTAACAAGGACCTGCTTCCCTCCAGCTTCCAAATTATTTCTGACATCCTTTGGAGCCATCACCAGCAGTGCCTCCATATTTCTGCCAACAGTCTATTATTGACAATTTAGGTATTCTCTAATGTGATATATGTTTCTCTACCATGCTGCTCACTCATTTCTTTCTGAGCACTTGCTAGCTGGGTCTTTAGCATCCATGTTTCTAACAGTGTCTTTAAGAAAATATAGACTTTTTCTGTCCTGTTTCTCAGAATTCTTCTATCCTCTACCCAGAGCCCAGTTCCAAAGCTACTTCCACATTTTAGGTATTTGTTATAGCAGCATCTCATTTCCAGATAATAAAATTAGTTTAATGAGAAAAATGTATTAGTTTTCTATGGCTCTGGTGACAAATGACCACATACTTAGTGACTTAAACAACACATTGGTTATCTTATAGTTCTAGAGGTCACAAGGCCTGGGCAGGTCACCTTGCTGAAATCAAAGTGCTGCAGGGCCGTTCTCCTTTGTGGAGGCTCTAGGGGGTAACCTGTTTCCTGCCACTCAGATTGTTGGCAGGATTCAAACACTTTTCAGTTGTGTTGTTCCAAATGTCTGCAAGGAGCCTCTCCTTCGCTCCTCCTTTTTCTTTTATTCCCTTTGCTTTTTATTTCCACCTATCCCCTATAGAAACAGAACGGCTTATTTTATTTTCTGCATTTAATAAAATCATGCATGTTCAGAACTGGGCAAGACTTTGAGGTTCCCCGCCCCAATACCCCATTACACAGAGGGGAGCCCATGGGCTTTGGGTGAAGAAACTCACATATAATGGCTTGGCTGGTTGTTGGGGAGTTAGGACTGGCATCCAGGCACCCACATTTCTACAGGTTTATGCAGCAGATTATCCTGTCAAAATCAAGCAAAACACTCCCCTGAAATCATTTGTTAAGTGTGAGTCTTGATTTTTTTTCTTTAACTCACTTTTTTTTTTAATAGAAAAAAATTCTCCATCTTAGGAGCTCATGATTTTATTTGCTTTAAGTTAATATTAACATCAAGTGTTTAGTAAATTTGAATGCACTTAAGAAAATAATGATTTGGTAAGTTTATTTAGTAGCAAGAGGCTAAACGTTCTCATTTTTTTTACCAAATGAATAATGATGTATGTGAGGATCGTTTGAGAGAAATTTTAATCACTGTTGATCATTTGTCCAAAAACTTAATGCAGGATTCCCAAGGCAGCTTTCAGATCTTCCCAGGGCTTTAGTAGTGCTTCCTTGGACTTGCAATTTTATAGATTTTTTGTAAATAACAGTCAGTATCTGTCAGACTCTTTAGGGTGGAAGAGCTGGGATTACCTTTTCAGTTCTTAAAAATATGATCAGCAAATGACTGGGGAATTGGATGCTCAGGAAATTGTTTTCCTTTTTCTCCTTCATGAATTTGTTTCTGTTTCTTTTATTCACAGAACATGAAAATCTTAGGGACACCATACTGAGTGCTGCTGCTTTGAATCCATACACCAGGAAATAGTGGCTTTTGGGAAACACTTGTCTTCTCTGTGTCTCCCTTCCTTTATTGGAAGGGATGAGTGTGTCTCCCTTCCTTTATTGCAACTCTTTATTCCCATTACTTTTTGTGTTCATCAATGCTGCGCGTTTTCCTTCTTTAAAACTGCCAGAGGACTCAAGATACAGCCTATCTTACTATCTGGAAAATAACTGATAAGAGTGCCTCAGACATCTGGGGGAAAAAAGAAACAGCAAAAGCATGTTTGCCAATCCTGATAAACAGTACTGAAGTTTCATCACATGCCATAGAAGTCAAGGGCCTCGTGGTGGGGACACTGGGTGAGAGGCTCGCCCCTGCTGAAAGGACTTTAAAACCAGCCGAGCTGGTCACTGTCTGCGCCTCTGCTGATTGCCTTTGTATATATTTCATTTCTGGCAGCTCCTTTAGCGGCAGAGTTTTCCGAGTGACCTTTTTGATGCTGGCTGTTTCCTTCACCGTTCCCCTGCTCGGAGCTATGATGCTGCTGGATTCCCCCATAGACCCACAGCCTCTCAGGTGAGCTGCCCCAGCAATTTTTGGGAGGGATTTCTCAGCAAAATATAATAGGCTGGGATGATTTCTAGAGTAACTAAACCAGTCTGATCCGAAAGGTAAGTTATTATGAGAAATAGAAATTTGTGATTTTTTTTTTTGGCCTCCATTCTATGTTGAATTAGATGTTTCACCAGATATATGCATGGTATTGCCCATGTTATTGTTTCAAAAATAAAACTGTACAAACCAAAAACAAAAATCAGGAAAAGCCCAAATGAGAGGAGCTTAAGTATTAGACACAGTTAGTCTGAATTCATATGAAGTGGCAAAGGCACACACACAAACAAAGGTTAAATTTAAGTTGCCTTGTTTAAGTTTTATAAATAACTTATTTAAAAAATCAACTTGTAATTAGTCACCTCTTTTTCCTAAGTTCCCTTTCATCCTTGGGGATCTGTGAATAATGCAGTCCATTATAACTTGAAAAAACAGTGTATACCTGGGGAGTCCCATGAAATGTATTCACATTGTTAATTACAGTAATACTGAGCCAGGCTCCTGTTGGTGTGATTGATGATGTTGATGTCAAGGTGGTGTAAGAGGGTTGTGCAGTCTGGTTCAATAAGTTTCTTTTTTCCCTTGCAACTGCCCAGAGGGTTGAGCTTTCTGAAGTTTATTTTAACTGAGCTAGGCAATGTAAGATTTTAAAAACTTCAGAAAGAACCACATCTTACTATAGAGTAAATATAACATATATAACTGGATAATGTGTTGGTGTTTTGTAAATAAAACTTAAGGTTTTATTTTGAATTCAGTTCACTAAAAACATATTCAGCACTAGTATGCTAGAGGCGGGTATCAGATACAAAGAGGACACAGTTTTGACCTTATATTGACATATGTGTAGAAGAGTCAACTTTTTGTTATTGGATTTAGGATTGGTAAAGGTACACGGTGTTGTTAAAACACAGGTAGCTTGCATAAGATTGAGAATGGGGGAGGCTGGACACTGTAGACCCATAAGTATGTTTGCTCTGTAATTCCTGGTGTGCCAGTGTTTCCTTGCACATGCCTTCCTCCCAAGGGCATGCTGGGTGTTCTCTCTAAGGGGGTTCTGGGACACTTTGAGGGGAGGCGCCTCTTTCTTGCTAACCCCTCTCAACATGTGGAAAGATATGGCTCAGCCCACCCCAAATAGAAACTGACCTGACTTTATTTGGTTGGCAAGGCGAGAAAATGAACTGTGTCCACAGTGGGGATCAAAGTCTGGGCTGGGGAGCTAGTCTTGGGAAAGAGGAGGAAAGTGGAGAGAGCAGGTGAAGATGGAGTTTCTGAGTTGGAGTAGGAGGGATGGAGCTTAAGTGACTGAAGACCTTTAATCTCCATAAAGGTGAATTTAGGTGTGGAAAGAGTGGTGAAGAAATTCAGAGGACTGGTGTGTATTCATGCCCAGAAACTGAAAGGAAACATGGCCCAATAAGGATCTGAAGTTGTGTAAGTGAGTCCTGTCTGTGGAGTAGACAGGCCTGATGAGGAAGGGAGGAGAAACTAATGAAATCGCTGCGGTGAACAGGATCTCTCCCACAGACTCAGATTTGGGAATGACTTACTCAAAAATTGAAAGCATGGGCCCCAAAGTGCAGGACAAAAGCAGGAGAGTGGCAGCGATTGTAAGAACAGAAATAAACCGAGGTTTGGGAAAAATGCTAATGACAACAGCAAAAAAGCTTTTTTAAACTCTCTTCAGAGCAAAAGGAGCAAGGAAGGGAGAGACCCACTGTCTGAGTGAGTGAGGACAGTCATCTCCCAGCCAAGGGGGCGCCATGGTACATGGGATCAGCCCTACTGGCAGGGTGGGAGGCCAGCAATAGCAGTGCCTTGGGGAGTCTACTTTTGTTATCAGATGAAGTGGGGGGTCCTCTTCCCCACTGCGTGCTGCTGGAGTTGGAGTCCTTATGATAACGCAAGAAAAAGAATTTTCTGAGGCTCACACAGGAGAACAAGTGATTTTTATTTGTGTAGAGTTAAATTCCTGGGTTTCCATAGAAGATGTGTCGCTGGGGTTTCAGTAAACCTAGAAACAAAGCCAGTGTCCAGAGTTCCCATTCCATGTTGCAGCTGGGTCCAGTAGAGCATTAGGCTGGCTGCAGTCCATTGGGTATCCTCATGGTGTGGGACACATGGGCGAATGCAGGAGACTGCACTCCAAGCAACAGGAGTCCCAAGGGTCCTGAAAGCACAGAGAGCAAATTCCTTGGTTCAGGGGATTAAATATCCCGGATCTTCGATCCCTTGCAGCGGTCACGCCCAAACTGGCCTACCACCTCTCTCTCCAGATGTGATTGACAGCAAGCACCTTCCCTATGTCACCCCAACTTTATTGGGCACAGGTCTAACTTCCTTGTCCAGGCCCCTGGAGGAGTGTTAAGTTGTAGCTTCTTGGTGCAGCTGTCCAAATGACATGCCTCTAAGGGCTGGCTTCCCCCTTTGCCCCTTTCCTGTTATTAATAACTAGGTTAATTCCAATGATATCACTTTCAGGTGCTCAGTGACCTCTGTGTGAGCTTAGACAATGGCTAGAAATCCAAAGACAGACAGACCAGGGACAAGGAAGGGTGGAACCCTTCCAGGGCAGGTTGTTAGGCAGTTAGTTTCAGTTCTAGGGAGTCAAGTCGCCTGGAAGGCTGCAGGGCTTTGGCAAACACCCTCCATGAGAAACCACTTTCTTTTCCTTTTTGGAAGATTGGAGGCCTGTTGCAAACACAACAATGTGACATCCTGATTTCTGGAGGATGTTGACCAGTGTCTTTCAGCGTACATTTGACACATGGAGTTAGCAGGAGTTAGTGGGGATTAATATGAGTTAACAGGAGTTGATGAGTTAACAGAAGGTCAGTGGCCTTAATCAGAGTCCATGTAGCCTGGCTGGCTGTGAGTGTTGATTTGGGCTTCCTGGGGCCACTCTTCCTTGGCACTTCTGCTGCCCAGCTGCAGGAGTGGGGACTCTCTCTTGCCCATCCTTTGCATTTTCTCAGATAAGTGTTCTTCTTGTCTCCTTATTGAGATAACTAGTAGCCCATTTGCAGGAAAATCCTGCAAGCGGCTGCCGCGGCCGCCACCTTTGCGGCCACCGCACCTGCGCCCGCTCTCCACTGCCGCCCGCCCCGCTCCGCCCCGTTTCACCCCGCCCCGCCTGGGCTTTCCCTCTGGCAGCCACCTTGCTTTCCGCTTTTCCTCCCTCTTCCTTCTAAGTTGTCTTCAGTCTTCACTCCTCCCTCTCTCAGCATATGCAAATTAACCGCCATCTTTGTTGGGTAATTTGCATACTCGCCCTGATTGGCTTGTGGGTGTGGCTTTGGCTTGTGGGTGTGGCTTTGGCTGGTGGGTGTGGCTTGGGCGTAGCGAAGGTGCGGTCAATTTGCATATTACTATTTTATTAGGTAGGATACTCAGGCTCATTGTGGGCAGGGACAGTGTGTGATTTACTGATTAGTTTGATTCGGCAAATATTTCTGGAGGACTTCCTGTGTATAGGGAATTAGGCAAGGTCCAAGGATTGGGTGAGAGGGCTGATGTCAGGTATACCCTCCTCTATCCCTGGGCTTTATGGATGTATCAGCATTGTTCAATCTTCACATATACCGTTGGGAGTATGACCTTACAAAGGTCAGAATTTGAAAGCAGATGTGCCCAACTCTATAGCCCAGGCTTTTTTCACCAAATATGCATGTTGTAAATCTACTCTTCCTTTGGAACTAAAACTAGTAAAGTCAAGAATGTTTTTATAAGCAGGTTGAAAGTCATAGTGGGGCAATTTAATTTGGGGAAAGTTGTGCTGTGGCCTGCATAGGTACCTCAGAAGGGGTGGCAAAGGTGAAGTACTTTGCCAGCAATGTAGAGAGCTTGTCCATCATTCCACATCCTCAGCTACCTCCCCCTTGGTTCTCCCACTCTGATGGGCTGGCTAGGAAACTGCCTTGGTGGAGGGCAGGGTGGGGAGGGAATTGGGAGATAACGACTCCTTCCCACACTCCCCACCCTCTCACTCCTGTAGTGTTCATTAGGAGCCTCCTGTGTGTCAGGTGCTTGGGATATAGCAGTGAAAACCACAGGACAAATCCCTGGTCTCATGTGCTCAGGTGGGGATAGGCTGACAATAAACAACAGAAGTGAGAAGCTGAAAAGGGCTAGAGTGGGGGGAGCTGTGCTTTTGGGGGAGCTGTTGAATATTAAATTGTATGGTCAGAGCAGGCCTCACTGAGAAGATGAGGGTGGAAGGAACAGTCAGCATGAAGGACTTAGGATGGAAGATGCCTGGTACAGTCAAGAACCAGCAGAGAATGGCTGGTGTAGAGGGGCAGAGTGAACTACTGGGAGAGGAGGAGAGAGAGGTGACAGGCCAGATGGTGTGGAGCTAAGAGCCACAGCAAGGACTTAGGCTCTGGGTGAGATGGGGCCATCACAGGGCTTTAAGCAGATAAATGCTGTGTTCAGATTATTGTGCTCACATGGGCTGCAGGGTTGAGAATGGACTGTAGGGGACAGGGAGGAAGCAGGAAAGAGAAGATGGTGGCCTGGAGCAGGGTGGTAGCAATGGACATGGGTGAAGGTGTTCAATGATGTCTGTCTTTTGGAGGTGGCATCAGCATGATTTGCTGGTGGATTGGGAAAAAGTGTATTTGCATGTGAGTCAGAAGGATCTAGGAAGAGGGCAGAGTTCCCGAAGCCCAGTCTGAGTGAAGGGAGGGAGGCAGGACCCAGTGGAGGCTGTCTTCAGAGAAGTCAGGTGGGTCCTGAGGGGGCAGTTCTTATATTGGACGATGGGAGGCGGAGCCAGTTCCTGGACTGCTTCCTCTCGTTTCTTCTGTCTTCTCCATGAAGCAAGGTCATAAATTGTGAGAGGTCGACAGGACTCCCTCCATCTCCATTGGACTTTAGTGGGAGGGCAACCACTGGGAGTATAAATGCCAGGGTGTGTGAATCAGAGGGTGTGAGAAGGTCTAACCTGCTGTGAGGCATTGGACTGGTGATGAGAAGTTCAGGTGAGTGGAGGCCCTGGGGTGCTTTTAGATGGCAAGTGATTGCAAAAGTTCTTGCATTAGCTGTATTTATATTTTCATTTTTATTTAATACTATGACCTTTTCTAATATTCTAGGCCAGTTTTTTTTCTTAACCTTTGTGTTTCTGGCAAATACAGATATTATTGGAATGAACCCTCTTTATCAAATGGAATTATGCATGTCATAGGTCCTCAGTAAATACGTTCTAAATGTATTTTCTGTAGACAGATCCCTATAATTGCACTATTTTGCAGCTTCAAAGAACCCCCTCTCTTGCATGGTGTTCTGCAACCAAATACGAAGTTACGACAGGCGGAAAGACTGTATGAAAATCAACTTATTGGGCCAGAGTCCATAGCAAACATTGGGGGTAAGTAAACCCCTGGAACTGGAGTCTGACTGGTGCCTTCAAGGCTGTCTGTGGCTTGAATGGGGGCTTTGTAGGAGCAGCCACCTTGGAGGAGCTTTCGACTTGGTTAGCTGTGGGTGTGGGATGTGCATGTGCTTGTTGAGCAGACACCCCGCGGGAGCATCTCGGCTCTCTGAGTTGTGGGCCATTTTAGTCCTGGGTGATTTGAGTTCATGTCTATGGAATACTTTATTCTACTCAAAGTATATGACCCATTAAAACGGAAGGAAAAATGAAAAATGCAAACATTGATGTTTAGTTCATTTATCAAAGTTAAGTAGGTATTTCTTGACAGGACATTGTTTCTTAGCTTGGTTTCTCTTTGTATCAGTTTCATTTTTGAAAAGAATATAAACGATTCTCAATATTTCCACCAAACCTAAGAATTAGAATTGGGTCTAGTTCTAATACTTGAGTATTAAGCTTTGGAATCAGTCAGTGAAAGATAAATACCACATGATCTCACTCATTTGTGGAATATAAAGAACATTATAAACTGATGAACAAAAATAGATACAGAGGCAAAGAAGCATCGAACAGACTGTCAGACTACAGTGGGAATGCAGGGGAGGTTTAGGGGGGAGGGTAAGAGATCAACCGAAGGATTTGTATGCATGCATATAAGCATAACCAATGGACACAAGACACTGCGGGGCGGGGGGGGGGGGGGGGGGATGTGAGGGTATGTGCCAGGGGGTAGGGGAGGTCAATGGGGAAAAAAGGAGACATATGTACTACTATTTGTAATACTTTAAACAAAATAAAATTTAAAAAAAGATAAAGGAAAAGATGCTATACTTAAAATGGTGTGCGAATTTCTGAGCAGCTGAACTAAGCACTCTGCTCCTCATTCCAAAGTCCGATATGTTTTCTGTGAAGTAGTTGTGGACATTGCATTGGGGTGCTCCTCTGTTTTGTTTTGAAGGCAGGTCAGAGCCGCTTCTCACATGACATTGACCGCTTGTCTTTCCCAGACCTGCTGTTTGATGCAGGAGCCCAAGAATGGTGCATTTTTTTTCAGTATATTTTCATTGACTTCAGAGAGGAAGGGAGAGGGAGAGAGAGAGAGAAGAAACATCAATGATGAGTGAGAATCATTGATTGGTTGCCTCCTGCACACCCCACACTGGGGATTGAGCCTGCAACCTGGCCATGTGCCCTGACCGGAATTGAACCGTGATCTCCTGGTTCATAGGTTGACACTCAACCACAGAGCCACACTGGCCAGGCAAGACTGGTTTATTTTTGCAATTGTTTGTTTGACTTGCAATGTCAAAATTGTTTTAAAAGTGATAGGTACTTCATGGTAGAACTTCATATTTCCTCTAAAAAGGTATTGTTTATTATTAATACACTAGTAGCCCATTTGCAGGAAATCCTGCAAGCGGCCGCTGTGGCCGCGTGCGCTTCCGCTGCCGCCACCGTTTCGGCCTCCGTGCCTGCACCCCCGCGCCACTGCTGCCTGGCCCACTCCGCCCCACCCTGCCCCGCCCCGCCCCGCCCCGCCCGGGCTTTCCCTCTGGCAGCCACCTTGCTTTCTGCTTTTCCTCCCTCTTCCTTCTAAGTTGTCTTCAGTCTTCACTCCTCCCTCCCTCAGCATATGCAAATTAATCACCATCTTTGTTGGGTAATTTGCATACTCGCCCTGATTGGCTGGTGGGTGTGGCTTTGGCTGGTGGGCGTGGCTTGGGCGTAGCAAAGGTGTGGTCAATTTGCATATTACTATTTTATTAGGTAGGATATTACAAGTTTTGTGGGTTTTTTGGGGGGAGAAAAATCAAATCTGGAACTGGGAGGAGTTAAAGTGATTTTTAAAATAACTTTCAAACAGAATGCTTTTCTTGATTTTCCCCTTTTCACTTGGGCTAGCATCTCATTGTATTCTGTCACCAGATAAAGGAGCTGGTTATCTTCTTGGTGACAGTTCTGGTTAGGTACAGAGAGGCCTCTCTAGTTAGCCTCCTGCAGGTGTGAACCCCAGGGAGGCCCCCAGGGACTCGCTGCTGCTGCCTCACTTAGAAGTTATCCTGAGGGATGGCTGGCGTGTTGCTGACATTGGAGGGAGGCATCAGCCCCAGGAGGTACTTAGTAATCAATCACCAATTAATGTGTTTTAATTAAAAAAATAGGCTTTATTTTTTAGAGCAGTTTTAGGCTCATAGTAAAATGAAGAGGAAGTACAGAAATATTCCATATGTCCCCTCCCCCCACATATGCACAGCTTCCCCCATTATTAGCATTTCATACCAGATGGTATATTTGTTATAGTTAACACATTATCATCACCCAAAGTTCATAGTTTACATTGGGGTTCACTCTTGGTGTTGAATATTCTGTGGTTTTGGACAAATGTATAATGACATGCATTCATTATTTTAGTAGCATACAGAGTAGTTTCACTGTCCTAAGAAATCCTCTGTGTTCTGCCTAGTTATCCCTCCCTTCCCTCAACTTGTTCTGGCAACCACTGATCTTTTTACTGCTTTTATAGTTTTTGTCTTCCAGAATTTTATATAGTTGAAATCATACAGCATGGAGCTTTTCAGATTGGCCTCTTTCACTTAGTCATATGCATTTAAGGTTCCTCTATGTCTTTTCATGCCTTCATAGCTCTTTCCTTTTTATTCCTGAATAAAATTCAATTTCCTAGACATATTACAGTTTATTTATCTGTTCACTGATTGAAGGACGTCTTGGTTGCTTCCAAGTTTTGGCAATTATTAATAAAGCTGTTATAAATATCTGCATGTAGATGTTTGTGTGGACATGTTTTCAACTCATTTGGGTAAGTGCCAAAGATCATAGTTGCTAGGTCTTGTGGTAGGAATATATTTCATTTTGTAAGAAACCACCAAACTGTCTTCCAAAGTGGCTGTCTTAAAGTCAAGTAGTGACAGTCCTCTGTTCTTTAGTATAGTGTTGGCTATTCTGGATCTTTTCTTTTTTAAAAAAAAATATATTTTATTGATTTTTTTACAGAGGGGAAGGGAGAGGGATAGAGAGTTAGAAACATCAATGAGAGAGAAACATCGATCAGCTGCCTCTTGCACACCCCCTACTGGGGATGTGCCCGCAACCAAGGTACATGCCCTTGACCGGAATCGAACCTGGGACCTTTCAGTCCGCAGGCTGACGCTCTATCCACTGAGCCAAACCGGTTAGGGCTGCTTTTCTATATTTAAACTTTATAATCAGTTTGTAGATATGTATATTAAAAGAACTTGCTGGGATTTTTATTGGAATTACTTTGAATATGTAAATCAAGTTAGGAAGAACTGACATGTTGACAATATTGAATCTTCATATCCATAAACATGGGATATCTCTCCACTTGTGTATTATTTTGGTCTTTCATTAGAGTTTTATAGTTTTTCTCATATAGATCTACATATTTTATTATATTTAGACCTCTACATTTCATTCTTTTGGATGCTAATGTAAATAGTATCCTGTTTTTAATTTCAAATTTTACTTATTCACTGCTGGTATATATAAGAAAGTGATTGACTTGTATATTATCCTTGTATCCTACAACTGTGCTATAATTGCTTATTAGTTCTAGGAGGTTTTGTTGTTGATTCTTTTGGATTTTCTACATAGAGAAATTTGTCAGCTATGAACAAAGACAATTTTATTTTTTCCTTCCCAATTAGTATCGATTTTCTTTTTTTTTTTTCTTGTCTTATTGCATGAGCTAAGACTTGGCCGCAGTTCTTGTTCCAGTATTACAAAGGGTTCAGCAATCTGAAGAAAGGCTGTGCTAAATAAGAGTCCAAAGACGAAAGATAATTTTGAAAGGCATTGGGGGTCAGAGGAGCTTCAGCTAAAGGAGCTAAAGTTCAAAGTTCCCCTTGTCTCAGGACCCTTGCTTTTTATTAACACAACTAGAGGCCCAGTGCATGAAATTCATGCACGGGGGAGGGGTGTGTGTCCCTCAGCCCAGCCTGTATCCTCTCCAATCTGGGACCCCTCGAGGGATGTCCGACTGCCCGTTTAGGCCCGATCCTACTGGGGACATCCCTCTCACAATCCAGGACTGCTGGCTCCCAACTGCTCGCCTGCCTGCCTTCCTGATTGCCCCTAACCTAAGGTGACCAGATTTTAACATTGGTAAAGCGGAACACCATTGACGGGGGGGGGATGGGGAGGGGGGATTCTTGATTAAAAATTTGGTCTATATGGAGCAACAAAAATTTTCATAGAACACAAAAATAGTATTGTAATATATTTTTAAAAATTTCAACATAAGTACAATTTACAAATATAATAAATAAAAAATTATGTATAGTATTATTTTATTCTTTGGCATATTTCTCGTTTGAGTGAATTTTTTTTAGTAGATTGCTGTCGTTTAAAAAGTCATGGATTTGCCCTAATGTAAGTCGTAAGTGTCACTTTCAAGGCCGGCGCTAGACTTTTTGCCGCCACTATAAAATATAAATAATACGAGTACTATCTGCTAAATTCAAGAAAATTTATGTATTTATGAAATAAATAAATAAATTACTTACCTAAATTATCTGAATAGCTGATTTGTAATGACATCACTTGTTTAACTAGCTTACTAGCACGCAGTACGATGTGTATCGTCTGAGAGACAGTTACAAAATGTTTTCGTCGTTGCCAATCCCCAAAAATGCCATTGTTCATTAAGTCCAAACAATGGTGGTCGAATTCTAACAACTGACCAACAATGCGAACTTTGATAAGCAGTTCTCATAATCAGTTCTCAACAATTATTTGTTACTATTAAAGTTTAACATTATAAAATTAACAAAAATAATATAAAACTCATATCCTGGCTAAATAGCCACATGGCCTCCGAAAACCGTATATTCCCTTCCCGTTCTCCTGCCGTTCCCTAGCTTGTCATGCATTCTTTCCAAAAATCAGGACTTTTTTAAAAATGCCGCGGGACGCGGGACAAATTGTTAAAAATCGGGACTGTCCCGCCAAAAGTGGGACGTCTGGTCACCTTACCCTAACTGCTTCTGCCTGCCAGCCTGATCACCCCCTAACCACTCCCCTGCCAGCCTGACTGATGCCTAACTGCTCCCCTGCCAGCCTGTTTGCCCCTAACTGCCCTCCCCTGTAGGCCTGGTCCCCCCCAACTGCCCTTCCCTGCCGGCCTGGTTGCCCCCAACTTCCCTCCTCTGCTGGCCTGGTCACCCCTAACTGCCCTCCCCTGCAGGCTTGATCGCCTCCAACTGCCCTCCTTTGCAGGCCTGGTCCCTCCCAACTGCCCTCTCCTGCTAGCCATCTTGTGGTGGCCATCTTGTGACCACATGGAGGCAGCCATCTTGTGTGTTGGAGTGATAGCCAATTTGCATATTACTCTTTTATTAGATAGGATTTGTCCTAAGGCAAGGTGGAGATAATACACTTCAAAGGGTAGGGTACAGAAGCATTGTCAGATTGGGGAATAGCCTACGGCTGTTCAGGTGTTTGGCCAACAGGAGGCAATAACATGTAGATTAAGATGCTGTGAGCTGTCTGGCAGCAAATAATCATCCTATTCAGGTTTGGGGGAAGTGCCTTTCAGCCATTCCAACAGGTGATAACATATGTGACTCAGCCCTTGTTGAGCCCCCAAGTTTTATCAATCTTTTGATGAAACTCTTGTAATTATGACATGCTAGAATTGGCTCCTGAAAAGACTTCTAATACAATATTGTAAGTGAAGGTGAGAGGGGACATCCTTGTTTTAATCCTTATCTCAGTGGGAAAGCTTTTAGTTTGATACCATTAAGGATGTTAGCTGTAGTTGTTGTTGTTTTAATAGAAGCTCTTTATCAAGTTAAAGAAGTTCCCCTCTATTCCTAATTTGCTGAAAGTTTTATCATGAATAGCTGTTGGATTTTGTCAGATGCTTTTTCTGCATCTACTGATATGTGATTTTTCTTTAGCCTGTTGATGTTGTGGGTTACTTAATTGATTTTCAAATGCTGAACTAGCCTCACACACCCTGGATAATTCCCAGTTGTTTGGGTATATAATTCTTATTTTTATTTTTATTGATTTCAGACAGGCAGGGAGAGGGAGCAAGAGATAGAAATATCAATGATGAGAGAGAATCATTGATGACTGCCTCCTGCATGCCCCCTACTGGGAATCGAGCCCGCAACCCAGGCTTGTGCCCTTGACTTGAATCGAACCTGGGACCCTTCAGTCAGCAGGCTGACGCTCTATCCACTAAGCCAAACCAGCTAGGGCTGGGTGTATAATTCTTTTTACACACTGTTGGATTAGATTTGCTAATATTTTGTTGAGGATTTTTGTATCTTTGTTCATGAGAAATATTGGTTTATAGTTTTCTTATAATGACTTTGGTTTGGGTATTAGGGCAATGCTGGCTTCAAAGAATGAATTAGGAAGTATTCCCTCTGTTTCTGTCTTCTGGAAGAGATTATAGAGAATTTGTACCATTTCTTCCTTAAATGTTTGGCAGTAGTATTCACTGTTGAACCCATCTTAGTCTGGTGTTTTCTGTTTTGGAAGGTTATTAATTATTGATTCTTTTCTCTAATAGATATAGGCTTAATCAAATGATCTTATTTCTTCTTGTATGAGTTTGGGCAGATTGTGTCTTTCAAGGAATTGGTTCATTTTATCTAGGTGACCAAATTTTGGGGCATAGGGTTGTTCATAATATTTCTTTATTATCTCTTTAATGTCTTTGGGGTCTGTAGCGATGTTCCCTCTTTCATTTCTGAGATTGATAATTTGCATTTACTCTTTTTTGTTCTTATTTTGGCTAGAAGATTATCAATATTATTGGTCTTTTCAAATAACTAGTTTTTAGTTTTATTGATTTTCCTTATTGATTTTGTTTTTAATTTCATTGATATCTGCTCTAATTTTTATTTCTTCTGTTTATATTATTTATATTTATTTATTTTTTTGTTTCCTAAGATGGAAGTTTAGATGGTTGATTTTAGGTTTCTCTTCTAATATATGCATTTGGTACTGAAAATTTCAAATGACTGCTTTTACTGCATTCTACAAATTTTGATAAATTGCCTTATATTTTATTTAGTTAAAAAAATTTAAAATTTCTCTTGAGATTTCTTCTTGGACCCATGTGTTATATAGAAGTTTATGTTATTTAATTTCTAAGTATTTGGGGATTTTTCAGGATATCTTTCTGTTGTTTTAGTTTAATTTCATTGTGATCTGAGAGTAGGTATTATGTAATTTCTAGCTTTTTAAATTTGTTAAGGTATATTTGTTATTCCCCCAAATGTGTTCTAATTTGATGAATGTTTCATGTGAGCTTGAGAGGAATGTATATTCTGGTATGCTTGATAGGTATTAATTATATCCAGTTGATCAATGGTGCTGTTTAGTTCATCTATAGCTTTACTGATTTTCTGTGTGCTGGACCTCTCCATTTCTGATAGAGGGATGCTAAAGTCTCCGACTCTAATAGTGGATTAATCTATTTCTCCTTGTAGTCCTATCAGTTTTACCTCATGTATTTTGACAGTTTGTTATTAGGCACATATACATTAAAGATAACTTCATGGAGAATTGACCCTTTATCATTATAATGTCATTTTCCCCCCCTTGACAACTTCCTTGCTCTGAAGTTGGCTGTCTGAAATTAATATAGTTATTCTAGATTTTGTTTGTTTAGTGTTAGCATGATACATCTTTCTCCAGTCCTCTGTTTTTAACTTACATGTGTCTTTATATTTAAAGTGAGTTTCTTATAGACAAGGTATAGTTGAGTACTTTACTTTTTTTAAAATCTACTCTGACTTAAAAGTCTGTCTTTTATTTGGCATATTGAGACCATTGATGTTTAAAGTACAAATTGGTGCAGTTGGATTAGTAGCTACCATATTTGTTACTGCTTTCTATTCATTGACCTTATTTTTTGTTCCTAAGTTTGTCTTCTACTCTCTACCTTTTGTAGTTTTCAAGGTTCATTCTATTTTCTGTTTTTTTCCTTAGCATATTAGTTACTGTTATAGTTTTTTTAGTGGTTGCCCTAGAGTTTATAATAAATATTTAAAACGATGTAATGTTTCATGAATTTGCATGTCATCCTTGTGTGCGGCCGTGCTAATCGCTGTATTTTTCTAATTTTAGAGTAGGTGCTGTGGAAGTGAGCACCTATTGTGCTTTAATGTTACCCTGAGGGACCTCCTAGCAATTCTTCTCTTTTAGTTGGATCTGATCACCTCAACAGCAGACACTGATGCGAGGCAGACATGAACATGTGCCCCTGAGTGCTAGCCCACGAGCCTGTACTCTTCTGAAAGTAGAAAATCCTCATGGTTTTATCACTGCCTGGTGTCTGCTGCACCCTTGCTTCAGTGTTAGGTTCAAACCCACAGGCGAATGCCTCAAAACCCCACAATTTTACTGCTGCACATTTTAAGGACTTTTTGTTCCCAGACATCACTTCTCCTTCATCTTCAGAAATGCCTTTTCTTCTCTGGAGGTGAAAATGGCCAATAAGCCACATATGTTTTAGAAGAAGGTAATATGATCACAGTTCTTAGGCGAACCCAGTAACACTCTTATTCTTTTTATTTTTTTTAAACAGATGTGATATTTACTGGTACTGCAGATGGCCGGATCATAAAAATTGAAAATGGTGAAGTAGATACTATCGCCCGGTTTGGGTCGGGCCCATGCAGTAAGTAGTCACAGTCCTTCCCATGTATGTCTTGTTCCGTCATTTAGAAAGGTGCCAAATAGCCTTGTGTAAGTCAGGTTCACCCTCAGAGAAAAAGAGCCCTGATCATCTGGCGATAGGCTGATCTGAGTGTTATCAGGTGCTCTTCATTTGCTGGTGGTCCTTGGACCTCATGGTGTCAGATTGTCACCCTTCATTGCAGTTTCCCAGCGAGGCAGTGGCCATGGCACCTGTTGCTTACTCTTAGCTTCACCCCTCTCCATTCTGCAGAGGCCCGTGCTCACTTTTGAGGTAACTTGAAAATAAATAGGTTTGTCGGAGTGCTACCATAGCAAAGCAGTCGGCTTTGTCATTACTCGGATACTTAAATGTGATTCCTGCATTAGCTTCTTAGGAATTTCAGCAGTGTCTTTCAAAGTGAAGTCACTGGAATTTTAGAAAACTAGAGTAGAAAAATCTTACTGTTTAAACACTGGTAGTCCTGACTTCTTCTTATCATTTTTTAATAGCTGAAATTTTTTTTAAATGATGCATTTTCATTGTGAAATGCAAATAACACAAAAGTACAAAGAAGAAAGTAAAAATCACCCCAGAGTCTTCTCAGATGTAGTTGTTATTAACATTTTAGTGAACCACTTTTCAGATATCTTTCTGTTCATGGATACTCACAGCCACCCATGGTTATATGGGGTGGACTCACTTTACATTTGGTTCTTTAACCTGCCTTTTTCCACTCCTTATTTTGGCTGTAAGCGCCCTCTGGTAAGCACCCTGCAGTAACCACCCCTCCTCCTGCTGTAACCACCTCTGCAGTGAACACTCTGCAGTAAGCACCTTGTAGTAAGCATCCTGTTGTAAGCACTCCTGCAGTGAACGTCTGCTGTCAGCACGCCATTGTAAGCGCCCCACAGTGGGTACCCTGCAGTGAATATGCATTACCACAGTTTTTTTAAAATCCTCACCTGATGATATGTTTTACCGATTTTAGAGAGAGAGGGGAGGGGGAAAGAGAAAGAGAAACATCCATGTGAGAGAAACCTTGATCAGCTGCCTTCCGCATACGCCCGGACCGGGATCAAACCTGCAACCTAGGCATGTGCCCTGACCAGGAATAGAACCTGCAACCTTTTTGGTGCAAGGGATGGCACTCAACCAACTGAGCCACACCAGCTAGGGCCCCAAAGGTTTTAAAAGAGTGTAGGTAGTAGAGCAAGAGAGTTAATCTAAGGAATAAAATAGAACTCTCCCTTTATGCCAGGTGGAGAGAAAACCATCATGCTACTAGATGGGCAGGATATTCAGATCAGCCGTTGGGATGAACCTCCCAGCTCCTGAGGTTTTGGAGGCCTGGGTCCTAATGACATTGCTGTGTTAACTATTCAAGTCTTGGGATGCTGATGTGAACATGATTCTTGGGTACCAGTTGCTGTATATATGTACAGATTTAGATTCTCAGGTGGTCCATCTGGACATGCTGGACAATTGTCCTAAATTCTAGGTGCTGGAATACTGGGGTGTGGGTCTGTATCCCATGGCATGTTATATAGAACTATGCATAAATTTAGGAAGGGATGGTGGGATGAGGTGCTTGTACACTAATGCGGGCACAGACAGAATCTTAGACCAGCCACTGATTCCTGTCCATTTGTTTCCCTAGAAACCCGAGACGATGAGCCTACTTGTGGAAGACCCCTGGGCATCCGGGTGGGGCCCAATGGGACCCTTTTTGTGGTTGATGCATACAAAGGACTATTTGAAGTAAATCCCTGGACACGTATGTGACAATATCTTATTTCCTTCTGTGATGATTTCAGATTTTTTAAACAATATGTGCATAAGTGAACTTAATAGAATTTGTTCAATACTGTCAGCTGGAGACTCTGATATTTCTTACTCATTGAATAGTACTGCAAGCATTGCCTTACAAATATCAGCTAGTATAAACACCATACAGATCCTTACTTGTGTGCATTTAGTCAGTACCCTAATTTCCTCCAGTGTTTGTGTTTTAGCCACAGGTCTCAAGAGGACTTATTTTGAGGATATTAGACCTCCTCCATCCATCTTTATTTTTCTGTCTCTCTTTTTTTAAAAAAATAGTAATTTTATTGATTTCAGAGAGGAAGGCAGAGGGAGAGAAAGGTAGAAACATCAATGATGAGAGAGAATCATTGATCGACTGCCTCTTGCATGCCCCACACTGGGGATCGAGCCTGTAACCTAGGCATGTGCCCTGACTGGGAATCGAACCGTGACCTCCTGATTCATAGGTTGACCCTCAACCACTGAGCCATGCTGGCTGGGCTTTCTGTGTTTCTCTTGACATCTTGTCTTCCTGTTTGTTTTCTGCCTCTCAGTCTTCTTTTATCCTTATCCTTCGTCTATGTCTTTTCGTTTTCTTTCTCTAGCTTCTCCTCCCATTCCTTTCCCCTGACTGGTCATGATGTCATCTTGACCAGTGGTATAACATTCGCTGTATGTGCTTTGGCAGGGGAGGGATGTACCATGGAGGAGTTTGTTATCGTGGGTGGTGCGTGGGGCCCTGGGTCCAGGCACTGCAGACCAACTGCATGGGTCTGCCATGCCATTGGCTGGCTGTGTGACTATGCAATTTACTTAGTCTCTCTATGCACACTTTCCTCATCCACGATAGGGATAATGTAGTAGCCTGCCTTGTGGGATTGTTGTGAGGATTTAAATGATATACATGGAAAGAGTTTAACACTCAATAAATGTTCTACTGTTTAAAAAACCTACTACTTTCTTTTTTTAAAAATAGTTTTTTATTGATTTAGAGAGAGAAGTAGGGAGAGGGAAAGAGAAAGATAGAAACATTGGCGAGAGAGAAATATTGATCTGCTGCCTCCTGCACACCCCTAGTGGGGATCAAGCCTACAACCCGGGCATGTGCCCTGACCGGGAATTGAACCGGCAACCTCTTGGTGCATAGGATGACGCTCAATCCACCGAGCCTCACCAACCGGGCTACTCTTATTTCTTTATTTAAAAGCAGATGAGTAGAACATTTTATATTTCTCTCAAACAAACAAATCGAATGTTGCCTTTTACCTAAACTTTTAAGTCAGTTGGTCTCGATAAAAGAAAGTTCCTCATCCTCAGAGAAAGGGTTTTGCTTTAATGTAGTCTAAAAATATTCATCAGCTAACTGATGAAAGAAAGGAAAACACTTTATTATAAGCAGGAATACATCTTTTGACATATGGCATGGGGAAGTTCATTTTAGTTTTTCTTTTTAAATCAGGCTAATTAATTTTTCAAAATTATTGTGATATGAGTTCTTAGAACGAAAGCAAGTCACTCTCTTCTTTCCTTTCTTCCTTCATTTCTTTCCTTTTCTCCTTTTCTTCTTTGCTACTTCAGGTGAAGTGAAACTGTTGCTGTCCTCTGACACACCCATCGAGGGGCGGAAAATGGCCTTTGTGAATGACCTTACAATAACTCGGGATGGGAGGAAGATTTATTTTACGGATTCCAGCAGCAAATG
This sequence comes from Eptesicus fuscus, assembly GCF_027574615.1. Classification (NCBI taxonomy): domain Eukaryota; kingdom Metazoa; phylum Chordata; class Mammalia; order Chiroptera; family Vespertilionidae; genus Eptesicus; species Eptesicus fuscus. Next base: position 11,974,723 of record NC_072484.1, read on the forward strand.
GCAAAGACGAGATTTTCTGCTTCTGGTTATGGAGGGAACGGATGATGGGCGGTGAGTGTGTATTTCACATCTTCTGCTCAGTGAGATCATCAGTCAGGCAGGGTAGCTTTAGCAGAGCGGATTGCTGCTAGAAATCTTTGAAGTGTTTCTGAGCACAATATTTCAGCATTTCAGATAGGACCTTAATGGCTTCTGGAAATGGGTGATGGATGCAACAGAACAGAGCAAGGTGACCTTACTTTCTCTTTGATGCGATGAATAAAAATAGGCCTGTCCGTGTGAGGATGTGGTCTAGGCAGTCTGGGAGAGACCTACAAGCAGGCCTGGGTTTTCGGTCGTCTCTCTAAAGGGGACTCAGGTGAGGCTGGAGCCATGGTGGCCCTGTGGTGTTGAGCCAGCTCCCAGTCAGTGAGAGAATGACTGGGGGATGGCTGAACAGGATGTCTGGGGCTGCCGTGGGTGGGGAAGGGCTTCTAGGGGCCAGCCTGGGACCAGGTCTGAGCAGGGGACCACCAGGGGCCTTGTCACTCCAGTGTGAGGCTGAGTCCCTTTCCGCAGGCCCCTGCCCAGAGGTGAGCCAGGCTCCAACCCAGCAGGGGGGGTGTGGACTCCCGGTGTGACCCTTTGCTGTTGGCACCCACAGCCTGCTGGAGTACGATACTGAGACCAAAGAAGTAAAGGTGTTACTGGACCAGTTGCGGTTCCCTAACGGAGTGCAGCTTTCTCCTGAAGAGGACTTCGTCCTGGTGGCAGAGACGACCATGGCCAGGATAAGGAGGTGCGTGTGGCGTCTGCTGAGTGGTCCGTGTTCACCAGAGAGCCTTGTGCCCAGGGTGGGTGTGGAGGTGTCATTTGAGAGAATTTGAGAATCGACAGGGCACCTTCTCCTTTGTGTAATAATGACAAACATCACACTCAAGGTTGTGTTTTCTTTTCCCCATGTCTCAGCCTACTTGAGTGTCGCAGTGTGGGAGAGTCTTAATTTAATGCTGATGCACATCCCACGTGCCTTCCCTGTCAGTGGGTCTTGGCCCACCACCTTTTCCCTAACTGCATCTAGCTGGGCCCAGTGCTCGAGTGCCTCTTTCTGCAGCTGCACTTTTGTTCATAATGGACATATTATAGTTGTTTCCATAAACTTATTGGAACCAAGACTAATTTTGTGGTTGGCTAAAATTTTTTCTTAAATTGGGGGGCTGCTGCTCATATCTACTTGGGTGAATTTTTCAGAGTCTACGTGTCTGGCCTGACGAAGGGAGGGGTCGACCTGTTCGTGGAGAACCTGCCTGGATTCCCAGACAACATCCGGCCCAGCAGCTCCGGGGGTTACTGGGTCTGCATGTCAACCATTCGCTCCAACCCTGGGTTTTCAATGTTGGATTTCTTATCCGAGAGACCTTACATTAAAAGAATGATTTTTAAGGTAACTGAAAACTATAATTCTAAGATCCAAAACTATAATTAGAAGATGTATCTCATTATGATCTAGTTTGATTTATAGCTCTAAAAATTCTAGTTCTGCTTGTAATACTTAGTATTGTGATTTCTTTAAAACACCTTTTATTCTTCAGCATGAGATGAAGCTTATCCATTTGGACCCTTTGATTTTTTTTTTTTTTCAGGTTTTCTGGTCTAGGCGTTTTTATCATCACCCTCACCATCATGACCTTTTGGTGTCTCTACCCTGCCTGTCAACCTCCCTCTTTCTGCTCTGAGATGGCTTTTTAAGGCCTCCCTTCTCCTCCAAACCCTGGATCCTGGCCTTCCCCTCCCTGTCAGCAGCTAGCATTGCTTCTCCTCTAAGGGTTACCAGGTGCCTCTTCCTGGGGCCATACGTGTAACTCACCCATCTTGGACCCATGCTGCCCTGCTCCCTCCTCCCTTCTTGGAACCTCCTGCCAGTCACCCCTCTCCGTAGGATTTTGCCCTTTGACATCTTAGCACACCGGATTCTTCCCCATTTAAAACAAATCATTCACCCTTGCCAACGGCCAGCAGACCATTCAACACAGCCTTTAAATGTTCATCATCCTACCCTTTCTTCCAGTGGCTTCCACGAAATGTCCCGAATGTAAAACACATTTTACAATGGGGACGAGTCACTTGCTGATACAGGTACTTCCTTCCTATAGAAATTTTATTTTCTGAAAAGCTTCTTTTTACAGGCTGAATAGTATTTGAAATTGATATTGAATATTTGCATAGATATTAAAATATTTATAACTTAAAGTCCTGAAAGGTAGCAGGCAGCAATTACTGAGGCCATGTGGTGCCAGGCCCTGTGTTTGGGCCCCAGTGAGGGGCTGCATACACCTGCTCGGTCAGGCTGTTCCATGGCCTTCAGTGTTGTTCTGAGTTTAGTGGTCAATGTAGCAAATCCTGATCTGTTCAGAAATAACACATCCTCCTCTATGTATGGTTGGCTTCAGAGCCAACATCTGTTTCCATTGGAATCTAGGAGGAGGCAGAAAGGTAGGGTGGCTTCAGAGCCAACATCTGTTTCCATTGGAATCTAGGAGGAGGCAGAAAGGTAGGAAGAAGAGTTTTGAAGATCACACCAGCTGACCAGATGTGGTCTCTGCTTCAGTTTCCCCATCTGTCAAGTGGGAAGAATAATAGCATTTCAGTACGTGCTAAAAACATATAATGCGAATATATATATAATGCCCTTAGCTGAGTGTAGTAAGTGTTCAGTTTCTGGCCCCCTTAGCTTTTCTTCAGCCAGAATGTGGCCCCTCGGTGGTGCGTGATAGAATGTGTGCTTCATCAGAGCAGGTACTTTTTCTGTTTAGTTCACTCCTTTATCCTCAGCACCGAGAACAGTGTCTGGCACATAGTAGACACTCAGAAGTTTCTGTTGAATAAATGAGTGTTTAGAGAGCTGAGACCATAGTATGAGATGAGCTGGAGCAGTGGGATGTGTTCCTGGTGACAGAGAACATGGTTGGGGTTCCTGGGGCAGGAGAGCTCAGCATCTGTGTGTGACCCGAGACATGACAGACGGATAGCAGGCGGGAGAAGCGGGTGAGGATCCCAGCCTTGTAGGAGGTTAGATGTTATTCAAAATGGGATCAAAGTCATTGGGGATTCTTTATTTTTGATACAATATTGGACATAGAAAAGTAGCAAGAAAGGGACAAAGAACTTTTTTCAAGAACTGTTTGCTAGTAAGTTGTTGCCTGATGCCCCTCAGATACTTAGTGTATTTCCCACAAGAAGGACACTCTCCCTCAAGACCACCTGCCCAGACAGGAAAGTTACATGAACACCTGCCACTGTCCAACCACGCAGCCCGTTCAGGTTGCTCCGGTTGCCCCAGGGATGTCCTTTAGTTATTCAGCCCAGGATCAGACATGGCCTCCAGTCGACACACCTCCTTATTCTCCTGCGGTCTGGAGCAGCTCCTCAGTTTTGACCTGTTGGAAGGTTACAGGTCAGTTATATTTCAGGGTGCCTCTCCATTTGGGCTGCCAGGTGTTTCTCATGGTTAGAGTCAGGGTATGCCTCTCTGGCAGAGACCACAGAGTGCAGCTGGGTTTTCAGTGTGTCCTGCAGGAGGGGGTGATGCCACCATGTCCCATGCTGGTAGTGCAGCGTTCATCACCTGATTCGGGGGTGAATGCCAGCTTCTCCCCTGTGAAGCCTCCCTTTTCCCCTTTGTAATTAATGAGTATTTTGTGGGGGAGGCCTTTACTTTTTTAAATTTTATTTTAATTAATATTTATTTAATTTATTTATTGTGGGGAGGCACTTTATAAGTAAATATCAGTATTATCTCATGGTTACCTATTTTACTCAGTGGGTTATATAATCTGTTACTATCATTATTTATTTGTTATTTCAGAGAGAGGAAGGGAGAGGGAGAGAGAGAGAGAAACGTCAATGATGAGAGAGAATCATTGATCGGCTGCCTCCTGCATGCCCCCTACTGAGGATCGAGCCCGTAACCCCAGCATGTGCCCTGACCAGGAATTGAACCATCCTGGTTCATGGGTTGGCGCTCAACCACTGAGCCACACTGGCCGGGCTGTCATTATTTACTGTGATACTTAGATTGTCCAGCTGTGGCCACTGAGAGCCCTTCAGTGTGGCTCCTTGGCCTTTGGACATGCACCTATCGTTCTTGGGGCGGTTCCTCACTTCCTGGCACCACATGTTCAGGCTCATCTCATCCTTTTCCCACCCCAGCTCTGGAATCAGCCACTTCCTCAAGGAGCTGGTTCCTTCTAGAGGAGATCTGGGGCTAAGTGGGCACATAACTGCTCCCAGGCCCCCTCATGGACAAAGCAGGGAATGTATTTTGCATGTGTAGTCATACGTGTATACACATATATACACGTGTACATACACACATTTACACCTACATTTACTTATCATCTGTTTATTTAAATTGAAAACCATAAGTAATGCTGGTATCTCTACTTCCAGCTTAATACCACATCTATTCTAGTTTTCTCCCTTTCTTATTTGTACTTCCTTTTTCTATTAGCGAGAAACCTGGATCCCCTTATCCTTCATACCTATTTGATCAGATTCCCCAAATGTCACCAATTTGTAGCCATTGTCCCCTGTCCCATGGTCTCTGCTAGGGCTCTAGCACCAACCTGGGCCTTCTCCCTCCTCGTGGCCATGTTATGGGGCCAGCCTTTCTCCTGAGGGGCTCTGACACCTGCACAAGCTCCCCAGGTAAACACCCTCCTCATCCTGCTTAAGCTCTGACACCCTACTCCGCGTCACTGTCCTCTCCCTTCCCTCAGTGTGGACTCCGCCTCACCCTGTTCAGACTGACTCTCTGGACCAGGCCACTGGGGTTCCCCCACCCTCTGCACACACCTGCCTCACTTGCCCCGCAAGCTGCTGCTTGACTGAACTGTTTGAGAGGGGAGTAATGTGTTACAAAGAAGGCTGTGAAAGATAACTGTAGCTGCTGTGTGGAGAACAGCCTGTAGCAGGGTTCCACTGCTTGGGGAGCCCGTGTGGAGGTGGTTAGCGTGGCCAGAGCCCAGGGAGGGGTTGGTAATGCACAACAGATGACAATACCCCTGGGTGCTGGCTTGTAGGCTGGAGAGAGAGGGATTAAGTGTGAGGGCTGAGTTCCTGGCTTCAGCAGCTGGTATCAGGAGCCCCATCTCCTGAGCTGGGGAGTCTGTTGAGTTTGAAGAGCTGTTAGAAAGTCCAGGTGGAGATGGGTCCCAGGTAGTGAGGAATTTAGCTCTGGGCATCGGACATAGAGGCAGAGATTTGAGAGCTTCCTGGGAAAGTGACTAGTTAAACTAACGAGAAGGGATGAGATCTCTTAGGTACAAGATGGAGAGAGGAGGACCTATGGCTGAAGGGAGGTGGGATTTCATGGGTCCTGGAAAGCCTTATGGAATATTTTGAGCTATAATGCAACTTGATCTATCGCTATAGAACCTTCTAGACCACAGTCGATTTGTATGTCTATTTGAACATTTCCAGTGACTAGGAGACATTATTCATTGGACATTTGTAATTGTGTGACTATTTCCCCTTATATTAGAAGGCAGAACTTTGCTATTGGTTTTCATTTGCTGTTCTTATGCAGTGGTGTCCTTTGTCATCATTTTCTACATGTTATCCTTCTGTTCTGCCAGAAATTTTATGTATCTCATCATGTTTTTCCTTGCTAAAACCTTTCAATAGCTCCATGAGCCTCTTGGCCCGGCCGAGCCACGGGCTAGGCTCCTGGAGGTGCCTGCTCAGCGTGGGAGTGTTTGATCTCTGCACTGGCTGCAGGAGAGCCTAGAGCTGCCTCATGTCTCATAGGGCAGGGATTGTTCATGTGACCTGCTGAGGTTTTTGTCTTTAACATGAACTGCTTCCAGATCTCCATCATTTGCACCTCGCACAGTTGAAATATCTTAAATATAATCAGGGCTTGGCATTTATTCCAGTCGGGCTGTGCTGGTTTTAACCTGGCATTCTGGGGTTGATGGCACGCTAAGTCTCGGCCTCATGTTGTGTCTTCCTCATACGTGATTTGTGCTTTTGTGTTCAGCCAAGGCATCCAGAGACACCTACATTGCAGGATTGGGGGGTATTGAATAAGGGCTGTTGGATAGCCACTGTCCTTGTGCCGGGTTAGCCTTGCCTCTTGTACGCAAGTAACAGGAGGCGCCTTGGCCTAATCTGCTCCGGGGAAGGGGCAAGGCTGGGGGAGACCTGCTGTGGGACAGGCCCTGTGCTGGGAGTAGGGAACTGGTTTGACCTGGCTCTGCCCTATGTGGCTTCCTCGTTACTGGAGGAGCTGGGCCCTTTCTAGATAGTGAGGGGCTGTGGGGTCTGTTAAACAATAAAATTCAACTGAATACATTTTAAAGAGCTTATTGGCTTTTTTTCAATGATTCATGAACTGGGCAGCATGCATTCTAACAGATAAAAAGCAGCTCCAAGAAGCTGTACAAAATGAGAGACTTTCATAGGTAGAAGGGAACAGGAATAAGGATGTCACACTAAGCAAAAATCATGTTGGTGGCTGCAAGGTCACTTTCCTGTAGGGGGCGCAGGGGTGCTCAGGCAGATGACCTAACTAGTGCTCATCAGGGGACTGATTCCTGACTGACTGGCTTAAGATTCCATTTCTGGGGGAGCCTAAACTGTACATAAATTAAGTCTTGGTTTGGTGACGTGGGCTTACTCTCAGCGATTCCATTGGGGGCCTGTTGTCTTGTTTTTAAAAGGTCGGATCTGCTCACTTTCTTTTAATCAGTAGGTCAGCTCACACTGTGCTTCCCTTCCAGCTGTTCAGTCAGGAGACGGTGATGAAGTTTGTGCCACGGTATAGCCTCGCCCTGGAACTCAGCAGCAGTGGCACCTTCCAGAGGAGCCTGCACGATCCTGATGGGCAGGTGGCCACCTACATCAGCGAAGCGCACGAGCACGACGGGCACCTCTACCTGGGCTCCTTCCGGTCCCCCTTCCTCTGCAGACTCAGCCTTCAGTCTCTTTAGCCACCCCGATGGCAGCCCTGATCGTGGCTGTGCCAGGAGTTGGCACATGGCACCACCTGGTCCAGGAGGCACCATGGACACAGCCCTTTTCACCTGTAGCACTGTTCCTTGGAAGTGTGGTGTGACCCTGGGGATGTATGTGCCCCTGTAGGACAGACTCACCTGGGTTTGACTTTGCACTTAGAGGGAAGCATAGCATATGCCATTGGAAGATACGTTCATGTAAAGCCATTTTCTCTAAAAAAATTCTAAGTACGGCAATTCTCTAGGACTTGGGGGACATCATGCACTTTTAGCAGACCTCAGGGTTTTGATGGGTAGAGCAGTAGATGAGTTGTCCAGGCACTTGTTTTAGCTACTGGCTCTGTCCTGCCAGCCTCAGTATCTTCATTATAAAACAGGGTAATGCCTGCTTATAGGGAGGAGCAAAGGAAGGGCCAGGAGTGCTCAGTGCAGAAAGTGCCTGTGCAAGCACTGACCTCAGCACGACTTCTCCAGAGCTGTGCGGGGCACGGCCTCCTCCCTCCCGCCCCCCCCCCCCGGTGACTCCCCCCGCTTTCCCCCGCCTTCTCCTCCCATTGCTTCCACCCCCAGCCTCCAGCTCATTACAGGGTTTTTAAAAAAACTCCTGAGTCCCATCATATAAAGGCAGGGGCCTGAGTAAGTGCATAGGAGAAGCATGTTGATTTCAAAAGCTCCAAGGGGCCCACCCGGGTCAGGGTCTGAACAACCTACCACACAAATGAATGACCCAGCAGCGGGGTGAGTTTGGGGCAGACCTATTTACACCTTTGTTCCTCACCTCTAGACCCACAGGTGTGAATAGTACAGGTGTTAATGTCCTATTTGCTTCAGTGTCAAAAGCCCAAAAGTTGCTGTATGTCTACACACTGGTCATAATTTTGTCAGGGAGACCTCTGTAGTGACGATAATTAAATAAACTTTTATGTCGATTAGCCGTTTGTGATGGTGTTGCCTAGGAGTTTCTTCTCTACTTTAAATATAATTATCAGTGACTGGAATCTGACTCCATCCTGTGCTGATGTGAGGATTGTTTTGGCTGGGATCATGTTTAGGGTCAAGCAGTTCCTCTGGGTTGCTCAGGACCTCTCAGGGGCAGCATCGGCCTCCGGCCATTGCCTCCCGGCCTCCATTCATTCTTGGGTAAGTTGATAGTATACTGCTCCCTATTTTCCAACCTACAAAGTGGGGCTAATATCTGTTTCTGGAGACATGTCCTGAAGGACAGTTTGGGCTTCTGGGAGTTTTTAAGAACTGGACTAGACAGTATTTTAAATAGGTAATGATACAATTCAAAGGGGCTTGAGAGCTGTGGTAAAATCTGAACCTTGATGTCTTGTCTCACTGGCTGGCCTCCAACCCCTCCCCTCCCTTTTCCAGTGCAGCTCCCTCCACTCCATGCCCTCCCTGGGCAGCCTGATTTGGGGGGAAGGAAGTCCGGAGTCTAGCGGTGGACTCATCTCGTGTCACCCTCCTCCTGCTGGCTTTATGTGCAGCAACTGTAGAACCGAGTCAAAGACTGGCTTCAGACTAGTTGGTGCAACCCGTATCGTCTCAGATGAACGACTTACTATTTATGTAACTTTATAGGAAAGGAAATTGAGTAGTGATTAGTAAATATTTTAAATAGATAATGTTGTACCCCATATAGTAAGTATATAAGAATAATAGGGTAAAACGCCATCATTCTGCCACAAAAATCAATTTAAATGTTTGGGGCCTAAATAAGTAGACGTCTTTAAAAAATTTTTTTTAAAATTGATTTTAGAGAGAGAGGAAGGGGGAGGGATAGAGAGATAGAAACATCAAAGAGAGACACATCGATCAGCTGCCTCAAGCATACCCCCCACTGGGAATCAAACCGGGAACTCTTGGTTCATGGGTTGGCACTCAACCACTGAGCCACACCAGCCGGGCGTAAGTAGACTTCTTGATTGAGAAGAAAGGGCTTTGCTTTTAGTGCTTAATTTTTACTGTTACAAAGAAGCTGGTAAATTGCTTTTCACAGTTTTCAGCAAAGGAGTCTTGATTTGATTTAGATGTTGATTTTTTGTCTCAAAGTGTCATTTCCTGTATTTTATTTGGTAGTTTGCCACGGTGAGGTGCAAAATATAACCTTATTAGGTTTGAATATGTGATACGCTTTTATTGTAAACAAAATTTGGATTTGCTCTAATGTGAATTACTAACATGGTTTTAAAATTAAATCAAGTTGTTCATTCACTGTGTGCCTCTTTATTATCTATCATAAAAACTCCATTACGATTCATTACTGCTTTTTATAGGACAGAAGACCCATTTTGATATTTTTATTATGACTATACACTTGCAGAATGTGTTTAGAAAGTGTTTTCATGTACTCAGACCTTTTAACGATGCAAGGAGATGTGGCCTCATTTTACAGGTAGGAGCCGAGGCTGGTGTGTAAATGACTTGCCCAGAGTCACAGCCAGCACACAGCTGAGCCAGGATCTGTTCTGTGACGCTGGAATCTGCTGGGGAAGCTGGGAGAGAGGCTGGGTGGCGTGAGGACCTGGCTCTGCGGTGGCCACCACCCAGCCCGAGGGTCAGATCTTGACTGCACATCAGAGTTCCCTGGGCTGCCCAGCTCCCTGAGGTGGGCTGGGCATTATTGTGGTTTAAACTTTCAGAGGTGGTCACCATGGGCAATGGTGAGACTTTCATCACAGTCTGAGCTTATCTGCAACCTCAAGAGGGCCCAGGCTGCGTGAATGTCTAGAGCTGGGGGTGCCTGAGGAGGAGGGGGAGGGCCGTGGCCAGGGAAAGCTAGGTCACTTAGGACATGAATGACAGAATTTTGATGGTTTTGAGAAAGTGCTTCTTTTTGGTCATAGTTCTAGTGTGTCTTAGAATACTGGGCACTTAACTTGGCATGTTCTCCATGGCAATAACATCAGGTGATGGTACAGCTTCCCTCTGAGGCAGAGTAAAGCTGATGAGTTTTTAAAAACAGATAGAGTTGGATTTGCAATTCAGGACTTGAGGTCATCACTGGTTGACATCCGCCACCTGTGGTCAGGTACACTGTCTCCATGTGGGGCTTGGTTTCCTCTGTTTGAACCCAGGGCTCGCTGGCTCCTTCCCCGGTGGGGCTTTGGTGTGCTGAGTCCCGAGAGAACAGTCTCTCACTGTGGTCAGAGTTAGGAGGATGGGAACATTGGGCGGAGCCCACACAGTCAGTGCACGCAGCGCCTGCTCTCCAGAAAGCTGGGGCAAAATGTCTACGGGGGTTTGTTTAGTAGACACATCTCTGCAGAGGACAAAGGTATGCCAGCTGCTGATTTCCAAATTACAAGGCAGCTTCACCCTGGCTTGCCACCCAGCCCCTTTCCTTCTGGTGTCACGATGGAAGGTTTAAGAGTTATCTGAAGTCAAGCAATTACTTCTGTGAGGGACACTGCATAAAACAGATGGGGATTGGGGGTGATAGAACTGTGGGTGCATTATAAAGTAGAGCCCCTTTCTACCTGGAATTCGGTCCCGAGGACCTCAGGGAGGGAGGGTTTGCAGAAGCCTGAGGCCGGGGTACATAGTCCACTGGCTTCTGTCTTGGCTGGTTTGCCATAGTTCTAAGACTTTGTCAACTTACAGGAGGCAGTAAATTCCTGGACCCAAGTAGTGGTGTGAAAATCGTGGGTATACATTAGGGTTCAAAGAGAGTTCTGAGATGGGGTTTGAGGCTTTCCCTTCCCTGCCAGGAGGGAAGGTTAGCCCATAGCCTTCTGGCTGGGCAGGGGGGGTGGTGGGGTGGGGAGGCGGGGAAAGAGGGTTCAAATGCAGCTCCTAGCAGGGGTGCTGTGAGGCTGCGAGGCAGCTCTCCCCGACAGCTTCCTTCCTGTGAATTCTCATTTCTGACCTGCCTGTAAGGACAGTGGCGTGGGGCTGTCTGGAGGTCTGAGTAATTTTGGGACAGGCCTGGCCTTGATGAGCTCTGGTCTGTACTTACGTGTAAGTGAGGACTGACTGGGAGCTCAGAATCTGGGGTCCTCCTCATTTGCTGCATTATCTTGCATAAGTCACAAAGACCCCCCGTGAGCCGTGTCCTGAAGCCGCCCTGCTTACACTCCTGGGGTTGGTGCTCCTGCCATCTTGTCTATGTAGGGGGTCAACAGCACGGAGTGAACTCGCTTATCTTTATGAAAGGACTGCCTTCAGGGGCCTTTGGAATCATAGGATAAATTAAATGTCTGGTGTCATAGTTGCTACCCCTGACCCTGAATTAAATGACCAGAAGGAGGTGAATCAAGGCAGCAAAAAACATTGAGGATTTGGAATTACAGTTTTCCGTCATCACTGAAGGAAGCTGTGGGTCATTCATTTTGGTTATTCACGTTGATCAAGTTTATGACGTGTGCTAAATTGTCACACATATTTAATGCAAATTTCCTTTTTCCTGTGAATAATCAGGTCCATGTATTTTTTTAAAGGCGGCAACATATTTTGTACCAGCCCATAGTTTGAAGAGGGCCTCGGGAGGAAGAACTCCAGAGGGGGGCCTGCATCTGCACCAGGCTTACTGGCGCGGGGTGTCTGGGGACATCTCTGAGCAAAGCCTCGGGGCTCTCGGCCTTTGGTATCTCCTGGGCTTCTGCTCTGTGGTCCAGTCTTACACCCTTCCAGGGCAAGGGCGAGGCCTGTCTTACACGGACCCTGGGTGGTCTCCTCCTGTGCCCCCAGTGCAGCATGTCCACCTTACCTTGTCTTCCTTCTCCTGGGTGAGTCTGTGTGTGGGGGTCTCCCTTTCCTGGGTGGGTCTGTGTGTGGGGTTGCTCCCTCTCCTGGGTGGGTCTGTGTGTGGGGGTCTCCGTCTCCTGGGTGGGTCTGTGTGTGGGGGTCTCCTTCTCCTGGGTGAGTCTGTGTGTGGGGGTCTCCGTCTCCTGGGTGGGTCTGTGTGTGGGGGTCTCCGTCTCCTGGGTGGGTCTGTGTGGGGGGGTCTCCGTCTCCTGGGTGGGTCTGTGTGTGGGGGTCTCCTTCTCCTGGGTGAGTCTGTGTGTGGGGGTCTCCGTCTCCTGGGTGGGTCTGTGTGTGGGGGTCTCCGTCTCCTGGGTGGGTCTGTGTGTGGGGGTCTTCCTTCTCCTGGGTGAGTCTGTGTGTGGGGGTCTCCCTTTCCTGGGTGGGTCTGTGTGTGGGGTTGCTCCCTCTCCTGGGTGTGGGGTTGCTCCCTCTCCTGGGTGAGTCTGTGTGTGGGGGTGCTCCCTCTTGTGGGTGGGTTTGTGTGTGGGGTCTCCCTCTCCTGGGTGGGTCTATGTGGAGAGGTGCTCTCTCTCCTGGTTGGGTCTGTATGGGTGCGGGTGCACCCTCTCTTAGGTGAATCTCTGTGGGGGATGTTAAGCCAGCACCCTATCGTACCCACTTGTCCAGACACAGCTGTGCGTTTGCTGAGTCTCGAAGGCAGCTGAGAGGATTGAGTGGGCGCCCCCGTCAGAAGGAAGCACAGCTGGCAGGTGGACGCCCTCTGTGGGGTGCCCCTCCCCTGCCAGTTCATGGGATGGACATAGGCTGGCCTGTTTCTGCTCTCTGGTCTCCAGTATGTTGTGTTCATGGACTAAAGGCTGGGAAGCCCTGGGCGCTTTGTGGAAGTCACCTGGACTGGTCAGGCCCTCCGCGAGGGGCCCCTCACCACCCACCTCACTTCCGGAGTCCCCCTGTAGCAGGTAAAGCAGCAGCCATTGCTTTGAGATGGTCAGTTCTTATTCATGTTTATTTATAACTGCATCCATGAGAGGCCAAGATGCTCAATAGCAGCTGAATCCCTTCGCCCAGTGCTGCAAGTATTCGGACGAAAGGACAGATCTCGGGCTGGCATCCGGGACCCAGGGCCTGGGTGGGAGGGGCTCCTACAGGAGTTGAGAACCCAACATTTCCATTGGAGGATTCAGTCCTGTGTGTCCACGCTCTGAATCCAGGCACACAGCATCAGTAGCATTAGCTTGGAAGAGTATTCGAAGTGTTTATTTTAACTGTGGGCTGGTCACGCTTCCATCCCAGTGACTCTGTAATGAACCCGTGGGCACTTCCATTCTGCTTGCTGGGAGACTCTACTTCAAAAGTGACAGCAGCTGTAGTATTGCTGAGAGGCAGTCAGTGACAGTGGAGAACGGGCACCTCGAACCTCCGGAGCCAGGGGATGACCCAGACTTCAGAGTAGCAACTGAGAATCTGAAACAAAGAAGGGCACCCTAAGAATCGTGTGGCCTGCCGCAGGGGCCACCCTCTCGCCTTGGCTGCCACTCGCAGCTCTGCAGTTTCCAGTGCTGCTGCCTGTGTGTGCATGCACATGTGTGCGCGCACGCATGTGTGCATGCATGTGTGTGCGCACGCATGTGCGTTTTCCTTACTGAGGAGTTCTCTCCTTGCCCTGAGGGTCCTTGTGAAAAAATGTCAAACCTACAGACATTGAAAGAATAATTCAAGAACATATACTTTTGCCTATAGTTACAAATTCTTAAATGTTGCCGCATTTGGCTTCCCCCTGCTTGTGTATATACATTTCTAAATTATTCAAAAGGTCTTTTTTTGCTCTAACCTGCCCCTGAATGTGGATGCGCCTCTGAGGAGGGGGGTCTCCCCTCTATGTCTGCCGTGTCTGTAGGATCCTGTTGGACACTGGGAGACCTGGACTCAAGAGTGAAATCTGCAACTGTGTGGGTAGAGAGAAGATGAAGGAGTGTTTCCCAGAGCCCTGGAGGGGGCGGGTGGGGGGTGGGGCTAGGAAAGTGGCGAGGGGTCTGAGGAGTGAGGCCCCTTTGTTTACCATCTTCAAGGTGTGGTTGGTCTGGAAGTCACAGTTGTCCAGACTGGGGTGCTTGGTTTTCTTGCAAGTAGTTCTGCCAATTTCCATGTCCAGCATGTATTTCAGGCCTTTCACTATCTAAAGAGAGCAGAGGGCAGGGCCTGGGTTACTTGCTTGGACCCAGCAGGAGGTGGCTTTAAGACGGGTGGTGGGGGTGCCCTGATGGGACTGGTCCCTGCCCTCTGGAAAGGGAGGGAGTGGTGGAGACCCACAATCACCTGCCCTGTGTGGCCTTTGCATGGGGTGAGGGAAAGCAGTGTGTCTGCTGCCTCCTCACCATTCCTGGCAACAGAGTGGGCATTTTATTTTCAGTTACAGCCTTTCTTCACTTGGATGTGGCAACAACCTGGTCTTGCCCCACCACGTACCAAGTGAAACCCAGTCCCCAACGTCACGGAGGGAGGGATAATGCACCCCTTCCCCCAACGGCTCTTGGGCACTCGGCTCTGGGCATCTTGCACTTGCAGTGGTCCTGCAGGAGGCCACAGCCTCACACGGTCTCTGGAGCTGTGTCCTTGGAGTGACGACACTCGGGCTGTTTCCATGGAAACCTTATTAAAAACGCTTCCCACACCAGACTGCCTTCTGGAAAATACTTTTCTAAGTATAAAAATGCACTGCTTGCCCTGGCCAGTGTGGTGCAGTTGGTTGGGTGTCATCCTAGGCACCGAAAGGTTGCCTGTTCCATTCCCGGTCAGAGCACATGCCTGGGGTTGCGGGCTCGATTCCTGGTAGGGGGTGTACAGGAGGCAGCTGATTGATGCTTCGCTCTTGCATTGATGTTTCTCTCTTTCTCCCTCGCCCTTCCTCTCTCTCTGAAAATCAATTTTAAAAATCATAAAAAAATTACACTACTCTTAAAAAGTTTGCAATTGCCCAAAAGAATAAACACGGTTGTAAAAATCGCCTATTAATTCTGTGACCCAAAGGTAACCAACCATTAATAGTATGTACACAGTGGCAGCGTCTTTCCTCCTTCCGGCACCCACACCCATGGGAATGTGAGGGTTTTGTCCAAAGCCAGCTTCCCACATCCGGGAACTTGCTTTTGAGTGGCTGTACAGTATCCCTGGTTTTAGTAAAGGCACCCCATCATCATTGTGGCTCATCACTATTCCGCAGCCCTTATCCCAAGCTGACCCTGTGTTCTCAGGACAGAGATGAGCAAGACCTGGCTCTGCCCTGTAGAGTCCCCTCTAGGTGGGAGATCGCTGAGCCATCCCGTGACAACTTCACAGGGTGTGACATTGAGGCAAGGCCGGTGGAGGAGGGGTTTGTGTCGGGGGGAGGGGATGCATTTTGGGCAAAGCTCTTATGTGAAATAAGTCCCAGGTGGAGAATGTCAAAAGGTCCTATGGGGCTGTGGCTCTGGTGAGGGGGTGAGGCAGGGGTGGGCCCTAGGCAGGGGCAACTGTGGCAGGTGGTGCAGTAGGCCCCTCCAAGGGGCAGCGTCTTCATCAGTTTGGTTCCTGTTGCCCAGCTTCTGGTTTCTCCCCACCCAAAGCCTTCAGCAGGCCCACGTCTAGTCCCCTTCCACCCCAGCCCACCTCTGTGCTACGCCCAGTGGCTCCACCCAGAAGAAGTTGGTTTCAGTAAGAGATGGTCCTGGATTTTTTGTTCAAGTCTGGTGACACTGGTGGCCTGGTTGTAGGCTATCTGTGGCTGCCACTGCCAGCCTCCTGGCCTGTTTTGTGTTCTAGATGGCCAGGGCGCTAGACGGTGGGCCTCTGTGGGGCAGGAGCCTCTGCAGCCTGGCTCCGGAGATGCTGGCCACCAGAGCCTAGACCCTCACCTGGACCAGGGCTCTGCTGACATGGGACTCCTTGAACAAGAAGATGTCATTCGTGCAGTTGTTGAACCTTTCAACGCTGTATCTGGCTGCTTTGAGGACTCCTGGGTCGTTGGTATTGATTGTTTTGGGAAATCCTGGCTTCACACCTGAGTGAAAGGTCTGGGAACAAACGTCTGAAAGAGAAACACAGAACCAGACAAGAACATTGTTGGTGGTGGGGCCCGTGGTCCAGAGTCATGCTTCACACCTTGGTGCTCAGTTCTCTGCTCCCAGTGTGGTCCCCAGCCCCTCTAGCTCGTCACTCATCTGCCTTCCCCTCACCGATCCCTCCTCCCCTCACCACCTACCCTCTGCTCTCCTGTCCACCCTCCCTGGCCCGTCCAGCCCTCACCCCACAGTGCAATTCTTGTGAATCCCCATGGCTGCCCTTACTGAAAGCTGAGGACCAGGCGAGGTGGGTGTTACAATGATGGATTAGACCCAGTTCCTGTCCCTGCCCACACAGCCTCCTTCAGAACCCAGGGGTATTTCCAACGCGTGTTAAAGAAAACCTGACATGTCTGGAGGTGGCAGAGCCTCGGGACAGGATGGAGCCTCAGGGTGTCAGGAGAAGTCGCTCCAGCTGTCCTTCAAGGCCGACATCTGGCCCCGACTCCTCAGTTTGTCTCCAACAAATGGACCACAGGGAAGTGCCCAAGGCTGGCCCTGCCTTCTCACTGACAAGGAGGCTGCTGCTTTCCTCCACCTCGGGGGCTCTTGTCAGCATCTCCCAGCTTCCAGGCCTCGCTCCTAGGGCCCCGATTCCCTAGGCAGCACCATAGCACCTGGTGCTCCTCACCTGTGCTATGCACTTTCTGCACTGTTTTGGGTACACGTCTGAGTAACTTGTGTGGGCAAGGCCTGGGTGACTTCATCCCACATGGCTCCTTTATGGAGCTGGCACGTGGTGGAGGGAGGGAGGGAGGGAGGCCTGGACTTCCTGTCCCAAGGAGGCCCATGTTTGGATAAAAGATGGGGAAAGCAACCTGAGGGGCTTCCCCTACCACCACACCCCAGCCTCTGACAGCCAGGCAGAACCAGGGACCCCGGCACCCTCCTCGGCACCCCACATCCTCCTCTCCCAGCTCTTCCAGCAGCAGGCCCAGGCAGACCCGAGGCTCCTCCCTGAAGAAGAACCTGATTTCACTCCTTTGTTCAGTCCCCACGGGCTGAGCCCTCTTCATCCTGCCTGTGCAGGGGGTGCAGAAGCTTATGTTCGCTGGAGCTCATATTCCGCAAATAAACAGGCAAGAAAAACATTAGCGCGGTGAGTGAGGAAAGGCAGGAGCCGTGCAGGGATTTGTCCGCAGGGAGCAGGTCGGGCTGAGCCATTTACACGGATCCGGATGGAGGGCCTGAGAGTGGGCCATGGGGCAGAGGTGTTCCAGGGCTGGCGCCAAAGCGAGGAGGGCATGGGGAGAAATGCCCAGAGGCCAGGCTGGCCCGGTGTGGGTGTGTGCTAACCCAGGTTATGAACACTGGCTTTTATTATAAAAAACATAGGAATGTAAAAAAAAACAAAACCAGAGCATGCGTGAATTGCATGAATTGCAACATGGTCTCATGAACATGGCCTTTTCTGGTTGGTGGCTCCTGGTGAATTTGTGAATTTTACCACAGTGGTCATGTACTACTTGTATATTAAAAAGTTAAAAGTTTCAGGGGAAAATCTAAATAAATCGGGGGGAGGGAGTGTGGGAAGAGGGTTTTTAGGTCTGTGAACTGCTTCTCTGTACTAAGACTTTCCCCAGATGTTCCTGAAAAATTACCATGGTCCAAGCTGAGCTGTCCCACAGGCTGGCAATGAAGGCAGCAATTTTATTTCATTCGCTAAATTAAATGGTGCCAAGTTCAGCTTTTCGGTGGCCCAGCTGGTGTCAGGTGCTCTGTAGCCACACGTGGTGGTGACTGCCATCTGGGCCGGCAGGGCCTTGGGTCCTGCAGAGGTAGGCCGGGTTAGCACGCGGCAGGGGAGCCCAAGCAACAGGAAGTGGCGAGGGGGTGTGAGGGCAGCAGCAGCGCCACGCCACCCCGACAAGCTCCCAGCTTAGAGATTCTGCTGCCCCACTCGTTCCGCACAGCGTCCCTGAGATTCTGCTTTGCAATAGTCCGGCCCTCCAATGACATCCTCACAGAGGAAGCCTTGACGGGAGGGGCTGAAGATTGAAGCATGAAAACTGTTTCTGTCCCTTGAGGAGCTGGGCTGCTCAGGCTGCGTCGGGCCGGAACCTTCCTTTCCCGGCTCCCCACGTGGCTCCTACGCCCGTGCACACTGATGCTAACAAGGTGGGACGCTCCTCCTGGGGCTGTGCTATTGACTCTCGGTTTTAACAAGGACTGTTTGGGGAAAGAGCTTGGTTTCTGCTCATCACTGAAGTCTACACAGCAGTTTCTAGTTACTACATGGTCCCCTGCCCCCCACTGTGGATTCATACATGCATTGCTTTCTGATTGTAAGCTTACTTATTTTGGGTAGGAAATTTGAAAAATACAGACAGATTAACAAAAATATTATATCTCAATCTCTCCAAGGTAACCACTGCTAACCTTTTAAATAACATGTATTACTTTTAATTTTGCTTGAATTTAGCAGAATTAAAACAATGAAATGAAATCAGGTGAGGCTGAACCTCAGATGAATATGTAATGTTAGTTTCTAAGTGATTTCGGTAAAGTTACAAAAAAGTTATGAAAAATATTGAGGTTGCTTTATTTTTAGTTAACTACATGTTTCCTAAAATGTGAGTTTCAAGTCAGCACAGGGGTCCAAAGAAATAATAAAGGCTCCATTTTTAATTTTACAAAGAGTTGAAAAGTCACACCAGTTTTAGGATAATTCAAGAGAAATTAACAGGGAAGGGCTGATCATGAAGCAAAAGATCCCAAAGAGGCGACTCTTCAGGGAAGAAAACAAACAGGTCCCTGGACCCCAACCTGGAGTCAGCCCCGCCTGCCTGCTGTCCTCTGGCACTGTGTGGGACCTGTGCCTTGTGCAGGGGAGCTGAAGTTGCGGGGGGGCGGGGGGGGGGGGGGAGGGGGAGAGGGAGAACCAGGTCTGGGATTGAGTTCCCATCTCTGTTCCACCACCAGACAGAGGGGCCTTCAAACCCCTCGTTCCGAGGCCCGCAACTGTCAAATGAAGGACGTACTTGAGAGGATCGAAGCTGGGGTAGGGTGGGTGGGGGGGGACAGCCTGGAGCTGCCAGGACCGGAGAGACTCAGGAGCAGGGCTAGGGTGGGCGGCTGCAAGCACCCCAGGCTCAGTGAGCGTGCCTTCTGTGTCCATGCCAGTCAAGCCTCGCTAGGGCCCAAGGGGCTGGGTTATTGACCCATTTCACGGGTCAAGAGACTGGGGCTTAGGGAGGCTCCAGGCTCAGGGAGTCTGCGTGTCCTGAGGCCTGCATGTGAGTGTGGACTCCAAACCCTCCGCCTGGGGTTGGTGGCAGAGAGCAGGTCTAAGGGGCTGGCCGGGCTGGCTGAGCAGGGCTTTGGCAGGGAGGGGTAGGCACAGCCGTGGCGGAAGTGTATGGAGAGGGCTCTGTTTAGCAGGAACACCAGCAGAGGGGGGCAACTCGGGTGAAAGGGTGCTAAGAGTCAGCTAAGGATTCTCCATGCGTCCTGGACCTGCCCCTGCTCTGTTAGGGGATGAAGCTGAGGCAAAAGCAGGAAGAACTTACATGTAGCCTGAATGACTGCATCCAGGACAGCTGAGAAGGCAGGGACTCCCTCCCTGAGCCCCCTCACTAAGGTTTGAGGAGTGTGCTTCTCTGGTCTGAGCATCTCCTTTCTCCTGCTGGCTTGTCCCCTCCTAGGGCACTAGGGGGGCACAGGAAGACAGTGGCACACAATCGGGACAGGCTGGAAAGCAGTGAGGGGGAGGGCTTCACTGTGTGAGCTAAGAACGAAGCTCTGGGAGCGGGAGGAGGCAGGGGAACCTGTTCCCATAGCCCCGGAGACAGTGTCACCAGAAGCGGGGTGACCCCTCCACGATTGAGAGGCGCTGGGGCTGGCCCCTTGTTCCGGTCCTGCCTGAACACCCTCCACTTGGTCTCCTTGGCCAGCTCCAGCCCCTCCTGAAGAACGCGGAGGGCAGGAACCAGCCTCCGCCTGGGCATTGCCCCTGCTCCCCAAGCCGCGGCTGTGACCGGAGCAGGTCATCCCGGCCTCCAGCACCAGCTTCCTCGGTGGTTCAAGGCGGTGAGACAGGGGCCCTCCAGGTCGTCACCATCACCCATGGCTGGTGCTGGGAAGGCATCTCCAACTCCGTGTGTGTGTGTGTGTGTGTGTGTGTGTGTGTGTGTGTGTGTAGGCAGGGGGTCACTGGCTGTGTGAACTGGGGGCAAGTCGCCAACCCTAGCTGTGCCTCAGTTTCCAGGAGCAAAGGCTACCCCTCTCGTCCTCCCTCCCCCCAGCACTGGCCAGGCAGGAAGGGTAACAGTGTCTGATCACCAGGTCCTTAGAGCCGAGTCACAGGGCAGCAGCCAGCAGGCAGGAATGGCTGGCATCAGACAGAAACTGCCTGCCCACACCCATTCCTCTGTCCCCATGGAGGGGTGTGGGGAGCCTCCCCCGGATCAGGGAGCAGCTAAGAACAGAAGTCTTCCCTCATCTCCAGGTGGCACTCAAACCCCCATTCCCGAACCCCTGGGACCCCCGGAAGGCAGCTGCCGCCAGCCCTGGGGCCCCGGCCTCGCAGCCACACCTCTGCTGGGGCTGCCCATCCAGGACTGTGCTTCGGGGCCTGGGCATGGGAGGAGGAGCTCATGGCACCTGGCTCCTACCGCAGCCTGGGCATTGTGTCCGAGAGAGGCAGAACCCAGGGGACACCCTCCACTTACCTGGGGACAGGTCCCCCGTGGCGCTTAAGACCAGGCTGCCCAAGGCAAGCAGCGCGCAGGCCAGCCGCATCGCTTCGGGGAAGGCAGTGCTGGCTGTGGGCCCCGGGGGCGGTGCTGGGGCGCATGGTGGGGCCCTGCAAACTGCCCCGCCCAGAGGGGGCTGCCTATCTTGTTACTGGCAGGGGTGGTAGTTTCTTGCTAAATCATTTGACCAGAAGCTCTTCATCTCCCCATCTATCGGCTACACTGTCAACCACTTCCTTTATTCAAGTTTCCAGGGTGCGATGATTCTTTTTTGCAAGGGGAGGAGGAAGAGAATGAGACCTGTGAACAAACCACCTCATCGTCTACCCTCGAAACACCCAGAAGAGACATTGCCTTAAAAAAATTAGCAGGGATTTTCCAGAGGCAGAATCACTTGGATTTCCTTCTGCAAACCATACCTCTCAGGTCCAAGACTCCCCTTTTCTGAGGTTCTGAGTGGCCCCCTGCAGACTGCCTGCCTGCTGGCTGAGTGGACACCCCCTACCCGGAAGTGGGCAGGCCTGCGTGCGGGAAGCAGCTGTTGAGTGCAGTTTCAGAGGATGGATGTGGTCAGGCACAGATGCCTCTGGTGACGTCTGCGCTGGAAGCGGGAGAGGAACAGCGTTTGCCGACTGATGGTCACGGCCTGGCTTTGGCTCAGAGCTGGCGAAGGAGGAGAAAGAACAGGGTGGCCCACAGGTTCTAGCCCCGGCAGAGTGCCCGTTTACCTGCCAGCTCGGCAGTTAGGACTGAGGCTCTGGAGCCAACTGGCCCGAGTTTGTTTAAATCCAGCTGTGAATGTTAAACCAGGTGGCCTTAGGTATGGGGCAGCCTCAATGCTTCAGCTCCCTCTGATGGGTTGGGGTGAGGATTTAGGACTTTCTCAATGCTAACGCTCAGGGCCTGGATGGAGCCAGCTGTACAGGCAGTTCACGGGCAACGCAGGAGATGCCCGAGCCTCAGTGGTCCCAGCGCCACCTGGACAGTGCGTGTAACGCACCCCCCAGGGAAGGGGGTGGTTGGACGGGCAGACTCTCTGAACCAGAACTTGCATGTTAACACTATCTAGGGCCGTGGTCAGCAAACCGCGGCTCGTGAGCCACATGCGGCTCTTTGGCCCCTTGAGTGTGGCTTTTCCACAAAATACCACGGCCTGGGCGAGTCTATTTTGAAGAAGTGGCGTGAGAAGAAGTTTAAGTTTAAAAAATTTGGCTCCCAGAAGAAATTTCAATCGTTGTACTGTTGATATTTGGCTCTGTTGACGAATGAGTTTGCCGACCACTGATCTAGGGGAAGATCCTCCCCCGATGGGTCCAGATGGGTTCTAATGGATTCCAGGCAGGGATCTGGGTTTGTGTGACTCGGGCAAGCCACGTAACTTGTTGGAGTCCCCCAGGTTCCTGGCTGCCCCGAGGACTGTTATCAGCAAAGCGTGATGAGCACAGTGCGTGGTGTGTGGTGACATTTGGTAACCCATGGCGGCTGAGGCAGCCGGTGTGCTCTGCTGGGCCTGCTCGGCCAGTGCTGACCTTTCACCCTCTGGCTGTCAGCAGCTGTGCATGAGGACTCCAGGGTGGTGTCTCCTTGCCAAGCTCTGTGCCCTGATCACATGTGCCATGTCTGGGATTCGTTCCCGGCCGGGGACTGGGCTGGAGGAGAGGAAAGTGCACACAACTGGTGTTTGCCCAACTCGGTGGCGGTTTGGCCTTAGGGCTCGCTGTTGGTGCTGTGGGCTGTTTTTGCTTTCAGAAGCATTGGGCAAGGACTTTGGGACTTGCCCAAATCAGGGCGGTTTGGGACTTTCCTCGGCCACTGTCTTCTCCGGCTGTGGCCCTTTGGTCTGTGAGTGTGGGGAACAGTCCTCCACGTCTCTAGCCCTGCCCCTCTCAAGCTTGTGGGGAGACAACGGTACAGGGAGGCCCTCATTCCGTCACAAAATGCACGGCAGGAAGGAGCTGATGTCACACCGGCATGGCTGGAGGGACCTTCAGGGAAAGTGTGCGTGTGTGTGTGTGTGTGTGTGTGTGTGTGTGTGTGTAGTGTCATATATGCAGATGTGTGTGTCTGTTTGTGTCTCTGTGTGTCTGCCTGTGTGTCCAGGAGTCTATCTTTGTTTCAGTCTTGATATGGTTTGAAAGTGAATGTGTGTGTTTTCCTGACTGTGTAAAAATGAGTGTGTATGTGCTTATGTGCACGGGTGTGTATTTGTGTAGGCATGTTGTAACGGTCAATTCTATATGTCAGCTTGACTGGGCCACGAGGTGCTCAGATGTTTGGTTAAACGTGATTCTGGGTGTGTCTGTGAGCACGTTCCTAGAGGAGACAGACATTTGAATCTGTGTGCTGAGCAAAGTGATTGCCCTCCCATTGTGGGTGGGATTCACCCAGTCAGCTGAAGACCTGAGTAGAATTAAAGGCCGCGTAAGAAAGAATTCTCCGTCTGACATCTTCAAGCCAGGACATCGTCTTCTGCTTTCAGACTCAGACTCAGACTCAGACTGGAACTGACACCAGATTGGAACTGGCTCCACTTCTCAGGCCTTGGGACTCAAGCTGGAACTATGCTATTGGCTTTCCTGGTCAGACCTTTTAGCCTCCACAGTTGTGTGAGGCAGTTCCTTATAGTAAATCTCTTAACACACCCACACATACCCAATTGGTTCTGTTTCTCTGAGAATCCTGACTGATACATTTGTGCACATGTATCTCTGCCTATATGGATGTCTATGTATGTGAGTGTATATTGTTTGTGTATCTGTGTCGCTTTGCTTGCATGTTCATGTGTGTGTATTCCTGTGAACCTGGTTGAAAAGCATTATATTTGTACCTCTGCATGTGAGCATGTATGTTCAGGTGTGTGATTGTGTGTATGTATGCTATGTGCACTATTTCTATTCTATCCAAGGCATGCCTGAAGTGCTGAGGAGGTGATGGGCTCAGTACTGAGTCCCATTCATTCATTCATTCATTCATTCCTCATCCATCCTTTAACCCCTTTCTACTGGAAGTGTGGTCCCTGGACCAGTGGAGCCAGCATTTTCTGGGAACTTGATGGAAATTCAGATTCTCAGGCCTCGCCACATCTTATGAATCAGACTCTCTGTGAGTGGGGCCCAGGAATCTGTTCACAAGCTCTCCGGGAGAACTTTTGGCCTCTAAGGTTTAGGAGGCACTGACTGAACCCCTTCTATTGCCCCTCCTGTCCTCCTTTCTTGTGGATATGCATAATGTCCTCCTGGCCTCCATGCTGTGCCCACTGCTGGCTTTGGCCAGTTGTCATCCCACCATGTGGAGAACATGGCTTGGCCCACTAACTGGTCATACAGCAGGGCTCCTACATGAGATTCCTAGTCCCCAGGGTGTGAATGAATGGGGGAGGGACACAGGTGGGTGAGGGAAGCCTGTGGCTGAGTGAGGTCAAGGAGTGTGCACGCTCTTCTTCCCCAGTGGATGTGAGCACCCTCTCAGACCCATCCCTTTGCTGGTTGGGAAACCATAGATTGGTTTTGCCAGAACTTCCAGAGCCAGGACTTCTGAGGCCCAACCCACACAGCTGGGAGCCTCCTGTCTCTGGCTGCGTGAGCAGGAAGTGCTGTCTGTCTAATCTGAGCAGTTAACAGAATTATAGACCTTGGTGGTGAGAGGGGGTTTGGGTCCCCTCGTCCCCAGGCTGGATCACCTGGGAGCTCTTCCTTGCCTCCTTTTGGGGTGAAAGGAGGCAGGTGCAGTTTAGGTGGCAGGGAACCTGGGTGCCCCCTCTCTTTGAGTCCCTCTGACGCTTCTCTTTCCTGCCATCTCATCTTTTTAGCTCATGGGACATAGCTGGAGGCTACATAGTTGATTGAACAGTTAAATTTCACTTCAGAGGGCACATCTCGGCACAGACACGTTGCTGTGTGAACTTCCAGGCAGGCCCTGCTCTCAGAGTATCTGACTTGTGCTTCCATCATGGATCTCTTTTGCAATTTGAAAGGAAAATCCAATGAAGTGTACTGTTATTGGATGAGTTATCAATTGCTGCATAACAAACGACCACAAATTTAGCAGCTTAAAACAGCACACATCTATTAGCTCACAATAACTGTTGGTCAGGATCTGGGCACAGCTGAGCCAGGTTCTCTGTTTCAGGCCTCACCACACTGTAATCCAGGTGCATTTGAGGGCTGAACTGGGAAATGATCCCTTTTCAAGTGCAAGTGTCTGTTGGAAGCCACCAGTGTGGCCATGTGCTTCCTTAAAGCCAGCCAAAGGACAGTGCCACAGGCCTGCAAATAAGGGGGCAGGCATTATGAGGGTAACCTTAGAATATGGCTGCCACACTTACCAACACTAATACAAACACACATTAACTCTCTCCACTGAGGATGCCTGTAAAAACTAACCCATGAGGTGGCAGTGAGCACCTTTAGATGCATTTTCTCACTAGAAGGAGCCAAGGCTACTTGGAGAAACAGTGGTTCCAGGCCAGGGCAGGGAATGTACAGGGTGAGCCTGGAACATCTGGTCTACCCAGAGATCAGAGAAGCCATTGAAGATCATCAAGGTCATGTCAAAAGAACTCTCAACAAACAACAAGTGTTCCTGAGGATGTGGAGAAAAGGTAACCCTCCTGCACTGTTGGTGAGAATGCAGATTGGTGCAGCCATTAAGGAAAACATTATGGACAACCCTAAAAAAATTAAAAATGACCTAGCAATTTCACTTCTGGGTATGTATCCGAAGAGCCCACACACTAATTCAAAAAACAACAACATATGCACCTCAGTTGCATCTCAATCATCTCAAAATTGTAGTTAAAAACTTAACATATACAAGGAAATAGCAGCAGAGAATCACTAATATTAAACCAACCAATCAAGAAACAAAAACAAAAAACAAACGCAACCCTTGAAATAAAAAATGAAAAAAGTGCCATTGCAGCATTAGTTACAGTAGCCAAGATAGGGAAGCAACCCACGTGCCCATCAATAGACAAGTGGATAAAGAAAACTGTGGTCCATATATACAACGGAATGTTACTCGGCAATAAAAAAGAATGAAATCTTACCATCTGCGACAGTATGGATGGACCTAGAGGGTAAAAGAACACGGAAGTCGAGTTGAAGAGGCTCCCACTGGCCCAAGGGGACAACTTAGCATCAGTAAGAATACAACAGGAGGTTGAAACACACCAAATATTCATACATGGTGAGTTTATAGTGATACAATGGTTATAGTGATGATGATACTTCCTCCCCATCCTCTGAGGGCCGTGGCAATGGTGGGGCCCTTCTCCCAGCTACTGGTCCCTGCTTCACAGCCTGCTGCAGAAAGTGCCCTTCCTACCCCACAAAGCCCCAGGAAGGAGAGCCAGTGCCACGATGCTTCTGTGTAGTGGGAGCTGCAGCCCTCCCTCACCTGCAGAACATTGTGTTCCTGAAAAGCTGTAGGATGGAGTTTCGTGGTCCAGCTGTGGACACTGGGTGGGTCATTGGACTTCTCCACATTCAGTCTCCTTGTCTGTTACAAAACAAGAAAAAAAGAAGGAAAGAAAAAGAGAGGTGCTTACCTCTTAGACTTCTTTTGGGGTTTAGGTGATGTGGAGAACAGCGTTATGACCCTGATTGCCCAATGACAGGAAGCTGTTTTGTCTCCACGCTCATAGCTGGCGTCGTGTTTCCCAAACTCTCAGACATCAGGTGTGCACCACAAATTTCCTTGCACAAATATGCACAAGGTCTGTGGGACTTCTCGGGGCCTTTAGAAAGCAGGTCTAGTGTGCAGATGCCCAGATTAATAGCAATGGCAACATGGAGCCACCTCTGCCCAGAGGGTCTCTGACCTCCTTATGGAGCTTGGGATTGAGGGTTCTAGTGAGGGAACGGCAGGGCCGAGGAGTGAAGGGCAAGCCCTGCAGGGCGCTGGGGAGTGACCTGCTGCAGCCTGCCCGGGGTTTTGAGTTCAGTGAGGAGGCATTCCATTAGAGGGCTCCTGCTAGGTCGGGCCCCAAATAGTTGCCTCCAGTGGTTGACAGTGGGGCCAGGGCCCTGCTACTCAGCATGCTGGCCTTGTGCTCCAGCTCAGCAGCTTCAGTGACTTGAGGCTCCGGAGTCTTGGGATTCACATCTGCACAGAAGACACAAGCCAGGCCCTATGGTTTATGAAGGGCCAACACCAGCCTATGGGAAGGTAGCCCCAGGCCTGTTGCCTCACCTGAAGACAGAGGCCAAGGAAACATGGCCCTGGCACAGTCCCTGCTAAGGTGAAAGGAGCCGATGTCAGTCAGGCACCTATAAGATTGGAAAAGCCACTCCACCCCCACCCCCCCCCCCAAAAAGCATGCCAGAGGTGTGGTTGCCTGCAGCTGCCAGGCTGGCCGCTGGGTGGCTGTCCATCCCCACCCTGGGAGGCCAGCAATTCCCCGGCTGTGGGCGGACAGGGGTGCCAGGAGGAGGCAGAAAAGGTCTGAGGGTGGCCTGGGGTGGTGTGGTTGGGTTGATGGAAATAATCAGAACAGCTGTCATTTATTGACTGCCTCCTGTATGCACATTAGCAAATCGACTCAGTTGATTGTCCTCATAACCCTTAAAGATGGGTGTGAGTGTCCCCACTTTACAGATGAGAAAACTGAGGTTCAGGGAGGTGAGGTCACTTGCGTAAGGCCACACAGCTCTTGTGCTTGAGAGCCAGGCTTTGCACTTAGCTCTGAGGCTGGGCCAAGGTCTGGATAGACTGCCATGCTGTCCCCAGCAGAGGGGGCTGTTCACCAATGCACCTGCTCAGTAGCCGGGACCTTATGCTTAGCTCTGAATATTCTAGAGCCCGGGCATTCTAGGGGACACAGCTGCAGGACACAGCCTTGTCCAGAGGGAAGGGCCTGGCAAGCCCTTTGAGGACACTTTCAAGATCTGTGCATTTGTTGTTTCCATGGAGGCAGGACTGAGCATGGGATCAGACCAGTTTTGGTGGGTTCTGCAACCTGAGCAAGTGCATTTAATCTCAGGAAAAGCATCCTTCTGTTTTTTGACCCAGTGCCCTCTGTCAGCCTAGAGCCCTCACTGAAAGGCCTGGGAGTCTGGGAAGTGGCCACAGGACACCCTGCCACACCTGGGAGGCCTGGCATCTCAGAGGAGAAGCTGGCTGCTGGGCGGGGGCAGGCGGGGGAGATGGGGTGGTGGTGCAGGAGCTTGGATATAGGTGGTGAGGCGGGGGAGGGTGCAGCCCACCCCCCTCCAGGCCACCGAACCCCTGGGATGCAGGCCAGGTTCCCAGGGGTGCAGACCTGACTCCAGTGTGGGACTCGACACCACAAAACCCCGTGGGCCTTGAGGGCCTGCCTGTTCTGTGACCGAGTGCCTGCCCTGCTCCAGCTCGCACTTGCACTATGTGGGGCTCAGTTGACCAAGAACTGTCCAGTATTCACATTGTCCTAGCTCCATCTGTCCAGCCACGCAGCCAAGAAGCAAACTGGACATCTGAGACATCCTGTCACCTTCGGATCCTGAGCTTTTCTCCTCATGCCGCCTGTCTTAGCCACAGCGGGTCCCAGGGCTCCGACAGCAAATGCTGTCCATTAGTTACAATGATAGAAACGACAATAACGAGAGGGAACGTATTTGACAGCACTTACTATGGCCCGGCATTTCCTCAGCACTCCTGGCCATTTCTTCATTTAATCCCCACACCGTCATTTCACACACAGGAAACTGAGGCACAGAGAGGGTGAGAAGTTGTGGGAAGATCTGCTGAGTTGGAGCGCAGGTCCAGGCAGTGTGCCCTGGCTTCTGGGTCCTCCCCATTGCCTGTTCTCCACTGGGCCCGGTGCCCTGCCTGTGGCTTTCTGTGCCAGCCATGCGGGCACTGGCCAGACTGGGATCAGGTGAGAGGGACTCGTGAGCTCTGGACAACCTGCAGATGCCAGGGTGGCAATGGGGGTCCCTGCTGATGGCCTGAGCTGCTGGGAGAAGCAGAGGTAGTGGCACTGACATACCACCCGGAACGACTGAGAGCAAAAGTCACAAAGCTTTGCACAGCTGAGCTTCGGAAGGAGTCTCAGGGACTTAAACACTGTGTAGAAGAAACAAAAACCCGTGTCCATGAGAGGACATCTGACGAGCTTCTGAGACCTTTATGTTTTGTCTGTATTTTATTTTTTAAAGTTGATGGTGGTTGTCTGAGTGGTGAGGCCAGAAGACCTTTTTTTGTCTTTCTATTTCTCTGTGAAGAATAAAGTTCACACATTTCTCCAGAGCGGTGGCACGTGTGGGGAGAATGTTGTCTACTTGGTGGCGCTGTGATCTAAGCAATGAGCATGGCCTTGCCTGAGAACTGGTGTCTCCCAACTTGTTCCTTAGGACTCTGGGACTTCCTCCTAGGTGCCTGCCATAGCGCCCCCCCTCCCCCACACACACCCACACGCCCTGTTCTTGAACCTGCTCCAGCTTGAGGCGTCCTCCATAAACAGCGGAGGGATTTTAGCAGTCTTTGGCCTCTTTCTGCAGGCTGGGAAATGTTCTGCTTTTGCAAATTAAGTCATTAAAGAAAGAGTAAACTTGCACTAATTGTTGATGGCTTATTAGTGTCTCTGAGGATGGCCAAGCTGGGACAAGTCTGAATCTCCTGAATTTCTCCAAGCTTTTGTGGTTTGGCTTGAACTCAAAGGCCCTCCGAGTAAACTCGTGTACAAGCTTTAATTAACTTTGCCAGTGTCGGTGTGTTTTATTACCTTTCGAAGCCCACAGCCTTCCTCCTGACTAATTTACTCAGAGGCTCTCCGCTGTGATGAAGGCAGGGGCTCGGTGCCCACATGGAGTGGGTTAAGTTGCCTTAGGCTCCGGCTGGACGGCGGTTCCTCTCCATCAGAGAGGATGACGGAGGGCTGCTCTGCAAGGAAGCCAGTCAGCTTGTTTCCCACTGTCATTTTGTACCCTGGGTTCCTGTGGGGAGATAGTAACCTGTGGGAGGTGTCTAGGGGAGATCCCTGAGCCTCTTCACTCATCATCAGGTTAGTCATTTCTTTCTAACATTTCTCGGTGGGTATTTATCCTTTTTTCTTTTTTTCCTTCCTTCCTCCTCCTCCCTCCTCCCTCCTCCTCCTCCTCCTCCTCCTCCTCCTCCTCCTCCTCCTCCTCCTCCTCCTCCTCCTCCTCGTCGTCTTCTTCTTCTTCTTCTTCTTCTTCTTCTTCTTCTTCTTCTTCTTCTCTCTCTCTTCTCTCTCTCTCTCTCTCTCTCTCTTCTTCTTCTTCTTCTTCTTCTTCTTCTTCTTCTTCCTCTTCTTCTTCGTCTTCTTCGCGTTCCAGGCAGTCCTTTCTCCAGTGGCCCTCCTCCTTGCAACAGGGGCATTGATTGGTGCCTAGTGGGTCTTTCCCCTTTTTTGCAGGTCCCACCTCTCCTTCTGGCCGCCCCACACTGTTTCTGAGAAATTGGTGGCCTGCTTTAATTTCCTTACTCCTGGGCATGGTAAACTTTAGAGACTGTCCACCAGCTGAGAGGGACTCATTCCCAATGCCCTGTCCAAATGCTGAAGCTTCCCTCTGATATCTGGGGTGCTCTGCCTGAGGAAAGTCCTGTTTACCATCTGGACATTTTCTCGTGCATGTGCGTCAGCATCAGTGTGCCTTCAATAGGCCCAATAGATCCTTTCTAAGAATTCAGAAGGATCTTCATCTGGTTTCTGCTGAATGGCCTGTACCACATTCAGGCTCCTTTGCTTAGGCACCCAAGTCCCTCCAATATGCACCCTCTGCAATGCTCCAGGAGGCCCAGGTCTCCACCTGTCCAGTCCGGATGGCAAGTGGCAAAATGGAGGTGATATGTGGCAAAATGTGGTGCTGGTTCCATGACTGTATACATCTGCCATTCTCTGAGGATCCTCCCTATATGAGGGGTTGGAATTTTTTCAATTCAGTAAATCTGAAGTGGAAAATGAAATATGGGCTGGATTGTAGCCAGCAGGCTGGCCTTCCCAGTTTATTCACCCCTGGGGTATTGCCTCAAAGGGAATTGCTCTACTCTGGGTAGGGATGCTCCCTGGTCAAATTGGGTGCCTTGCAGGGTCTTCAAGGGGGAGACCATTCCTTCCTCATACAGGGGTGGGGCTGTCCCCCTCTAGGCCCTACTTCAGGGGTACCTAGCAGCAGGGGTGTTGGCAAGGGAATTTTTCCTGCTGCCAATTCTGATCTTCCTGTTTCAGGGCATTAAAGCAACTCATCTTGTTTTCCTTTCTTCCTATGTCTTATTATCAGGAAGAGGTTTTGAAGCAAATTTGCTTCTCTGCATCATTAATTTATTCTCTCTCTCTCTCTCTGCCAAATTCTTATTATGTAAAGACATAAATGCCTAGACATAAGGGATTTTGTCCCATTTCCCTGGAAAAACAATTTCAGTGTTATGATAGTGTAGTAATTTGAGGAACCATTCAGGGGCCATTTTCCCTCATAGTATAAAGTATACATAGGCCGAGCAATATTGCAATAGAAAGCCAATTCCTATGGCTGTACATGGACCAATCTGCTAAAATTTGGCCAAGTGAACTCCCTTTAGGAGTGGAAACATAATAACCCCTGATGTCATGAAACTACAAACCCCAAACCATAACTACAACAATACCCCAGGCAAAATGGGAACATATAAATAAAACTTGGATCCATAATTCCATTATTCCAAACAGATGCTCACAGGCAAGTCCTAGCATCTTACCTCCTGCCAACTAATACCCAAGTGACACAAAGCCCAAATTGTGATGTGTCTTGGTGTGGGTCTCTTTGGATTCATCTCGATTGGGACTCTCTGTGCTTCCTGAACTTGTGTGACATTTTCCTTCACCAGGTTAGGGAAAATTTCAGCCATTATTTCTTCAAACAGGCTCTCTATACCTTGCTCACTCTCTTCTCCTTATGAAGTGATGTTATGCTTGATGTTGTCCTAGAGGTCCCTTAGACTTACCTCATTTTTAAAAAATTTCTTTTCTTTTTGATGTTCTGCTTGGGTGCTTACTTTGATCTTGTCCTCCAAGTACTGATTTTATCCTCTGCTTCATCTAACCTGCTTTTGATGACCTCTAGTATATTTCTCATTTCAGATATGTATTCTTCATTTCTCACTCTTTCTGACCCAGGCTGGCTTCCCTCCGGCTGCCCGCAGCTACCCAGGACCTGGGCTTCCCCCGCAGCCCTGGCTTTGTCTGGAAGGACGTCTGGAATGACATCTGGAAGGACATCCAGTCTAATTAGCATATTACCCTTTTATTATTATAGATGTGATTTGGAAATACTTTATTCAGTCTGTGAATTGTTTGTTTTCACTTGGTTAATAGTGTCCTTTGGTGCACAAAAGGTCTTACTTTTAATGAAGTCTAATTTAGCTATTTTTGTTGTTGTTTCCAGTGCTTCTGGTGTCATATCTAAGAAACCTTCAATGTCATGTTTTCTTCTAAGAGTTTTATTGTTTCAGGTCTTACAGTGAGGTCATGGATCCATTGTGAATTAATTTTTTGTAGATGGTGTGAGCTAGGGGTCCCACATTATTCTCTGGCATGTGATACTGTGTCAAATGGTGATCACTGTTACTTTGGCAGGCAGGAGTGAGAAGGTGTGGCAGTGTATGCTCTGGACTCAGTGAATCTTTGTGAAGTTTCCCTATTCAAGCTGAGCTTGTCCAGCACCTTATTTGATTCCAGTTTTGTGGAGTCACATGTCAAAAACTACTCCAAGGTTTTGTCACTTATGTTTTCTGTCTCAATTCATGAGATGCTAAGCACTCGAATAAACCCCTTTCCTGGAGCCTTACCCCCAGGCTCCAGGGCCCATGGCTGTGAGGTAGGGTGAAGTCCTGGGCAAAATACACTTCTCCTTAAAAAATGTGTTGTTGATGAAGGGATGCAGGAGAGAAGTCAGCAGGTGCCAGGGGCTGGGGCTGGGGCTGGGGCTGGGGCTAGGGGTGGGGGATGACTCGAAAGGGGCAGCATGAACGAGTTTTGGGGACAGTGAGACTGCTCTGAATCTTGATTGAATCTCGATTGTGGTGCTGGTTCCATGACTGTATACAGTTGTCAAAACTCACAGAATTGTAACTCAAAAAATGACTCTTAGAAATCAGTAAGTGAACCATGTCCTGTTTTGAGGCAACAGAACTTTGAGTGAGAGCGCCCTCTGGAGGCAAGCCACTTGGTTTCAAGTCCAGGCTCCCCCACTTTCCAGCTGGGGGACCTTGGCAAAGGCTGCATGCCTCAGATTCTTTTTCTGTAGAAGGAGGGTGATGTGTAGGGTTTGGAATGCGCAGTGATTGAGTTCAGCCACACAAAGCCTGGGGGATGGGTTGGTGTGTAGACAGCGCCATGTCGGATCGCTATTATCACAGGCATCTCCAGACCCCAAGGGGTTATGTGGGAATGAGGGAAGGAGGAGCTGAAGGGCTAGAAGTTTCTGGTCCCTGTAAAGTACCCTGTTGTCAGTGGCTTTATTTGTGCATGTCACACTGCAGTGCTAAGACCACGTTTTGGTGGATGCTCTGTCTCCCAAAGCATCTCTCATGTCCTGGGCACGTGGCCTGAGGAGGTGGTTGGGCTGGGCTGGCTCATCTCTCCTGGTCCTTCGGATGGCTGCAGCCCCATCTGCTAACCCTTAGGGGCCTCAGCCCTGTGATCCTGGTTAGGAGGTGCTGTTTCTGGGTGTCCGGGCTGCTTTCGTTTTAGTGTAACTCATTTTGCTGCTCAGCAGTCACACGGAAGGGAGAACTAGGTGCGGAAGGTGAGAGTGGCCACCTTGACTTGCAAAAGCTTCACTCTGCTCTGTTACCCCAGGTGCTGCTCAGCCCAGGAGCTTGTCTTAGGGGAGAGAATACATCCTGTTATGGCCCATTTGCCTGATGGGAGCTGTTCCTCTGGATTTTTCTGGTGAAGGGGCAGAAGCCAGGTCCTCACCTACTGGGCGTGTCTGTGATATTCTTTCTAGATGACTCTCAGATTCACCCCATCTGTGTGGCTGAGCAGAGGCCTCTCTGGGTCCTTCCAGGCACACTCGTCCCCGTCTGCTTGTATTTTGGGATGCAGATCCCTACCCTCTGTTTCATCCACCAACGTATTTCCATCTGCTTCCTGTCTGCCAGAAATTGAAAACTTGTGCCAGCTTGCTGATGGCTTGCTTCTAATTCTTTTTTTTGGTAGCAGGATTATTTCCTTTATTTCTTGGTTTTGAGCTGTTTAAACCATATTGCTTTATTCTTGCAGATATATTGCTTACAGGTTATATGGCCATTCCCTAGGTCTTCAGCAAGAGGGAAATGTCAAGTAGCCATGAATCCTACTAAAAGCTCCGTTTTTCATGGAAATGCCCAACGTGGTTGTGTTTAAATTCGGCAACATGTTAACATTTGGAAGCGTAATTGAGGAAATAATTCTCAAGCATAAAGAAGATTCACAGTGGGGGACTGGAGTGGTCTCCTTAAGAAGGCAACTATACACGGAGGGGGAGCCTGGCAGTCATTTACATCCTAGTGAGAATGACGCAGATCTGAGTGTCTTTGAAAAGACATGTTAGGGTGTGGGGAGCTAGAGAGAGTCAGCCATGGCTCATCCGAACATGGCGGAGGCAGTGTGAGGGCAATGGCCCCAGTGATGGGGAGAAGGGACACTAGGAGGTAGGGTGCAGGAGCAAAAGATAAGAACGAAGGTTATCTTAAAAACGGGACCTTTGGGGATGGCCCAGCAGTGGGGCTTTGAGACAGTGTTCCAGGGGAACTTCTAGCTAGACATCCGGGGTTTTCTTTTCCTCCTTTCCAGACCCCAAAATGATGTATAAACCAGTTTTATCAGATGGAAAGTAAAAGGATTCGAACTTTAACAGACACACATCAGCCAGGAAAGTTTCCACCCAAGCACTTTATTCAGGAAAACAAGGTAGCAGCATTAAGACAGTTCTTAGGTTAGATTTTCATGCAGGTCCTTCCCTGCATGAAAAGATGTGAGTGAGAGCCAGCAGTGAAGACTTCCTGCAGCAGGAGCGAGGGCAGAGTGAGTGAGCAGGGGAGCGGGAGAAAGACGCGGCTGGGAAGCCCCTGGGCTGAGGCAGAGAGTGTCATGTGCACCACCTCCTCCCACCTCCCCCATCCTCCCAGTGATCTTCTGGGCATTGACTTCAGCGCTTCAGGCCCAGGCTGCCTCTCTCACCCAGGCAGCATCGGCAGCATTGATGGAGCCTTGGGTGGGTGGCCAGGGGCACATGTGGGTGTGGGGTAGGGCAACTGAGGCACACTCACGTGGCCGGGCCCCGGAAAGCCAGCGGGCAGAGACTGAGGTTGTCCCAAACGCCATGGGTCCAAGCAGGGCACTATCTTTTTTCCCGTTAGGTTATTATTCTTTTAAAAATTCCTTTTTAAATAAAATATTGGCAGCGGTGGCTCCATCTATCACATTCCCTTTTTCTTCTGAGGCACGAAACCTCGGGCTGCCTCCAGCCCAGCAGAGCGCTTCCAG
The DNA here is from genome assembly GCF_027574615.1 of Eptesicus fuscus. Classification (NCBI taxonomy): domain Eukaryota; kingdom Metazoa; phylum Chordata; class Mammalia; order Chiroptera; family Vespertilionidae; genus Eptesicus; species Eptesicus fuscus. The sequence goes on from NC_072484.1 coordinate 12,009,671, forward strand.
TGGAGCGAGCATGCCAGCCTCACAGGCGGAGTGAAGCGTTGCAGGGACACAGCCACACTCCCTCCTGCTCGCAGGGATGTGCTCACAGACCATCCTTCCCCTGGGAGAGGTGCCCTCTGCTGGCAGGGCTAGGAGAGCTCCTGCCACGGGTGCTCAGCCAGCCCGCTGCTCAGGCATCCCTGCTGGGCGGGACCAGAGCGGGATGGGGTGACGGGTCTGCAAGCTCCGGGGAGCCCTTGTTAATTTCACCCATCACGTGCTGTCGGTGGGACAGGAGGGCAGCTGCTGCCCAGCTGGGGCTGCTCCCGTGGGCCTGCCCCATCACCCACAGACGCTGTCAGTGCCCACACGTGGGCTCTCTCTGCACGCAGCCGTGGCCACAGGTGCTCATTCGGTCAGGTGGCTGACTTTCCCCTCGCTTTGTTTTCCAGGAAGGAAAATCGTGGCAGTTGGTGGTATGTCTACGTCATTCCCTGCCCGGTGGGCCCAACACTGTCTCTGCTGAGCCCTGACAGTACACACTACTCCCTCCCCCTTCCCCACTGGCTCAGGCCCCGGGTGCCTCCACAGCACCGGGCAGCCTGTCCTTGTACCCAAGTGCCCCAGACCCCACCTGCCTGCATGCCAGCTCTGACGCGAGGGGCAGAAGAAGAGACGGAGACCAGGCTCCTTCTAACATGGGGGCTGGGGTGCATGCTGAAGGGCCCTTCCTTTGGCCTCGGGGAGTCCAGGCCACCAAGTTGGTTACCACCCCTACTTCTGCTGGGCTCCCGGGCCATGCTGTGGCCAGGGCAGCAGCCTGTAACGTTTCATCAGGAGCTGCCTCTGCTGGACCTCAACTGCCGTGCCCCGCTGAGGGATGAGAGCTGCAAGTGGGCAACGGGTGACAAATGTGCCCTTGATCCAGGGCCACCATGAGAATGTGTGTGTGGGTCTTTATATATGTCCTGAGTGGGGTGGGCTTATCTGGAGCTTGGCTGCTTGTTCTAAGGATCAAGGAGACCCGCTAAACCTTCAGGGGGTGCTGCCAGGAGAACCTCTCATCTCGTGAAGTCCCTGGAGGGTCCCCCCAAATCGGCTCTCAGTGAAGCAAGGACTGGTGGATTTTCCTCTTATTTGTCTCACTTGCGATACAGAAAAATCCCCAGCTCAGAACTGACTGTCTTGCTCTTTCTCTAAATGTTAGGTGGAGATCTGATCAGGGCTCCCCGAGAAATGTTTCAAAACCTCACTGAGAACCCCTCCCCCTTTTCCTCTTCTGTGCCCCTTCCCTCCCCACACGAGCTTCTAGCAAGGACGTCTTGGCAAGGAAAGCAAAGTGAGTGAAGTCAGGAGTAATGGACCACCTCCTCATTTTCCTGCCCTGACCACACACCTGCCATGCTCACCCTCTGGCTTCTCTCCTGGTGGGGAGAGAGGGCAGTGGGCCTGGGTGAGGGGCAGCTGGGCAACTGGGCAGCTTGGGCTGCAGGAGGGGCTGGGGGAAAGTGGGACCAGCAAGGAGTGTCTGGTGGTTGCACGTGGACTTAGGACATCCGGGTTTGGGGGGATGCTCAGCACACCTCATAGTGAGTGAGCATCAGGAAGATGGGTTTCCTTCCTGGCAGGTGGGATGCCGGCTGGAATTCAAGGGGGATGCCATCTGAAGGGGTCAGAGGGTATGGAGCCTGGGCTGAGGATGCATTGGCCAGCTGGCCAGTCCCCCTTCCTGGCTGTGAGTCCTGAGGGTGTCAGGCACAAAGGCTGGGAGGAGGTCGGCGCCCAGGCATTGCTCCCTGGATGTTCACAACCTGTTTCTAAAGGAGCCTTCCCGCCTGAGAGCACCAACCAGGGGGCTGTTCCCATCGCTTTAAGTGAGAAAAATGATAATGCGTTTTGTCAATCCAGACCTCCAGATGTTATAGGTGAATGCAGAGTTCTTGGGGTGCCACAAGGAAAATAATTCCCCAAGGCCCCTATGGGAGGATGGGGGTGTCATGGAAAGCTTTGTTGATGGTGTAAAATTAAGGGGTTCCCCTCCAAGGTGCCATCTCTGTCCCTCCCACCATGGAATAAGTCCGATCTTGTCTTCAGCAGGGCCAGAGTAAGGGCCACTGCCCATACTTTCTGCTCCATGTTAAAGTCCAGTCCAGTCGAGCATCTGGCTAGCTTAGCTTCTGTTCCCAGCTCCAGTCCATTGCGTGTGGGGTCTGCATGCCTCTGGGTCATGCGTCTGCTTAAGGCCACATGGCTATGGAGAGAGAACATGTGAGGGCACAGGTGAGTACAGGTCATGGAACAAGAGAGAGCAAGAGCGAACAAGAGCATGAGAGAAGAGCAAGAAAGAACTCTTTGGGGATTTAAAAATATATATATATATTTTTTTATTGATTTCAAAGAGAAAGAGAGGGAGAGATAGAAACATCAATGATGAGAGAGACTCATTGATCAACTGCTTCCTGCCAGCGCCCCCCCCCCCCTCCAGGCATCCAGCCCACAACCCGGGATCCTTCAGTCCACAGGCCAACATTCTATCCACTGAGCCCAACTGGCTAGGGCTGTCTGGGGAGTTTAACTTTCCAAGATTTCGTGCCCTTCTATGGAGTCCACCCACTAGCCAATCCATTGCTCCACAAGCTAGACTGACAGGCAAGCACTTTCCTACGTCCCCTGACTGCATTAATCCCTTCCCCCAGTGATCTGCAGGGAATCCACTGGGTTCCCTGGGGAGCATGAAACTGTAGCTTCCTGGTGAAGCTGCCCAGATGGCCATGCTTACAATGCCTGGCCTCCCCTTTGCTCTCTTCCTATTATTAATATTAATAACTAGGTAATATGCCAATAACACAAACGAGTCCCTGAAATATATCTAAAACACCACAAAATTCATATTTATAAGTGACAGCCCCAGACACGTCCCCAGCATGTAGCGGAAATACCAAATCATGCTCTCTCATAGGGATAATCTATGATGCTAGGGTATCATACACTGAGCACAGCCCTTCTGGGTCGCCAGTCAATATGACTTTATGAAAGCTGTGTTGCAGGAGTTGACCTGCCAGTCTTGGAGCTCCTGGATCCCTTGGAGCCGGCACCATCTGAGAGCAAATCACGGTCACAATGCAGTGACTGCTGCTGTGTGAAAAATTACCCCCAAACAGAGTGGCTTAAGACAACCACTCTGTTATGCTGCTCACAGCTTCTGAGACCCAGTGATTGGGGCAGCCAGAGTTTGCTCCATGACACCAGGGCCTTGTCTAGGAGATCTCAAGTCTGCGCGCGCGCGCGCGCACGCGCGCGCGCGCACACACACACACACACACACACACACACAGGTCAGGAGTCTGGGCAGGAGCTTCCTCACAGCATGGTGGCTGAGCAGTCCGACTTCTCGCTGTGGTTCAGGGTTCACAGAGAGGCAGTGAGAAAAGCAGAAGCTCTTCATCTTTGAGGACCCCTCTTGGACGTCACAAAGCATCACTCTGTCTACTGGGTGAAGCAGTCACAAGACTCCATGCGATTCAAGTACAACAGTGAAACAGACCAAAGAATAATCCAAAACTCCCCTATGCACTCATTTTAATGCATCAGCATATAAAAAAATGCACCTGGAAAGCTGATGAATACTCTACTGAAACCCTCCCCTAAGATTCTTGCCTGCAGGGAAATAAAGGATAAAAAGCCCTCAGGACAAAGACTCAATGTGGGCTCGCTCTAGAGCAGGGCATGAACTTTTTATTTCTACGGGTCCCCATGAGACTTGTAAGCGGGGAAGCAAAGGGCATCAACAGCTTGACTCATTTCCAGAGAGCTAAAGCAACCCCGCCTAGGCTCTCCCCTGCTGCTTCTTCTACCCTAATCCCTTCCTTTGTTTCACTGTCCCAGCTTTAGTAAACGTACTCTCAAACCATCTGGACTGGTGTTGTAAAGTCCTTCCTACACGAAGTCAAGAACCCACATACTGCCCGGCTGGCGTGGCTCGGTGGTTGAGTGTCGATCTATGAAACGGTTCGATTCCTGGTCAGGGCACATGCCTGGGTTGCAGGGCTCCATCCCCAATGTGGGGCATATATATATTTTAAAAATTAAAAAAAAAGAACCCACACACTACAGGCTGGCCTGAGGCAGACCTGCTCCCGGCAATCCCTGTCAGGTAACAGATGCATCTTGAACACGTTATACGATAAGCCAGACACAAAAGGCCACATTGTATACGACTTCTTCAATCTGCAGATCCATAGATGTAAAAGTGGACTATTAGTTGCCAGGGGCTGAGGAGAGGGCGAAATTGAGAGTGACTGCTAATGGGTTTGGAATTTCCTTTAGGGCGATGAAAATGTTCTGGAATTAGTTGTACAACCTGTGAATACACCAAAACCACTGAATTGCACATTTCAAAAGGGTGAATTTCATGGTTTGTGAATTAAATCTCAATACAAATTTTTTCAGAAAAAATATTTGAAAGTATCAGCTGACAGAATCTGTTGTATGAACTGGGTGTTAGAGTCAAGTGCCTCTCTGCCGGGGAGCTGCAGCTGGGAGATGGTTGGCAGGTATTGCTGCAAATGGGTGCAGATCCGCTCCCTCCCAGCCCCCAGGCAGCCTCTCTGCAGGAGGATGAGTTGGAAATGCAGTTTATGCTGGCAGCCCACGCTGGCCTTCTACCCCAACCAGATATGAATCCTGGGACCAATTTTCTCAGCCAAGCCTGGTGGGTGGGGTGGGGGAAAGGGTGAGATGAACAGAAGCAGAATTAAAAGCTCAGGGCCCTCCAAGGATGGTGATTTTGAAGGCACGATGACCCTACCAGCTAGTAAGTGAGACCCAGTGAATGCCCGGCTCCTCCTCTGCGTGGGTGCATGGGAGGTGGTGGGGTCGCGGTGGAATCAGGGGTCGGGTGAGACTCATGACAGGCAGCGATGAACAAAGCGGTCCAGTGGCTCAGTCTGGCCACAGCTGCTACTCCCTGGGAGGACAGGGTTGGAAAGGTCTAGGTGGGGTGTCAGCACTCCAGAAAGTGGCTTCAAGTTGAGGACAGAGTTTCTATCCAAAGGGGTGTGGACATGTTGGACACAAGGACCAAGATGGAGGCAGGGGATGGACTGGCTGCCATAGGCTGGGGAGAAAGGGGATACTGCAAATTAGGGGACATGCTCTGTGGTAGTCTGTGACATCGGGGCCCCCAAATAAACCAAGTCTGGTGGTATACACCACCTGGTGTAGTCCCCTGCCCTGGGACTTGCTTTAACCAGAAAAAATGCAGAGAAAGTGACACGTACTGGTTCCAGGTCTAACCCACAAGGAGGCCAGGCTTCTGCTTTTGAACTCTGGGGAGAGGGAGGCCCAGCTGTCTCAGCATCCAGCTGGGCCCAGTCCCAAGCTGGCCTTTCAGCTGGATGTAATCACACAGGTGACCGCTGGGGATCCCAGCAGGAGAACCCAGCTCAGTCTGCAGAATCATGAGCAATTAAACCGTTTTGGGTTTTCTTGGACTTAGTGAAGCTGCACGCTCTGAGTCTGTCCCCTCTGACTCCTGCCTGGAGGGCGGAGGCAGCTGGTCTTCCTCCTGCTCTGGAAGGGACTGGCCCTGGCCCTGGGAGGAGGAGATGCCGCAGGGAGAGAGAATCTGTGAGAGGCTGGTAGGCAGGCTGCCTGCGGAGGCTGCCTGAGCTGAGGCTGCATCTGTGGGATGGGCCGCTGTGCCCATGATGTTCCGGGCAGCCACAGCTCCCAACTCATGCTAATCTGCCCACCATCCAGGTGACTCCTTGAAGCTCAGCCATGCCAGCCGGGCAGTATGTGGGTTCTTGACTTCACGTAGGAAAAACAATCCGCAGAGTTGTTCAAAGAGCTGCTCCACCGCTGCCTGTCATAAAACCTGGCCTGTGTCACCTTGTTCACTGACTTGGCACCAAGCACATAGGCTGACGCAAGTGGGCTCCAACACCACAACTCGGATGAGGGCGGAGCGGAAGCCTTCTCCAGCAGCTTCAGGGGCTGGCTCCCTCCATCGCTCTTACCACAGGCCCGAGCTCTTCTCTGTGCCCAGACCACATGCATCAGGAGGCCAAGGCCAGATTTTGCATCTTTCCTACGCTGGGGTCTGGAAGGTGCCTTGCACACAGAAGGTGCCCCACGATGCTTGTATGAAGTACAGCCAAGGTGGAGCAGGCAGAGGGCAAGAAATGGGGAGCCCCTGTCTCCGCAGGAAACAGAAGGACCATGGACACTCTCCCTGGAGGCAAGCACAGTGTGAGTATGAGTAAGTTGGAGCTGACAAAGGGAAACAACCTTTATTTCCTTCTGGCAGGCACAGAGTTCCATGTCTGCTCTGTGTCAATTATTCTGAGTTATTTAAAATGTAGCTATTGTGACTGAGGCACCCATACAATCACACCTGTCAATGTCTCTCTCCGTCTTCTCTCCCAACAACGAAGCAAGGCAGGAGAGACAGCCAAGACGAATCAGTAATGACCTCGGGCACTAGAAGGGCCTTCATTGTGGTGTAGAGCCCTTACATTAGAGCTTATTCTACTTCTTTTTTTAAAAAAAATTAATATTTTTTAATGTTGACTTATTGCAGACTTCCCTCATTACGCCCATTTGCCACCCACCCTCATCTCCCCCGCTTTTGGCCTTCACCACACTATTGTTCCTGTCCATGGGGTATGCATATATGTTCTTTAGTCATCCCTTCTTTATCTTGTTATCAAGCTTCTTGTTATCCTTGATCCTTGAACTCCACCTGCCCTTCCTCCCTCTTCACTGCCCCCAACCTCACATCCGCACAGAGTTCCCTCTCAACACCTTTTGAACCTGACCCCTTTTGCCAGCCACCACACTGCCATGGGATTTCCCGATGGTGCTGTAAGAACAACCATATTCTTGTCGTTGCTCCCACTTCTCCCCTCCTCTATAAGTTCTTCCCCACACAGCCGCCAGACTGAGTTAATACAACCACAAACCCATTAATTCACTACCCTACTGTGCTCCCCACCCGCCACAGCCTCTCATTTCACCCACATCAATCTTAGTCTCATGGCAGTTTCAGGCTCCTTGTGTTCCAGGCTCCATCCTGTGGGCAGCATCGGTGTTGGTTGGACTCATGGGAAGGATGGTGGCGGTGAGGTGCCCTCTGGTCTGCCAGGTTTGCCTCTGCAGGGTCTTTCCTTGCTGACAGGAAGATGCATGGCTGTGCTTCTCATCTCCCTAGGCTCAGGGAAAGCTCTTTGGGCTCTGGTGAGATGACCTGAGAGGGCACCTTAGTAAGGTGGGCGGAGCTCAGAGGTGATCCAGCTAGTTGGTAGTCCCATGTACCTGACCTTTCTCCTATAACAGAGGTGCACTGACTCCCAGATTTCAGGATCCTGGGTTTTATGCACCCCAGGAGACTCTAGCATTAAGATGGGATTTATGCCTGGATGGAGAGAAATTTGCTGGGACCATCACTGGCACAATTGCTGAGCTCAGAATTTCTGGAAAGTCATCATTAAGAGGGCCAGAATTCCCTTGCTGTCTGCAGCCATCTGAAACTGAAGTTGGTTGGTGGTAGTGATGGTGGTGGTGGTGGGGTCAGGCTTGTCTTTGACCCCCAAGCTGTGGGATTGTGGGAAAATCTCATATTAGCTCACAACAACTATTCTATGACTGAATCTATGGAATGTGGTTATCATGACAATTTATTCACACAGCAAATGAAGGTGCTGTTTCAGGATGTGGGGTATATCAGTGAACACCAAGGCAAACTTCCCTGCCCACATCTTCATCCCTCCCTTATCAGGAGCACACATTCACAGGGCTTTAGGAATGCTTGTGCCATGAAGGGGAGCAGGTATTATCGGTTAGATATCCACATTTATTATCATTTTAAATTTAGGTATAACTTAGATAGAATAAAATACAAAGGTCTTAAGTTTCAGTTTGATGAGTTTTAGTAATTTTATACATTTATGTAACCATCATCCAAACAAGAATACTGTGACCCTTCCCACTTGATCCCCAAACCTGCTCCTCACCTAGGCAACCCACTGTGATCTTTCAGCACAGACTGGTTTTGCTCTTCACATGCAGTGTGCACTTTTTCTGTGTGTCTGGTCGCTTTTGTTCTATGTAATGTTTGTGGACTCACCCATGCTGGAGCCCACTGCAGAAGGAGCCCACTCCTTTCTGCTACTGAGCAGCATCTCCAGGTATGAGTGGACCATCATTTGTTGATTAATCTTGATTCACAGTGGGTCACTTCCAACTTTTGTGGTGATGAATGAGCACTGTGAACATTTGTTCAGGTCTGTGTGTGTACATGCATTGTCACTTCTCCTGAACGAATGTCCAGGTCTGGACCATTAGGTCATAGCCTAAACCTAAGAAAATGCCAAACAGTTTCTAGTGTGGTCCCGTTGTCCTATGCTCTACTCACAATTTCCTGTGACCTCCACCTTTGCTGGCATTTGACCATGTTTGACATTTTTTTCCTTCTCTGCTGGGTGTGTGGCGGTATCTCACTGGGGTTTTAATGAACATTTCCTGATCACTGATGACATCAAGCCTCTCCTGGTGCCTATTGACTATTTTTTAAATAATATAATCTCTTTTCAATTGTTTGCTCAAGTCTTTTGCTCATTGTTTCCTAAATGTCCACACTTAATTCTAGTGCTGGTTCTTCTCTTCATTGAGTGAAGTATATGGGGGCAGAGAAATTAGTGGTGATTTTGTACTGATAGCAAGAAAAGTTTGAAGAAATATATTAATTCCATAAGTTGGAGAAATTCTAGTTTTAAGACTCTCTTACCTTCTCTTTAGCTGTTTCTGTTTTTTTTCATCCCTTTCTGTAGTTGGGACAGTTAATCTTTCCTCTTTGATGCATGGCTGCTCTTAGATAGTTCTAAAATATGCCTGGGGAGACCTCTCTCTGTCCATCCATTCAAACATCCATCCTTGCATCTGCCCATCCATTTGTCCACTATTCATCCACCCATCCATCCATGCATGCATCCATCCACTATCCGACCCACTATGCATTCATTTGTGCATTCATCCATCATCCATCCATCATCCACTCACCCACTAACCCATCCATCATCCCTTCATCCATCCATCCATCCATGCATTCCTGCATCAATGCATCCATCCATTCACCTGCTCAATGAACTGTTAGAGGAGAGGCAGTGACTGGGATTTCTCTTTTTCTCTGTGTCCGCTCTTCATGTCCTTGTTGGTCTCTTGATTAGACACTCTTGGGCAGCACTTTAGATCCTCTTGGCACCTTCTCTTACTGAAGCCCTAGATATAATGATCAGTCCCATAGGCTTTTATAAGCTTTATGCAACCTGACACAGCCTTGTCTCTCTCATTTCTTGCTTGTTCTATGTCTGATACTTTGGTGTGAGACACCCTGTACCTCATGTAGCACCCATACATCCCCTGGATGTGCAGAATAGTCAACCTTCTAGGGAGCTGATGGAAAAGTGTTTTCACCTTCACTCCTCCCGAGAGTGTCCTTAAGAGGGTCATAAGGCTTCTTACCATCCCAGATCAAGTGACAGCAGGCCTTAGCTGAGACCAACCCAATAAGGCAACCTTGAGTGGATTTTCCCTTCCTTGTCTTGCTCCCTGGTCCCTCATTCTTGCTCCTGGGATTATACCCCATATGCCATTGACTCAGACTTGGTTTTTGTAGGATCCAGGCTAAGATCATCTAAAAGTACGTGTCTGATCTTGCTTCCATGTTGAAAACTCTACAGTGGCTGACCTGCACCTTCAGGACAAGGTGCTGGTGCTATAATGTGGACTGCTGGGTTTTTCCAGGGCCAGCTTTGTCTTCCTCCCTCCATCAACTCACCTCACTCTCACAGAAACTGAAACTCCAATCAAAAGGGGGGCCAAGGAGCTCAGGGAAGTTTTCTCAGGAGAAAAGATGCTTACAGTCTTTTGGTTTGTGTTTGTAGAGTTGTAGAGGTTACAGTGTAAGGGTTATGCAGTCTTTTAATCAAAGCATAACAGAACACAGGGCTTTGCTTTCCTTAGCATAGAGGAGGATTCAATCCCACTGCTCACACCTCCCAATCCCTGGGAACACTCATTTGTTCTCTCCAGAATTTCCTGGTTCCCAAAGATTTGAACAAGAAGTTTGGAAGGAATCAGGGAAGTTTCTCACTGGAGGAAAGGCAGTGAATTTCCCGGGGCTTATAAGATGACAAGAAAAGGTTTTTGTATTCCTGCTGTTGATTGGACAGAAAAGCTTATCTCCATGCCAGCATGGAGAGAGGAGGAGGTACAAGTGTGCAATCCCTTTGATGCAGATACAATTTCTGGAACTCTCCATAAGCTTAATCAGCTGAGGCTGAACCTCAGTGGTTGCTGGAGAGAGAAGAGTTCCTGGAAACAGATCCTGAGATGATGACTCATGGGCAGATGATTCCTAAGGAAGTGGTCTCAGCTGAAACCAACATGGAGAGGAGGAGGCAAGCAGGACAGGGAAAGGTCAGCCAACACGGGGCTCAGCCCACAGGGGGTTCTTCAGTCTGTCAGTCATTAAGACAAGATGCTGGTTTTTGTATTCCTGTACTTGTCATTGCACAAGGATGACCAAGTTGTCTCCAATTTATAGGTGAAGAAACTGAGGCAAGGAACTGAAAGTTATCCAAATAGATATGCTGGAATGTGGATTTGAACTAGGATTATTGGACTCCAAACCCCATGACTGCAGATAAAGGGAAAATAAGGGTCAGATACAAAGATTTAATTGTGGAGAGGGTGCTGGGCAGTAGCGGATACAGAGCGAGAACAGATCTCTAGGCCCCAGTCCCGTGTTTGGCCAAGTGTCTTACTATGTTGGAAGTGCCCAGGGGTCTTCAGCTGAGATCTGAGATACCCTTGGAATCACACCATTGGCCCTACTTGGCCCAAGGCTCACCATTCATCCTTAAACCTATTATAGTCGCTTGTTTTCCGAGCACCACAGTGTGGGCTGTGAGAGATATAAACCAGAGGCCAGGAGTCCTGGCTTGTTTCCATCTTGCCTCAGCCAGTTGTGTGGCCTTGGGTGAGCCCCCGCCTCTCTCTGAGCCTTGGTTCTCAGCTGTCCTTTCAGGTTCCTCTGGCTCCGATGTTGGCCAGTTCTGGAAGATGTGAGCTGGTACAGGAGGGTGCGGTCTGGGCCCCATGAGCTTCCTGTCACCTGCTTTGTCCCACACCATCTTGCTGAGTAATATCTGTGTTTGACCACAGAAGCATAAGGAAGTGATCCTGGTCTAGTCTTCTTTTGGAAGATACTTGTCATCTCTCCTAATTATCAATCATCCTTCTGACCTGCCAGAGTGATAATGTTAATGGCTAACTTGAAGACAGTTTCTAAGGCTGACTAATGCTTATATTTTAAGGAAGAAGTAAAACTCTCATTATTTGTAGATGACATGACACTATATACTGTATAGAAAATCCTAAAAATTCTACCAAAGAAACTATTAAGACTAATAAATGAATTCAGTAAAGCAGGATACAGAATCAATATACAGAAATCCATTGTGTTTTATACACTAATAACAAACAGTCAGAAGGAGAAATAAAACAACAATCCCATTTAAATTACATCAAAAAGCATAATATACCTAGGAATAAATTTAACCAAAGAGATGAAAGACATGCACTCAGAAAGCCATAAGACTTTGAAGAAGATATAAATAAATGGAAGAATATGTCTTGCTTATACATTAGAGATTAATATAGTTAAAACGTCCTTACTACATAAAGTAATATACAAATTCAATGCAATCTCTATCAAAACACCCATGGCATTCTTCTCAGAACTAGAACTAATTACAAAATTTGAAAACATTTTCTTTTATTCTTTGGGTGTTTTTTAACATTATTTTTGTTTTTAATATATATTTATTGTTGATAGTATTACATATGTTTCCCATATAGTTGATATATAATATTATATTAGTTTCAGGTGTACAGCATAGTGGTTATACATTTACATATTTTATGAGGTTATTCCACCCCATCCAACTAGTACAGACTTCACACCACACAAAGTTATTACAATATTATTGACTATATTCCTTATACTGTACTTTACACCCCTGTGACTATTTTTATAACTGCCAATTTGTATTTCTTAATACCTCAACCTTTTCATCCATCTACCCACACCCTCTGCCATCTGGCAACCATCAATTTGTTCTCTGTATCTATGAGTTTCTGTTTTGTTTGTTCATTTATTTTGATTTCAAGTGAAATCATATGGTATTTGTCTTTCTCTGATTTATTTCATTTTGCATAATGCCCTCTAGGTCCATCCATGTTGTTGCGAATGGCAAGATTTCCTTCTTCTTTATTATTAAGCATCAACACATGCATTCACACATGAAAACACATACATGCACACACATACACAGAAAATGCAGAGTACATTCGTTACACAGGTATTTATAGAGTGCCGACTGGTGCAGGTTGTGCTAAGCAGTGCTCTTAGGATTAATACCTATGGAAAGGCAGAGGAGGCTTAGAGCTGGATGCAGACCTAGTGATGGTCTGTCCCACAGGAGCCCTGGAGCTGGATGGTTCCCCAGAGTTGCCCTTAATTGGGTCCGAATGGCCAGGTCTTTTTATTCCCACCTGAATGTTCCCCTGGATATGTGATGGCCTGGGCAGACTATGACCTTGGGTGAGGTGGCTTTCACAGCTGAGGCACGTAATAACAGCAGCAGCAGCAACATTTCCTTTCCTGAGCCAGTGGGTTCTGGAGGTCACTTGAACTGCTCCTCTTTTACTTCCTCCCTTGGTCCCATTTTGAAGATGAGCAAGCTGAAGAAAGTCCCTGTCCTCTGTTTCATTGAGGACATCCATAGTTAGCCAACAGGGCACATTCTGGATGTCTGGGTGACCTGGCGGTTTGTAGCCCTAATAAAAGATGTTGCTGAACCCTGTTCATCCTCGATCGATACACAGCTCGATTACCTGCTCATAATGTGAATATCACTTATTTCTTCATTATGCACTTCTTTTCAAAGCTTACAGAGATGGAGACACATGGCCGGTGAGAAGCAGTGTCTGCTACCAGTGGTGTCTCAGGATGGAGAGAGTGACTGATGCTCAGGCCAGAGGGAGGGAACCAGGGAAGCTCAGATGTCAGCATGTTTGGAAGGAGGGATAATCACTTTCTCACTAGTCCCAGTCCTCACATTTGCTGGGCCAGACTGCTGTAAGCTCCAGAGTAGTTAAGAGGGCCTCCTGAACACAGGGGCACATGGATGGGTGGAGGGGGCTGGAGTTTGTCTTAAGACCCAGGTTCAAGTTTCTGTAGCATTACTATTTTAGGGTTTGCTCCTCTCCTTTCCCATCCTGTGACCCCTGAACTGATCCTGCCAATCAAAACCTGATACAGTGGCATGAATTCAGATCAGTTTCTCACCTCTCCCAGGGGTATTTGCATTGTAAGCACACTTCTGACTGTAGGATTAAAACATGCATCATGATAAAATTCCTTCAGAAAAGGAGGGGAGGGTTTGAAGGACTTGCCAAAACCTTAAAATTGATTTGACGGACATTGGTTTTGCACGAATCAGCCTTCATATGTGCTCGCTGTTCTGGGTTATTACTAAGGCAACTCTTACACTCTCTCAAACGTGTCCTGGTCTGAATAATAACAATACTGTCCCTCTACTCACAGATCATCTCAGAAGAGCTTTCAAAAGATGTCTCTGTAGAGGGAGCATTGAGATGTGGACTTAGAAATGATCCTATCTTCTTTATCCCCAATTACTCAGCCGCCAGAACAGTGTAGACAGTAGGTGCTCAAGCAAAGAGTGGGTGACTTCCTCCCTTGGTCCCATTTTGAAGATGAGCAAGCTGAAGAAAGTAATTGTTACACGGCCTCCCATTTTCTGACCTATGGCTCTTCCCCTGCTTGGTGTGGCTTTAGGCAAGTCCATGTTGGGAGCCAAGGCTGCTCTGCCTGGGCAGGGCTCTCTGGGGTCTGTCAGCTGTGGCAGGCCAGGGCTCCCCTCTATTTTTCCATTAACAACATTGCCCGGGGACCAGGCTAAGCCCCAGTGAGACTGCATGTGCTGGCCTTTTAAAAAATATATATTTTTATTGATTTCAGAGAGGAAGGGAGAGGGAGATAGAAACATCAATGATGAGAAAGAATTATTAATTGGCTGCCTCCTGCACACCCCCTACTGGGGATCGAGCATGCAGCCCGGGCATATGCCATACCCTTGACTGGAATCGAAGCCGGGACTCTTCAGTCCCCAGACCGACGCTCTTTCCAGCCAGGGCCATGTGCTGGTCTTAATGTCACTGCAGTTTCAGTTCTGTGCCCGTCGACTCAACTAGCCCACGCATTCATCAAAAGGCACATAATTAGGCCTCCCCAATGCTAAATCCATTGAAAATCTGCACACAGCTAAGAAGGAGATCTTTCTTCATTGGATGCACATCAGCAAGCTTCCTGAGATGAAGGAGAAGATGTTAGTGGAACATCTTTCAGAAAATGTATGTGCAAATGTGTGCAGTTAAATCTTGGGGAAAGAATAACCTTTCTCTTCCAGTGGGTCTCAGGGCTGCTGAGCTTGTGGATTTAAGGCTTGATTAATTCCCTGATAGTTGGCAAAAATCCAAAGTCCACATACTAGAAATAGGCTTTTTAAAAAAAAAATAAAAATAAAGATAAAAATGCAAATGTCGGTGAATTTTGTTTATTTCAACTAAATACACTGAAGTTATAGGGAAGATGCATTCTGGTCCTAGTTTCACACAGGAAGTCATTAACTGTTCCTGATCTATGTGGGCTGGTGGAGTAGCGATGAGATGCACCAAGAAGATGACCAGGGCCGTGGGGTTTGAGGTGTGTGACAGCCTCAGGGAGAAGGAGGGGCAGCGCCTCTGCTTAGCAAAACCATGGTTCACTGTGCCCTGTCAGGGTCCTGGGGAGTCAGCCTGGACACCAGGAAACCTGCCCTGGCCAAAGCTGTAAAACACGGGTGGGGTTACCTACTCCGGCCTCCTGAACACAGGCACCTGTCTGACGAGAGCAAAAGAAGGCAATTGCATGGCCCTGACTTTGCAGAACACAATCCCCCGTGTGCCAGTGGCTTTCGTCTTGGAGTTGCTCAAAGGGTTTCCTGGAGGGAGTGGGGGAAGATGGAGAATTTCAGATTCCTCCTCACAAAGCCCTGGATACCTTCTTCTGTTTTACACAGTGGCTATGTGGAAGAGTTCATAGAAAAAAGGGTTCCATGAAGAACCACTCACTGAGTTATAAAAAGACTCAGGAGCTCCAAGATGCCCTGGCCATGCTCCCTGTCTGCATGGCCTCTTCCACACACGTGAGATAAAGCGCTTTGTTGGACCAGTGTTTGGTGTAGGAAATGCTATTCCCTCTGGCAGGAACATTGAACGGACAGACCACAGGGCAGCCTGCGCCTCCTTGGCTGGGGTCAAGGATGATTTGTCCACCGCAGTCTAGGGCTAGGGCAGATATATATATTGACCCCAAAGAATGAATATATATCTATATCTATATCTATATCTATATCTATATCTATATCTATATCTATATCTATATCTATATCTATCTATATATAGATATAGATATAGATATAGATATATATTCATTCTTTGGGGTCAATATTTTGCTCCTTATAATTGTCCCCTCCAACATTTTCATATAAAAAGTATCAAGCCAGCAGAAGAGGTGAAAGACTGGATGCCTCCTAAGAGCGGGTCTGCCCCTTGACCTCTCTCTAGCCCTTCTCAGTGGGCTTGTAACTGAACAAAAACAGGTTTGGCTTCCTGCCATAATGAAAGCCAACTAGTGAGGAAGGTGCTGGTGCAAAAGAAAAAAGAGGGTTTATTCAGGAGCCACAGGACCTAATTATCTTGCTAGCTTTTAGCGTTCAGGGTAAGAACCTCCCCCAGTGCCATCTTGGCCAACGGGGAGGCTCTCCGCGCTTCCTGGCTGTCTATGGTAACAGGCTGACAGGAGTAAGCAGCTTGGGGATGATGGTGCACAGCAGAGACCTTTGCTGGACATGGTCTGGGACCTTTTCCATCGTGGCAGAGTCCTGTCCACTCGGTGTGTGCAGTGGCAATGGGAGGTGAGGGCAGATGGTGGTCCCTGTTCTCAGACCCCCATTGGTGGGGTCACACTCCCATACCCTTCATCAGCTCCCACACTTTGTTCTATCTGCTTTGATCCCAGATAAGCACCAGGTGGGCCTCAGCCTGCAGAGGAGCATGCTTGGTGATGCCCACTCGGCCACACGCTGGTTTGTGGGTCAAGAAGGTCAACATTGGCCAGCTCATATATTCAAATAATGCATATGGTTAAAATGTCCATGGAATTAGAAGATGTTGAACATTCAGAGTTGAATATATTTATTTTAATACAAAAAACTTCTTCCTCTATAATATTTATTTCCCCTCCGCCCCCACTGCTTTTAAGTGGAGATGGTAGTTAGAGGGTTTGGGGGAACTTCACAGGTTACCCCCACCCTGAGCCAGCGTCGTGTTGGATGTGGGATCAGCAGGAGCAAAGCAGAGACCCTTCTGGCTGGGAGGAACAAACTAAAGCCTAGGCAAAGGCCTGGGGCTTCCGGGGACAGTGTGGGGTGTTGGAATAGTCCCAGTGGTCAGAGAAGGCCGCAAGAGTGGAGGGAAGATGGTGCTGCTGAATCTGTGTTGTAACTGTGTCCTGTATGCCACCCGCCAGGCTCTTTGGCCTGTCCCCTGTGAGTCACTGTGTCACCCAAGGTCCTGACAACCTGGACTTGTTATTTGCCGTGACAGAGGGGGTGATATAGGTGTGGGAGGTGAGAAGACACAGCTAGTAGAGATGCTGTGTCCCAAAGCAGCACTGGGGCACAAAGAATGGGGGATGACAGGCTTAGAGACTGTGTGCTTTTTTTCTGGTATGGATTCTTAGTTAATTCTTATAATATTTTATTTCAAAAGTCCAGGATCAAAGTAGGAAGGAAAGTGAGGGGCTAGAGAAACTTCAAAGGCTGTTTGTGATTCAGTCCCCTCCCTTGACACTATATATATATATACTAGAGGCCCGGTGCATAAAATTCATGCAGGGGGGGGGGGCAGGGAGGCGTCTCTCAGCCCGACCTGTACCCTCTCCAATCCGAGAGCCCTCAGGGCATGTCCTGCTGACGGCTTAGGCCCACTCCCTGTGGTTCTCTGCTCTCTGCGGGGCTTGCCTGCTCCACACCATAGCGATGGGCAAGCAAGCCCTGCTGGGTGCTGCCTGCAGCTGCGTTTGTTTGCTCCCGGGTTGTCGCGGCAACAGCCAAGCAGGCCCTGCTGGGTGCTGCCTGCTGGCCCACTTGCCTGTTGTGGGTCACTGGCAGCTACGGCCAAGCAGGCCCTGCTGTCTACTGTCAAGCTGCGCCGCTGGACCCACCCCCAGGCCAACCCTGAGGTTGCCTGCCCAGCCCTGCCTGGCTCCCCAGGTCCCACAGCAGCTGAGGCCGCTGGGGTCTGGCCCTGCCTCCCTCTTTGGCCCTTGAAGCAGCCTCTGCGGCTGCAGACCAGGCCCTCCCACAGTGCAGGTGCATGGAGGCGGGTCCGGGCTCAGGCGCTGCCCTTATCGGTGAACACTGATGGGGGCGGGTCTGGGCGACACCGTGGCTGCTGCACCGCGCGAATGCTGATGGGGGCGTGTCCGGGCCGATCCGGCTGTTGAGAGGCCACCCCGAGTCCCACCCCCCAGCCCCCGCAGGCCCAATCATGGGCGTAGGGGAGTGATGCTTATTTGCATATTACTCTATTATTAGATAGGATGTGATTCAGTCCCCTCCCTCCCTCTGTTGTCACGTTCTTCTAGTATCTAAAACCAAACTAAACCAAAACACTTGATCCAACAAAGGAAATCTGGACCAAGGGCTCCGGAAGTGGTGGGAGCACAGGAGTGAGTCGTCTGTGGTACCTTCTGGGGAAAGTTAAAATAAGAAGGAGCCAGAGTCACTGATGAAGAAGACTCGGCACTGGGGCAAAAGCATCCTTCAGCTGGTCTCTGGATGGGGTCTCATGTCGTGCCTAAATTTAAAAGGGTTAGGGAAACATCTAGATGGTTTTTGCTGGCCCCTGCAGGGCCAAGATTTGGGGGAGATTTTTCTTGAAAGTTTCACTGGCAGGAAATGACATGTTGGGCTACGTAAGTTATTTTCTGCTTCCTATTTTATACACATGTGAGACTTGCAAAGTTAAAAATGTCTCATGTCATGAGATGAAAAACCAAAGCTCTTCTACAACGAGGACCCACAGGCAGGACACGGGAGGTTTGCTGATTTTAAACAAGCGTCACTAGCTCTATCCACAGTGATTCTGGAAGCTGAGGCTGCCTGTGTGTGGGGAGAGGCTGTCGGAGGGGAAGCATGCTGCTCTGGTGACTGGAGGGATGACATGCGAGTAAGCTGGGCTTTTGATTAGAGTCTCTCATTAATTTGCTGCCGCTGCTGGCTGCTTTACGCCAGGCTTGCTAATGAAGTGAACTTTTGGGTATTGTGTGCAATTATCAGTGCTCTCTGACAAATACTGACAATATTCCAAGGGCACCCATGCGAGTGATGGGCATTATACAGCACATTCTGGGAATGCTTCACAACTAATGATAGTGGATGGTTCAAAGCGTTGTCTGGACTTTATTAAGGCGGCTAACGAGTGTCAGGTCAGTTACTCACCTAGCAGAGGCTGGGAGCAGCTCATGGCTACCTACAAGGGGCCCCTCTGGGGATTTTTCTTACCCCGGCAGGACGCTCAGCGGCACTTATCTGTCATGTGAGCTGTGAAGAGGTTTATAGGAGTCACATAGTTGGGGTGGGTGTGAAGGACCAAGAAGGAGGTTAAAGAGCAATTCCTAGACCAGTGGAATTGGGATCTCTGGGTGTGGGACCCCAGGAAATTGCTTCTGCAACAAGTTTGCACTCTCCCATGTACATTCCAGTTGTCTGGAGTTAGCAGAGAAACTGGAATGACATGGAAAGTGCAGCTGACAGGATGGAGAGGGCCTGGCATGACTGAGACTCTGACATGGGCGACCACTAGGAGTTTCTGCAGGAAGAGGAGGGGGAAGGATTTGGTACACTTCTCCTCCCCCGTGTGTGTGTGTGTGTGTGTGTGTGTGTGTGTGTGTGTGTAGGATCGGCTGGTAGGTGCCAGAGCAGTTGCTTTAGTGCAGGTCTCATCCCCAAGACCTGTCTTCCCTCACCTGATTCCCTGCCTCTGACCTGGCCCCTCTGGACCTGCTCCTCTCTGCTTGGAGATGATTTGGACCCTCGTTGCTATTTTTGAGACTGTGTATTTCCTATCATAATCCAATGAGGATTTAAAACAGCAAAACAAGCTAGTTAGAGAGGGAGAATGCCAGTGCATGAAGAACTAGTTACAAGACTGCATGAGTGGTTCAGATGTCAGTTCAACATTTATGAGCTATGTGAACTACCAACCTGCTATGAGCTGAATTGTTGAATTCATATGTTGAGCCCTAACCCTCGGTACCTCAGGATGTGATTGTGCTTTGGAGATAGGGCCTTTATGGAGGTGATTAAGTTAGATGAGGTCAGATGGACTGGCTCTAACCCAATATCACTGGTGTGCTTTAAGGGGACATAATGCCACAATGATGCGCAGAGGGAAGACCATGTGAAGACACATGAAAAGGTGTCATCTACAAGCCACGGAGAGAGGCTCAGGAGGAACGAGCTTGATCTCAGACTTCTAGCCCCCAGACCGTGAGGAGATTGGTCTCTGTTGTTTCAGCCCCAGGTCCTTGGTACTGTGTTCTGGCAGGCCGAGCAGATTCATGTGCCACCTCAAATCAATTTAGGGAATTTTTTGGCTTTTGTAATTGGGAGGTTGAGGGTTGGGTCTAGAGGTAGGACATTTGGGGCGGTGGGGGGGGGGGCACAGATGTTGTCAAGGTCCCTCATGCTCTCTCCCCACTTAGCTTCCCTCTGAGTCTGGTTGCTTCCCAGCCTGCTGTAGCTGTGCCTTTCCAGGCAGCCATCTCGATAGAAAGTCTCCCCAATTTCCATGTACCCGCAGTGTGGAAGGATCGGACTGGCCCTGCTCCAGGGCAGAGACACCTCCAGACCAACTGCTGTGTGCAGGGAGGTGTGGCCCATCGATGTCCAGGCTGGGCCCCTTGCGCATCCCAGTGTGTTGGGTGTGTGCGGGGAAGGGGGGTGGTTGTACAGAGGGAGGAACAGAGCAGACAGAACCAATCCAGGTCTGTTAGAGTCACATATTTGGATGAAGGAATCTACATTATAACCCGTATTATTTGGTAGTTAAAACTTGTCTAATAATTAAGAGTGTTATATATTGCAGTACAAAGCGACCCCAAATTATTAAATAAATGGCTTAATTTTCCAGATGACTTTCTGTGCTTTGGCAAGATTTTAATAAGTGTAACCCATAGGAAAGGGTTTCATAGTTAAATACACTTGGGAAATGCTCCTTAACCTCCTTTCTGGGCATTAAAAATAAATATTCCCGAATTAAAGGCCCCGAGAATTCCAGCTCTGAAGAAATCTTGTATTTATTTATTTATTTTAATTGATTTCAGAGAGGAAGGGAGAGGGAGATAGAAACATCAGTGATGAAAGAGAATCATTGATCAGCTGCCTCCTGCACGCTCCCTACTGGGGCTTGAGCCTGAAACCCAAGCATGTGCCCTGACCAGGAATCCAACCATGAAGTCCTGGTTCATAGGTCGATGCTCAACCACTGAATCACACCGGCCTGGCTGAAGAAATCTTTTTAAGAGAGTTTAACCCTGTATTTGCCAAATTTATTTGACTAAGAATCCCCATCTCACACCCCCCCCCCCCTCCCGCCAACTGGTGTTTACGGAAGCTGGTTGGAAGTACGGGGCTCACACTTTGGAGGGCTTTGGCATGCGCCTGCTTGCTCAACTTCATCTGATTTTCTCCACAGTCACAGGCAGCCAGGGGGTCCCTGTTTTAGAGATGGGATAAGAGTTCACAGCTGGTGAGGCACAAGGCCAAGCTGTGTCCCACTGCCAGCCTCGTTCTCTTTCCCGTAATTCTTATAGGAGCCACAGCTTTCCGTTAGGCCCACTCCCTTTCCCAGATGCATGGGGTGCAGGAAGAGGGCGACTGGCTGGCACTCCAGGTAGAGGCAAAGGTGGGGAGGTGCCAGCCGTGTTCTGGACATGAATGTTCACAGATGAGGGAGGGTGCGTGGGCAGCTCCAATCTGCTTCCTGGCTCACCTGAGGGCCTGGTGGGGTTTCCAGATGATGGAAGTTTCTTTCCCCTTTACTCTATGTATAGCACTTGGAAGATCCTGGTTTCTGGAATATTTTTCCAGATTATATATATGTATAAACCCAAATATATATATATACACAGATTTATGATATTCTGGATAGTCCAGTGGAGAGCAATTCTGGAGCAATTCAGAGTCTAAAATACATTCCTTTTTGTGGGGGTCATGGTTGTGGGGGTCGTGGCTTCATCTTGGACCTCATCAGTTAGTTGGGGCTGGAAGCTCTGGTCTGCATAACGTGGAGGACAAATGTAATTCAACCCTTTTTATTTCATTATTGTTCCTTTTCCCATAATTAGCTTAGCCAGTGCAGCCATTCCCGGCCTAGGGCTCCCTCAGATGGAGTCCCTTCCTTATCCCCAGGAGACAATTCATGGAATTAAAAACCCTTTTAGGATCATCCCAGAACATGGCTGGCACCCGTCCCCACCTTGCCTCTTCCTGGAGTGCCAGCCCGTCATCCCAGCTGTGGATTCATGGTCCCTTCTAGAATTTCTGCCAGAACCTCCCAGAGACAATTCCCTCCTATTACTGTATGCCAACCATGCTCTGGGATGAATATTCTGGGTTACGGTGTTAACATGTATGCTGTGAGCCTGTAGCTGGGGAGGGGTGGAGCCCCTCACTGTGTTCACATGTCTGGTGCAAACCTGGAGCCTCACGGAGTGCACGGCCAGAGGAAGCAGTGGGGCTGGGTGTGGAGAGGCACAGGCCAGCATCTTGGGACTAGTGTTGGGAAAGTGGCTGGTACTTACCTAGAATCTGCAGTTTTATTGTGGGCATCCTCTGGACACCCCACAAGGAACCCTGAAGTCCTGTGTGGGTGGGAAGGGCTTCTGAGGCCTGGGAGAGCAGGTGCCCTTGGGGCTGCTTGCAGGAGCGGTTGAGTGGGTCTGAGAGGTCAGAGTCTAAACACAGGATTCAAAGGGGAAGCAACCTTTGGTGCTGGGTGTCCTCTGTCCTGGATCAGAAGGGGTGGGTGTCCTCTGTCAATGACCAGGAGGGGTGGGTGTCCTCTGTCCTGGATCAGAAGGGTGGGTGTCCTCTGTCAATGACCAGGAGGAGTGGGGTGTCAATCCCAGCCCCTCAGGAGGAAAGCTCCCATGAGCCATGTTGCTTACACACAGTTCAGGCACCGTGAGCTGCTCCTATTAGTTCAGGGAATGGTAGGAATTCTCCTGAGAAATCCCGTTCCAGATGCCAGCCAAGGGCCAACCTTGCTAAGCAGCCTTCATGCAGAGCAGCCTCAGGCCTGCCTTACTAACTCGTTTCTGCCCAGGTGTGGACCCTCTGCAGACTCAAACGGGGTGGCCCATGGGACTTAGGGACAAGTGGCCAGCGGCAGTGCACACTGATGAGCCAGAGAGCAGTGTGCTCGGTGCCTTCGGTCTTTCTTTTTCTTTTTTTTTTTTTTTTGGCTGGTGATCCTCAGGCCCTCACTGCAGTGCCCATAACCCAGGCTGTGCTTCTCTTCACCCGCCCTGACTCCATGCACCTCAGGGTTGGTCAGACCCCCCTCAGGATGTGGCCACCACCCATATATAGTTTTATAGCTTTATTTTATTTTTTCCTGACCCAAGGATATGCTTTTTATTGATTTTAGAGAGAGGAAGGAGGAGAGAGAGGGTGAGAGAGAAATATCAATTGGTTGCCTCCTGTCCATTGCCAGAACGGGGATCAAATCTGCAATCCAGGCCTTGACTGGGAATTGTGGCCCAACTGGGAATTGAACCCGCTACCCTTTGGTGCACGGGATGATGCTCCAACCAACTGAGCCACAACGGCCAGGGCCCATGTGCGGTTTTAAACCGCTCGAGGCACAGACCCCAGGGCTCTGATTCTCCCCATGGTGACAACTCAAATACATTGAATGACACAGCAAATGTCAGGCTTTTTTTCTCTTTGGTGGCCCCGCTCGCTGGGGTCCAGCCTGTGATGAGCACTACTGTTCTCAAGTCTGATTTTATCTCTGCCCCCAAGACGAAGGCACCTGAAGCTACCTCCTGAGTCTGCGTGAGTGGTGTGTCCCACCCAACTGCTCTGAGAAGACGTCTCCTGGATGTTGACTCTCTCTCCCCTCTCCTCAGGGCCCTAGGTGTCTTCTTAAAGCCACAGCACCCCTACTCATGCCACCTACAGTCACATCTGGCTCCCAGCTGCCTCTGGATTGCAGCCGAGAGGTGCAGGAGGAGAAACATGCCTCTAAACCAGAGGTCCTCACTCTTGGCCATGTATCTGAATCAAGGTTTTTACAGAAGATAGAATATTTCTTTCCTTTTCAATTCACACAGTTGTTTACAAAGGCTTTCAGATATTGCAGGATTTTATGCAGACACGACTGCTTCCTTGAACCCCTGTGGCTTTTGGAGGGATCACCTGTGCAGGCTGCCTGGGGTGGCAGCCACGAGGGCGGGCTCTGGCCACTGCAGATTGTGGGAATGTTCCCCACAGCCCGCCCGGGGCCTCCCAGGCCCCAGAGTATATTCTTTCCCTGCTTTTAGAAATGGATTTCTCACTTCCCCACATAGCACATGCCACCCAGTTTCACAAAGTCCTTTAGTTTTAGATCTGAGGGAGAGATCTAACCATCTGGAGTTACTGGCTGGTTGAAGCTATGAGTGACCACACATGAAATCTGGGGTCCTGAGCGACAATTCGCCTTGCTAAAAGAGGGGCTTCCATCCAAGCTGACTACTCAGATGATTTTGGTTTTAGAAAATGACCCCAGTATTTCCTGATGCAAAAGGAGACCAGTTTCAGTGAGATGGATGCATCAGCCACCTGCTTCCTACAAAGAGCCATCCCCATGTGCCCCCTGGCCAGCCTGCTCACCCAGCTCAGTTGGCTTTCTCTGGCGCTAGGTTGGGGTTGTTCACTGCCCAGACTCCTTGCCCTGGCCTTTGATAATTACTCTTCATACACATGATCATTTCTCATTGTTAGAATCCTGGGTGGCCACCCAAGCAGCCATTCATGGGTGGGAGGGGGCATGGTTCTGTTCCCTGGCTCTGAGATGAGCTGGAGAGTTGGTTTCCCATTCAAGTCTCTGGGTAATTCAGGCCACAGCAATGAGTGCTGTTCTCCACGGCATTGCCTTAAATGAAGACCGTGTAATCCACTCTCCTTAGTTTTCTAAGGGCCCAGCTCATCACAGATATCTTTTGACTTCTCAACTGCAAAGCCTGGTCCTCCTTCCTCCCCTTTTCCCCTATGTCTTTCTACTGGATCAAGTGCAGGCTTTGAGAAAAAGCTGCCTTGTTTCCTAGTTTCTTAAATATTAGGTAAAACCAGGCCACTCACTTTTCCCAATGCCTCTGTGCGAGCCAACTGTGTCCTTAAAAACTCTGGCCGGTTAGTAACAAAAGAAAACGTTACTACAACTTTCTTTTTTAAAAACATCTAACATGCAGGTGGGGTGGAAAGAAAGCCACACGCCGGGCCTTCTCTTTCTGGTGTTGGGCAGGGTCCACTTCAGGGTCCTAACTCTGGAGCCTTCTATCTGCTCATAGCCCCACAAGGCAGGCCTTCTTAGCCCCATTTTATTTATTTTTATTTTTTTTTAACTTACTTTATTGATTAAGGTATCACATATTTGTCATCAACCCCCTCCCTCCGTTCCCTTCCCAATCCCCCCCACACGCAAGCCCCCCTCCCCCTGTTGTCCGTGATCATTGGTTAGGCTCATATGCAAGCACACAAGTCCTTTGGTTGATCTATCTCCCTTGTCCCCACCCTCCCCTACTTTCCCTCTGAGGTCTGACAGTCTGATCATTGCTGTTCTTGTTCTTCAGTCTATGTTGTTCATCATTTCCCCTAGATGAGTGAGCTCATGTGATACTAGGAATACACTTATAGGAACTGAAAATGAGACAAGCAATAATGGTTATGCTGAGAAGCAAATGAATCAGTCTGTAGTGAGTTTCCTTCTGGGCCAACAGTTCTTTTGAGTCCCGGTTTCTATGTCCAGCAGTTGTTAATGTGTTCATAACAGCAATGATATTTCAGTTCTGGATGGTGGACAAATGGTGGTATTGCTGGTCCGACCCTCTCTGGTTTGGTCCTGGGCAATCTGCAGTGACGCATATCTGCTGACTGCTAGTATGGCAAGGCATTGTCAGCGTCTTCCATCTCTGGACTGTTTCTCTTCTGACTTCATGGCTGGAGCACTCCTGTCAATTCCTCTCTGTTGCAGGAATCCACATGTCTCAGAGTTGTTTTCTGAAAATATACAAACATATTCTCGACCAAAAGTTAATAAAGGAATATTTTCTATAAATTTGACTTGCGATCCTTTTTCATTTTTTTGCCCAAATGATTTTCCTTTGGCTTGTTTTGACACCATGTATGTTTTACCTGGGTGGCTTGCTGTTAGCATTACAAATGAAAGTTAATTTTCTAAAGTAAAAATTTTCTAGATGTAATTTATTTGCAGGATATTTTTCCTTACATGATATTCTTCTACTATCCCCCCTTTTTTGGTTTAAATATTGGGAGGCTTTTGGAAATTTTATGCTGTAATCTTGGTAGCTTTTAAATTTTACTTTTTTGCACTAAAATGTGACTGCTTTAGGTTCATTATATGTTATGCAATTTTACCATGAGATGAACTACCAATAAAAATTTTAGTTAACACTTTAGTAACAGCTTTTTTGTCCAGTACAATTGATTTTTCTAGAGTATTTGCTTATTTTGATTGGCCAATTTAAATTAGTCTGAAAACTTGACCACTATTTTACTGTCAAATTTAATACTCTAACAACCATCTTGTTTTACCCTGTAATTATTAGTGGAGAGGATTATTTGCCTTCTTGAGTAGGCCCTGAGCATTCCTGGTGCTAGGCTGGATTTAGATATCCTAGACCCCAGTTCCCCGGATCATGGGTGCAAGACATCTCCATCAAGTCTTGTTGCGGTGAGAGGGCATCTGCTGTCGGCCAAGTCTCTGTTGCCTGGGTCCCGATTTGAGCTGGGCATGTGAAGCTGAGCAGCCATGGGGGCAGGAGATCTCCTTCAGCAGGGGTGAGGGTTCAGGCCCCTGCAAACTTGGGGGGGTGAAGGTCTGTGCCCCACCTCTGTTGACCCCCAAGTTCTCTCCTGATGGCCCCTGTGCGACTGTGCCTGTCTTAGGTTGTTCCTTCCCTGAGGAATCTTACCCGTCTCTGCTCAGCCCCATTTTAGAGGCAGTAAGTAGAATGCTCCCCTGAAACTCCCCTGCAGGGAAAGGGCTGAGCTGGATCCAGATTGGCCTGACCCCATCCCGTTGGACCCACTGTGTGCTGAAGGCAACTTCAGATCTGTGTAGTTTCTGGGTTTTGGTTTGGTGGGCACGGGGGTGCCTCCCTGGCTGTCACCCAGAGGTGGGCGGCACACAGAGAATACGCTCTGAGTCTCAGGGCCCCTGATGGTTTGGTCTGGGACTTGGCTCCTGGCAGTCACCCCCAGGCACCTCCACTGCATCTGTGTCAAAGGGAGTCAGTGGGACCTGGGTGTCCCCGACTGGCTGTGGGACTTGGGGAGGTATTAACCCTTTTGTTCTTTAGGTGCCTTTAAAATGTGTGCTTTGAGCATGAAGTAAGAAAAGGGATATACAGCACCCCAGTAGGCAGGTGGTGAGGGCTGCTCAAATAAGGTAGCCCTGTGTTGCTCTGCTTCTCGTCCTCCCCGCTCCCCTTCTTCCTGTTTTCCAAGAGGGGAAGGAGCGAGTGAGACTCTCACAGCCTAGAGACAGCGGTGTGGGAAGCAGGTGTCTCCCAGCGAGAGGTGAACATCGAACATAAGCAGCCAGAATTTTAAACTTAAATATTGGAATATAAGCAGGTATAAAGAAATAAATATTTCTCATGTTTTTACATGGTTAAAACAAACAAAAAACAAACAAACAAAAATAAAAAACAACAACAAAAAAAGAAAGCAGCTCCGGCTTCCCTGCCACTCTCCTGCTTGCACCGCACATGGCCACCCTCCTCTCCTGAGACACAGCGGAGCAATTGCCAGCTCAGCACGCAGGTTACCCCAGAGGAAGAGAAGCTGGGGGGCAGCCAGGGCCAGTCCCTTCTAGTGCTTCCCTGAGCAGCTTCAGCCCGGAGCTGAAGGCAGAGAGGAGCAGCCCGCCCGCACGCCCGGCCTTCCAGGGCTGCTCTGCCCACGCCAGGGGCAGCCCCACGGCAGGGTTAACCACAGCGTGTGTTTCCGCTCTGAACCAGACACCGGCCCCACAGGTGCTCAATGGCCATGCCAGGAGGCTGACCTCTGAGTGGACCGAGAGCTTGCAGAGGGAAGCTGGATGGAGGCACCAGTGAAGAGAAAGTGGGGTGTCTTAAGCAGCAGCACTGGCCCAGAAGCAGACCCTGAGATGGGAACAAGTGTTCATCTGGAAAGAGTCCAGAAGGCAGGCGAAGGAAGGGGACTGGGTGGGAAGGAGAGCGAGCCAGTGAGGGGTTCGGATCAGCTACCTACCACTGTGGGCAACTGGGCTGAATCCTGCGGGACCGCTGCGGGATGGTGAGGGCACCCCCCCTGGAGAAGCAGGAAGCCTGGATCTTGGGTTGGGGCCTCTCTCTGGGAATCCTACTCCTGCTCCTGATGCTCTATTGGCTGTGGACAGAGCAGGTCCCAGTGGTCAGGGAAAGCCCCTGCAGAGAGAGGAGGTGCTGGCAGCCGGAAGTCCAGCAGCTGGCACTAACGTGGCAAAGTCTCAGGGGAACTGGAGGTACAGGGTCTCCTTCCTGGGACTGCTCACTGAGCCCTGGGCTCCCTCTGCTTCCTCCCTGGGAGGCCCCCACCACACCCCGCACAGCACAGCCGCGGCGAAGGCTATGCCCAGTGCGTCGCTGCTTCCCCTCCCACGAGCTGTGGAGGTGGGAAGTCACACCACCTTTCTGGCAACTGTCCCAGCTTCCTGTGGCGGAGGCAATTCCAGGAGATAAGGCCTGTGCACAAACGCTCCGGCACTCTGTGGCGTCATCATGATCTCTGGCGGGGGGGAGGGGACGGGGGCTGGGGGATTGGTTATCTGCAATTAACTTTTTCTCCTCCGAGTGACATTTACTTTTTAAAATTTTATTTTTCAATTACAGTTTACATTCAATATTATTTATTTATTTTAAAAAATCTTTATTGTTGAAAGTATTACATATGTCCCTCTCCCCCCCCACCCCACCCACCAATTGATCTCTTCTAGTTTCCATCCCCACCCCAGGCCTTCATCACCCTATTGTCTGTGCCCATGGGTTATGCATATATATGCATACAAGTTCTTTGGTTGATCTCCTTTCACCCACCCACCCTCCCCCCCCCGAGGTTCGAAAGTCTAGTCCATGCTTCTATGCCTCTGGATCTATTTTGCTCATCAGTTTATTTTGTTCATTAGATTCCACAGATGAGTGAGACCATGTGATACTTATTTTCTCTGACTGGCTTATTTCACTTAGCATAATATTCAATATTATTTTGTATTAGTTTCAGGCATGCAGCCTCATGGTTAGACAAGGTTAGACAGTCGTACACTTTGCAGTGTTCCCCCAGATATTTCTGGTACCCACCTGGCACCGTACATATTTATTACAATGCCGACTGTGCTCCTTATGCTGTACTTTACATCCCAGTGATTATTTTGTAACTGCCAATTTGTACTTCTTAGTCTCTTCACCTTATTCACCCAGTCCCCCACATCCAATCCCCTCTGGCAACCATCAGTCTGTTCTCTGTGTCTATGACTCTGTTTCAATTGGGTTGCATTGTTTATTTTGTTCTTTAGATTCCACATATAAATGAAACCATATGGTATTTGTCTTTCTATGACTGAATTTCACTGAGCATAATACCTTCTAGGTCCATCAAGGCTGTCAGAGATGGTGAGATTTCATCCTTTTTTATGACTGAGTAATATTCCATTGCATATATGTACCACTTCTTTATCCATTTGTCTATTGATGGGCACTTGGGTGGCTTTCAGGTCTTACACTTAAATCTTTAATCCATTTTGAATTTATTTTCGTATATGTTGTAAGAAACTGATCTAGTTTCATTTTTGCATGTATCTGTCCAATTTTCCCAATACCATTTATTGAATAGATTATCTTTATCCTATTGTATGTTCTTGCCTCCTTTGTCATAGATCCATGTGTCTCTTTTTATGCCAGCACCATGCTGTTTTGATACTGTCTAGTGGTATAGTTTGATATCAGGTAGCATGATACCTCAACTTTGTTCTTCTCTCTCCAAATCGCATTGGCTATTTTGGGTCCTGTGTTCATGGGGGAGTCTGGGAGCCCATGAGCCCATGGAGACAGTGGAAACTGCTCCTCTCAGAAAGGTAGATATGGCCAGAGCACCTCCCTTGGCAGGACGTGGTCTCCCTGGGAAGCGGCGGCAGCACCCTACTCTGCTCTGCACCCCAAGAAGGTGAGCAAGATCCAGGTAATTTAGCTGGTTTGTGCCCTGGGCTCTCAGGCACCCTCGTTCCCAGCACTCTTTCTGGGAATCTGTCCTGCACTGTCTTTGTGGTCCACAGCACCCCCCACAGGGCACCGCACGCATACATTGGTTGAATGCACGCCTGAAAGAGTGGATGCCTAAAACGAGGAGGGCCTCAGCAGCCACAGCATCTCCAGGTGGGAGAGGCCTTGCTAAGCGCTCCGTTGGCATCTGGCAGGCTGTCTGATTGGGTCCCTCGTCCCTTGTTTGCCCTGAGAATGGGGCCGGGAGTATGTGTAGTGTTAGCTGCAGTTTATGGGGGGCTGGGGTGTGGGTGAGGCAGACATCCCGCTCACTGCAGACATGCAGGGAAGCTTGGGTCATTTACTGGAAGATTCTGCTGCTCTCTTCAGTCCTCACCTGTCACTCATAGAGACTTCCAGGATCCACGTAACTGATGACTAATGTGCTTATTTCTCATCTCTGCTTCTGGAAATTGTTGTAGAATTGGGGTGGGAGGGGTCGGGTGGAATCCCACAGCCCGTGTGCATTGCTTTCTTTCCAGGGTCCTGCTGCCTGTGCCTGAGACCTTTCGTTTCCTGTAAGAAGATGGACAGCAGAGGGCTGTCGTGTGCCCCCGGTCTGGCTGTGGCTGCTTGGAATTTCGTTTTCCACTGGGGCTTGTATCTTGTCAAGCTCTTCAAAAATCATTGACCTGCAAGGACTTATTTATATTAGATCAACTGACAAAGCTTCCAGGAAAGTTGGTGCTGAAGCCACTTTATGCAGCCATTCCCTCTAAATCTGAGGTCAGATCATCAGAGTTCTCTGTGCAGCCTATGTTCAGCCACTTGGAAATTCAGTGCATGGTGGGAAGTCGAATATTTCACTTAACAACTGTTAGATTCTGAGCCATTCTCAGCCCCAATATTAAGAGGCCCTGTGCATATGGGGCTTAAGGGGGTTAAAACATGATTCTGTAGAAGCAACGTTGCAAGCACTGTCCTTAAAAAAAAAAAAAAAAGAACAGATTCAGGGTTTATTTTTTCTCTTCTAAAGAGGCAAGTCGTAGTTCACCAGAGGACATCTCTGACTCGTTTCCCACGGGAGTTTTCACACTCCAAGCTGAAATGAATGAAGTGAGTTACAAACCTGAAAGCCTTTCCCCAGGCTTTCTTGCATCCGGATGAAAAATCACAAGCTCATTTTCAAGGAGGTGCTCAGAGCCGGACTGTGTGGTTTCCCATAGTTATGAAGATTTTAAAAATTATTATTTTTGGATATGAATGTGCACCCAGCAGCACCACAGTGTTTTCCAGTTCGATGTAATCCATAGAGTGATTCTGATGCTGGCCTCAGAATCCTGCATCGTGGCAGCCCTATCAGAGCCATATGCTGGGTTCCTTAATGAACCAGAGTGTGAACTTGCCCCTGGAGAGAGGAACCCTCCCTACCCTGTCCCTGAGCATCTACAATGTCTGCAGCTGGAGGATCACCTCTAAGAGAACATGCCTGAGATTTTCGTGGATGGGATTCTGAAACTTTTCCAAATCACTAGAAAAAGTCTGTTGAAACAATTCACGGAAGAAAACAGCACGTGGGGTGTGAAGGGTCAGGGGCTTATTCAGGGTACGGCAAATATCTGAGGCCCTCCTCGAGCACCATGACCTTCATTCAGGTGCCTAACTTTCGAGCCCTGTTGCCTTCAATGTGAAATTAGGTTCACAAGCCTCATGAAACTGTTGTGTGGATTTAGCGGAGTCATTACAGGCAAATCACTGAGGACTCTGGCACAGGTAGACACTTGAATTCCTTGTATCCTTGGGGACATGGAGTTGGCTTATCTCCATTCTTCTGTTGGAAATCACCCAAAGCCACCAGGAGAAAGGGAAGCCCCAAATGAGCCTTCTCTGGATGAATTAGGAGCGTGTGCTGCCCCGCCCTGCTCCTGCCCAGGCTTCTGCCATTTCTTGTCTCTGTACCACAGGCCCTCCAGTTATTCACATTCTTTGGACCCTTCTCACCTGTCATGTTTTATTTCTCAGAGGCATCATCCTTCACTGTGCTAGGCAAGGGGCAGCCCTTTCACATTGTGCTGTCTGGGTTTCTCCAGAGCCCTCATCAGCATGCAAAATTATTCCATTTAGTTGTTTACTTTTTCAATGTTTGTGAAGTGCTTAGAACAGCACCGGTTTATAGTGAACACAGCATAAATATCTGCTATTATTATTATTATTATTATTATTATTATTTATTACATCTCTGTGGGATGACAGGTATAGAGAACACTACCTGCCTAGACAATGTGCCTTCTCTGAATGTTTCACATCAAATATTTTCAAGCTCATTCTCTCGGAAGGCATCGAGGGGTTTCCTTTCTTTGTCCTGATGATTGTAATAGACTTTAGATCCACTATGCACTGTATGTATGGAATAGTTGGATATATAGATTTAGATAGAGATTAAGCTAATGAGGTCAAGGTGTATCATGATGAGCACACACACACACACACACACACACACACACAAACACAGACCTTGGAGTTAGAATATCTGGGTTCTACATGCAAGCTTCAAAAAGTCTCAGGCAGACCTAGCTGGTTTGGCTCAGTGGATAAAGCATCAGCCTGCGGACAGAAGGGTCCCTGGTTTGATTCTAGTCAAGAGCACATACCAGTTGCAGCTTGATACCTGGCCCTGGTCAGGGCACATGCGGGAGGCAAACAATCGATGTGCCTCTCTTACACTGATGTTTCTCTCTGTCTCTCCCCCTCCATTCCACTCTCTCTAAAAATCAATGGAAAAATATCATTGGATGAGGATTAACAAACAACAACAAAAAAGTCTCAGGCAAAGTACTCCCTCCCCTGTGCCCCTGACCTCTGCCTTGAGGGCTCTCCATTCCCATTCTGCCCCCAGAGCAGAGTCGACTAGCCAGGAGCCAGGGGAGGGGACCATGGTCACTCTAGCAAGTCTAAGCACCTTCACGCTGACTCTTCCCTCAACCTGTCTCCTGACTCTCGGCATCTCACTTGGTGAAAGTGAACTTAAGAGAGGGCATGATCTGAAAGGCAAGTCCTTGCAATCTCGAGAAAGGACATGAACTTGCTGTGGCCATGCACCGCATGGGCTTGAGTCACCTGCATATGGACGTGACTAGCTTTGCCAACAAACCTGGGGTGTCACCTTGGCTGTTGTGGCTGCCCACCCTTGGGTGCCTCTATCATCCTTTTTTTAAATATATTTTTAAAATTTTTAATTATAGTTGATACTAGAGGCCTGGTGCATGGAAATTCATGCACTGGAGCTGGTACGGGGGGGGGGGGGGTCCCTCAGCCCAGCCTGCCCCCTCTCACAGTCTGGGAGCTCTCAGGGGTGGGAGGTGACCCTGTGATCAGGGGAAGGTGATGCTCCCATCACACCTCTGCTGCTGCCACTGCTAGTGGCGCAGCCCTGGTTACCTAAGCCTCAGGCAGCCCTGGGCGGCTGGGGGGCTGAGGGGACTGGGTGCCGCCATCTTTGAGGGTGTGGCAGTCAGTTAGCATATTTCCTCTTTATTAGATAGGATTATATTAGTCTCAGGTGTACAAACCAGTGATTAGACTTTTATGTAACTAATGAGCCGATCATCATGATCAATCTCTTACCCATCTGACAGCATACATAGTTATTACAATATATTGACCATGTTTTCCATGCTGTGCTTTACATCCCCCTGACTATTCTGTAACTACCAATTTGTACTTCTTAATCTCTTCACCTTTTTTACCCAGTCTTCCTACCCCTCCCCCCAAAAATCTGGCAACTGTCACAATGTTCTCTGTATCTATGATTGCTCTCACATGCCTTCTCCCCTGGATGCTAGTCACACCTGTTTAAGTTCATGCACTGTGTCATCTCACTGTATGAACACGTATTCCTGAGGAAATTTTGCTCTAAACTAAAGAGAGCCATCCAGTTTAAGCGGGTGTGAGGCACAGTGTCCTTTAGAACTGTTGTTAATGGACTTGGGATATTGTTATGAAACCCTTGCTCCTCACTCATGATGTTTCCTTCTATGCAAGGTATTGGCCTCTCAATCCCCCCTTACTCCTTCCCTTCCAGGGAATGTTCAGATTGGAGAGTGCTGGGAGAAGGAATTAGGCATGCCTGGTTCAGCTCCTTCCGCCTTTATTTTAGGGATGTGCAGGAGCATCTGGTGAGCTCAAGGGACACTGCCCCAGGCTGAAGCCTACAGTCAGGACTTTCTGTCACTAATGGGTAAAGGGCCTCTTCTAGGGCACAGAACCAGGAAGACCCTGCCTCCTCCCTCCCCACCCCCCACCCCAACCTTGCTACATTCTCCAGGATCAGCTGTGATGGTTACAAAGCAGACGTTTGGTTTCTGATGACTTGGTTGAGTCAGTATGCCTCAGTTGGTTATTACTTTATCTCAGTTGGTTTTGAAATTGGTAATTTGTATGATTCCACTGGTTCTGAACTTGAGTGTGAAGCAGAAGGGCCTGATCTATGGACCCCTTCAAAACACAAATCTTAAGAGCTGGGGTTTCCTTTTCAGCTTATCTTGTGGCGACTGGCACATGGTGGTA
This sequence comes from Eptesicus fuscus, assembly GCF_027574615.1. Taxonomy (NCBI): domain Eukaryota; kingdom Metazoa; phylum Chordata; class Mammalia; order Chiroptera; family Vespertilionidae; genus Eptesicus; species Eptesicus fuscus. The sequence continues at coordinate 12,043,956 of NC_072484.1, forward strand.
GTACATGATGGAGAGGGGTGAACCTCAACTGGAGAAAGGGCGGAGATAGGAGACAACCCATGCCAATAGCCATGATCTTAGTTTCCACGAGCGACAGAAACTAAGGCAGAAACACAGCACCAGCACTTCCAGCCCTGCCAACGCCAGGATCCCTGCCAGCTCCCCATGGCCAGGCACCTCCTACTCCATCAGCTGCAGGGAAGTGTCCTGTTCTCCTGTCCTACAGGCCTGGAGGGGGAGCCTGACCGTCATACCCAAGGTGTAAACAACTAGACCTCAGGAAACTTCCAAGGAAATGGCTGATTTTTCCAGGGAATGGATGGTTTTTCCCATTGACCGTGGCTGGAGTGGCGACTGCAAGCTGGTGGGTGGTGCCATCACAAGTCACCTGAAGCATCCTTCCCTCACCCCTGGCTGAGATGATACCCCAACAACTGGGACAAAAACTCATCAGAAGCAACTGAAATTTTGATGTAAATGTTATTTTTGAGAACTGATTAATGTGTCAAATTATTCAGCTCCCAAGGTATGGTAAAAATAACAGAGTTCTCTGTAATTTCATGATTTTACATTCAAATGACTGATTTAAGTTCCATTTCATAACATCCTATTTAAACCTGTCCCTTTTTCCAGGGTGTTGGATGGCTGCTTTGCTGTGTCCTGAATTTGTGTGGGCCAGAAATCACGACAGCAAACGACAGGTTTTGAAAATTGGGACAGGAGGCTCCTGGTCTATTCTCTTAATAACAGCGCTCTGCAATTGTATTTGTATTACAGCAAAGAAAGCAGGAGGCCAGGAACACGTTTGCTGGGTAGTCCCAGTGCACCACAAGCTTTAAGGGCCAGGCCTGCCACACCAGGCAGCGGTAGTTTATTTAAGGGCCCTATTGCTCATTTTCTCTTCCTGATGGTAAAGGGAGATGACCTCAGGGTGAATGCATCCTCCTGGTTCTGATATTGCTCCCAGTCGATTCTTGTTGGGGTCCATCCTAGACTGGACTCCCCAGAAAAGAGAGCCTGAGACATACAGAGCACGTGCTCACCTTTCACTGAAAGCGCGATCCCAGGGAAGGGAAGGTAGCGAGCTGGAAAGGGGAGAGAAGATGGGAGGTCATCTCCGAGCATTGCTGGCTGCACTGGCATCCTCAGAGAGACTTAGGAAGCCACTGTGGAGAGAAATGTACCCCACCTCCCATTGTCCTGGGGTCTCCAAGCGTTTTCACCCACACTTTCAACGAGCTGTGCATAAATCAGCATCAGACGGCCTGCGGTGCCGCACGCCCAGCAGCACCACGTGCGATGGAGGTGAGACCTTGCCCCTTTGTGCTCCTTGCAGCAAGCAGCGGCCGCGGCAGCAGGGCAGCAGGGACCCAGCTCCAAGCCCCCTGCCCCCACTGGCTTCCAAAGGTTGGTGCTGTCAACTGATAGTAGTTGGTGCCAATTCAAAGCCAACAGGCATCCCCGATTCGGGGTGTGGGAAAGAAGAAAACTGTATTCAGCGCAAACGTGGTATCCTTGAGATTGGTCCATGTGCACTTGAAAAGTATGTATATTCTGCTGCTTGGGGGTGAAATGCTCTGTAAATATCAATTACAGATCATATACTTTTGATCTATCTCAATCATTTTTACCATTTTTTTAATTTAAAGAAAAGTGGTAGCAAAAAGAGTTTTACGGAAAATGCCAAAGTGACCACCATGCCTATTTTTCATCAACAACCCTAGAGACAAGCCACAGGAGAACTTTGGAATGTGAGCCGAGGGTATGCAGAATGTTACTAGCTGGTGCTGTAGCTGTTGGTCTCTGTAATGGCCTCCTAGCATCCACCTGCTCAAGTGTCCTGGTGGCAATAATAACTTGAGCTTTGAGGCCCAAATTCTATTTTTGCCAGTGGCAACTCAAATTTTTCTTTTTTTTTTTTTAACCAGGAAATAATAAAATTGAGTTGAAAGAATGGTTTTCAGAATGAGAATAGTGATGAATGCCCACACCTGTCAATCTTTAGCAGAAATTTGTCCATTACACAATTTAATTAACCTTGCATTAAAAAATATGACTAAAAGAGTTAATTTTCAATGTAATAACTTAAGCAAGCAAATCTTGCATGAGAATCAAAGGTTCTGAGCTTCTAATGAACTGTTTAAAATATTCCTGTGGAACTGAATTAAAAAAGCAGATCTCTGATAATTGCTAAGATCGAAGACTCTCCTAAATGAACTATTTGGTGAATTAATTTGCAAGGGAATAAATCATGAGATAAGGACTGATGAATAGAAACTAATAAATAAGGGAATCAGAAGTCAGAGGTTCTGTATGTGGCGCCCATGAACCAAACTGCCCGATGACCTTGTTTTGTGTGGGCCACTCCCCATTGACTCAGGGGTTTGCTATGTGACGTGTTTAGGATGGACTATTAGCAAGTGTGATTCAAGTAGAGCATTCTTGAAATGCTCCCTCACGAAAGCCAGCTGCCACGTGAAAGGTCCAAATGGCCTGAGGCCACCATGCTGTGAGGAAGTCCACACTAGCCAACATAAGGTCATATGGAAACAGCTATGTCTGACAGCTCCTAGCTGTCTGGCTCTCCTTGCTGGAGCCAGATATAAGAATGTTGGGTGCCACAGCCCTATCATGCAAATCTAGAGCTGAAGACTGCCCAGTTGAATCCCAGCTCAAATTCATTATTGCTATTTATGCCACTAAGTTTTCAAGTGTCTTATATAGCAAGAGATAACGGAAACAGAGGGTGAGGGGTCCTGGCTAAGACACATCTTGATAAAAAAAAAGGTAGCAGGCATCAGAAATCCTATATAATAAAGAGGTAATATTCAAATTGACCCTCACAAGATGGCTGCCTATGACCAGGCTGGCAGGGGGGTTAGTGAGGGGCGACCAAATGTCTGAACAATCAGGCTGTGTGGGGTGACCAGGCTGGCAGCAGGGCGCATTTGGGGGTGACCAGGTTGGCAGGGTGGGGCAGTTAGAGGTGACCAGGCTGGCACGAGGGGGGCAGTTAGGGGTGACCAGGCCGGCAGAGGGGGGCATTTGGGGATGACCTGGCTGGCAGCAGGGGGCAGTTAGGGGCAATCAGGCCAGCAGGAGGGGCAGTTAGGGGCGATCAGGCTGGCACACAGAGGCAGTGAGGGGCGATCAGGTCAGTGTGTGGGGGGGCCAGTTATGGGCAACCAGGCAGGCAGGCAGGTGAGCAATTAGGAGCCAGTGGTCTATGATTGTGAGAGGGATGTCCGACTGCCCGTGTAGGCCCGGTCCCTGGGATCGGGCCTACACGGGCAGTCGGACATCCCCCAAGGGGTCCAGGATTGCAGAGGGTGCAGGCTGGGCTGAGGGGACCACCCCCCCATGCACAAATTTCATGCACCAGGCCTCTAGTAAATCTATAAAGAGTGATAGCACTTTTGTCAGTAATGGGGTCAGAGCATTAATTACCTACTTTACAAGGATTCTGTGGGTGACAGCAGATCACAAGTGTAGTCCCTATACCAGCAGTTCCAACACGCCCAGAGGGTTTGTTAATTTCTAAAAAAAACCAAAGAAACAAAATCTCTGACCTGCCCAGACCTGCTGAGACAGAACCTGCCGAGTCAGAACCTCCCTCTTTATAAGAGTTCCAGGTGTCTCATGTTTGAACCTGAGATGCTCTGAGCTGGATAGAACAGAGGCCTGGGCCTGGACTCTGTGTGTGGACGCTCCCAGGATGCAGTGCTCTGAGCAGCAAGCAGCTGAGGGTCCTGAGCTCCTGCACATCCACGCGTATCTGAAACATCTGTCTCCCTTAGGGAACTTCAAAAGGGGGTGATTGATTTGCTGAATGTCTCGAATATGTATTACATATTCAGCCTTTTATATTATGTTTCTAAATTATGACTGCAAGTTATCAGGCAACTGGCAATCCTTAGAAAAACATCAGTAAACTAGAGGCCTGGTGCATGGATTCGGTCCGGTCCCTCAGCCTGGCATGTGCCCTCTTGCAATCTGGGATTCCTCAGGGGATTTTGGACTGCCTGTGGGGATCGGGCCGAAACCAGCAGTCTGACATCCCCCAAGGGATGTAGTAGTGCGCAAAGCAGCAGGCAGTCAGGGAGGAGCCTGAGCCCTGGCCAGGTGCCGCATGCTCTCATCCTGGACTTGCCTGGTAGTGCTGCCGCTGAGGCGGGAGAGGCTCAGGCCACTGCAGTTGTGCTCACCAGCTGTGAGCCCAGCATCTGGCGCCTGGCGCCTGTCAGTCAGCTGAGCAGTGTTCCTGCTGTGAGAGCACACTGACCACCAGGGGGCAGCTCCTTCATTGAGCGTCTTCCCCCTGGTGGTCAGGGCCCATCATAGCAGCCAGTCAAATGGTCGACTGGTCGAATGGTCCACTAGTTGCTTAGGGTTTTATATATATAGACTAGAGGCCTGATGCATGAAATTCGTGCAAGAGTAGGCCTTCCTTCCCCTAACTGCTGGCACTGGCTTCTCTCTGGCACCTAGGACCTGGGTTTTCCTCACAGTCCTGGCTTCGTCCAGAAGGTTGTCCGGTCTAATTAGCATATTACACTTTTATTATTATAGATGGGGCTCTTTATCAACAGTCAAAGCAGAGACACTGTCTGACCAAGAGAGGGCGGTGCAGGGGAAGGTGACCCCACCTGAGAGGAGCTGTGAAGAGAGGAGAGACTGACAATGGCCAAGTGTTCCTCAGGTCTCTGAGCCTCTGAACTGCAAGTACCCAGAAGGCTGGTCTAGAGTCTCCTGATGTTAATGTGCATTGAACTGGTCACCATCACTGGTCAGGACACAGTGCGTCCTGTCCTGGAGAGTCTATACCAGGAGGCCTGGGCTGAGACCCGAGACCTGAACAGTAAAGAGACACTGTTGGGTCTTTAGTTAATGCAGGTCATCAGGAACGAGGACAGTACAGTCCTGCTTGTTCCTGAAAGTCCTAGGGTTGGCAAGTGGCCAAAGCAGGGAAGTCTTTCTTTTTAACAGACTTTTAATAACTTTCCAAATCCCAGCTTTCCAAATATGTATTTATATATTAATAATTATATAAATGTATAAATTATGTCTAAATATAATGAATAAAAATTATCCTATATAATAAAAGCCTAATATGCAAATTGATCAAATGGCAAAATGACTGGTCGCTATGATGTGCACTGACCACCAGGGGGCAGACACTCAATGCAGGAGCTGCCCCCTGGTGGTCACTGTGCTCCAATAGGGGGAGTGCTGCTCAGCCAGAAGCCAGGCTTATGGCTGGCAAGCACAGCGGTGGTGGCAGGTGCTTCTCCTGCCTCTGCTACAGGCGGGCAGTAAGGTGTTAGGGGCCCCGGAATGCAAAAGCCCCAGACTGTGAGAGTAATGTCCCAAGGGGTCGTGGACTGCGAGAGGGCGCAGGCCCGGCTGAGGGACACGCCCCCACCCCCGAGTGCACAAATCTCGTGCACCGGGCCTCTAGTATTTATATAAAAATATAAATTATATGATATATACTATATTTATATATATGGAAAATGTATACTCTTTCCCAGAGAGAATCACATTAACAGTTTAGTGTATACTTCTCTCAGCTGTTCTCTTCTTAACAATCTTCACTTAATAAAGTGGCGTGATTTTGCAGCATCAGTTTTCCTTAATCCTTGGTCTCTGCTTTCCAGAGGCATGTGTGCACACACCTCCAGGCTTTCAGGGGCAGGTAGTTTGCCATTGAAGGGATGCACCGTGACTTTTTTCTACAATGTGGCTAACCACATTTACAGTGTGGTTAATTGGTTCCTGAAGTAAACCTTCTACATCTCATTTCTCACTTTTGCCTACTGCACTGTTGCCTGAGCAACACACCCAGAACCCACGAATCTTTATGGTGGGGGCAGGTCCCAGGTCCCAGGTGGCTCTTGGTGTCTCCCACTCCAGGCTGGCATCTCTGTCGCCCCTGGAGACAGATCCTGCCTGGGGGAGATTCTGAGGGAGCAGCACGTTTGTGGTGTTTGCTTCCATTATCTGCTACCAGCCAGGGACATGCTCTCATGCATTAAGTGTTCGGTTTTGCATATTTGCTGTTATTGATCATCAAGGACACTAAAGTGACCCAGAGAAAAAGCCCAGCAACATTGGATTAAGAGGTGTGAAGTAACAAGGATCAACCTGAATAACCTCTGCCTCCCCTGCCCCCTGTTATAATAAACAGAAACCACAACCTCGCTCACCACCCAGTGCGTCCCCATAGGCCACAAGCCCAGCAAAATGTACTTGGAGACACACAATTGTTGTAGTTACTATGGCTTCAACACAAATCACCACAGAACTTACCAGATGCATTGGCCTCGAGGGCCTGTGGGTCAGGAATTTGGATGAGTGCAGTGTAATGGCTTGTCTCTGCTGTACACCATCTGGGCTCCATGTGCTCTTTCCATGTGGCACAGAGAACATGGCCTCCATCCTGTCCACATGGGCCACCGACCCCCAGGTGGTACCCAGGGCTGCAGAGGCACATGCCCCTGGAGAGAGAAGCAGCTTAGCTCAGAAATCAGCATCCCAGTGTGAGGAGAGTGCGGGGTGGGGACATCTCTCAGTGCAGCCACCTTTGGAGAAGCATCTTCCAGGCTGCTGATTCACAGAGGTGACCTCAGGGGTCATGCAAGCTGGGTGTACAGCAAGCATGTCAAACTCGCGGCTCGCGTGCCACAGGCCTCGGTTTATTTAAATGAGGCCTGCAGCCCACAAGCTGCGAGGGATATATGTCGCTGGGCCAGAGAGTGAGTTGGGACTCTCAGGCTGAGGCTGTCCTAGGGTGCTGTGGAGGGCTTTTGGCTCACCCAGGCCCTGCTCATACCCAGTGGTAAAGTGTGACCACAGAAGGGTCCAGGAAGGGGATCTCGGGGATTTTGACAATAGAGGGCACCATGTTGCTGGGGGTTCATCAGTTCATTCAGACCAGGAGCCCAGCCAATGGTGGGGAGCAAGGAAATAAGGGGAGGCTGGCCACCCGGGCAATATCCCAGCCAAGGAAGGGTCCAGGTGTCAAGCTGGATCATGCAGCCAGATGCAGGCAAGCGGGGAAGGTTTCCGTTAGCCCGTCCCTTAACCAAGGCCCTTCCAACCTGATTCCAGGTCTGCCTTACTGGGTGAAGGGCCTGCTGGCCTTTCTGCCCGGTAAAAATAGGCCGGGGAGTCTAGGAGCCCCGCGGGGTGGGGCCTGTGAAGGCTGACCCCTGTACAGTCTCTAACACTGTTGGTCTCAAGGATGAAGCTTGAAGAGCAGAGGAAGAAGCGCACTCCCGCAGGGGGTGCAGGGGCGCCCTGAGCTGGCCTGGAAAGCGTGGCAGCACACCATCACCGCTTACGCTCAATCCTTTCAGGATCCTCCCCCCATTTTCACCTTCCTTCTGGAAGCCCTTGGTGACTTCCTGCAAAGAGAGTTCCAGTGTCTGCCCTGAACTCCCACCTTCCAAGATGTGCATGAGCCGGGGCTGGCAGCAGGTCCTGTGTGGCTGAGTTCTCCAGGTGCAAAGCACTGTCGATTTCACAGAGAGCACAGACCACCTTAATAGTGGCTCGGCTGTGAAGGTTGTGGTTCCCACCCACTTGCCACAAGGACGAATGGGGTCAGGAATGTGGGGAGACAGGTGGGAGATGGCATCGTGTTTGAAGCCCATACAAGCCATTGGCTCTCAGCCCCACTGGCTCAGGAGGGCTTTCCTGAGCGATAGGTTGCTGTGTCCTGTGCGCATGGAAATGGAATGGAAAGTGGACAATGCCACCAGGAAATGGAAGAGCAAGGGGCAGGAGCAGTCCCATGCTAGAGTAATGGTGAGGTTCAGGGCTTGGCAGCTCTGTCACCCAGAGTGTAAGAGGGAGGCTCTGTGGCTTAGTCCCTGAGCAAGGTGGACACTATGGGGAGAAGCTGTGGACTGGACCCTGGAGGAAGGGCTGCACCTGCCTTCCTGCGGGAGTACAGTCATGTGCTCAGGGTATGCTCGTCTTTTTGGGCCTGTCCTCCACATCCTGTCTCCACAAAGAGCCGCCTTGCTGGAGCCAGGGCACGTTCTGGGGTTAGGGCTGAGGCACTGCAGATGCAGAGGTGTCTGGAGCTCCCACCTGCTAGTCCACATGCTCCACCAGAGTCCCTCGGGCGCCCAAGCTCACTGCCGCTGTCTGTGGGTGCTTCCTGGAACTTGGTTTCTGTTTCAACTTTTGGTTTGTCACATTCCTCATGCTGACTAGGAGGGACTTCGTATCTCTGCACAATTATTGTTAACAAAATAGCAACTCTTCAGCATGATGTAAAAGAGGGGAGTGGCACCAGCAATTGCCTAGCAATGACAATTTTGTGAGTAACGTGGACATATGTGGTGGCGCACGTAGACAGTTAGGTGGAGGGAGGGATGGAGGGAGGAGCGTGTTAACCCAAGGGAGTTTCTGAGAAGGCCCAGGACCCCACCACTCTGGAGACTGGGAGCGAACTAGAATTCTCTGTCCACAGGGCCAGTCTCCAATGTCTAGCAGTGTCTCCCAGCTCTGAGCCCAAGAGGCATGTGTGAATCATGGCCTGGCCTGGACAAGATGTTTAGACTGTTAATTAATGTAAATGTTTCTTAATCATTCTCAAATCATCCCATTGAGGGTTGCCATGGCCACAGGGCTCTGGTGAGGAAAAGTCATTGTGTCTTCACATCACTCTCCACCCACACGGGGTTCAGACAGCTCAGGCTCTGAGCCCCAGGTGCCTGCAGTATTTACAAGTTGCCCAGCACCTTTCCTTCTGCAACTCCTGAGAATCCCCATGGTGTCCCCTGCCTAGGAATCTGTGACACGAGGCTGTCAGGGCAGGTTGCAACCAACTTCGGTATTTCCCACGTGCCCGCACAGCAACACCAACAGGGATGGCAGGGAGCGGCTGGTGCAACACTGGTCAGAAAGAAAAACAGAGGTTCACTGAGGACCGGTGACTCATACAAGCTCAGTCATGACTGGTCCAGCCTCGCGCCTGGTGAAGATGCTGAAGATCCTGGGCAGCTCCACAGCATTAGGTGCCAAGCTGGGGGCACACACTGTCCACTCAGTCACCTAGGAGCATGTCACCTGCATTTCAGGTGAGGAGAGAGGCTCAGAGATGGTGTGTAATTTGCCTCAGGTCACAGAGCAAGCGAGTGGCTGAGTAGGGACTTCAGGGTTTCCAGTGCTCAGGCCTGGGAGGGAGGCAGGGTCCAGGGTTGGCCATGGTTCCTGTCTCTGCCACAGTATTGAGCCACCCCCTGCCCCTGTCTGCCCTGCACTGTGTCATGAGGCCCTGGACCCGGAGCAGGGAGAGGGGAGTTACACTGTTTGCTCCATGCGTGGTGCAGGGGAGCGTGCTCCCGCCAGTTAAACACAGAAGTCAGTTCTGTCCAGAAGGCTGCAGTGTCTCCTTCCAAAGGGTTGGAGTGTTTTTGACTTGTACCAGCACTCAGGGACTGTGCAGGAGCCAGGCCAGATGTCTGAGGAGGGTCAACAAGCTGTGGTTATGCTGAGGGCCTGCAGCGGGCAGTCAGCACTGATGCTCACCATCAGGAGTGGCCCAGGTCCCATATTAATGTCCCTTGCCCCACTGTTCCCAGCTTCCTAATTAGGACATGATATCATTATCTGTGCTCACCTGCAGATTTATCAGATTTCCCCCACCCCCATTAGGCTAAGTAGGGCTGTTAGACATAATCGCATTGGAGGATTGTGGGTTACCGGTGTCAGATATTCATTCTGGGAAGTTAGGTGTTCGAAGCACAGAACTGTTGCTTAATTACCTGCCTCTCCACTCTCCTGAGAGTGAGTGTGGGCTGCTTCTTTTGCCTGAGGTATGTGCCTGTCCGTACTTGACCAGAACGCAGGAACGTAGCCCTTTCTTCCAAACGCAGATCTCCCCATGACACTGTCCTTGGAGAAGTTCTGCAGATAACTGAGGTCTGACTCAGTTTGGGTATACTAGTATGGCTGCTATAGCAAAAAGACCCCCAAATGTCCCATCTCTCATATGGAAACTCACTGCTTATTCACTGAAGAATTCAGAGTGTGACTTCCTGGTGGGCAGGTGGCTCTCCTCCATCTGAAGGTCCCTCCAGCGACCCATCCTCCCTGCCTGGATCCAGCCTGCGGAAGGGGAATGAGTATGCAGAAGGCACAGCCACTTCTTAAATCCGGACCTGGAGAGCATTATGCTAAGCGAAATAAGCCAGTCGGAGAAAGATAAATATCACATGATCTCACTCATTTGTGGAATATAATGAACAACATAAACTGATGAACAAAAACAGATCCAGAGACAGAGAAGCATCGATCAGACCATCAAACCTCAGAGGGAAGGCAGGAGAGGGTGGGGGGAAGGGGGAGAGATCAACCAAAAGACTTGTATGCATGCATATAAGCCTAACCAATGGACACAGACACCAGGGAGTGAGGGCATGAGCAGGGGTGGGGGGGTTGGGGGGAAGGGGAGCAGTTGGGGGAGACAATGGGGGGATAAGGATACATATGTAATACCTTAATCAATAAAGAAAATAAAAAATTTAAAAAAGACTTAAAAAATAAAATAAAATAAATCTGGGACTAGATACCATCGGCCTCTCTTGCCCACATCTTCTTGGTGGGAACTCTGTTGTTACCTGGCCACACCTACCTGCAGGGGAGGCAGCACACAGGGACAGGTGAGTGGGGCCCCAGGTGGCCTCACAGCACAGGTGTGAATGACAAGGGCAGACGCATCCAGGCTGATGGTGAAAGGCTGGCTCTCAGCGTGGTGACTTGCATCTCTTTCTTTGTGTACAACCCTCTTTATCCAGGGGCACACGGCCTCAGAGAGCTTCTGTGACCACACAGCTGGGCAGGAGCAGATGTGAACACAGACTTGAACATGGACAGCCCTCTTTCTCCAACATGACAACCCGCAGTGGCTGGCACTGTCCACCTGAGGGACAAGACGGCCCACTGGTTCAGCCCCCACCCCTTCTAAGACCAGAAGTCTGAGTCACCAAAGTTAACAGAAGTTGTCTGTTACTTTCTAGTGCCTACTGAAATAACTCAAAGTAAGCAAGTGAGGGTCGCCCTGGTGGCCCAGCTAAAATCCCTAGGAAGCACCTGTGAGCAGAATATCAGAGGTGGGCTAAGGCTGATTCTTCCGGGGCCAGAAGCCACGCAGAGGGACGTAGCTTCCTCCAGTTAGGTGGAAGGTCTCTGTGAGGCCACAAGGTTGTGTTTGTGTGAGCAAGGCACAGCCAGCACTGCCTCTTCCCCGTTCACATTCTGAGCCCAGACTCAGCGCACGCTCTAGGAGAGCAGCCTGCCTGCCTCTCAGCATGTTCTCTCTCCCCGCAGCCCACCCACGAGACTCCTGCACCTGCAGCACTGCCCTGACCTCGCCCTTGCCCACCATGACCCACCCTCGGCCCTGCACCTGCTTGGAGTGCAGTGCAGGGTCCCTGTTGGCTCGCCAGGCTTTCTAGCTGCTCCCACAGCTGCATCTCCTGTTTCCTTCCGGGTTTATTCCATGCTTCTCTCTTCCTAGCAAGTCATTTCTCACCTTCCCTCTCACCACTAACCATCTCTGAATCCTGTCCTCCCCATCTCCCCCTTGAAAGGGCAGAGCAGGACAGCACAAAATGTACTGTACCCTCCATCCTGTGAACTATGTATATGACTCCTTTTTCTTAGAAAACCGCGAGAGTGTAGCAGTTGCATAAACCTGCCAGTGGGAATGTAGAGAGGTGGATTCAGTCCAAATTGGGCGGGCTGCACAGTACCCCCCGTGTAACCAGACCCCTGTGCCTGCCCCCTGACCAATCAGTGGGGCCACGAACGTTCCCCCCGCCCACTGCTTTGGACCCCCTTTTTTTAAGCCTTTGTTCTCTCTCTCCCCACCTTGCCACTGCACCGGTGTGTGTGTGTGTGTGTGTGTGTGTGTGTGTGTGTGTGTGTGTGTGTGTGACTGAGCTCAAGCTAGCTTGAATACAGACTCTTTGCTTTTGCATTGGACTCGTCTGGTTCCCTGGTGGTTTTTCTTGGGGACCCTGAATTCTGGGCATAACACCCTCACCCCAGGAGGGTTTCCTGCTCCCTTCTCAGCCCTGAGCACTCATTTGCATTCTCTTGTGGCCCTTGTCACATCCCTGGTCTGAGGTTCAGGACCATCTTTATCTTGGGGTGCATTTGACTGTGTGCCACACATGGTCTGCACCAGTGTTCAGCAAACACAGAACCATGGCCTCCAATATGCAAAATCAAATTAATGAGGTGCTCATTACACCACAGCTGCAGGGCATCCGGGAAATGAGGGGTTAGTGAGTAAGGCTGACCTTGAAGGCTGCTGGTGCTCAGTGCTGTACCTCCAGCCTCTGACCTCAGGCTGCTCCCAACTCTTCACATCATCCTGCTTTGGTGCCTGTGGAGACCCACTGGGGTTGGTGTGCCCGTCAGTCTTGGGGACTGCTCAGAGCCCTTCTGATACCCTTTCCCACAAAACATCCTACTGCACGTCTCGTAGGGCCATTATCTCTTTTTTCTTATAGTCATTCATGTTTGTTTCATTATATGTGTTATAGAACTCACACACATTCACAGACACACACAGATACCCACACAGATAGATACGCACACTCACACACACACACACACACACACACACACACACGTCCATTCCTCCCCTTTCCCCTGGGTGGACTCCACCTAGCACAGTGCCTAGGACAAGGCTGCTGCTCACTGTTGTGGAGCGGATGCGAGTGAATGACCACTGGAGCCCAGACCAAATTACAATTTAGGGAGCCTTTATTAGCCGGGTGGCCAGGAGACCCGGCGACTGCTCTGCCATTCTCCGTGCAGGGAGACCAGAGAGCAGCAGCGACCCTTTGTGTAGGACCGCTTTTAAGCACATTAACCACATCCGGTTTTTGCAGAACAAGTAACCCAAGACAAAACAGTTTTTCCCAAGCAACGTCAGGATCATGCCAATGACGACCATGTTATTCACAGGGTCATCCTGTTCTTCAGAAAGCTGACAGTGTTCTATGAAAGAAGGCTACGTGCTGGGAAGGGGCCATGAGACCATATCTCAAGGCCTGGCCTGGTGTCAGCACTGACATCTCTATCTGGGGCATAGTCCACGGTCTCAGTAGTGCTCAAAAATTCCCACTCTCCAACACTCACCTGACTCCCACCTAGACTCACCATCACTTACTTGTTGTTAAAAGCAGACTCAAGGCAAGGACTTGGTTCCAGGAAGCACCGGTGAGGAAATGGTGATGTGGGACCGAGAAAGCAAAGAAGACAGTTAAAAAGGTGCGAATCGCCCCACTCTTGGGTATTTACTTAAATAAAGTGAGATTTTGTGGTCCCCCAGAAGTCTGTACAGACACGTTTGCAGCAGCTTTATTCATAATTGCCCCAAATTGGAGATAACCCACAGGCCCTTCAGCTGGTGAGTGGATGACGGACTGTGAAGGTGCCCACTGAGCAATAATGAGCAAGGAAGCAGCAATGCTCACCACAGCCTGGGCAAGCCTCAGGGCCGGGCTCAGGAGGTTACACGCTCTGTGAGTCTGTTCCTGGGCCACTTGGAAGAGGGAGCACTGCAGGTGGAGGGTGGTGAGTGGTTGTCACAGGGAGCAGGTTGACTACAAAGGGCATGTGAGATTTCGAGGGGGTGATGACATTTCTGTATCTTGACTGTGATGGTGGTTAGAGGGTCATGTATATTGTCCAGCTCGTGGAACTGTACACGAGAACAGGTGAATTGTGGGCTCCCAATGAAGCGACAAAGCTGGGCTCCATGCACTTGTGTGTATAAAGATGTGGCCAGGACACCTGTCTGAGGCGGAAGTGGATGGGAACCCAGGCTGAGCTGAGCCAGACTTCTCAGGTCTAAAAGCTGCAGGGCACCTCAGAGCGGGAGAGCCATGCTCACAGCAGGGAGCCAGTGAGTCTGGAGGAAAGGAGGAACCCAGCAGGGTTTGAAGGTGGGATCTCAGGAGGCTGCGGAGCAGACGTGGGGACAAGGACAGCCCTGAGCATGTTTGGAAGCACTTCACTCTGCAGGGGCCATGGAGGGACGTTTGGGGCCTCAGGTTGCCCACCCTCCACCAGAGGCCCAGACTGGGACTTGGGGCCCGTGGCATATTTGGGAGGTTGTCCAGGAAGCAGTGGTGGGAGTGGGGGTAGGGAAATGAGATGGGTCAGGGAAGAAGCCAGTCTGAGAAGGCGGTAAAGAACAGGCGACATCAGGGTGACACCTCAATCCCGCAGGGAACCCTGGGAGCCTGCAGATCACCTCAGCGTTGTCTCTGAGCCGAGAGGAAGCTGGGCTTTATTCACCATTCATTCCCACCTCCCTGGGTGAGGCTGCTCTTGACAGTAACTTCATGGTACTGTGGCCCCGCGGGCAGAGTCGGAGGCTCAGACACTGTCAGCACGTGTGACAGAGAATGTGGGCAGGTGCCATCAACATTCACTACAGTTGGTGTCAACAAAATCAACTTGCATTTGGAGATGTCTTATTATCAGGAAAAGCAAATTGCTTTACATATTGTTCTGTTTTCTTATTTTATCTCATCAGCATCCACATATGCCCCCATTATACACGTCATCAAAAGCACTCTTGCCCAAAACAAAACAAACAGCAAAAAAAAGCACTCTTGCCCAGAAGGTGGGCTCAGTGGTTGAGCATTGACCTATGAACCAGAAGGTCATGGTTCGATTCCCAGTCAGGGCACATGCCTGGGTTGCGGGCTTGGTCTACAGTGTGGGGCATGCAGGAGGCAGCCAATCAAGAATTCTCTCTCATCATTGATGTTTCTATTTCTCTCTCCCTTTCCCTTCCTCTCTGAAATCAATCTATATACTAGTGTATAAAAAGCCAGCAACCATAATGCCGGAACGACTGGAACGACCAACCGGTCACTATGATGCCCTCAGCGGCCAGTGAACCAGCCTGATCAGGGGGTGGGGCTGGCTGGTCAACCTCCCCCCCCCCCCCCCCCCCCCCCGCCTTCTGTAGCCCTTCCCCATGGCCGGCCCTGCCCCTGATCGCCCCCACCCCCACCCCAATAGGGGGTGGGGCTGGCTGGCCAACCTCCTGCAGCCCCTCCCCCCTGCCGGCCCCACCCCCAATGGGCCCCCACCACCCCATCAACTCGTGGCCCCTCCTCCCAGCCATCTCCACCCCTGATCAGGCCCCCCACTCTGATCAAAGGCAGGGCCTGCCGGCCAACCACCCATGGCACCTCCCCCAGGCTGCTGGCTCCCAATTGGCCTCCCCCCCCCCGCCACACACACACCAATCGGCCTCCTTATGTCTCAAACCCGCAGAGTGCCTGGTACAAACTAAATCTCCAACTTTATTAAACCATGAAGCATATCACAAATACAAGCAATATGTATAATGGCAATCAGCAGCACCTGTTAATAGCTCCCCCCGCCCCGCCCCGCCCCCCCCTCCCCCCGCCCAGCCTGAGAAAGGGAACCCTGCTGGTATCCAGACTGCCCTCCTCCCTACTCAATGGAGAATAATCACCACCTTGGATTGTGTGCTCTCACAGCCCAGCCTCTCATGCTCTTTCAGTCACTCATGTGTTCTTCATTGCAGTTCAGTTTTTCTTCATTTGAACCACATCTAAACGGATGACATCATGTATGTTCTGCGACTTTTTTTTTTTTTTTTCTTACCTGTGTTTTGAAGTTCCTTCTGCACTCATTTTCACACCCCAGAGTCCCTCCATGGTAGCATTAATGGTGCTGGGTCTGTCATAAATGCTGCTGGTTCAGGGAATGAATAAAAAAAATCACAGATGCCTCAGCACAGAGGATGGCGAGAGGAGTTCGGAGTTTGCAGGCAGCCCGAAGACAAGGCTTGGCGATGGGCTTGCATTTGCCTGGGCCTTCTCTGGTGAGCACCTGTGTGGGCTGGGGGCAGGTCGGGGCGGGTGGGGTTTCAGGGACCTGGTAGGTCAGGGCGTGCCACACTGAAGGATCCCTGACCGAGGGCAGGGATGGGGGAGAGGTGTAGTGAGAGGCACTTCCTGGGGCCAAAGTTAAAATTTCAGTTTTATGTGCGGACAGTGCTCCTCGGAGGAGGCTCTCGGACTCGAGCTCCAAGGGGAATGAGGCCAGGTCCCGAGGACCTTCTGAGGCCAGAGTCTCCCTGCCTTAGGGCAGGATGGCTGAGGTAGACACACACACCGTGAAGGCCCATTGATGAGCTCCGAGTCACCGAATCACCATTATTGCTAGGTGGGACCCCTAAATGTGGTCGCTTACAGAGTCCAGAGAGGCATTCCATAGTTCCCCCTTGCAGCATACTGCTTTCCTCAGCCTCTGTGTCTACCCAAGACTGCTCCCAGCGCACACATCTACTAGACACAGGCTGACAGAAACCCAGGATGATCCTAGTGAAGCTAGGACAGCTTGTCAGCCCTGGCAAATGAGTTCCTTTGAGACAGAGCCCCCTGGGCCATGCGTCCCCACTTTCTGTGGATCTCTTTGTCTCTCCTGTGGGACGGCTTCTGCTTCGGTCCCCGTGAAGAGTTAGGAAACACAGAGCCAGCTTGATGTTTCTGAAGCCAGAGTGTGTCCTGGACAGGGCCAGCCGCCAGGCTCTTGGGTCAGCGGGTGGGAGGTTGCCTCTCAGGCTGAGGAGACGGGGCTCTGGTCTTCAGCAGCCATGGAAGGTTTTTAAGCAGAATTGTGATAGCAATGTGTGCACATTTATTCTCTTGTGTGTGCCTGTCAGAGAGAGGAAGAGGTGGGGTGGGGGTGGGGGGTGGGGGAGAGAACACCAGTTTGCTTCTGGACCCCAGAGAAACATTCATATTTGAGTCGTTTATTGAGAAAAAAATAATTAGAATCCCAAACCGGAGTAAAGTCAAGGAACAAACTGATGGCTCAGTGGGAGTGGATCAATTGAAAAGCAGGAGAAGATCGAAGCCACTTTCCCTTCATCCCCACTGTTCACGCTCAAAAACCATTCGGAGAGAACCATGCAAAACTGGCCCCTGGAGAATGTGCGGAGCCCCGGGCAGGTGTGTGCTGTAAAGTGGGAGGGGCCTCTTGGAGGCCTGTTTTCCACCTGCACAGGTCGGAGTGGAGCTGAGGTCATGGGCATATGCCACACACTGTGGCAGGAAATTAACCTCCCTGCGTTATGGTCACACCTCAGTCATCTTCCTCCATAATCACATTAAATATCCACAGCCCCCCTGCAATGTGTGCACCCCAAAAGGGAGCCGTGCAAGGCAAGTGACAGCTCTGCACTCATCTTCAAACTATCGTCTGTTCTCTGAGTTTCTCAACTCGCAGGACGTTTCTCAAGGGGCCAGCTTTCGCCAGATGAGCAGCTTAGGTGGCTGGAGGCTGCCTCAGCGCGTCTGGAATACAAGTCCCTTCCCAGCAGTCTTAGAGTAAGTTCCCTTTACCTGTCACTGGGGCTTGAATGGATTGGGGTTCACAGTTAGCAACAGGAGAGGCTGGCGCGCTGCAATCTTCATGCCCTTGCTGCTCTGTCGCCAGCAGCAAACACGGCGATGACCCCGGATGGACGGGGTCTCGTGTGATGGCATAAGCTGGGCTGATTTAAACATGTACTTTTTTTTTTTTTTTTTAACATCATGCTCTTATATTATAGGATTTTTACATTTTACATTATAAAATTTTAAGGGTAATTTTGACCACGAGGTTTTCATTTTATGCTCTGTTAGAAACTATTTCAAAATGCAGCTCCAGAGTACCACCTGAGATCTTGTAACACCCAAATACGGTCATCTTCAGCACCCACGTCACAAATTATCATCATCAGAGCTGGTGTTTGTGACCAGACTGGTGTGACAGCCTGACTTCACACTCACCCTGGCCACCCTAAATTCTTACATCTCTCTTCTCTCGAGCCTCCTACATCCTTTGCTGAATGGATACAGGCAGTGAGTTCTGCCCGTGACTTTGTCAGTAAGGGAAGAGAAGGGAGGAGAAGGGACGGGAAGGGGTGTGGCCTGGGGCCAAGGACGTGAGCATGACAGAGCAGTAAATTGATCTGGCTCAGACCCCTCTGTGTGTTTCATCACTGATGACACATGAGGTTCAAGAACAGATATGAGCATCCAAATCATCATGTTCCAGGACTCCATGTCAATGGCATCTGAGTGGGCTTCAGGGCATCTCAGTGTCACTCCCTGGGATCGGCCATCCCTGACAATCCCCACTGGTCCCTCCCACTCCCATCCTGTCCCCTGCCTTTGTTTCTCCCTGACCTCCCCATGCTCCGCAGTTACTTTATCTGCTTCTGGTTTGTGCGCTCATTGTCTGCCCCCAGGAGGCTGGCCTGTCTCTCGCTGATCCCTTTCACGAGAGCTCAGAGTGGCACTAAGCACGGAGGAGGTCTGCAGTAGAAATGTGTTGGATGTGTGGGTGCCCAGCTAAGCTTGCGTGCCAATCAGCGGTCCGAGTCGGGGCTTGAGGGCTAATGTTTAGATTGGGCAGGGGTCCCAGTGGGCTCAGGCAGGGGTCAAAGAAGGCTTTCCAGAGAAGGAGAGCCTTGGCTGGCCTTGGCAGATGGGCAGTGTGTGGCCTGTGGGCCTCGGGCCGGGAATGTGGTAGCTGTACCAGGGCAGGGCACCTAGACCACTATCATACCTGCCAGCTGCTGCCTGCATTGTGGAGGGGACTGTCAGGGGACTGAGTTGGCCTTGGACATTCCTGGACAGTGGGTCCAGGTGGGAAAAACCTCAATGCTATCAACTTTGAGCCAGAGCATGAGATCTCTGCTGGAAGTGTGGGTGCGGAGGGCCCCAAATGGCTGCTGGGAACTGATTCCTGGGAAAGCATCTGCTTGTGGGCATGGGGTGGGCAGAGACAATGGGAGTGACACAGGGCTCCTCTCCCTTGGGCTGCTCAGTGAGGGTGTGGAAACGCTGCCAGGCTGCCGAGGAGGGCTGGGGGGCGACCCTGGGGCAGCGCACTTGCTGGCGGTTTCTTTGCTGGCCCACATCCCCCCAGGCCCACTCCCAGGAGCTATGCCTGGGGTGCAGGAGAGGAGCTGGCCTGGTTCATTTTCAAAGGAATCAAATTTGCTTCTCAAACTTTCAAACTGAAAGACGTGTTCATTTTTCTCTTTGGCGCACCACTTAGAAGTGACGAGTTTCCCAGCTGCACCGCACAGTCCCGCGCGGCTCCCGGACACCTGAGCCGCGTTTCAGCCTGAAGGGGACCTCCCGCATGTGATGAGCAAACGAAAGTGGAGGAAGTTTAACTGCACAGGGAACGAGATGAAAACCCGAATAAACTGCCATTAGTATACAAACAGGGCTCTGCAAACATTGGCACTGAACCTGAAGGACACCCTCTCCATGGGGTTCTGCTCTCAAACCCTTCTGCAAACCCTGCCTGCTCTCTCCACAGACAGAGGGCCAGTCTGCCCTGCGCTGTGGGCTCGCAGTGGGTTGCTCAGTCTGAAGGCTTGTCTCCATCAAACCGAGTCTGTGTGGGCTGAGCTGAGCACCAGTGCAGAGTCGGCGAGCAGTGCACCCCCTTTCCCTCCAGGGGTTCCTGCCAGAGCAGGGGCTGCTCTGTGCTGGGCAGCAGCAGGGGGCCTACCTGGATAGTATAGGGACGAGATGTGGGCCCAGGAGCCCAGGGGAAGGCAGGTAAATTCTGGAACTGGTCACTGCAGGAGCTGGGTGTCATCTGTGACAGGGAAGGAGGTGGGGGGTGTGGGGACAAAGCGAAGTGTGTGAAGGCGCTTCACACACTGCAGTGTGGATGCTGGTTTGATGGTGGGAAGGGGGAGGCATTGTGGGTAGTTTCTAGCTGCTCATGAATTCTGGGCTTCACTTCCTAAAGTCTGTGTCCACAGCTCCCAGACCTCACCCATGGAGGCCGGGTTCTCCTGAAAGAGACTCCAGGTGGAAGGTGAAAGGTTTATTGGGGGGTAATAGGTGTGAACTGGAAATGGAGGAAGCCGGACTGGGCAGGAGAAGCTGTCAGAACACAGGGCGCATTGGCAGCCAGAGGGCGCTCCCAGCAGAGGGCTGGAGGAGAAGCCGTGAGCTGGGAGAAGTGGCTGGGCCCTGTGTACCACCTGGCTCCGCCTTGGCTGGGGCTGTCCTGGGAAGCCTGCGGCTGTAGCTGCCACACCACAGCCAGCAGCAGCCACACTCCTCACAGCAGGCGCCAGGGTCTGAGTACAGCGTCTGTGTCAGACACAGGGCCACTCAAAGCAGCTGAAGGGACCTTGGCTCCCACCCCCAGGCAGCTTCAGGTGGGGCCTCACGAGTGTGAACACTGCCTGGCTGGCATTCCTGGGGGTTTCCTAGGGCACCCCGGTGCTTATGAACATGTCACCAACACCTGAACATGCCATCCTTCTCTCCTGTGTCCCCGCTGGGGTAGCCTTGTGCCCAAGCATCTTGTACCTGTGTCCCAGCAGGGCCCGCCTCTCCCACCCAACCTGACCTGAGAGGGCCAGCCCCCCAGGGGCTCCCCACTAAGAGGACAAGAGCTTGAAGGTGGGCCCTCTAGTTGTACTGGGTGCCCCGTCTGTCAGGTGCCCCGAGGCAGGCTGAGAGGGATGAGCGGGGCCTTCAGCCTCAGAGGCTTCGTAGGTGTGTCACACGGCAAGCCTGGCTCCTTCTGTCTCAGATACTGACGTGCCCTTTGCCTGCAGGATTCTGGGAGCTTGGCTCAGGTGACACCACCTGGTCAGGGCCTCACACAGGTGCAAACTTGGTGCCCTGCCCTAGGTGAAGGAGAGGGGCGCTGGACCACTTACTGGCCACATGAACTTTTTGTCCAACAGACAGCTTTGGTTTAGGGCCCAGGGGCACAGGCGGACAGCTAGATGTGGCTGGGGCTGAAGACAGAGGTGGAGGGAAAAGGTGGTGAGGGGCTCAGGGTGACTATGGGGGTGGGGGTATCTGTGGAGAGGCAGGCAGTCTCTGGGATACCATGCATGAGTGGTGCTATGGCTTGAATGTGTGCCCCCCAAATCCAAATGTTGAAGCCCAAACTCTGCATGTGCCAGTACCCGGTCTTGGCTTCCACTCCTATACTGGTTCCATGAGACTGTGAGCATCCCCAGATCTAATCCCTTCCCATCTTTGTCCCCCAAAAGCCCCCCACAGCCCTGTGCATGGTAGGTGCTCAGCTAATGCTTGTCATGCCACACTGATGTGAACAGGCTGCCCTGAGCATCCACTTCTGGTTCTGTTCCCAGCGACGCTGAACAACTGGCTGGATAATCCTGTGACTAAGTCTGCAGCTCCCGTAGCCCCTACTGGACCCCATTCATCTGCAGTTTCTAAATTCAGTCCTTTCCTTCCTCACGGGAAAGGAGTGGGAGAAAGGGAGCTGTTCCCATGTACAGTTCTGGCCCCGTGCATCTGATTTCTGATCAGGGCCTGGAGAGGGTGGAGGCATGTGGCTCCCAGAGGCATCTGGACCAGCATCGTGGAAATGACAGCCGGGCCACTAGCAACATATGCCTAACCTGGCATGACCGCCTCCCTGGCCCACACCTTCTCAGAGCAGCCGGGAAGGAGACCTGGGCTCTGGTGAGGAGAGCTGAGTCCCATTCTCCACCATTGGCAGTGCTGAACTGAGCAAGGCCCACCCCATGGACCCTGGTCCTATCAGGAATTGGGCCCTCGATCCCTTTGAACCAGAGGATTTCTGTGTGGCTGCTATTGAGTGAACAAGAAAGTTATCTTTACAAACCCCAAGTCATATCACATGTGAGGGGTGTTATTATCATCTGCCACTGTTTAGCTGGAACGGACACATGCTGGTGGAGGTAGGTGGGCGTGTGGCTGTGGAAACTGAGGCTTCTTCCAGGAGATAGGGTGCCTCCCTCCTCTCCCTCTCCTCCTCCTTTCCCTTCTCTCCTAGTTGGACTATGGAGAGGTCTGAAGGAAGTGTGGCTCTGCGAGTGGATGCCAAGCTTACTGGGCTGGTTGGTGCTCCACCCAGGTGGCACCGAATTCAGAGTCAGTTTTCAGAATATTTTGTGAATGACCAAGATGGATGGTGTAGCACAGGCTGGCTGATTCTCTGATGTGGGCCGTCTTGTGCATTGTACGATGTTGAGCAGCATCCTTGGCCTCTATGCACTAGATGAGCAGTTGTGACAGCCCCAAATGTCTCCAGATATTGACTGATGTCCCAGGATGGCGGGCAGGTAGGGAAACTGACCCTGGTTTGTTCGTTCTTATGCTATCAGACCTCCATCTCTGGCCCGTGGTGGGTCGGCCAGGCTCCAGCCTCATTTCCTCCTGGCTGGATGTCTTTGGGGTCTCTCTGTTGTTCCCTCTTTCCTGTGAATTGGCCTCTGAGATCCCTAGACTGGGTTCAGGGGACGTTCCCTGAACCACCTGAGAAGCCGCACAGGCTCTAAGGCAGCCACACGCCAGGCTTAAGGAGGAGGAAGCCTGGCCTTCCCAGTTTTCCAGCTCCTGCCCATCTTCCTGCAGGTTCATCAGCTCCTCCCGCCAGGTGCCCTCCTGGACCAGGCTCAGTAAGATCTCAGAGAGCCCCACAGTCTCCTGGCCCTGGTTGTGAGGGCACGGGCCCCAGAGCTGCTCGGCTGAGCCCAAGGCCAGGTTCTGTCACTTCCTGGCTGGTGATGGTGGGGAAATAGCCTCCCCAAGCTCATCTGACACTGAGGATCTGACAGGCCTGGCATGGAGCTGGATCCACTTGCAATGCACTCTAAATTCAAGTTGCATGCTATTTTAGAAAGACCTATTGTACGGGAGTTCACAGGATGCCAGATAAAGAGCTGGTTTAAGACTTTCGAATAGCTGGGTTTCTGTGTGGGAATGGTAATGAGGGGAGCGTTATCTGTGGGCATCACCTTTAACTCCATTATGGGCTAAAACAAAGGGCAAGCGATACTGAAGTGGCCTGATCCCTATTTATAAATTAAAAAGGGTCTGTCTCTGGACAGTGACAGCCTCTTGCTTCTAATCACACAGGACCTCGTGAGAGAATGAATGAAAACCCTGCCTCGTGGTGCTAAGCTGAGGAGATTTCATAGCTCTTTATCAGCCCTTCAACGAATTCAGCCCTTAGCAATGTACAGTCTGGCCCCTCAGTTACCCAGAGGCCCTGGGTGACTGAAGGGCCAGATCATAGCAGACTCTTTCTATTTATCAGGAATAATATTTTGTTTACCAAGTCAAATAGAAAAATATATTTTTAATATGTTCTGGGATCATATTCAGGGAACAAATATACTAAGCGTTTTAGAAGAATGCAAATCATTCTCCATCTTGTTCCACCTATAAATCTTGATTTGTTTAATAAAATAGTTTGAATCCAAATATGAATTCTCTTGTGTAGACAGGCAACATTCCCAAATCACCATTTATTTTTCAGCTGAGCCATGAGTTGGGTTCAGGTGACAGGTGTCATAGCTGAAGGCCTGAGAGCCGCATGCATGGCTGGTGCTGTGATTTTGTGCGCGCTCACCCATTCTCCTCTCTTCTTCTTCTCTCCTTTCCTCCATTCCTTCCATCTATCAACTTTGATCTTTATATTGGCCCAGAATGGCCTAATTTTAGTGAAGAAAACCAGGCATAGGCCCCCAGAGCAGTGGTCGGCAAACCGTGGCTCGCGAGCCACATGTGACTCTTTGGCTCCTTGAGTGTGGCTTTTCCACAAAATACCACGTGCAGGCACACACATATGTACAGTGGGATTGAAACTTCGTGGCCCATGTGCAGAAGTTGGTTTTCGGCCTGGGCGAGTCTATTTTGAAGAAGTGGCATTAGAACACTCAAGGCGCCAAAGAGCTGCATGTGGCTCGAGAGCCGCAGTTTGCCGACCACTGCCCTAGAGGTCATAGGGATGCAGTGAATACACCCCCTGGCATTTACCTGCCCCCTTCTCCCCCTCGCCCCCACTTCAGAGTGCCTTGTTTTTAGTCAGCCCCTGCTGGTCAGTGAAGTGCATGGCTAGGTGCTGAATTCAAGTTCAGGACCCTGTCTCCCTGGCCTGGGAAGTGCAGCCCGAGCTCACTGAGGAGAGGGCCTCTGGGTGACCGAGGAGCCTGACAGCAGTGCTCTGCCTAAAAGACAGCTATCTCGCGGCCTGGAGCCCAGATTCATCCTAACAGCAGAGGAACCATGGCCCAAAGTCCAGAGCAATTGCAGCACTGAACTCTGGGGAGGCCGCTCCGCTCACCATTGTCTGGATTTGAAAAAGCCCAGGCTAGCCCCACCCCTGGGAATGTCTCCAGCTCAGTGCTTATCCATGGAGGTACCCACATTCCACCTCATCACCCCAATCATCCTGCCATGCTCGCTTTTCTGCGTGATGGGTGTGGGCAAATCTTTAGAGCCCCCAGTAATCTCGCCTGACCTGTGACTCACTCAAGACACACTCTCTACTAGGAAAACCCACAGGGAGCTCCACTCCTGATCACAGCTCCTGTGTGGGCAGCTGTACTGGCTGTTATCAGTGATCTTACCAATATCCTTCCTGCAATGCAGGACAGCCACTGGCCCACAGAACCCTGCTGTACCTTAAACACAGGGCAGACAGCTACTCCCCCCTCCCTCCTCACCCATGTGGAGCCCTGATCCCTCCTGTGGGGCTCAGAGAGGGGACAAGTTCACTTCTTTATTTACGTGCTTGTTTGGCAGGGAGCCAGTTGTCTGCTGGCCTCGACCATCTGTGGGTCTAGTGTCCACCATTGCTTTCCTAAGATGTACAGTCTTCAAATGAGAACCCCAGGGAAGTGAGGTTCCCCCCACCGCAGGGGCTAGCTCAGCACATCCTGAAGATAAGGGAGGGGCTTCAAGAGGTCATGGGGGTGGAGACATCAGAGCCACAGCTTCACACACAACTTCTGGCTCCCTCTAATATTTCTAATGGCATCAAGAGCAGAGCACAGATGCAAAGGTGGCCTCTAGGTAGGAGATGGGACAGCTGCATTTTTAGGGAGGTCAGTCTCAGTTTAGTGTAAACCATTTACACTAAATGGTTTATTGGTAAATTGGGTCAACAGATGTCAACACTCATGGCAACAAATGCAGGTGGTCTTTGAGGGGGAAAGAGTGAAACACAAAATTGTCCTCATAAGGGTTAGGACTGAAGCCAGTCCACAGGAGGCCTCAGAGGCCCTGTAGAACCTCAGGGGTGAGGCCCAGAAACCCAGGCCAGGACCTCCGAAAAGGCAGGTTTGGCCCTGGCTTTAGCTGTGGTGACCATTGGACGTTTGTATATCCTGGAGCAGTAGGAGTTGTTGGCAAATGGGAAGGCTGCTCCATTAATGCAGTTTAAATCCAGAAGCTGCTTCATATGAGGGAGGCTTCTAGCATCTTAAAAGGTGCCGAGAGACTAGCTGGGTGTGAGGAATGCCCTGCCCAGCTTTTGAAGAGGCTGGTCCTGTTGTCAGGGCCCTGGTTCTGTTTAGCTGGCCTAACTGTCTGTGGCACCTTGGGCAGTTGCTGATGACACAGTGACCTACGGATGCGGCTTCTCTCACCATGTTCTCTGTGGGCCCATTGTAGTTCCTTGGGGAGAGTTGGGCAAGTGGGGATATCTGGTGAAGTGGGGACACCTGGTGAAACCGGAGGCACTTGGTGAAGGGGGGACACCTGAGGAGGCCAGGCATGCCTAGTGAAGCAGGGACAGGAAGAGCCTTGTGGTTGGTGGAGATAGGTTAGCCAGGGATACTTCTAAGGCTGTGGGAAGGAGAGCATTGTGCACAGGAATAAGATATGCCCTAGTCACCTTTGCTGAGGTGTCATTTCCCATGGAAGTCACCTCAGCCCTCCCCCCTTCTCACCACATTGTCCCACCACTTAGTGGCAAAGACAGGCTGTGAAACATAAACCAAAAGCATCTTTCCAGTCCCATAAGAGTCTTGGCACACCAACAATGGGATCTTGGCCCAGATGCAATTTTTCTCACTTGTAAAGCCACAACTAAGGCAATACAGTGTAAGAGGAATCCGAAGGGGCTTATGATCCAATGGTCTAGGATGTATCTTGGCTTTGCTGTTTTCCAGGTGCACGACTTAGAGGAAAATTATGAATGTGCTCTGGGTCTCTGTATGTCAATAAAATGGTTGTAATAAAGAGCACTTACAAAATGGAGTGAGCTGCTGAAGGGAAAGCTGTGCCTCACATGATGAGGGGCATGGAAACAGGTTCTACCAGTGGGCGCTATGTTGCCTGGAGGGGTGACGGGGCTGGGGTGTTCTACAGCTGTCACTTGTGTGGTGCTGGGTGAGTTACCTTCTCTGAACCTCAGTCCTATCACCTTTTCACCTACATCCGGGGTCCTTGGGATACATGAGATAATGTGGGCCCAGTGACTAATGTAGGGCCTGCCCAGGGCACTGCCTCGTCCATAGTGGCCGCAATGACAACTAAGGTAATGTGACTTTAGAAGTTCATGGCAGCCCCAACTCACTTAGAAGACTGTTATGCTGCTCAGCAGCCACTAACAGGACACCGAAGTGACATGCAACCACCTCCCCCGCTGGTCAGAGAACTGGGTTGTGTTGTGTCTATCTATCCAGTGAGCTGTGAGGCCACACCCACTTCATTCAGCTGTCCTGACAGGTTTGGCCCTAACCCTACGCATATGACCATCCACACCA
Source organism: Eptesicus fuscus (assembly GCF_027574615.1). Lineage (NCBI taxonomy): Eukaryota > Metazoa > Chordata > Mammalia > Chiroptera > Vespertilionidae > Eptesicus > Eptesicus fuscus. The sequence goes on from NC_072484.1 coordinate 12,070,564, forward strand.
TATGATACCACATGTGGTCCTCGTACTGGTCCTTGGGAAGGACTTGGTAGAGCTTCAAAAAATACAGAAAGGGATGATGCACTGGAAATGAAAGCTTTTCCAACTGGAAAGGCAGGGGCTGAGAGAAGTGGGAGGTTGGTCTAGTAGGAGACAGGGTGTCTGGGCACAGAAGGGTTAGTGTAGAGCAACCATGATGTGGTAGTGAGATGGCGGGACATGACATACAGCGTTGGTTCTACTTCTTAACCAAATCCAAAGTCATGGAACTTCGGGCACCTCTTAAACGTCAAATAAACCTTTTTGGGACAAATACAAAGAAGCCCATTTCACACAGTGGTTCCTGATAAATAAACATGGAGAGATTGGGCTGAAATGATGGGACGGTACATGCAAGCCAGGGGATGATTACTGGGAATAACAGAAGCTACTCCAACTCCTTCATATGACCCAGGCCAAGAGCTGGGCTCTGTGTTCACACACTTACCAGCAACCCTAGGAAGTGGGCCTCACTTATCCTCTTCTAGAGATGAGGTTCCAAGAAGTACACCCATCTTACCCAGGATCACACAGCTAGAAAGTAGCACAACTGGATTCAAGTCCAGGTTGGTTTGATCCCAAATCCCCGCTATCACTGGATTACTCTGATTCTTACAGGGACATTTGGATTTCTTCCATATATTTTTTTTAGAGCACATTTTTGAAGCAGCTATTACAACCAAATGGTAGAAGATCTTGGACTTAACCTAGGAAGGCAGTGCTAATAATTTTCACAATATTAAGTGTTTAAAGTCAAGGGTGAGGGAGATCAAACCTGAGTCCTTATTCCAGGACAGTGATTCCTCACACTGGAATCACCAGGCTGCACCCCAATCAATCAAATCAGAAATCTGGGGCTGGGGTCCAGGCAGCAGGAATGCTGTAGGTGCTGGGGTGAAACCATTGCCCTAGAGAGATGGTCTCAGCATCCACAGAAAGTATCAGAACAACAGTGCATGTGAACAGTGTTCCAGGTGGAACTTAAGCAGTCAGAGATGATGTGATTCTCATCTTAGGAGACCCTCTTCCTGTTTTAGCAACCGAGTCCTGGTTGGCTCTTCAATTATTTTAAAAAGAAATAACTATAAGTGAAATGTAAGAAATAGTATTAATCAAAAAAAAGTCTTAAACAAAATAGCTAAAAGATAATTTTTGTTAAATAATGAACACTCGTGAAACAGCAATGAAATGGTAATAAAATGTCTGTGATTATTTCTCAGCATTTGTCTGATAACTAAGCAGCATGAAGCAGTAGTTGCACTTTAAAAAATGACAAGAAAATAGCTATTCATTTAATCGACAGAGAAGGTTCATCTCCTCCTAAGATCACTAGAGCCACTGCTTATCACCAAGGCGAGCGCCAACGCTGGTCTTTATGCTGAGATGGTGTCCACAGTTCCTGGAGCCAACCTTGGCGTCCTTCCGGGAGGAGTCTTGGGACAGACTGTGGCCTGCTCCCCCCACCCTAGATCAATGAGGCCCAAGGTTGCAGATTGCTGTGTGGTGAGTGCTAAGTTTGGACATGACAAGGGAGGCTGGATGAGTTTAGGCTGGGGAGAGGGGGGAAGGAAAGACTGGGCCTGGGGACAGGTCCCACACTGTTCTGACTTGGCATTCTTAGGGCTGCACCCATTGAAGACCAGGGACAGCAGGGTTCCTGCCAGCAGCTTTGTCTGTCTTTCTGATCAGCCCTGTTTCCTTTCCATGGGGAAGGTACATGGCCTGGGGAAATGACAGAGGAGTCAAGCAGGGCAACAGACAGAAGAGTGACGTCCCCCGCCTTCTGCCTATTGCACCATATCCCATAAAAATAAACACAGTTTTACTATTTGTATATTGCTAGTGCTATGGCTTTCCAGGCACTGGCAGGCTGCCGGGAGCTGCACTGCCACTCGTCCACCAGAACCCATCCAGACACAGCCTCAGGGTAAGGATCTTTGGAGCTTCCACTTGGAAGGGTTAGCAGTGCCCAGCTGTCTCCTGTTCTACAACGCGTTGTGAAAATAAAGGGTCAAAACAAAACAAATCGATGAGTAGAAAACTTCAGGGTGTTATGGAGTTGTCTGGCAATAATTTATACTACACAGCGTCACACAGGTGTTTCTCCCCTGCTAGCCCTGCTCGCTCTGCGTGGGCACAACCCTGGCCCCGAGTTCTTCTCCTTCGTGCGCGGAAGAAGCTCATAGGTGATTGTTCTTGGAGAGGTAGGCAATGAGGGCCACGGCCACGCCCACGTAGATGCCAGTTCCGATGGTGATGGAGAGCACAGCCAGGAACAGGGCCCGCCGAGAGCTGGTGCTGGCCTGGTGGAAGTCCCCCTTGGCCACGGCTTTGTTGGTCTGCAGAGTTGAAAAGAAAGGAGGGGGAAGAGAAAGGAAGTCAAGAGGAGCAAGTCAGGACAGATGAGGAGCGTGCGTGGCTCACTTCTGGCTCCCTTCCAACCTTGAACCTGACTGGTTCCAGGGAGTGAGGACTCGCCGAGGGGAACTGTGCCTGCTCCGAGCTGGTGACAGCAGTTCTCTCTAACTGGCAAGAAAGGGATGGGGGACTGATGCTTGTGACGGCTTCTCCACTGCAAGGCACTCAAAGTGAAAAAAAAAAAAGAAAAAAGAAAAGGGCCTCCAGCAAACACCCATGGTCAGCAGTAGCCCAGCTGAGCACCATACATGTGGGGCCCGGGGTCTCGGCAGCAGTCCGCCAGGGATGAATAGCTACCACTCCTCCAGCGCCCTGCTTTCTACCCAGTAATGCCATTTCCTTTCATCTGAATAACACTAAATTTTCTAAAATATGTTCACACTTACTTTATTTAATCTTTACAGCATAGGAGGAGTGTGGGGAAGGGTATTATGGTTCTCATTTCCCAGAAAAGATACTGTGGCATGAGATTATTAAATTGACCGCAGGATACCTGACACTCTACTCCTCAGCTGGTGGCCCTGGAGTCATGCTTCCCTTACCGTCTCCCTTCCTTGCACAGCTAGACTTGTTACAACTCATCCTTCAATACAGTGGTTTGAAGTAAGAGCAATATCTAGACATCTGGTTGCTCAGTTACATAACCCGGCGTTAGTTTAATTAGGTTCATTTCTTATGATCATGAGGTGTCAGGAACGTGGTTTTGGATGTTGAATCAGAGTTGGTATTTTTTGGTAGACCCACGTATTCCCTCTCACTTCCTTCCTTTCTGAAGGAAGGTTTCTGGCCGGGTCTCATTTCCATGTGTCACCAGTGGTATTTCTGCATTGCGTAGGCAGGTATAGGAGTCAGGATATTTTTTACTCAAATTGAAAACACCAAAGCCTTTGCAATGGACCACAAGGGGGGAAACTCCCAAGAGGACTCACAAAATGAATTTCCGTTCTCTGTGGTCCAGACCCCATCTGATGAGGTCTGCATCCCTGTGTCAGGTTGAGAAGGGACTTGTGTCTGCTTCATGGCAGCTCTCTCTTTCCCTTAATTTCTGGATCGCGAAGGCCAGTTTTTACGTCCTCCTCCCTAAATTTTTTGGCTTGGAAGTGAGGTTGGGATCTAACCACCAACGACTTCTAATGAAGCAGGGCTAAGGAAATGCAAAATGGGAAGTCTCCTAGGGCAGTAGTAATTAAGTCTTAATTAGCTGAGTTTCATTTTCTAGCAGTGCTCCTACCCTCCAAGGTCCTAGAACATAATTCACTGTCACTGCCCGTCTTCAGCTCAGCAACCATCTTCTATTAGAATGTCATTTGCTGCTATCTCTGCCAGTAGCCCTATCCTTGTCCCCATCCGCCCACGGCTCTGCTGCCAGAGCAGTACATACAGAGAGGAAGGCAAGGTGGACACTGCATTCCTTACCCTTGGACTCAGGCCCCTGCAGGGAATTCCTGTGTCTCAGAGGACTATCCCATGAGAGTTCACACATTTTAGTAGTTCTTCCCCCTTTTCTGTTTCATTGATCTCCATGCCTCTTCTTATGCCAGTGCCAGGCTGTTTTGATTACAATGCCCTTGTAGAATAATTTGATATCGGGTAGTGTGATATCTCCAACTTTGCTCTTTTTCAAGATTGTTGTGGCTATTCGAAATCTTTTTTGGTTCCATATACACTTTTGGGATATTTGTTCTAGATCTGTGAAATATGCCATTGACATTTTAATAGGAATTGTGTTGAATCTATAGATTGCCCTGTGTAGTGTGGATATTTTAATGATGTTAATTCTTCCTATCCATGAACACGGTATATGCTTCCACTTATTTGTATCTTCCTCAATTTTTTTCTTCAATGTCCTGTAATTTCCTGAGTACAGGTTTTTTTTGTTTGTTTTGTTTTTTTGTTTTTACCTCAGTTAAATTTATTCCTAGGTACTTTATATTTTTTGTTGCAATAGTAAGTGGGATTGTTTTCTTAGATCTTCTTTCTGATAGTTCATTATTGGTGTATAAAAATACAATTGATTTCTGATTATTCATTTTATATCCTCCTACTTTGCCAAATTCATTTATTAGATCTACCCCCACTTACCTGGTTGTAAAGATACTTAGAAAACCCAATTTTTAAATTCAAGAGCAAAAGTGAAACATTAGTGGTAAGCTCATGAAAACAACAGACTTCCTTGAGTAATGTATTATTTAAACCGAGGAAATGAAAATCGTATAAACAGGGCACGAAACAAGCACACGTGTTCTCTGTCTAAAATCTCTACCACCAGAACCATGATGCATTTTCCATCAGTATTTGCTGAAGAGGTAAGACTTCTCTACCCGCTATCTGTTCCTGCTCAGCTTGCCTCACTCCACAGTGGCAGATATCAAGGTTGGCAATCTAGGAGGAGGAGGGGAGAGGAGAGACCATACCCCTCCTTCCCAGTGTGCAGGAATGCCATTGGCAACTACATTTTAAAAGAACAGCGCTATATAGCAACCCCCAGGATGGCTCAAATGGAAAAGTGACCCAGTACAAAATGTCAGCAACAATATGGAAAAACTAAAATTGTCATCCACTCCTGGTGAGAGTGTACATTTGTATCACTACTTGGGGAAACTTCAGTACTTCTTATAGTTGAACATATAGCTACATTATACAACCATTCCCTTCCTGGTAAATACTCTACAGAAATTATTCCCATGTTCACCAAAAGACATCGACAAGGATGTTCACAGCAATATTAATCATTGTAGCCCCCAGATGGAAAATCAGGCAAATGTCCAACAACAGTAAAAAGTATAAATAATAATGGTACCCCAACATGGTAATGAAATAAATCTCAGAAACATAATGTTGACCAGAAGAAGTCTAACACATGATGCCATTCATATAAAGTACAAAGTAATAGGCCAAAGTAATCTATGCTATTTGTTGACGAAGAAGTCAGGTTAGTGGATAGCTATGGGGAAGGTCAATAATTGGAAGAAAGCACAGCTTAAAAATATAATTTTGCACCCCAAGATAATTTTAGAAATGATTCTAGCAAAAATTAAATGAACAGATAAGAAGCATCAATAAAGAACAGATAAACTCATTTTATGAAACTACTAGAGGCCCAGTGCACGAATTCGTGCACTGGTGGGCAGGTCCCCTCAGCCTAGCCTGCACCCTCTCCAATCCAGGACCCCTCGGGGGATGGGGATGTCTGACTGTCGGTTTAGGCCTGGGGATTGGGCCTAAACCAGCAGTCGGACATTTCTCTCACAATCTGGGACCGCTGGCTCCTAACTGCTCGCTTGCCTGCCTTATTGCCCCTAACTGCCCCTCCCCCACCAGCCTGATCACCCCTAACCGCCTCTGCCTTCTGGCCTGGTCGCCCCTAACTGCTCCTCCCCCCCTGCTGGCCTGGTTGCCCCCAACTGACCCCCCCACCAGTCTGGTGGCCCCCAACTGCCCCCCTGCCAGCCTGGTTGCCCTTAACTGCACCCCCTGCTGGCCTGATTGCCCCCAACAGCCCCCCACACCAGCCTCACTGCCCCCCTCTTCTGGCCTGGTCTTCCCTCACTGCCCCCCGCCCCCCTGCTGGCCTGGTCACCCCACGCAGCCTGCTGTTTGGTCCTTTGGTCGTCCCTCACTAACCCCCCTGCTGGCCTGGTTGCCCCATGCACCTGCTGTGCAGTTGTCCATCTGGTTGTTATGGTTGTTAGGGCCCCTGGCTTTTTATATATATGGATAGAAGAAAAGGAATGAGATGCTAATTTCCCTATAAACAGATGTAAATGAGATTCATCAAGGTGTGCCCCAGACTTTCTTCTCCAGGCTGCTCTGTCGAGGCCCTTGTATTTGCAGTGGCGTTTTCATTACTCATCATCATTTGAATCCCGGACTCATCTATATCTTCATAGGAGCGTGGCCTGCCCCTTGCTGAGGGATAGGCCCCTGGGGGCTCTTGAGGTTTTCATCCCAGAACACAGCACCCGTGCACTCATACTTGCCTCTCTCCCTGCATACTGAGCCCTTCACCCAGCAGGGGCGGCATGTTTCCTGTGCCTGAACGGGCTCAGTGCATGTTCACTCAATGAATAAACCACAGAGGACTACCCAGTGGCAATTGGCCTTTTCTCTCACCATTCTGAGCACAACATGCTTTAGTCAGAAACACTGCCACTCCAAATAGGAACCCCTTGGATGCATCTTCACGGCTGATAATCACTGGTCTTCTACAGAATCTACAAGCTGATAAAGATGATAGAATCAGGCGCATCTAGAAAGAAAATATTTACAGGCCTCAGCATCCATGGCGCCATGCTATGGATGCTGAGGCCTGTTCAGCTCTGCTGAGTGCCTGGAAGGACTTGGCAATCTAAGTGTGGGCATGAGGCAATGCTCTGCACAACAGGAGGAGGGGTACTTGCTGCTTCTCAGGGAGGAGGTGAGAAAGGCCAAGACGACCGAGGCTGGAGAGAGCCTGCCAGGTGAGTGCTGTGGAGGAGCTCTCTGTGATTGGTGGAGATGTTTCATGTCTGTGCTGGCCAGCGTGGTGGCCACTAGCCACCTGTGGTTATTAAACACAAGTGCTATAGGCTCATGAGAAAACATGGCAGAAGACTCCACAGGGAAGAGACGTGAGGGAGAAGGACCCCAGTGCTGGAGTGAACCAAAAAAGAAGGCAAAATGCCTAAAACTGAGGTTCAAGGAGTCTACCAGGCTGTGCACTGCATGTGGGGCACCCCCCAGGCACCTGGGAAATGGGCTCACACACGCCTGCCTTGTGTGGATCATGTGTGAGCTTATTTTACTGCCCACCCAATTTGGTTCAGTGTCTGGTTGAGACAGCGAAAGAGCTGTAAGAGGAAGGAAACAGGTGACCCATGACAAGGGAAAGCCCCTTGAATTTGCAGATAACTTGGGGAGGCCTTTGAACTTCCGCATGGCCTGGCATGAGCTTACCTGTATTTGGGGTGCACACAGGGCTCATTTACATTTGGAATTGGGAGACGCACTGACCCCGGCCTTCGGGGACCCTGCGGCAAGGACTTCTAAACAGAACTCCCTCCCCTCGTATGTGACCATCTCCCCTTCTTAAGCCAGCCCAGAGCTGCTCTGCGGGGCCTGGGCTCGGTCTCTCTCAGATGGACCAGGAACCTTGGGCTAACGTTTCTCTTAGCTCTGGATTCAGTTTCCTATAGGCTTTGGCCAAAGTCTTCATTTATGTGTGAGTTTGGAAAACACCCACTATTTTTTAAAATATATATTTTATTGATTTTTTACAAAGAGGAAGGGAGAGGGATAGAGAGTTAGAAACATCGACGAGAGAGAAACATCGATCAGCTGCCTCCTGCACACCCCCTACTGGGGATGTGCCCGCAATCAAGGTACATGCCCTTGACTTGAATCGAACCTGGGACTCTTCAGTTCGCAGGCTGACACTATATCCACTGAGCCAAACTGGTTAGGGCAACACCCACTATTTAAAAAATTTTTTTAATGGATTTCAGAGAAGAAGGGAGAGGGAGAGATAGAAACATCAATGATGAGAAGAATCATTGATTGGCTGGCTCCTGCACTCCCCCTACTGGGGATCGAGCTCCCAACCTGGGCATGTGCCATTGACCGGAATCAAACCTGGGACTCTTCGGTCTGCAGGCCAACGCTCTATCCACTAAGCCAAACTGGCTAGGGCAGAAAACACCTGCTATTGATTGAGGTTTTGGAAAAATGATTTTCCCCTGAGATATGTCCCTGCTGTTTTGTTTTCCTTGCACACTTATTTTTGGGGTAAGGTTGGATGTTCCCAGGTTCCAATAAATCCAGAGATATATTCATTCTGCTCCTGTTGAGGACCGGGTCCAGGCACAGCCGGGAGGGCCTTAACAGAAAAGCCCGTGCTACACCCCAGCCTCCGAGATGTGTGATGGGCTCCCCAAGATACTCACTGCCCCTGCAACCATCTCTTCAGAAATGTATAGCACACCTGGGGCATGGTGGCTCATTTCCCTCCAGTACCAGTCTCTGGCTGGCTGGTTTACATTTCTCTGCATTCTCACAAAGTTTGTTTCTAGTATTTATTACTGCCTAACATTCGCTATGCATTCACCAGGCACTCGGAGCTGTACTTGAAAAATAGGCAGACTCGGTGTAATATTCTGTGTAACAAGATAATGTAGACATACTACACCTCGAGGATGAAAAAACCTCTCAGACGCAGGTGGTTTCACACACAAGCCTCAACACACATGTTTCTTTCCTTACATGAGTTTAATTGCAGGTGTATTTTCATGCACCCCCCACCCCCACAGATCTTTTGAAGCAACTCTTCTATTTTAAGCCATTAAAAATACACTGAGTGGCCAGATTATTATGATCCTATATAATAAAAGGCTAATATGCAAATTGTCCCCTCAACCAGGAGTTCGACCAGCAGGCAGGCTGGCCAACCGCCCATGTCCCCTCCTCATGGCCAGGCTGGCAGGACCCCACCCATGCACGAATTCACTGAGTGGCCAGATTATTATGCATTCAGAGATCATAATAATCTGGCCACTCAGTGTATATCTGTTGTTAGTTAGGTCTGAAGGGCAGAAAGGATATCAGTTACAAAACAAATGTACCAACTGTATCTGGGTAACTGGTTCACCTGGGTTTGCGTTCCGGCCTCCACAGAGCCTCCCGGCTTGTCCTTGGTTTGGATCGCTGCACTCAGAGGGAGGGACTTCCCACAGAGATGTCTGCAGTTCCTTTCCTCAAGGTCACCCCTTCTGTGGATCTTATTTTACAGGGACCACAGCATCATAAACATAACAACATAAATATAAATGGAACAACAGTTACTGTGCCCGGCCCATGCAGGACACCTGAGCTGCTATTATCTCTCCATCTCCACGTGAGATCAGAGAAATCTCAAAGCCTCTAAGCCACTCAGCTCACGAGTGGCCTTCCCAACGGGCCTGAAGCAGTTTCACGCTCTTGCACTCTCTCACATGCTAAGCTCTGGTCCCAACCAGAGAGAAGCCCGCCTTGGTTTCCACACACTCAGGTTTTCTCTGCTGTGAGAGGGGGGCTGGGAGGCTGGGACTCCTCCAGCAACGGCCCAGGAAACCTAAGCCATGCAAGCAAAATGGGAACCCCTGGAGGAGGATGAAGGGGCGCCTTCCACTCAGCCCTGCCCCCTGGTGCCCTCTCACTGCCACCTCCCCCCATTTAGGCTGGTGGTTAAGACTCAGCCTGCCATCCACATCCTCAAATACCCTCTCTCGACGCTCCTACCCAGTGCTGCCCCATTGCACTCCCGTTCTCTTCTGGGTGTTACTGGCGCTCAGGGAGTAACAATGATAATAAGAATTTCTACTATTAAATCTGAATTATAGACAAAATCAGAAGGACTAAAAGTTGCTATTTCCATTTCTTAAATATGAACAGCTGTAACTGACCAGAAATTTGTATACTGGCTTTCCCTGTGTCCTTCATATTTTTTAAAACATTTGTTTGCATAAACATACACACATACTAAGTATAAGACTCATAGAGAAAGTGCACAATTTATAAATTAATAAATACACAGCTTGGTGTATTACAATGTGCACACAGCCATGTAACCATCATTTGGAACAAGAACAGAACAGTATGGCCACTTGAAAGCCTTCCACTGCCCCTTGGCTGTCACTCTTCCCCAGCAATAAACACTGTCCTGATTTAGCCCAGATCAGTGATTTTGTGCTATAGCAGGCACACAGGTGTGCTGCAAGATTCTTTAGAATTTGCAATACCTGACTATTTAGTCAAGGGCACTGACTTCTTTTCCCTTAGATTGTCAAATTAAAAAATGACAACAGCTAACAAAACAATAGCCGTCCGGTGTAAATGAATCAAAATTATACCTATTTTTTGGTCAGATAGGCAAAAATATATTTTTTGGCGGGCCACAGAATTTTAATAATTAGTTTATGTGTGCCATGAGGTAAAAAAGGTTAAAAATAGCTGGCCTAGATTGTGTGGCCTGCTTTGGAATTTCCTATAACAGATCCTATAGTATAAAAACTGGCTTCCACCCTAGCTGGTTTGGCTCAATGGATAGAGCGTCGGCCTGCAGACTGAAGGGTCGCAGGTTCGATTCCGGCCAAGGGCACATGCCTGGGTTGCGGACTTGATCCCCAGTAGGGGGCGTGCAGGAGGTAGCCAATCAATGATTCTCTCTCATCATTGATGTTTCTATCTCTTTCTCCCTCTTCCTTACTCTCTAAAATCAATAAAAAATATATATAAATAAAAAAATAAAAACTGGCTTCCTTCATTCTGTGAGATTCATCCCTGTTGCAGTAATTACATCATTTATTCTCTAGTGTCCTGCTGCATAAATATACTATGATTTATTTGTCCACTCTCCTGTGCAAAGGCATCTGGGTAGTTTCCAGTTTTGGGCTATTATGAATAGGGCTGCTATGAACATAAACATTCTAGCACATTTTTATGATCATCTATATTTATTTCTGTTGGGTATACAGCTAAGAATAGAACTACTAGTAATAGGGTATGTATATATTCAGTTCATAAAGTAGTTTTTATAATCATAGTAACCGATGAATGCAGGGTTTATAAAATACATGGTACAAATGGTTTCTAAACTAAACCATCAACAGCGGTGTCATAAATACTTCTGTACCTCTGAGGCCTTTTCCAAAAGACATGTGATGAACTTTTTAGTGGATCTGTCTGTTATTTATTCAATTCTTAAAAGGTTATACATTTTATTTCTTAAATTATCAACTTATCAACTATTTATCACTGACCACCTATTGTGGTCCTTTCTTACAGAACTTCCTGCCCCTGCTCCCACCTCCCATTTGTCACCTGTTCCCTTCCCCCACCTCCTAATGCATTTAGTTAACTCTTTATCTGACCAAGCCAAGCACACTGGTGTTGCTTCTTCTCTTCTAGCATTGATTACTATAGTTTCTCATATGTTATGGAATTATTCATTTTCTTTACCATACTCACCAATAGCCTTTCCATATATTTTTTTCATTATATGATCAAACGTGTCAGATAACCTATCCATTTCTTTTCTTATTTTCCTGGAGACCACACTCCCAGAATCTGCTATCCTTCTGCTTCAATTTAATAGGATTGCTCTTTGATGCCATCCCTTTAATTGTATTTTGAGGTTTCCTTTTGCTTTTCCTCTAAGTTAAATTTTTTTTTTCCTCAGGTCTTTTCTGAGGAAGACTCATCCCTGCAGTACATGCTATTGAAAACCCCTGAGAACTATTAGTGTGTGGATGATACGTAAGACTTTGCATATATATAAATGACTGTATATTACCACTGCCGCCGCCACCACCACCACCACCCCCACCACCACACTTGATTGATGGTTTGGCTAGGTATAAAATTCCACATTGGATATCATTTTCCCTCAGATTTCTGAAGACATTTGTTCATACTTTTCCCTACTTACCTAAAGGTCTAGAATCCTCCTTATACCCCACTCACTATTGAAACTTGCTTCTTCTCTCTAGAAGCTTTTAGGAATCCCCCATTTATGTCCCGGATTCTGAAATGTTAATTTGAAAGGCCTTGATATTAAATATCTGAATTAATCCTTTAATTGTCTCATTTTTTTTTTGTACTACTGTCCATCTCTGGCCTTTTGTTAATATTTTATGGGAGATCTCCTCAACTGTTGAAAGGTATTTTTCTACTTCCTGCATTGTCTCTTTATTTGTCTCTCCTCTTACCCTCACCCATAAATTCAGTTCTCATTTTTTCAGGTTAGAGGCGTTCTCAAATGTCAGGCAATCACTGGTGGCTACTTGACATTTAAGAGCACCAAAGGCCAACTAGATGCTCTGTGTGCTACTGAGATGTTCTCTATACCTACATTTCCTAAAGGTGCTATTTTTGTTTCTTGTTGGTCCATGTCCATTCTCTTTTTCTTTCATGGCTTTATGATTTTTATTTTATTATAACATTTTAAACATAATCCTATATCATAAAAGGCTAATATGCAAATTGACCGAACAGTGGAATGAACTGTCAGTATGACGCACACTCACCACCAGTGGGCAGATGCTCAATGCAGGAGCTGCCCCTTGTGGTCAGTGTGCTCCCGCAGGGGGAGTGCCACTCAGCCAGAAGCCGGGCTCACAGCTGGCGAGCGCAGTGGCGGTGGTGGGTTCATGTGTATTCATTTTTGATCCTTTGCCACTTGTGTGGTAGTGTTGCCTACTCACTACTTTAAGAAATTTTGATGGACTCTTGATGGGGAAAGTTTATAAACCAACCAACTCATAATCTCTTGCTTCCTCATATTTTTGATTAAGAGAGACATTTGTGACATTTTTGTGTGATATTTTCCTATAGAACTAGTTCAGCCTATTGCCATGTCCCTAAGATAATATTTGGGACATGGCCCTGGTGGGCATCAATGCTTACAGTTGACTTCTTTGCAGGAACGCAAGGCAGGTAAATTCAAGAATGCTGGCCTTATGAGTAAACATATATGAACAAATAAAAAGAAGATACATCAACAAGAAAACATTAATGAAAAATAAAAGCATGAAGAGAAAGACAAGAAATTTCTTGGTACTCTGGCAAGCTTACATAGCTCACTGGCCTTGGTGGCAAGATGTGAGTTTTAAGAAGTACGAGATGTCTTGCAGTTTCAAGGAACACAGATTTGTTTTCATGTTATAAAACAGTCAATTTAAATATTTACCACAAAACAATAACAGCTGACAGCAGCACCTTAAGGGATTCTAATCCCAGCTATGTAGGTTAACATTTTGAATTCTGGGACTCAATGCTTAAAGTGAACACTAGGACCGTTTCCTTACCTGGAGAATTTGTACAACATACAGAGTTGAATCTTCTACAATTCAAGTAAAAGAAAAACAAGTATGGAAATGGTGCTGCCCCAAGCCATTTGTATTATTTGATTCCATGATGCTGTCCCTAGACATAATGAAGCAGTGACAATGCCACATAGCACTGATGGTACCCAAATGTCAGATTGGAGACACACAGTTGGACATGGTTTTTGTGGACTGAGAATGGATAGTCAAATGTGGCCAGGACACAGCACAGATTGGAAGAACTGTTTATTTCTAGCACAGCTGGCAAACTTGCAGCTTTCTGTTTATGAACCTGTTGTTTCCTGGAAGGTAGGCATAGCATTCTGCTTGTTTGCATGCTACTTCCTAGTTGGTTTACTTTCGGTGAGGCCCCTTTCAGAACAGCCTTAAGAACTGGTCAAGCTGCTATGTGATAGATGAGAAAATGGAGGCTGGGAAAGACTCAAGGATGCAGTCAGCAAAGGTTTGAAAGTGGAACTCGTGTTTCTTAATCATACCCAGCACTTTTTCTGTTCCGCATGCTACCTGTTCCATGGAATATGCCAAAGGTTAGTATATACCACAGGGAGGAATGACTACCTACTTTTGAATTACAGTTGTGTTTGCATTTTCTTTTCTAATTGTTTCCTGTTTCAAAAAAAGTATTTACCTTTGCTATCATTACTGGTGCTTATCTACAAAAGGCACTATGTCCTATGTTCTGGCAAACGATACGCTGGCTGACATGGGAGATGCCTCCTGGGGAGAAAAAAAAGCCGTGAAGCCCAAAGGGAATGCACTTTAGGAGAGAGGTCTGGGGTCCATGTCTGGGTTTCTAACACTTTTGAGGGGAGAGAGGCCTTCGTGTTTGGCCAGGGGAGATCCCATACACAAATCCCATAGCTTCAAAGAGTGTCCCTTTATGAAAGGGGTTAGAAACTTCTTCCTGCAGCTTGAGAAACACCTTGAGAAACGAGAGGGTAAGTTTTTTGTCTGTCCTGGATCCTGAATGCACACTCAAAACCTAAGGGCCAGGCTAAAAATAGGTGCCGGCCCTGAATTTATATATAGGCACAGTGCAGAAGCCCTGCTAACAAATTAAAATATACATGGATTCAGGACTTAAGCCATGGAAAGTACAAAGATGTTCTCTAAGGACAATGACAGTTTTGCAAGCTAGAGCTCATGAGTTTCCATTGGGGGAAATTTAATCTTAGCTCTAGATAAAACCACTATAGAAAATTTTAAATTACATGTGGTGTGTGTGTGTGTGTGTGTGTGTGTGCAGAATACAATACATAAGAGGGTGGTTGGCAGATATATCTCCCAAAACAGAACTATTACTTCCAGAATTAAATGACTCCAAAAACAATTCATTTTTAATCTCTATTACAACTCAAAAAGATTAAAGTAATTAAAAGAATTTAAGTGATTAAGAAGGAACAGAAATCCACAGTGAAAGAACAAGAGACTATATTTTAAAAAATGCAAAGTTGGAAAATCCACAGCTAGAATTTTTATAATTGTCAAAGATTAAAGCAGTGAAACAAAAGGAATTTTGTTTTGGGGCCTTTAGGCAAAACCCAAAGTCCTGAGAGAAGACTAGAAAAGCAGGTCATGAGGAAGACCGGCAATGATGATGGTGGTGGTTGAGGGGGACAGTGGCCAGCAGGAAGGATGACAAGGTTGGCCTTGAGCACTGGATTTGAGTTTATTTTTGAGATATCCAAATAACGATATCAAGCTATATATATGCATCTGGGCTGGAGTTATAAGACCAGAACTTCACTATATATGGGTGGTAATCAATGCTATGGGTATCAATGATATAGAGCACTTGATATAAAAATAGAGTACTTGATATAAAAATAAGTATAGAGTACTTGATATAAAAAGTATAGAGTACTTGATATAAAAATAAAAACAATTTAAGGGTCAAATAGCAGACTGACTAGATGCAGCTGAAGAGAGAATCTATCTGCTGGAAGATGTTTAGAAGGGAATCAGCTAGGAATGCACAGAAAGATAGAGATGAAAAATAGGTGACTTAGCACATAAAAGAGTCCAATATACTACCAATAGGAATTATAGAGGAGAGAATGGGGAACTAATGAGGTCACAGCAATAGTCAGAGGTGGGAATTGTCCAAACCTCTGACAGATATGCATCATCAGCTTGCAGGTGTTCACTGAATTCTGAGCAGAACAAATAAAACTGAATACACATAAAGACACACCATGGTGGAACTGAAGAGAATGGATTGAAAGAATCAACAAAAGGCTTATTCTAGACCATTCACATTCCCACTTTACTGTTTTACCCTTAAGCATATCATTGATACCCATAGCATTGATTATCACCCATATATAGTGAACTTCTGGTCTTATAACTCCAGCCCAGATGCATATATATAGCTTGATATCTTTATTTGGATATCTCAAAAATAAACTCAAATCCAGTGCCCAAGGCCATGACAAGGTTGGCCTTGTCCTGCTGGCCACTGTCCCCCTCAACCACCACCACCATCATTGCCGGTCTTCCTCATGACCTGCTTTTCCAGTCTTCTCTCAGGACACTGGGTTTTGCCTAAAAGCCCCAAAACAAAATTCCTTTTGTTTCACTGCTTTAATCTTTGACGATGCCAGCTTCTATTCCCTATCCTTCACTCTAGCTAATTTGAAAGAGGAATGGAGTACATTTTTAAAACATGCACCACATGCTCTCCCTTCTCTCTTCTTAAAACAGCCCCCAGTAGCTTCTCATCCTTAAAGGGCTCCCAAGACCTGCATGGTCTGGTCCTTTCTGCCTCTCTGTCTTGTTCTCTTCTGTCCAGCCTTTCTGGCGC
This sequence comes from Eptesicus fuscus, assembly GCF_027574615.1. Classification (NCBI taxonomy): domain Eukaryota; kingdom Metazoa; phylum Chordata; class Mammalia; order Chiroptera; family Vespertilionidae; genus Eptesicus; species Eptesicus fuscus. Next base: position 12,086,677 of record NC_072484.1, read on the forward strand.
CCTACCTTTAGCCTTCTTTGCCCTTATCTGCCTTCACAACAGGACATCTTATGATTGAACGCAAGCCCTTAGTCACCAGGGAAATTTTGCCTAACTTCCATTTTGGTCACACTCCTCTGAAACATGCTTTCATGCAACCGTGACCCTTCATTTATGCCATTTACGACATTAATGTTCAGTTCACCCCCAAAAAATGTTCAGCTCCCCACTAGACTATAAGCTCCAAGACAACAGAGGTCATCTTCTTGTCAACTTTTTTATCTTCAACATTTAACACAGCACCTTGCACATTAATGGCATTAAAAATATTCCTTTAATGCCTGTACCTTTTCTTTTTATTTTTTTATAAATATATTTTTATTGATTTTAGAGAGGAAGAGAGAGATAGAAACATCAATGATGAGAAGAATCATTGATTGGCTGCCTCCTGCATGCCTCCCACTGGGGATCGAGCCTACAACCTGGGCATGTGCCCTTGACCGGAATCGAACCTGGTACCCTTCAGTCCGCAGGATGATGCTGAATCAGTGCCTTTTCCAACATGAACTCAAACACCATGCTGACTTGTGAAGACAGCAATGATGCATCTTACACACATAGGCCTCTGCCAGCTGTTAACATCACAATGTTTATTGTTGAAAGTGAGTGGCTCAAGCGACTTGGCCTCTGTGTGGCTGTGCTCAGCTTGCACACTCATTTATGACATTTATCTCTCTCCCTCTTATGACAGCTTGCTTAGCAGAGAGCTGCATGTGTATGCCCTAAAATCATTTTGCATCTGCTGCCAGCAAGAAGCCCATGCTGGTCCTCATTTTGGGCTCACTCCTGACCATCTGGCCTCTTCCTGAGGAACCTCACTGCCTTCGGGTTGGCTGCAGAGTCTGCCAGCTGGGGGTGTGCACTTTCCAATTATACTCCCTCGGGATTCAGTCATTTGTTTTTATTTTCCTGCTGTAAGAATTCCTGACCTGAAGAGACCCCAAATGTGTGATGGTGACATAGTGAGAAAGAGAAAGTTGGGCCTCAGAACTTATTGTTGAATCAAGTGGAATGAAGGTGAGGTAACATAATAATTGCTAGTAAAACTAAGGAAGCTTCAAACCAAAATACAATAAAATATCTAGGATTTGAATGATCAAAAGGACAAAGAAATTCATTGCTGGATTGAAAGGAGGCATTAGCCAGGGTGGCTGTATCCACTATCAGAAGGCAATTACGAGGAATCTTACGAATGACTGGGTTTTCTTGACTTTGGATTCCAAATTTTGAACTCAGAGCCAAACCCCTACATAAAGCTCTTAAAAGAAATGACAACGAACCATTAAACTGGACTGCAGAATGCCTTAAGGCGTCCCATGCCATTTAGGAGACACTTTTAACAGCTCCAGCATTTGGTCTCTGGGACATTAGAAAGCCATTTGATCTTTTTGTGCACAATATCACAGTTTGAGTCTTGGAACGCTAACTCAAAATTTAGAAGCCAGAAGACCAGTACCTTACTCTTCTAACTAGTTAAACAACTGCAATTCAAGGATGGCCAGTTTGCCTCTGGGCTGTGGCCTCAAACTGTGACCTTTTACAGGAGGCTGAAAAATGTATCCTGAGACAGCCTACCATTGTGCACACTCCACATTGTGTGTTACCTGTACTTGAACAAAAGGATGCTGGGTAAATACCAGGTCATATTACTTGACAACTGGACTGTTAAATTAAAGGTGGTATCTACTCTACCCCCAGTATGACAGGAGAACATGTTCAAGGCTGTATACAAATAATTGAAGAAGTCTTTTCTAGCAGACCTGACCTGACCTTTCAGTCTTTAGAAACTCCAGACATGGAGATGTTTATTGATGGAAGAGCTTCATGGCCTGGTGGTTAAGGTCCAGATATTTGGGAAATCCCCAGTTCTCTTCCTGTTGTTGCTTTCTACTTTAATTCCTGTGTGGTATAAGATGTATTTTGTATTTTTTTTCTATTCTTTTCTGATTTAGGGATTATGTTGTGGCTCAGAATATGGTCTGTCTTGGTGAATGCTCCATGTGTACTTCAGAAGAATAAGTATTCTGCTGTTATTTGTTGGCATGTTCTTTTAATGTCATATCAGTCAAGTTGATTAATAGAGCAATATATCAAGTAAAGATATCTCTATCTTCATTGATTGTCTGTCTACTTGATCTATACTGACAGAGTGTTGATGTCGCCAACTATATATCTACTTCTCCTTTCATTTCTATTAGTTTTCCCTCTTATTTTGACTCTCTGTAGTTAGGTGCATACACATTTAGGATTATTTCTTTTTGGAAATTGACCCTTTATTATTATGCAATGAGCCTCTTTATTCATGATAACTATCCTTCTTCCAACGTAGGCTTTTCTGACATTAATATAGATACTACAGCTTTGGGTTGGCATAGTATATCTTTCTTCATATCCTAACTTTTAATCTATCTGGGTATTTATATATAGGTTTCTTTAACTGTTTACAGTATATAATTTATATTTAGATAGCATATAATTGGGTCTCTTTTTTAAACAAGTCTGACAACCTCTGTGTTTTTTTTTTTAATTGAGTATTTAGACCACTAAATATAAATTATTATTAAAATAATTGAATTAATATTTACCTACTTTATATATTTGTTGTATTTTTCCTTTTTCTTTTTAGCTTTCTCTGGTTTTAATTGGGCAATTTATATGATTCCATTTTTATCCCCTCTATTAACTTATTATGTACTAGAGGCCCGGCACACGAAATTCGCACTTGGGGAGAGGTCCCTCAGCCCAGCCTGCCCCCTCTCACAGACTGGGAGCCCTCAGGGGATGTCCTATTGATGGCTTAGGCCTGCTCCTCTGTGGGAGGTGACTGGGCTGATCAGGGGAAGGTGCCAGCCCCATCACCCCACTGCTGCTGCCACTGCTGGCCGCCGCAGCCACCAATGTGTTTTCATCAACAAGGACTCCAGTCCCTTCACCACAAAAAAATGACAACTTTCTTTAGGCATTTTTCAAGATGTGTCTTTCATAGGATATGACATTTCTTTCTTAGGATAATGTTTCCATTGATTTTTAGTGAGCTTGGAAGAGAGAGGGAAAGACAGAGAGAAACATCAATGTGAGAGGGACACTTTGATTGGTTGTCTCCTGCATGAGCCCTGACCTGGGCCCCGGCATGCCCTTGACCAGAATCAAACCCGGACCCTGTGGTTGGCAGGCCGAGGCTCTATCCACTAAGCCAAACCGGCTAGGGCAGGATATGACATTTCTTAGCCCCTCCAGCAGCAGACCTTAGTTTTTTCCTCCAGGAGTGTGGTGGAAAAACCCTAGATCACCTTCCTGGATTCTTATTACCCAAGTTACCAAGAACACTGCAAGTGGCGGCTTATAGGGAGCTTAGCCAATGAGCGGTCAGAAAAGGTGTTTCCTCTGCAGCTGACATGCAGAGGCCCCCCCGCGTTGTGTTCGCTGGGGTGGGGGTATGCTCCGAGCCCTGCAGTGGCTGTCGGGAGCATGCCCCCAGTCTTGTGTTGTGTCCGCTGGGCTGGGGGCGTGCTCCGAGCCATGTGGCGGCGACCGGGAGCATGCCCCCAGCCCTACATTGTGTTGCTGGGCTGGGGGGCGTGCTGCCTGCCCAGATGCCCTCCCTCCCTCCGCTTCCCACCCTGGCCATTATGGGCACTGCCATCTTTGTAATGGAGTGATGGTTAATTTGCATATTACCCTTTTATTAGATTAGATACTTCTTTTTAAAAATATATATTTCAATGGAGGTCCCCGAATTTACAGTAGCATTTTTAACTAGCCTAAGACTACTTTCAATAACACCTAATGTCTCAGTTATAGTTCATACCTTATGACAGAATATTCCCAAATCCTGTTGTCCCTCTGATATTATTGTCACTTTTCATTTTTTAAAAATTTCTTTATTGATTAAGGCAGTGGTTCTCAAGTTTTCTAATGCTTTGACCCTTTAATACAGTTCCTCATGTTGTGGTGACCCCCAACCATAAAATTATTTTCGTTGCTACTTCATAACTGTAATTTTGCTACTGTTATGAATCGTAATGTAAATATCTGTGTTTTCCGATGGTCTTAGGCAACCCTGCTAGCAGTTCTCAACCTGTGGGCCTGCCTGCTGGTTGAACTTCTGGTCAAGGGGACAATTTGCATATTAGCCTTTTATTATATAGGATTATTAATAACAAACTATAATGTTCACTAACGACTGATTACTATAATCGTATTGCATTCATTTCCCTTACTCGCCTTACGTGCAGGTGCACCATTTCTCTCCACTAATACTAGCAGCAAATATTTTAGCAGCCAATTGCCACATCATTAGTCTTGGAATGACTTGTCTGGTGTGCGCAACAGGAAATATTTCACTTTCGGAGAACAAGAAAAATAGGTTTATTTGTGTTATGCTTCTTAATTGGTGCAGTTATTCAGTGTCTGGTAAGTTATGTTCAAGAAAAAATATTAATTCTTATTAAAATGTTCTATTATTTTATGTTAATGATTACCCATTTATTTCAGCCCTTTGTATTCACCATGTTTCTATTGAAATAAACCTATGTTTCTATGAAAATTGAAGCTTTTGTTTTTTTGCGGCCTACATAAACTTAAACCTTGTTTATTTGGCCCATGTTAGCCTTTGAGTTTGACATGCTTGCTTTAAGTAGACATTGACCTTTCAGATAAATTAAAAATAATAAACTAAAAGATTATGTTTCACTTTTATTTTTTTCCATTTTGGCTGATCTTCCTTTTTAAATGTAAATCCTATTTTCTAACCCATACAATTTTCCTGCGTCCTGAAGAACTTCTATAATAATTTTGTAGCTATCAGGTCTGCTGGCAATGAATTTTCAGTTATTTTTTTGAAATCATTATTAATCCTCAGCTTTTGAAGGGTATTCTCACTGGATGTACAATTTTAGGTTGGCAGGTTTTTATTTGTTTCAGCACTTTAAGATTGCATTCAGCTGCATTCTTAGCTGCATGGTTTCTCTGTAGGTAAGGTTTTTTGTTTTTTTTTTCCTTCATGGAGATCTTTCAGATTTTCTCCTTGTCTTTAATTTTTTACAGTTTAAATATGACACATCTAGATATTATTTTTGTTGTTTGTTTTTGTTTTTGTGTTTAATTCTGCTTGGAGATTTCTCTGCTTTTTGAACAGTGGTTTGGTCTGTCACTAAGATGGAAAAACTCTTGACCATTATTTTAAAAAATATATTTCTTCCTTTGGTATTCCAATTAGACATGTTACACCATTTCCTGTGGTTCCACCGTCCTCAGTTGTTGTAAGTTCTGCTCTGTTAGGGTTTTTTAAAATTCTTTTTTTCTTTTTATTTCAGTAATTTTTTTTTTACCTATCTTCAAGCTCACTGATTCTTTCCTTAGCTGTGTCAAGTCTATCAACAAAAACATTCTTCATTTCTATCACTGCATTTTGGTTTACAGTTTTAATTTCTCTGCTGACATTGCTCATTCGTATAAACATGTCTGATTTTTCTATTAGAGCCTTTAACCAATTGGTCATAGTTGTTTTAAATCCCCTGTCTAATAATTCCAACATCTAAATCATAATCAAGTTTGATTCTGATGATTGCTTTGTCTCTTAAAACTTTTCTTGATATTTGGCATGCCTTGCAATATTTGTTGAAAGGTATCTTGTATAGGGCAATGTATATTGAGGGAAATAGGCCTTTAGTGTGAAAATGTATGCTAGCTTTACCAGGGGTGGAGCTTATTTGATGTTTGTGATAGCTTTAGGTACCAAAAGCTTCAAGGTCCTCTAGGTCCTCATGTTTGTCTTCCCTCTTGACTTCCCTGTATACTTCTCCTTACACAAAGTATATGTCTTTCATCCCTCCCAGCTCAAACCCATGGTTATCATACTGGTGGCCTATTCACATGGTGGTAGGGTATGGGGAGGAGAATGTTCTCTGATCTAATTAAGTCTCACCCCTTGGAATACATAGTGGGCCTACGGTGCACTCCCCACAGAGGTATACATTTCACAATCCTTCTGTTCCTCCTACAGGGTAGGGTCCCCCCCCATCAAAAGTATGTCAGAGGCCACCCTGCATCAGATATGAATACCAGCAGACACATTCAAAAGGGGGCTTGGGATAAAGAGCTATTTAAAACCATGAACAAGCACTGTGGCAATTTAGAAATGCAGGATTTCAGCAAATATGAGATGACATCTTTTGTAAATGGCCACTTAACAAGACGGTGTGCTAAATTGGTGCTAACCATGTGCTAAGCTAAGCTCAAACCTTGGAAGTGCAATGCACTTACGATGCAGTCATTTATTTACTTAAATGGCAAAAGTAAAGATGATAAGCTTTTTCCAGCACTTTGCTTTTAGATTGACAAATGAAAAACATGTTGGAGATTTTTTTTTAAAATGCTCTAAGATAGCTCTCTTTTGCTCAGAAAGTTTCTATTTCTTTCCTGTACATACACATAGTGTGTTAGGCTGTAGATATTTGAAGGAATATATTAAATTAACTTGTTTTTAAGTTATTTAAAAAATTTAATGTGATCATTTACCCTTACCAAGATAATGCTGTCTGCTCTGCTGACTGAAGATTTACAAGGTTCTCAGCCCTTCTATCTTCCTTAGGCAATGTGTTTTCAACACTGTTGTGCATGCCAATGTGTATTTGATCAGTATAACAGCTTTTAACTAAAAATACTCTTTACTTTTACTGTAATAATGCCATGACCTAATAACGGAGAAGGCATTTTAGGTCTCAATAGAAGAGTTGTTAATTTCATATAATCTTTCTAAATATAGTATTTAGGAAAGAAAATTGTTCTGGATTACAAATTTTCCTATAAACCTAGTAATATAAATACAGGATGGGACAAAAATAGGTTTACAGTTGTTCATATAGAAAATAATACAATAGTTAATAATATAAGAAAAAATTCTGTTTCACATACTTACTGCTGTAAACCTGCTTTTGCCTACCCCTGTATATTGAGTGCATAATTTTCTTTCCTCCCTAGAAATGCTGCTGTGACAGATTATATTTTCCCCAAATGGCTGCTGCCATATTTCCCATTCCTTGTTCTAGAGCCTTGACTTCAATGTCCCTTCCCATGAGTCTGGATGGACCTGTACCAAGGCCTTGACCAGTAAAGTCTGGCGGTAGTGATGCTGCATGACTTTGGAGGCTAAGTCATAACAAGGTCTCATGATCTCCCTTGATATCTTGGGACCCTCACTCTGGGAACCCACTGCCATGCTGTGAGGAGGCTCAGATTAGCCCTCTCGGAGAGACTACATGGGAAGGTCATGTAATGGGTACTCCTGTGGGGGAGTCTGGTTCAAGTCCCAGCCAACATTCAGCATCAGTTATAAGACATGTCTGTGGAGGCACTATTAGGCCTTTCCCCACTAGCTGTCAAGTCAGCCCAACCTTGAATCTTCCCATTTAGGACAAACCATCCTAATGATACCCATGGATTCCCAACCCACAGAAACAGCGAACACAGTGAAAATGTCTTATGGCACTAAGTATAAAGTGGTTTATTTTTTAGAAATAAGTGGAATCAGCATCCTAAATAAAATGTAAAGCTTTTTTCCAGAAAACTGGAAGCAGGTGTCACATGTAAAACACTTTCACTGTAAAACCAAGAAGTACACAGATTGTGGGAGTTTGCAGGAAATTCTACAAGCCTCTTAAAGGCAGAGGAATCCAGCTACTTCTGTAGAAGTCTTAGAGCATTTCTCCTTGGAAGCCAGGGTTTTGTACCTCTTATTAGTTGGTACACTCTTGTGTCCACGTTATAACGTCAGGAACTCAGCTACCTCATATGCAGAATTTGACGAAGTGCCTTGGTTCATGCTACTCTCAACTGGAAAATGATGAACTGAGTTTAGACCAAAAAGTTAGGCTGGGACACGCTGCATTGGGTCAGGAATACAGCATGTTCTGGTCACTAGGAAAGGACCTCCCTTTTATCACTGGAGCTCTGTAGTCTGATAAGCTAATGGAAATACTATAGACAGTGAGGGCTATACTATTATATAGTGACAATACTACATTTATCTGGCATATAAGCATTAAAAATAAGTGTGATGTATGGGTAAGGTTCTTAAATTATGTGTGTGCACATGCAGGCATGTACATGTGCAAATGTGCAGTCCTGTTCATGCCACATACATTTTAGCCCCCATGAGAATCATCTCTGAACAGGAAAACATAAAGGGCAGGTGGAGAAGGGACTTGGAGAGGTGTCATGGGCCCACACACTTCCTCTCTGCTCTTGCTTTTCATTGTGTGGCTACCCCTTTCGGAAGCCTCAATATTCTTGCCACCCTCTTTTCCATTTAAGAAACAAGTATAATCTCTAGAAGTAAAGTGCCCCTTTGGCTGGGGAATTAGTAACAATAGACCAAACTTTGCTCTTTCCTACTCCCACCTCTTCTGGGTAACTACTTTTGTTGTGTTCCACCTTTGGGTCAGGTAGAAATAGTCTGGCCTGTCTTGTTTCTCCTCAATACTGAGGGATAAAAGGAGGTGTGATTAATACTTGCTGCCTCCAGTCGCCTAATGACAGTGACATTTAAAGAACAGACTTCACTGTGACAAGTGACAGCTGAGCTCGGGATGGCCTGGGTGTGCCTGCTTTTTGGAGGAGGCACAGCACAGTCTGCTGCCCTGCAGGGAGCTTAGCTGGACACGCTGCCCTACCCCAGTCCAGGCCTTTCCTACCCACCTGGTTAAGGATCTGTAAGGCCCAATAATGGTCAAGTCTGGCTAAGGGTTCTAATAAGTCAAACTTCTAGGCTTAACACTTACTTTCTTCCTTCCCAGCATTCAAACAAAGTGTTATGTTGTACACTTTAAACATATACAATTTTATTTATCAATTATATCTCAATAAAGCTTGAGGGGAAAATGATAAACCCAAGGACATAGTCTTCCTCTAGACCCTTTTAGTAGTTCTGAATTATAGAAAACCTCAAATAAAAGCCCCCCTCCCCCCACCTGGGTTTTGAACTGTACCTCCCAACTACACCTCAAGGTCTAAATCTTCTCATATAAGAGTCTGAGATTTGCTGAGGCCCAAATGGAGAAAATGGGTGCATCTCTTTCCCTCCATATCATCTCATGATTTTCTTCATTGCTGCTATTGCTTCGGTTGAGGAAATACTAATTCTGGAAGATGCCCTGGTCACTGGCTATCGAGGACTGATATCTGAATTTCAAAGAAGCAACAAAGGGAAAGCAAAGTGGAGGGGAAGGACCGAGAAGGGGAAAAAACAGACTCCTCTAGAAAGAAGAAAGGTCACTATGGCTATTTTCAATGGGTGAACTATTCCATTAGCTCTATTATGTGGAGAGCATTAGCGTTGTGCACACGGGAAGGGACATTTTAATGTAGAACATCTTTTTCCAGCTTCAAAAGACAAGACTGAAATATAAAGGCAATAAAATGGCTGTTGGGATGATGTCTTTTCTCCCTGGGGGCTTTACAGGTTGGCAGAGTGACAGGAACATAATTTCCCAGGTCAGAGATGACCGTGGCAAGAGAAGAAGAGACAGGCTGAGCCCTCACAGTCAGCAAGGCCAGGTGCTCTGACTGGCATAGATGCTGCAGGACCCCCCGCACCCCTCCTCAGCCAGCAGAGGAGCGAGATAGCCATGGGTTAGTCCAGAGGGTTAGCTCATTTCCCTCATGTAAGTGGCCCATTCTCATTGCATTTTCCTAGTACCAGTTTCTAAGCTCTGATGGACTATATTACCCTGATCGCTGCAACATCTTAAATGAGGAATTAGGGTCAGAAGACCTGGCTGAACCACCAACTAGAGATTTCAGGTGGGTGTGTGGCACCGTTTTTCAACCAATGGAAGGTTTTGGAAAAAGAGTTCGTGCATGCCAGGCCCATTTAATCTTGGATTAAGTTTTAGTCTTTACACCACCAATCAACAAACTGATGGACATGCATTTATTATAACCCTTTACTAGGCCACAGATCGCACAGGTACTAAACACTCTACTAATGCATATTAAGACTATAGAATGATGCACAGCCCTGTGACTGTCACTGTGCTCTCCTTAGTAATCAGCACTGTGAGTAGCCCTCATGCCGTATGGGAGGCAGCACACTATCCATCCAAGCCATCCCTGAAGCCTTATAAGCCCATCCTCTCCTGCCTTCAGATGCTAAGAATGCAGACTCACATCTTACTTACATCTTTGTCATTAGTGGGTCACAGTTCAAACTAGAAAGTCCCCTGAAGTCTTTCACTGTAGCTGGAGAAGAGCTGACTGGGGGGTAAGGGGCGGGTGGGCAGTGATTCTCAGCCATGCAGAGGGGCTTTGGAATGATGTTATCAAGGAGGTGGCTGTGTGGTTGAAGCAGGAATTCCCACGTGTTGAGAAGAGGATGGGCACAAAGGGAGAGCCTCTAGGTGAAGGCTCCAAGGTGGGGTGGGCAGGCAGCTTTGGGAGTTGCAACAGGTGGGTGCACAAGGTGTGGGTGCAGGCAAGACTCCACAGGTACTAGAGGCATGTTCTCACCCCGGCAGGTTGAAGTGTTTACATTCTATACCAGGCGTCCTCAAACTATGGCCTGCAGGCCACATGCGGGTGTTTTTGCCGTTTTGTTTTTTTACTTCAAAATATATGTGCAGTGTGCATAGGAATTTGTTCATAGTTTTTTTTTAAACTATAGTCCGGCCTTCCAACGGTCTGAGGGACAGTGAACTGGCCCCCTGTTTAAAAAGTTTGAGGACCCCTGTTCTATACTGTTGGCCCTGTGGAGCTCTGAAGTTTCCATGCTGGGGTCCCCATGAGCAGGTCTGTGGGGCCAGCAAGAAAACGGCACTGGGTGTGGAGGATTAACTGTTCCAGCTGATAGATAAGGGCAGGACAGTTGTCCAGGTGTGAGAGGTGATGTTCCTCTGACTTTGCAGAGCATGGTCACTCCCTATCATCCAGGGTACAAACAGCTCTGTGAGGCCAAATGACATCACTTCCTTTATCTTGTGTTGTCTTATCTTAAAGGCCCAGGAACCGTGAGTAACGTATCCAGGGTCACGCAGCTGGGAGTGGATACTGCCAGGGTGATCTCCAGAATCCCAACCCCAAGTACTTACAGCCTTCATATGAATCACATAGAGATGCATATGAAGGGGTATGCTCTGAGTCAGGTCTGCAGCCCAGGTCTCCATCCTACACTCTTGCCTTTAGGGAAGGCAAAGCCTCTCTGGGGCTTTGGACAAGTGATCTGATTTCCCTGAGACTCAGTTTCCTCATTTCACCTCAGAACTACGGAAGGATATGTGCAATACGGCTCATGAAATGCCTTGCAGGGTGCCTGGCACATGCAAGTGCTCAAGAGATGATGGCAAGAATCACTGTCAGTGTCAATAGGGTAGGCTGGGGTGGTGTCCTGTCCCTAGCGCGGGCAATGGGTTACGTGGCCTGTCCCTGAGTGGCTGACAGTGATGTGTCTAGATCAGGGAACTTGCTCAGACCCAGAGTTCTTGACTGTTCATAGATCATCGTGAACTAAAACCCTTAATCTATGTTTTAGATCAGTGGCTCTCAACCTTTCTAATGCTGCGACCCTTTAATACAGTTCCTCATGTTGTGGTGACCCCCAACCATAAAATTATTTTTGTTGCTACTTAATAACTGTAATTTTGCTACTGTTCTGAATCGTAATGTAAATATCTGTTTTCCGATGGTCTTAGGCTATACAGCAGTGGTTCTCAACCTGTGGGTCGCGACCCTGCCAGCAGAAAACACAGATATTTACATTACGAAAATAATTTTATGGTTGGGGGTCACCACAACGTGAGGAACTGTATTAAAGGGTCCCGGCATTAGAAAGGTTGAGAACCACTGTTTTAGATGATAAACTATTATTATAATTCTTTGCTAGGAGCTGAGGGGAAATAGTTCTGAGATTAGATACATTTAGAAACATATCTAAGGCTGACTCTGCTTTAAGCCCTTTCCTCTCGTTGTTGAATTCTATTGTTATGGTAAAATGAAAGTAATCACTTTGCAGATTAATGAGAGTAATCACTTTGCAGATCACTTTTAAGTTCTGCTCCAGGACCATTCTTCAGTTTCCATGCCATGTGTGATGTGCACAGGCTTCTTACCTCTCCTGCTTAATGACACGGGCCCTGGGAGGGCCAGTCACAATATTCCCACCTGGACAGGGATGGGGGTTGGTGGTGTTCGGAGCACATCTGATTTCTGTCCTGGCACTAAAGGTTAAGTCCTCTCTCCTAAGTCAACGACACCACCTCCCCAAACCCTTCAACTGAAGTCAGACAGTTCCTTTCTAATAAAAGAGTGAAAATTATTTGAGGAATAGATCACTCTATGGTGAAATATATTGAGTCACCTTAGGGAGCCTCCTGCTCCTAAAGTGGAGATGAGGAGTAATGAATGTTCAGAAGGAATTGGCCTTTCCCATGAAAGGCTTGGAGGGCAAGAATTCAGACAAGTAGAATTAGTCTGCATTTAACCAATCATATGCTTACAGAATGTGATAATTTCATGGAATATTCACTAGGGTAATATTTTCTTGCCATTACCATTAAGTGGTTATGTAACTGTCAGCTCAGTTATGCAATGCACTTGATAAAGCAAGGACATGCTCATGAAGTTGTCTAATTACAGGACAACAGTGATTCGTGTGTTCCTGTATTTTATTTTAAAACTTCTGGCCCGGCCGGCTTGGCTCAGTGGTTGAACCAGGAGGTCACAATTCGATTCCTGGTCAGGGCACATGCCTAGATTGTGGGCCGATCCCCAGTAGGGGGCGTGCAGGAGGCAGCCAATCAAAGATTTTCTCTCATCATTGATGTTTCTATCTCTTCCTCTCCTTTCCTCTCTTAAACAAATAAAAATATATATATAAAACAACAACACAAAGCCCTAGCTGGTTTGGCTCAGTGGATAGAGCATTGGCCTGTGGACTGAAGGGTCCCAGGTTTGATTACGGTCAAGGGCACATGCCCAGGTTGTGAGCTCCATCCCCAGTAGGGGCGTGCAGGAGACAGCTGATCAATGATTCTCTTTCATCATCGATGTTTCTCTCTCTCCCCGTCCCTTCTTCTCTGAAACCAATAAAAATATTAAAAAACACACATAGAAACTTCTGAATTACAGGTTCACCCCTCCTGGGTGACACTGACAAGAAGATGGGTCTGCCCTGAGTCCCTGTGAGTCTGAGCCAAGAGAAAGTTCCCAGAGGTATCGGAGATTGGTGCCACAAAATGGAAACAGCACCAGAAAGGACCAGAGCATTTCCCTTGCGGGGCACACTGGGTGCACATCTGGGTCACAGCAGGAAGGGTTAACGGAGAGCACTCAGCACTGATTCTGCAGACCAAGTAGAAGCCCACAGGGGAGGAAGGCCCAGGAAGGGTTCTTGGGGGCAGTGTGAGGCAGTGGTGGGTATGGGAGCATGGGCCATTGCTGGCCCCTGTGAGCAGGTCATAGGTTGTGGGGAGGACAGCTCAGAAATGGGGAGTTCCGGACATTCACACAGCATTTGGAGCCCTTACTGCCATCAAACGCTAGCTCCATTAGGAGAAATAAAACACTCTCAGCTCATCCCCAGAATATCCTGAGAATCGCAAGGTTCACACATGGGAGCAGGTTCTAAACTATCCTCTAGGCATTGTACCTGGAGCGCACCCAGGCCAGAGAACACCCCTCCGCCTACAAAACAGATGCTAGCACCTCCCAATTTCTGTAACTGCAGCAGGGCTTCCAGGGAAGATGCAAACCTTCCCTAGAAGGCACAGCTGCCCTGAGCAGCTTCCTTTCACCCATGAGCTTCTCCCTAACAGGTGACAAGCACAACTTTGGCAAAGAACACCCACATGCACCCAAGCAAACATATAGCACCCGCCCAGAGGGAGAGGCCTGGTGGCTGCATTCAGGGCTCTGGCTTCCTTCAGACTTGAGCATGTCAGCTGGAGGTGCAACTCCCTTTCTCCTAGTTCAGCATTCACGCATAGTAAATAGTGCCATGCTGAGTGTTCCCTGCAAGATGTGTTGCCAATTACTTAAAAAACCAGCTTAAGGACCAAGCAATCAGGTACTGTACAAATCTGAACTTTTGTGAGCAGTATGCCTGACTCAGGCCCTTGCTGCAGAATCAGGGACAGGACTATTACCCCAAGTCTGGCTGATTAGTGCTTGGCTCCCTCAGGGGCACGGTTATAGGCATAAACGTGCTCCCAAGAGCTGCTGATGGGTGATTCCAAGCAGTTATCATAAACACAGATGGCTCTGAAAGGAAGATTTGTTGCTTACGAGATTCATTTGGTTTTCAATCTCTGCATGTCATTTCCAAAGGAATGCAAGGCACTTTATACACCTATAAGGACCAGGCAAAATTATGTGAAATAATCTCAGAAATGCACAGAATTATTTTAAGATTGAGCTATAGGAGAAAGTGTCTCAAGATGGCCATCTCTCTCCCCACCCACTCACCACATCTCCACTCCATATAGAAGGATTTCTGGGAGGACCACATGGGGACAGCCCATCTGTTCTTGTGCGTTCTATGCCTGTAAACCATTCGAGGACAGCCCAGATCTCCTGTGACTTTCTTGGTGACTAAGAAAACCATCAGAGACCATATCTGGTGGTGGGATGAGGGCAGGTGGCATTGGAGGTAGCAACGTATCAGGATGCTGGGATAATGGCAGAATTGGGGCAGAGGGGTAGCCTTGGGGTTCAGGCTTTGAAATGCCAAGTTAAATGGAGCAGGCAGTGCCAAGGGGGTCCTGAGAGGTGATGCTGTCCATGTGAAGGTTGTGCCTTGCAGGAGCCGCTGAGACAAGGACCAATAGCTGTTCTGGAATGGGGGATGAGAAGGGTCCACCACATGGCCACAGGAGGTGACTGGCCCCAGGAACACCTGACTTATACTCATAAACTCACTTGCATTCTACTATAGCCCAGCACAGGGCCAGCCAGTTCTAAAAGAAACCTTTCTGTATATCTTGTTGTTTCCAAGTCCCCTAAGTAATCTGCAGCCATCTCATTCAAGAAGTCATTGAATGAGTTTTTAAGTCATTGATCCCAAACCATGCAGGCATTGCATGATCTCTGTTTTGTTATTTATCTTTGAATTATTTTTGAGGCAACCAGCCTCATAGCTCTCACCTACAGCTTACAAGCTGAGTACACGGGCTCACTATGTTTCTATTTTTGTGTGTGCCTGAACATCGCTGCAAAGCAAAGCTCAGATGGATTTAGATATAGATCAATGGAAACACATTCTGTAGTTGCAGTTCAAAGTTTCCTTACTATTTTATACATAATCTGGACAAGTTAAAAAATAGTGCCCTGTCAAAAAGAGATAAGAAAAATAAAATTGAGGAGTATAACATACATTCTCTGCAGGTCACAGCACATGTTATGCTCAAGGTAACTTTTTCAGCTCTACATTCAGTATCTGCTAATCTCTATGTCTGGGATTCACATAACTCTCAAAGTGCCAGAAAATGCTAAAGCTCATCAGGAAGGAAAAGAGGGGCATTGGTGAGAGCAGACACCTCCAGAGTCATAAGGCAGGGCCCTGTCCTCTTGCAGTAACATATTTTATGGCAGATGGGGATGTTATAGCACCTTTAAAATGTCCTTGTACAATGGGCCTAAATGGTAAGGGGTTTCTGTCTGTGAGAAAGACTGAATTCCACTGATGTCAAATCAAAATCCATGAAAATTTATAAAGTGCTCATAACTAATGACTAATCGCAACCTTTCCTGATTTTGTATGTTTGGCTTGCACCAATATACATATGAGTTGAAGCAAATGAAACTGCTATCCTCCATGCAAAGTGGTACTTCATGCTGTGAATGGCAGGATGGATCAGTAGCCCTGGCCCATCCTTTGTTTAGGAGGCAGGGGTGTCCCACGGACCACACTGTTAGTCACACCACTGACACACCTGGAGCCCCGAGATCTGACTCAAGGCCATCTGGAAGCCAGCAGGGCTGCCCATGTGGCTGCACCCAGAGACACTTGTGGTGACCCCTTGATGCCTCTTCATAGACCAGGGCATGCCCAGCTGAGTGTGTCTCACAGGTGATGGCCAGGCTGGAGTCATCATTCATGGGCATGGCCATGGGTGGTGGCCAGAGCTCCTGGCACTGCCCTTTCTGTTTAGTTCTCGGGAAGTCAATGGGCCCATGCAGGGGTGCTTCAATCATAAAAGAGATGCAAAAGAAACAGGAACAACCATGCTTTTAGAGGCATGCTATGTCCTCAGAGCTTTAGCTACATCATCTCTAAGCAAAAAGATAACACATTTGGAAATGAAATTTGAGGTGACCCATAAGGACAGATGGAAGAATGTAAAATTTAACACATTGTTATTTTAATCCTAGATTCCAAACATGTAGGCATTGCATGATCTCTGCCCCTGGACATTAATGTGTGAGTTTCTCTGCTACAGACAATCACAAAATCAAAATACTCATCACTGAGACACTGTTTCACCTATAATTGAAAAATGACCCATCCATACATCAAAGGAACAAAACAGACATGATGTATTTGCTCATTTATACACCCAAACAAGTAAAAAGCAGTAACTTAACTCCAGCATAGATTCTAGATGAAAAGAAATAGATCACAAGTCAGTTTTGTCTTCCCTGCATTGGATCATTAATATTTATATGGAATTGTTTAAGTCCAGAAGTTGCAAAACAGCTTTCAGAAGCTATAATTTCTATATTAAAATATACATAAGGAGATAGAGAGAGTGATGGGGCAGGAGGGGGGGTGGGATGAAGGGAAGGAGGTAGAGAGGGAGGGAGGGAGAAGGGAAAAGAAGAGAGGGAGGGAAATAGAGAGAGGAGGAGGAGGGAAGAGAGAGATGAAGAATGTAAGAGGAGAAAAGGAGAGAGGAAATCTCAGTTGATGACCATGGAGCTACCATTGCACATTTTCCTGATTCGAGTTTAAATATATCCATTGCTATATTGGGCCTATCCCTCTAACAGTGTATTATAATCCGTTTGTGTGCAACGGCAATGCTATTCCTATGGCTGGTTGGTCTCTTGCAGCCCCAGCAGTTCCTTCAATGAAACCTTAATTTACATGTCATTCACCTTGGAAACTGAGGTGGTCCTGGTGCTAGTCCTTTCCACCCATTCTGTCCCGTGGTAGCCTTTTCCTTCCCGCATGGTCCCATCACTCCTTCTACACCTCCTGGGGCTGAGGCATGCTTTGCCAGATCATTTCCCCCCCCCCCCCCCATTCCAGCACAGGTTTTAAGGCTTCGGCAGCTATCCTGTGACTCTCATGTAAAGAGTTAGATCTTAAGCTAATTTTGAATGCATTCACTGGGTGCATTCAACTTACTATAAATCAGGGGACATTCGAGAATAATGAATCTGAGGACAAAAGAGGGATATGGTGAAATACATAAAACATTAACTCCAAGACTTGTTAATGATTATGAATGACACCATTCAATGTGTGTGGAATACGCAAGGTCCATTTTTTTTAAATGTAATGAACATGTTTCAAGCACACACCTTTGGGGGAAACAAAAGGAGTGATGAATATTTCAAAGGTCTGTCTTTGTGACAAGGTTTAGATAGGAGAACATGAAAATGCTTTGGTGAGATAAATGGTGAGAAAAGGCAGGTGGCAGCTGCTGAAAACACTTAAAGCCTTTTACTTCAAATGTTGGAAAAAGTCCCAGTTCAATTATCACACCAGTCTAAGGTTTACTGTAACTATGCTGCTGGCTGTCGGGAAGGCAGAGGGAGATGAACTCTTTTGGGTTTTCCTCCATCTATGCCCTGTGACCTCACAGAGTTTGACAACATGCTTGCTCATTTCCTTGTGACAAGATGTTATGGTCTAAGGAAGAGTCTATTTTAGAACATATTCACCTATAATTGTTTCCATACTGTGTTTTCTGATTATTCTTCCTGTTGTTCTATTTCCAACTTTCTGGCTTAAAATGTTCTGTTAAGAGACAGACTATGCTTTTGCATTCAAGACTCTCAGGCCCTACCCTGCCTTCCCAGTCTTATGTCAATCTACTTCCTTTTGCAGCATAAAGCTTATATCAGTATGATTTACTTCCTCCCTGAATGACCACTCAGGTTCCTCTGTTTTTTATTTTTTCCACCTATGATGCATGAGGAACAAGCCAGAAGAGCCAGAAAATTAACATTTCCTGGAAGCTCTAGACCTATAACTGACCACAAGCCACTCATGATGGAGCATCATGGAGGAGTGATATCCATACTATCCCTTAGAGGTCCCTGGTGGGGTTAGTGCTAGCTGCCCACAGT